>NW_024040041.1:13567741-14771952 GCF_014851395.1 Micropterus salmoides | reverse complement strand
GTGAGAATATGTTTACGGTGACTTCCTCCTACATCACATTCTGCTTTTACAGTCAAATTCAAATGTCTAAAAGCAGCATGACACAAAAAACAAAAACAAACAAAAAAACCCAAGCATTTAACAATATGACAATAGTTATTTAAGACGTAATTCCATGACCACAAAAACTGCTGAGTAAATTTAGAAAATGTGATTATTTTTTTCATGATAAGTTTTCATCAAAGGATTTTGATTTTAAGGGGCTTTTTGGAGTTTTCAGCAGCCACTAGGGGTGCAGTTCTAACATTGCAACCATGAGCGAACATAATCCGAAACACAACCGCTTTCATACAGACATCCCACATTAAACGTGGAAACACCGACATGCTGACTGTAGCTTTCTCCAGACATGTTCAGGCTCTGTTACTTCAATGTTCCCGGCTCAGGGGCAGAACAACACCCGCTCCATACCTTTCATTCAGTGCAGAGAGACACCAGCATATTGGCACAGTACTCCCGGAAAAAAATGCAGTGTGACAGTAGCTACAGAATAGTGATGTGAGAATAGATCCTAAAGTATTGATATTTCTGATACCAAAGTTTCCTGCTATGGGATCGATACTCATATACTGTAAAAGGATCAATATCTAAACACAGTCAGTTTAGATCGCAATAAGTAACTTTACTGTAGTGTTAGTGGATGGGTCTTCCTCTGTGTTGTTGTCACCGTTTTGTTGCAGTTGCCTTTTGTATAATATATGGGACACGTTAGTTTCAGGGTCTGAGACCGTGGAGAAGCTGTGTACCTGAGTATCGGTAAAACGACAATAAATCTAAACAGCACGTTACGAAGCAAACAGTGGCAGGTCTGAGCTACTGTAGCGTTAGCTGGCTGCTCCTGCCTCACATCACTATAGACTAGAAAACAAATCACTTCACATTTGCTTTTTACTGTTAACACTAGAACCGCCAACGGGTCAAATTTACCCGCAGCTGTTTTTTGATTGTATGTATCTTTTTTTCAATATAATATTCAAGTCCCCCAGTCTCTGACTTTCCCTAAAAGTGTCTTATGTAGCACCCCCTATTGTTAAAAAATGTCAATATAAAGCCATAAAAAATGAAGGTGAACGACCTGCACGGTGAAGACAATGAATAAAATAGAATAAACATTCGGTAAATGCCTGAAATATGGGGATGGTGTTTATAGGAAATGCACAGCCAATGTGCTAAATGTTTCCCAAAGTGTGTTGGAGCAACATGTAGCAGAAATAATCACAAAATCACGGCATTTTTATAGCTGGTAAATTTAATCCGCTATGGCGGTTATAGGTATACAACAAACCCTGGCGGATCTAGTGTTAAATCCTTTCTTGCAAGGCTAAATCAACACTTTGACATAATAAACTGTGGTACACAGGACAGTAATATTGGTCACATTAGTTGATGAAGTACGGAAGCCCTAAGCGGCCATCAATTAATTTCTTTTTTTTTTACTCCGTTTACCCGTGATAATTTTCTCCAGATCTCGAGATAACGAATGTTATTATCCCATGATAACGGGATACTTTTCTCGTGATCTCGAAATAACAAATCAGTAGTTTAACACAGGGATGTAGTCTGAGAGAGCTTCGGGAGCCTGCACAGAGCTGCATCCCGACCCGGTGTCCTCACAATTAGAGCAGAATAGTGGCTGATGCAAGCAACAGTGAAAACAGATGTGTGCCTCATTTGAGGTTTGAGCCCATTGACAATAAGGCGGTGAAAATTTGATTTATTAATAAGTGATTTCATTGAAAAGCTACATACAGCCCCTTTAAATAATATGTTCTCCTAAAATCTGACAGCTTCAAAGGAGTTACATAATGGCTTCACTTTGTTGACTTTTTAATTATGTTTAATTCAGAATTTCTAAGATAAAAAATACATCTGATTGTAAATGTAAGATTGATGGATGTACATGTTTATTTTTATTTTGTTTTGTTACTGCAAACACAAGTGAAGTGAATAATAATATTAATTCATGAATTATTGAGTTTGCTGCAGTTGGTTATGAGGATGCCACTCAAAAATAAAGTTTCTTATTTTCATCTTCCCACCCCCAAATGTGTTAATAATGTGAGAATAAAGTTGACTAAATAAAAATAATATTTACTGGTAGCTAGGGTTGGGTATCATTTTAAATTTTAGGATACCAGTGATACCGATACCAATAGAGTACTTAATTTGATACCTTGCATAAAATGCCACCTGTTGAAGCCATAGTAGTTGATTGGCAGCCTATTATTATTTTTATTGTTGTTATGGACAAGCAAGGTTATCTAATTTATTTTTTCTTGTTTCAAATGACTGCTACATAAAAAGTATTGGGAAAATGTATCACATCGCTCCTCATCCTAATTAGGTCATCCTCACTGGTAATATTAGCTTAAAAGGAGAAAGACTACAGCTTGGGAGTTATTTTATATTTGAATGAGAGGAGTGAAATAGTTTAGTGACCAAATAAGTTGTGGGAAACAAATTTAAGATGAAAATTATTTTGTTAACTTTCGATCAATAAACTGAATTGAAAGATCTCTGCGAGTGCTTTTTCCTTTAGTGGTGAGTCGCAAACCTGCAAAAAGACGACAGTCACAAGTATAAAACAAGAAAGCAGTCTGTTTAAACAAGTCACTAAACTACACTAAAGATACAAACAGAGGAAAAGAGAGGCTGCACATCAAACCCTAACTCTAACAAAAGCACTTAATTGATGTGATGGAACACAGCAATCGATCAGTGATAACTGATGTAAATAGCAAATAAAAATTTACAGAGAATTGTTAAATGATACCAGAAGATGAAACCAACAGAAATTCAAGCTTGTGGTGAGAAACTTGCAACAGTGACAAACATGCCTGAGACAGCAGCCGAAGGTGAGCGGCTGTTAAAATCACACATGGATTCGGGCGTGCAGGCCCTTTTAATACAGTTTAGTATAGTTGCTTCAGAAGTTAATAATCAAAAGTTAAGTATCCATTAGTGTCCAGAGAAAGAATGTATTAATGTATGTGATTTCTTGTAGCACTCCAACTCACAGAGTAGCTACAGATCATTCTGCGGAGAGTATGAAACACATGCACATGTAAACCAGATAGACCTTTAGATAGACCTTCATTGTGAAAGTGTTGAAGTGGCCGATGTCGTCCGCTAATTTGAAATGTTGGTGGTTCGATCCCCAGCCTCCCGGTCTGCATGTCAAAGTGTCCTTGGACAAGATACTGAACCCCATTGCTCCCGGTGGCTGTCCCATCAGTGTGTGAATTTGTTCTTTTCTGTTTCTGATGAACAGTTGGTCTTAATCTCTGCTCATAAGTGCGTGAATTGGGGGAATGTGATGAAGAGTAAAGTGCTTTGAGTGGTTGAAAAAGACTAGAAAGGCACTATACAAACACAGACCATTTACCATATATGACTGTTGCAACACTTGGCCCAGTGCCTGAAGGTGTAGGCTACGTCCGCACTGCACTCAGAATAAATAGAAGCGACAGCTGCAGAAGTTCACAATAATTGTCTCTGGACGGAAACTGTTTGCTACTGCTAAGTGAGGTCATCCCAAACTGGTTTGAGAGCCAGCGCAATGAAATCTAAATCTAATCCACTTCCTTAGCTAGCCGTTTTTGATACTTTTTGTATTTCTAAGGGAGCATCTTGTCGACCGGACCTGTGCTACCACACCTCACTTACTCTCTCTGTGCCTAAAGGAATTCTCTTTGTTCAGGTCAGAGATTCAGCATGCACAATGTCAAACAGATCCAGCAAACTGGCGGTAAATTGCCTGAGCTCAACCAATGAGGATATGAATAAGAAGCTATCTCAAAACATGGTGCCTCAGGAGGAAATGAACTAGGGAACTGAAACCTGTGTGAAGATATGCAAAAAACAACTGTAGTAATCATGAGAAGGTGTTCTGGTTTATCTGTCAAATAATGTATATGAAAGTGTTCTTTTATATCAAAATTAAAAAGAGGAAACAAAATACTAGACAACTTGGACAATTAAATTAGTGGACAGCTAAAAGACTCTTGGGTAGTCTTTGCATATTGTAATTTTAAGTCCATTCAAAACTCCTGCAAACTAAAAAATGTATGTAGACTTCTAAATCTCATGTTAGTCAATAAGCAAAATCATTGAACTACACAATGCAGTTTATTATTCAGGTACTGTCTTCTCTGATGAGTAATTTTAATGAAGCTCTGTTGTGGAACAAACAAGATGCCTATTTAGTAACATAATTTCTGCATTCATCTCTCTGTTTAGAAATATTTTTAGTCAAACAGTAGTGGATCTCACTTTGTGTTTGGTGTAAGATATCGTGTGAGATATCTTTGGTAAAGAAGAGTACGGTAGGATTTTGTACAGCTGCTCCACAAACTCCAGTCACTGTGAGTCTCGGGCACAATAATAAACAGCAGAATCTTCAGTCTTCAGACTGTTCATCTGCAGATACAGCTGCTGTCTGCTGTCGTCTCTGGAGATGGTAAACCGGCCTTGAACTGACTGAGAGTAGTATTTGCTGCTACCACCACCATTACTGATAGCGGCAACCCACTCCAGTCCTTTTCCAGGAGCCTGCCTGACCCAGTGCATCCAGTGGTTGCTGAATGTGAATCCAGAGGCTGTACAGGTCAATCTGTGGGATTCTCCAGGCCTTTTAACCGCTGGTTCAGATTCTGTCAGAGTCTGACCATCAACACCTGTTAAGATCATAAAAGCACATCAAATGAAATAAGCTGCTGAAAGAAATGCTCTGTAAAATTAAGACCTGTGAAAATGTTCACCTGCCCAGCAGACAGTTAAAAGCAGCAGTCCTGTCCTATAGTCCATCATGTTAAACTGTGTGTCCACTGTTCTCTGTCATCCTCTCTGCAGTCAGATAAGTAGAGGTGGAAGACATCTGAGTTTTGCATTGACTCCTCCTCACAGGGAGGAACTAGAGTGGATTTGGATGTCATCTTTCCCTACTGAACTGTTTATCAACTCAGTAAGTCAACCCATGGTTTCCCAATCCAGACACGAGCATCTTCACACAAAAGAGGCGGTGTAAGCAGCCGATGACTTATCACAATTGACAAGTCTACTGGCAGCAGAATGTCATATTTTACAAGCAAAGAATATTTACAAATACACAGTCTGAGTAACACATCTGCAGCTGACACATGCAGGAAGACAAAATAGCTGATAGTGTGAATGCCTACAGGTGTAGTCTATAAAATGAATGTGTTGATTTGATACGTTTTAATGGAATGCATGTCAACTTTAGCTTTGTTCTTTCAGCTTGGCTGTGTGTCGGCCTTTCTATATTAAAAGCCTCGGGCACTAGATAAGTGGTTGTTCCAACTCTCGTCACTTCAACAATTAGATTAATTTATTTATTTATTGCTCTGAATTAACATCATAAAGCAACGAAACAAAAACTCCATTCATGCTATAAAATGTGTTCAAATAGTGATCAAAAGACTGAATCTCAACATTTAGGCTACTGAAAACTCCACCACATTACCTGTGCCTATAGCAAAAGGTGTAGCGCTCCATGACCAGTCTCTATAATACAAGATAGCCACACACATTTCAAAGCAGTAAGTAGGCTTACTGTCACATTTTAACAACCTACAAGTAGCCTACAAGGATTTAGTAGCCCATACTTCAGTCTCTGTAGGATGATTTGACTATATAAAAAGCTCTCTGTATCACATCAGCTAACAGAAAAGCAGCCTCTAAAACCATCTATTGGATCTCCTATGAATGGTGATGTAATTTTCCAAGACATCTGATTGGTTAGTAGGCAGTGTTTTTATAGAGTTCATCTCTTATCTGAACCTGAACCTACAATTACATACATTTAATTGTCATATTACAGAAGGATTGTGAAATGAAATGAAGATTTTAGTACCCTTCTGCTACAAAGCAGACAATATATATAAAAAATGTAAAATGGTAAAACAGAAGAAAACTATATTGCATGGAGCAATGCTGGATGAAATTGAATTTAATATTCACATAGCCACACAAGCTGCTCTCCAGTCTTGTTGTGCGACAGCAGATACTTCTCTTTCCAGATGGCAGCAGGGTGAACAGGCTGTGGCTCGGTGGATACTGTCCTTTAGTATCCTTTGGGTTGCAGGCACCTCACCTCACTGATGTTCGAGAGATGGATACCATTGATCTTCTGTTTTAATCAATGCTGCAGAGCCCTCCGGTCCTGGGCCAGTGCACATCCCATGGCAGTTTGTGATGTTTCCAGTCAGATTTCCATTGCTCCTCATAATAAATACAGCCGTTTATGAGCTTTCTTCACCAGCGTGGAGATGTGACATGATCATGTCTTTTTTGGTACATGGATGATGGTGGTGTCAGTTGGAAAGACTCCTGAGACAGTGAGATATTATCAGTCCTGATTTAATCATATTTACACTCAGCAGGACTTGTCTCACATCTGCTCTGGATACTAACTGTGGCTGGTTCTCTGGAGGTGGAGTATACTTTACAGCTGAGTCTTTGTTGAGGAGATCAAAGCGAGCATAAAAAGTTCATCTGGTAATTTGACCCCACACATGATGGAGGTGACCCTGCTTTTGTAGCCTATGAGGTTTTTGATCCCCCGTCACATATCTTTGGTGTTGTTGGTGTTGAGGTCTCTCTCAGTGTTGTTTGCTTCTTTATCACCTGACCTAAACCTTTTTTGTCTCGGTAAAGAGCCCTCACCTCTCCATTCACCCAGGCTTTGTGGTTGGGGAATGATTTTACCGTCTTTGTGATCACCACATTATCAACACATTTACAGATGTCACTGATGATGTATATTCCTTGAAGTGGAGGAAAAGCAAATGAAAAAACAAAAATGTAGAGAAAATTAAGGGAGCTACTGGTTGCTGCGTCTACAACCTCCCAGCCCTCATTAACACTGCCATCACATGCAAAGCACTCACCATAGCACACGACCCCGGTCACCCACTAGACTCATGTTTCACTTCACTCCATCTTTCTGCAGACACAGATCTGTAAAAAAGCACACTACATCTATTCTTTCTAGACATTTCTTTGCAATGATAATTAATTGATTACTTAATTATAGTTTCTTCAAAGATGAAAACCTTTCTCATTCCACTTCTCCACTTTATAGATCCCTGCTGTCTTCTTGGCTTTAATGAGATACTGACAAGTTGCCGGACCCTCCCGGACAGTGAAACTGCACATTTTCGAATGGCCTTTTATTGTGGCCAGCCTAAGGCACACCTGGGCAATACCCATTCTGTCTGATCAACATCAACTTGAAATGCCACACCTGTGAGGAGGATGGAAAGGAGAAAGTTCTCACTATCACAGATTTTGACAGATTTGTGAACAAGAGAGAAATTGAACATTTCTTTCAATAAAACTACAGTTTGTGATGGAAAGAGTGAGATTTTCTTGCTGTTCCGTTGGTTTGTATTATGGAACAACATGAATCTTTTTCATCATTATTCATGAACTCCTGAAATAGAACTATATATTTCTATAAGAATGGAGAACGAGGGATGGAGGCGTTCTTTCACCAGCTGTAAGTAGCTACAGCCATTAATTTGTCACAGTCTAAGATGCAAAGAACATTGTCGTCAACTGCGAACATTTCTACATATGATTTATTGAAGCTTCTGCAGCAGCAGCAAAGCGACATGAAACTTACAGAAAGAAACTCTGGCACCTGCTTTCATTGATGCTTGGACTCATTGGGAGAAAGTGGCGTTAACGTAACGTTTTGTAACTGCTACTGCTCTTATAAATAGGCTACATGTGCAGAAAAAAACGCTGTTTAAAATTCAGAATTTACTTGCTTTATTTTTTATTTCAGCCGGTGGTGTTAAGAAGTGTAACACACTTCTTGCTGCTGTTCTGACAGGCTACAAAAGAAGAACTGCTGTAGTAGATGTAATCAAGCAAGACTCTGATTTATATCATGACCAAAAAAAAAGTGTCTTCAGCCAAAGACTCATACACTCAAAGTGTTCCAGTGAGCGGCAGAGGCGCTCATTCCTGCTGGTGGCCATCAAACTGTTTAAGTCATCGCCATTTTGTCGCAGTATGGACATTAATTTGTTGGGCTTATGGTCTAGACCAAACATCATTGAGTATGGTCTAGACCTGCTCTTTTATGAAAAGCGCTGTGAGATAACTGTTGTTGGGATTTGCTGCTATATAAATAAAATTGAATTGAATTGAATTGAGTTAATGAAGACATTTAACCCCTAGTTGCTCCAGAGGCATGCGACCTCTGACATATATAGCAATTGTAAGTCGCTATGGATAAAAGCATCAGCTAAATGAATGAATGTAATGTAATGTAATAAGTAGTGGTGTGACAAGTTCTCATACACTCTTGATCTTGTGAGATCTTGCGAGAATAAATTATGACAATATTTCTCATCAGGTAAAAAGCTGTTTGACTCACGCAACTGACATTTTCAAATACTGTCAACATAAACATAAGCATAAACATCTCATTAAGTGATGATGTTAGTCTGGTAATATTCTGACTTTTTCTGCACATGTCAGAGACCACAGATGTGTGGGAGGGACTCTGAATGTGCAGAAAATTTTGAACATGAGCAGAAAAGCTGCTGAAACACAGGAGCTAATAAAGTTCAGGAATTTATAACTAAATTTAAATTAAATAATTTATTATTGAGGTGAAAACATGCCACAATCACATTTAAAGAGGTTACTTCCCCAAAGAAACACACAAAAGAGAAGGGAAGACTAAATCATGACTCAGCAGGGATGATATTAAATAAGTTGATCTACAGGAGAAACAGATGTGATAGCACCACAGAATGACTGACCATAAACTGGAGCAAAAAGAATAATCAGAATTTAGGAAATAAAGTGTTTAATACTCAAACTTTCCATATAATTCAGGACGAAAGACTCATCACTCCCCTAGTAGTAAGTGGACTGCTGAGGTCTTGCTGGTTTTACTAACTGGACTTTTTAATTACATTACATACAGATTAACTTCTGCACAGTGCAAATACCTGTAACAGTCTGGCAATTAGTCATATGAGAGACTGGACAAAGAACAATTTTGTGTGGATTTTGTTTTTGTAGAAAAATAGTTTTCATAAAAAAAAATTGTGTTCAATCCACAAATCACGTGGAAGCTTTTTATATATAATTATTACCAAAATGTACATTTTTGTATCACATGTGTGATATCAATTGGTGTCCTTATGAAAACACATTTACACTACAGTTTCATCACATTAATGCTAAGCTAAGCTGCAGAAAACATGGTTTATGTTGAAAGTTGAAAGTGACGTGCTGTAAACTCCACTGACAGCCTGATGGGAAGTTTTTATAGCTGAGTAACAAGGAAGTTCACTGAGTTTTCATAGAATCAAACACATGAAGCATCAATGTTGGTCTAACTGGAGCCAGTAGAAGAGTCTGTTGACTGTTATTATATCTGCAGAATGTGGATAATAACATGAATCATGGTTAATGTAAAACATATTCATTAAAGTCAGTAAAAGGAAAATAAAAAAAATAAAAAAAACAAGATCTTTTTTATTGTCCATCACTTTGTTTTTTCATCTTCTTTAAGCATCAACATACAAGAACACAGAAGAAGAAGAATTAAATATAGTGTTACATTTATTTTGAGACTTCATAGTTTGAATGTTAACTACTATCAGGAAGTAACTTCACATGTCTTAGTTAACATATGTGGAAGGCTGACTCTTGCTGGTTGTTGAATATTTGTGCAGGTCTGTTGGTGGTTTTGAGACTTTATAGTTTGAATTGACTACTATCAGGAAGTAACTGCGCATATCTTGTTGACGTATGTGTGTTGCTGAGTATTTGTGCAGGTCTGTTGGTGGTTTTTGTCACTGTGGGCCGACGTACACAGTAATACACAGCTGTGTCTTCAGGCTGCAGATTACTTCCTTTTATAGTCACTGTTCCAGCAGAAGTGTCTCTGCTGTAGCTGAACTTGTTCTTCAGAGCATCATTTTTGTAAAAGTCGCCTCCTCCCCACTGATGAAAAATCCAGTCCATTGGTTTTCCTTCACACTGTCTGATCCAACCTGTTGCATAGCTGCTATCAGTCAAAGAATAACCAGAGACCTGACAGGTGATGGACAAAGACTGTCCAGGCTGCACAACCATCGTGTCTGGCTGGATGAGATCAATACTGTTCACACCTGTGGAAACAGAAATCAACATTATCTCCATCAGTCATCTGACTATTCAGTGTTTCTAATGTGTTTATTAGTGTGAATCCAGCGAAAGCTCCTCACAGGATCCAGCTGCCAGCAGCAGTATCAGAGCTGCAGAGAACATGTTGATGTTGAAGCTGAACTGATGTGAGCTCTTCTGTCCTCTCACTGACACACACACACACACTTCACTTCCTTATAAGTAACTTTTATTTGCATACTGTTGAATAATCGTTTCAATTATTATTATGTAAAGCAGTTGAAGGTTTAAACAGTGTTTCTTCTCGATTGACCAGACTAGTGTGAGAAATAGTTTTTTATTTAAAAAACATACATTTTGAAAGAGCTTATATGAGCTGCCTTTGGGGATGGTGTGATAGACAGCTAAATGAATAAATGTAAATTTGTACATTTTTGAAAATGGTATTGTTTGTTTTCCAGCACACCTGTGTGTCTGGTTTGGATGTATGTGACAACTGATATTTTTACAAGAAGAATTTTGGATTTGAAACCTGATGGCAAAGTTTGTTGAATGCCCAGACTTTTTGGTGAAGCTCATTTTTTTTTCTTTCTAATATTTTTTAGATCCACCTGTATATTCTGCCATGATTTGATTTAATGTAGAAAAACCTCAACAGTGAATCATAGAGAGGGTTTTAAAAGTTTTCATTGCAGTTGAAACATGCAGGTGTTACTGTGAGTTATGACAAACTGTCCCAACACACTGACAAATATATTTGTATTGATGAGGTGTATTTCAATGTTAATTTGCCTTCATTTAATGTCAGTTAATTTAATGGATCTATCAGCACACTAATGATTTGATGAGATCTGATTTTTTACTGATCTCAATGTACTTAGACATAAACATGCATACAGCTAAGAACAGCAACAACAATGACTGAAAACCTGTTTGCTCCTCTGATCTCCTTTGTCAGGGTGCTGGAACGCTCCGTGTGCAGTACCAGCACCTTGACATTTTACTCTTTGGCGTACCAGGAAATTTTCTTGCGTACCGGGACTTCTCCCAAGATGCCGGTCCTCTCCTCTGCCTTCTCTTTATCAGGTTCTCTGGGCACTACGTGACGGTCACCTGTTCCCGTTCTCGCCTGCCTGCTAATCTCTGTCAACGGAGAGAGATGGGGGAGAAGAGAAGCTCGGGTGCCTTTGAAGCAGCCTTGTGCTGAATGTAGCTCGCCAAAGTCACTTGTCGTGAACCGACCAATCACAGCCTGGATGGAGAGGGGCATTTAAAAGTATGGACACATAGGTGTCATTTACACTGGGGACACTGGGGACGCTGGGGACATCAGTTTCAAATCAGAATGTCTCCATCACTTTTTGAAAGCTTTTGTTAAAAATGTTCTTAAAAACAACTTGCAACAAGAAATGTTGAATAACAAATGAAACAATGCAATTGAGATATAGAAGAAAGAAATGTGCATGGTCCAAAAGCTGATTACTGAATTATATTCCATTATATTTTTATATTTTGAATTGTCTACTGTCACCTTAATTTTGTTTCCCTTCATATAAATAAATTTCCTTGTGTTCAGAATGCAGGAAATTAAGTGGTTAATGTGCAAAGTCGTTAATTAGTTATTTACTAGTTTCATCATGTGGTTGAGGATAGTGCGGGGGGATGGGGGGAGTACTGTCACCCAGTTTTTTCCACTTCAAGCACTGGACATGATTGTACAGAATTCTGTCCTCACTCCTGAAGTCCTCCACTTCGGCCTGACGAAGCTGCCTGAGTTTAACTGTAAAGCAGAGTTTTGTTGTTGCATGTGCAGAAGGTTTTAGTTGGAACATGTGTCCTCAAAAGCTGATACGACATCAGATCATGAGATCAGGATCAGAGCTACAGAGAACATAGTGGATTATGAGGCTGAAGTGATGTGAGATCTTCTGTCCTCTCACTCGATCAGTTCAATTCAATTAAAATGCTTTATCTGCATAAATGTTATCAGAACAATATTGCCAAAACTTCATGGAAAATACAAAAGAACAATTCAATTCATACAGTTAAATAAATAAAATACTGTGTATGTTTAATGAACTGTCACTTTTAATCACTTTCTCACACACACATTTCACTTGTTTATGAGTGACATGGACTCTTTCAAATCACTTGGACTATCTTTTAACATCAAATAATGTTTTACTACACCTGTTTGTTATTTTGTCATTTATACGGTTGCCCCTTTGCTCTTATGTATTTCCGCACCACATGCTTTTATCTACTGTTCATATATTTTCATGTTATTTATGTTTTATGTTTTTAATCTGTTTTAAATGTACATAACTTCTGATTTTACTGTAAAGTGTCTTTCAGTGTCCTGAAAAGCGCTATAGAAATAAAATGTATTATTATTAATATTATTTATTTGCGCATTGTTAAACAATTTTAAATTTGATTTAAGTCAGTTGAAGGTGTGAACAGTGGGTCTCCTCAAGTGACCAGACTAGCAAGAGAAATCATTATTATCATCATTTATCTTTTTTATGAAAGGGCTTATATGGACTTAAATGTCAACAAGATGGTTAATTTAGCAAAGAAATTTTTTATTATAAATATTTCTTAAAACTGAAACTCAATATTGTATGACACAACGTTTAAAGCAAGTTTTCACCGCAGCTGAATTATGTTGTAATTACAGTAAGGTTGTCTTCTTATAAATGCAGGTGTTGCTATGTGTCATGATAAACTCTCCCAACACACTGAAAAATACATTTGTATTAATGAAATGTTTTACATTGTTAATTGGCCATCATTCAATATGTTTTCAAAGCCCTGACGTGCTTCAGTTCTTCTCATACAGAGATGAGTGCTGCTCAGTTTTTGTACAGCTTTGCAGTCTGGTGTGTCACTGTGGCTCTCGTTCACAATAACAAACAGCAGAATCTTCTTGTTTCAGACTCTTCACCTCTAAATACATACGATTTTTGGACGTGTCTTTAATGATGGAAAACTGGCCTTGCAGACTGGGCAAATATTTGTCTTACTACAGTAGCACTTATTTATTCAGTTTCCATCACAACGTCTCAAAAGCACAAGAAGAAATCTTTATCTTGAAATCTATAGTAGATGGGAGATGTGTTATGTAAATGAAATTAGGGTTGTGGTGAAGCGAGCTCACAAAGGGTGAGAGTATAAAACTCTAGATCAGTCCAAAGTGACAGTTAAGATCAGCAGATTTTTGACCCATATTTTCACCGACTTCAGATGCCAAATAATACATATGGCATGTGGCTGTATTTTTGTGCATGTATTTATTTTATTCAAAACTGGACAATGATTTCAGCAGATTTACTGTCACTGGCTGTTCTGAATGAAGTGATCATTACAGACATTTATTCCAGCTGTGACAGCATGTGGCTCGTATTGTTTTCAACTCCTGAGTCTGTTTGTGTGTCGCTGTGTCAAAATGTGTTCCTGGAGACATCTACAGCGGGAACTACCACAGAGGTGATTTACAGTACTTTTCAAGTCATTTTGTTATTATTAAATAGTATTAATAAGTCAGACATAGAAATGTTTTTGGGAAAATGTCCGCTGTATATTTAATATGATTATATTTTATACTAAACTTTGTTATATGCCTTTAACTTTTTCATTGCGAAATATGTATGTTTCTCTCCACTCTGGTTTGACCCTCAGATTTTTAAATAGACCATTACTTAATAACGTCGTATCAGTCGGTTTTCAGAGTGTCCTTCTTCTTACTTGCTCACTTAATAAACAGTATGAGAAATGTGCATTATCATGGTTGATTCTGTTCTAATACTGCAAATTTGAAGAATTTAAACCTTTCCAGCTCTCAACATTATCAGTACTCTATCAGTACTATTACCAGTATTTATTCATTACACTTCTGTCGCAGCTTGTAGTATAGGCTACTTTACACATTTTCATAAACCAATTTCTATTTTTCTATTTTCTATTACTATTCGGGGATCGATAAAGTATTTCTGATTCTGATTCTGTAGAAGCCACTTGTCTCTGTCCAGCCTACGGTGTGTATGTCAGTGATTTAGTTTCTGTCCTTCACTCTGCAGCAACACATATGTAGACATGAAGACATCAGTTTTGCATCGACTGCAACACTTTTTCATATTATTGTTTTGGAGATGAGTTTTTGATGTTCTTCAACTTATTCTGTTAATTTCTATTTAAACCATGTTTAGTTCCAGCCGCTCATTAAATTCTGCAGCATTTTGTTGACCATTGTTATGTAATGATATATTATATTATTGATATATGGCAATTTTGAAATAATCTATTCAGAGCTGGACATTAACTGAAACATTAGTAACACATTAGTAACATCACTTTGTTTTTTAAGAGCAACATAAGCTGGTCCTTTCTGTTGGTTTGTGTGTGCTCTGTCATCGTGGTTTTAATGTCAATATGACATAGTTAAGAGAGTTGATCATCCTGAGGCTGGAGATGTGACCACTGATGATCCACATGACAAGTACAAGTGCAGTCAGCAGGACAGAAGTACACTGCACAGACTGAAGATTTCCATCAGGATAACACGGGGACAGGCAGTCAAGTCTCATTTAATCAATTATTATTTGTTCATTTAAAATAAGAAGTTGTTTATCCTTCCATGTAAAATGATATCACATCCAGAGACAAGATTGTTGCATTTTTATCATTTAACCGGTAAATAGAAATAAAGAGTCTGTATGGCTCATGTTAAGTTGAACTCAAGAATCAATAATCTCTCTAAAATATCTGGTTTAATCAAAGAGAGTATTTGTGCAGGTCTGTTGGTGGTTTGTGTCACTGTGGAGTCACGTACACAATAATACACAGCTGTGTCCTCAGGCTGCATATTTAGTCCTGTTAACTTCACCGATGAAGTTGAAGTCAATGTGTAGTGAAGGAACTTGTTCTTCAGAGCATTATTTTGGTAAATGCCTCCTCCACCATATCGATGTAAAATCCATTCCATTGGTTTTCCTTCACTCTGTCTGATCCAACCTGTTGCATAGCTGTTATCAGTCAAAGAATAACCAGAGACCTGACAGGTGATGGACAAAGACTGTCCAGGCTGCACAACCATCGTGTCTGGCTGGATGAGATCAATACTGTTCACACCTGTGGAAACAGAAATCAACATTATCTCCATCAATCATCTGACTATTCAGTGTTTCTAATGTGTTTATTAGTGTGAATCCACTGAAAGCTCCTCACAGGATCCAGCTGCCAGCAGCAGTATCAGAGCTGCAGAGAACATGTTGATGTTGAAGCTGAACTGATGTGAGCTCTTCTGTCCTCTCACTGACACACACACACTTCACTTCCTTATGAGTAACTTTTATTTGCATATTGCTTAAAAAAACCCATTAAATTTGAATCTGTTGAATGTGAAACAGTTGCCAGACCAGGAAGATAAATTGTTTTCTTATTTAAAGAACATGTTTTTTTTTTAAGTGCTTATATGGACTTAGATCTCACCATCTAAATGGTTAATTTAGCTAACTTATAGTGCTGCTATGATTTTACTCTGAAATATGTTTAAAACTCATGAAGATTGTTAATTTAGAGAAATTGAGAATTGTATCACACTAAACTTTTTTACTGTAGTTGAATTGATGTTGTAATTAAAGGAAAGTTGTCTTCTTATAAATGCAGGTGTTGCTGTGAGTCATGATAAACTGTCCCAACACACTGACAAATACATTTGTATTAATGAAATGTGTTTCATTATTAATTGGCCATCATTGAGTGTGTTTTCAAAGCCCTGATGCAGCATGCTTCAGGGTGTTTCAGTTTTTGACTTGGATCTCAGTTACTGTTGAATGTGGTGAATACGGAGAATTAACGTTTACTGTCCATGAGTCATTCCACCAAGAATCCCTCTTTCATGATTCAGTGTAATTTGTGTAATTTAAACATATTTTTTAAGTTGTTTATTAAGCACTGTCCCCTTCACGTGAAGGTGAGTTTATCAATTCATTATATTTCAATAGAAATAACAACATAACACCTTATGTCATGTTATGTTATGTTATGTAACAAATGTTATTCATTATGTTATAGTTTTGATTTTCTCACAAAATGTTCATAGACAAACCATTTTCAGGGGAAAGAAACCCCATTGGAAGATATTAATACAAAATAATAACACGTAACCCCTCAGTCTATGGATGTCATGAATACCCACACACTAAAAACTCCTGGGTAAAAAATAACCCAGAAAATTTAATTATTCTTTTTGAACCAACATCTGGGTTAAATACCTGACCCAAATGTTGGGTTAAAAAACAACAACATTGTAGTTAATATAACACAACTTCTGGGTCAGAAGAACAACCCCAATATCTGGGTTGAAATAACTCAGAAATTAGTTGGTCCCTTTTTAACCCAGGAGTTGGGTCAAAAGTTACCTAACTTGGGTTACTATGCCAGTATGCCTTATTTCAGAAAATAAAACTTTGTTTTAAATTCTATCTGTCATGGCGTGGTGCAGGCAGAAGAAGAAGAAGAAGAGGAGGATGAGTCCAAAGTTCCAACTCAAATGTTTTACTAATAAAGTAACTCCAAAAGGTACAGACTGACTGAACTGAAGGAACTAAACACAGATGAACATTGATTAACAGAACACAGGTGGAACAGATGATGATGATGGTAATTAACTAAACACAGGTGATACAGATGAACGAAATGACAGGAACCATGGAAACAGATGAGTGGCTGGAAAACAGAACAAAGGAAGACATGTGACTATGAGTGACTGCGAGTGATGAGTGATTACACACTTCTTACTTGCTCACTTAATAAACAGTATGAGAAATGTGCATTATCATGGTTGATTCTGTTCTAATACTGCAAATTTGAAATTTAAACCTTTCCAGCTCTCAAAATTATCAGTACTCTATCAGTACTATTACCAGTATTTATTCATTACACTTCTGTCGCAGCTTGTAGTATAGGCTACTTTACACATTTTCACACACCTATTTCTATTTTTCTATTTTCTATTACTATTCGGGGATCAATAAAGTATTTCTGATTCTGATTCTGTAGAAGCCACTTGTCTCTGTCCAGCCTGCGGTGTGTATGTCAGTGATTTAGTTTCTGTCCTTCACTCTGCAGCAACACATATGTAGAAATGGAAGACATCAGTTTTGCATCGACTGCAAAACATTTTTGTCTTTAGAGTTTATCAGAGGTTCCTCGAACGAACAACATCTTTAAACATACAACTGAATCATCATGAAACACACACACACACACACACACACACACACACACACACACACACACACACAAAACATGGTGACATGTTTTTTTTTACCCATCTTAATTTGTCCACAAAGTCATTTTCATATTATATTGCAGGAACATCTGACACGCACTAAATTTCACTTCCACAATAAAACTCATCTGATGATTATTAAGTAAATTAAATCTCAAAGTTGCAGGTCCTCGTTGTAGAGAGTCTTGTTGTATTAGATGCATTCAACAGCAGCTCACTGTATCATAGATGGCATGATTTAGACAGATGATGAGAAATGGTTTGTCGTAGCTTTGGTCAGAAGAGTGCTGGTAAAGGGATAAACTAGATGTGAATATGCTACATTAGAATTATGGCAGATTATGTGTAAAGTGAAGTATGCATGCTTATTCTCTCTCTGTTTACAGATGGCTGAAAAAGTTGCACATTCCAGCAACAAATATTTATTGATGTGCAATTGTTTACATGTTCACTTTTTGAGACTGTAATCTATTTAGTATTTCCATTTAGGAAAAAGGTTTTATAGCCCACATACATACCAGCTTTCCATATCGACCTGTTCTAAGTGTAGTTTATACAGTAAAGGGGTCTACTATCTAAATCATTCTCTAAATCTAAACATCACCTCAAAAATTGGCTCTTTTTCACTTCAATATTGGCATCGGCCCCCCAAAACCCATATCAGTCGGGCTCTAGTAGTAGTAGTATCATTAACCTTGTAAAGTATCACTTTACTTTTTTACTGCTACATAATGTTTATCTCTGTAACAGTGAGCTGGTGTTGAAGTCATTAGTGGTCTGAGGGCTCCTCCTCTGGTGGCTTCATGTTACAAGTGTTCAGGCACTGAGGGGTTTTTGTTCAGGTCTACTGATGATCTGTTTACAGTCATTCTGTTACTGTTTTGTGACAAATGATCAAGTTATACTGTAATAGAAGAACTACTGACTGTTGATAAACTGATCCAATCTTTTATGTTCAAGTAGTTACTCTAATGTAATATTGTATCTTTTATATTGGACTTTATATATTGATACTATTAGTATTTTAATACTATAAGTATTTTAAGAAAGTTATTTAGGTTATTTGGCATGTTAAGTGTCTTTGAGAATCTTGAAAAGCACTCTGTGAGTAAAATATTCTTCTGTCCTTATTCACGACATCATTCACTTCTCTGTTTATTGTGCTATAAATAGTGAAAAAGACAAAAGAAGAAAGTCTTCTTATTAGATTAAATTCTATCAGCATTAATTTATACCAAGTCAATTTAAAGTACTCTGTTTATTGCTACTGCCTGTGCAGAGTGAAAACATTTATAACCTGCCTGGAAAAGGCCTCTGTTTGTTAGGGCCCAACTTCAGATGAAATATTTATTAGGGCATTAAAAATTGATCTGAATTGAATGGCTCACTGATGATGATGATGCTTCAATGTAAGGTGTGTTGTGTTTTGAAAATAAAAAAGTGAAAACATTTGAGACAAAGACATTTATTTTTAATTTCTTCTTTGTTGAAGAGCTTTTCAAAACGCAGTTGTGAGCTGAAATAATGCTGTCATTAATATACATGAATATTGTCAGTTAGATGATGACACATTTTGCTAAATGCCTTCACTGTATGTTAAATATTATAATATTATTAATATTATTATTCCATATATTCCTTTTACATTATTCCTATTTAACTGTTTCTGACCATTTGAGCTGACCATGTGAACTGTTCCAATTATTCCCAAATATGCAGTGTTAACCATTAACTGTGTGTGTGTGTGTGTGTGTGTGTGTGTGTGTGTGATGATCTTTCTCAGGGCCAGAAGTCATGGTTATATTTAAAACAACAGTAATATATTCATTTAAAAATGGCTCTTGTTTTCCAGTAAAGTAGAGTTTCAGACCAACTCGTAACTCCTGTAGGATTTTTTTATAGAATTTGTTAACAGCTTAAAATTATTTTACTTTTAAATATCAATTTTTGTTTGGCAAATATCAAATGGCAGAAAGACATGCTGAAATATCTGTCTTTCTTTTAATCATGTAACTATGTATATACAGTGAGTTACATACAATATGTAAATATAAAAGTAACATTTGTCTAAAATGTAAACACATGTAAATGCAGCTGATTAGAAAACCCAAGTGTGATCACTTCACAGACTTGTTGTCTGTGGAGGTTTTTGTGCAGTCTTCAGTCATCGTGCTTAATCGAGCACAGAAGTAAACAGCTGAATCTTCTGCTGTCAGGCTCTTGACCTCGAGGTACTGAGTGCTGCTGGGCACATCTTGAGTAAAACTGAAACGGCTTTGAAAGGAGCTGGCATAGGTCGTAGAGGTTGTTTGTGTGTTTATCCACCCAACGCACTCCAAAGCTTTCCCTGGCTTCTGTCGTATCCAGTTAATACTGTTGCTTGTCATAGTATAACCAGATGTGATACATGACATCTTCACTGTCTCTCCAGATCTTTTCACCTCAGAGGGAGACTGGTCCAGCTTGATCTCACTCCAAACTCTTGCAAGCCAAGAAAATGTGATCATTATCCATCAAACAAAAAAACATATTTTACTTTGTAATCGCAGAATTAATTTTCTTACCATGAATAGCAACTACAAATAATAAACTCCAGGCAATCATGTTTTTCATTCCCCAGTTAACTAATTCACTGCAATTCAGTGACTCAAATGGTTTGACAGTTGTTGTTGGTGTGTTTATAAAGAAGGAAGAGTTTGCTTAGACCTCCCTCTGCAGGTTTATAAAGGGATGTACTTTAACAACTGCCTGTGTTGTCAGTATGTGGAGTATTTACAGGACGACATGTAAAACAATGTGATGACTGGAAACAAGGTATTGAATGTCTACCGTAAAAAAATACATCATTTCAAAATGTAAAAATATATAAATTAGATGCATAAGCACAGGTATCACAGTGAATAGTTTTCTCATATTTTCAAAACATTACTCCTCAGGAACATTGTATGTTAAATTAAAACCATTCTTTCTTCATTATCTTCTCTCCTCAGACACTGATCATCTCAGCATTTATATCATTCTTTACCTCAGTGCTGCCTTTGATACTTCATTCTGACTCCTTTCTTGAATCCTCCCTCAACATCACCTTTACTGCCCTCTCCTGGCTTAAATCATATCTCAAACAACAGTTTATCCAACACACTCTCACTCCCTACTCGTCAAATGTCTGACGCATGGTCAAGGCCCTTTGTCGTCGCTTTTTAAAGACTTGGGTAGCCCTTTTGCATCAATTATTAACGTTTAGGGATCCACAGTCAAGTTAGCAACGCTTAGCAACAATAAATATGCAATATCCGGTTACACTTTCAAGATAAAATGTAACGTTTCGATACATTGCCATGTTGAAACGCGCATAATTAAAGTCGTGAAACGTTGCAGTTTCGTTACGTTTAGGCACAGAAAGTACTTGGTTAGGTTTAGGCAACAAAACTACTTGGTTAAGGTTAGGAAAACATCATGGTTTGGGTTAAAATAGCTATGTATGTCAATTAAGACTTAAGTTAACTAACGTTAATGTCAATTTACCTCACTCGCCTAAATAAAAACATTTAATGTTTTGTTTCGCACGGGACACAAACCCTGTTCTCCTGGTCCGGGTTCTGGCCCTCTATCCACCCCAATCACCTCCTTACTTCGTCTTTTCTCTTAAATATCATACTTGCCTTTACCATCAAAAACTGACACAACAGGGCTTCCCTCAATACGTCGAACTATGACGTCAAAGGGATCGCTAGTGCGTCACAAACTGACGATTATGGCTCTTGACCAAGCGTCCATATGTGACGACTTGGGAGTGAGACCGGGTTGGTTTATCAGCATCAATAACTGTATCTCCTCCACAGTTCCTTTTTCAAGGTGGGCTCTCCTGTTCATCCTCTATGCTCCTCCTCAGTAATATTATCCTTCATCATGGTCTCCTCTTCAACTGCCACATCATTCATCTTCACCTCTGCGTATAAAGTGAATCCATCATCACTGCAGGTCTCTCAACCTGATGAACTACAGTACCTCGCCAAAATTTAATCATAGATGCAAGCCAACTTTCTCTCCTGCTCCATTCTTTCTCCCATACCACACATGCAAAGCTCATCACTAAATCTCCCTGTCTCTGATTGTAAAACAACTTAGCTAATCTCTCTTCATTTTAAGGGTATTTCCTCCTTCAATCAGATGCACACATTTGCCCACTGAAATTCGCATTGTGTCAACTGTCTGCCCCATCCAAGTTTTAATCTACGACACCAACCTGCTTGGCCACAGACTGGCCATAACCCAAACTCCCACATCATTATAGTGACAGCCTGGTGGGCACCCCTGAGAAGGTTGCAGGACCGATGGGGGTTTGGCCTGGCTGTTAACACCTGAGCTGTCCTGACTTCCCCTTGGAACAACGGGTACAGTTGGTATTGGCGTTCCCCCTATTACTTGTGGTACACACCAAGAGGTCTTCCTCACAGATCCTGAGAAGGCATCTGCCATATCCAAGAGATAGAAGCGCATAAACGGGCATGGAAGGCCACAAGCTGTTGTGCAGATCTCTTCAACACTCATGCAGCTGAAAAGGTTCGTTGACACTGCCACACTTTGGCTGGAGTGGGCACAAATTGCTGAGGGTGAGTCTGTTCCGCCCATACAGAGGCTTAGGAGAAACATTCACAAAGCCATCTGGCCAGGCATTTCTTGGACAGGGCCTTACCAACCGCACTGTAACTGAAACAGACAAACAGCTGAGCAGTGCGTCGGATGCGGGCTGTGCGCTCTACATAGGATGTTAGAGCAAGTACCAGACACAAGAGATGCAATCTCTCCTCCCTCTGCCCAGCATTTGGTGGGGAGGTAGAAGGCATCCAGATGTATTGTCCTGGACCTGAACGAGCTCTTTATGTTCTTGGGAACAAAGGAGGGGTTCGGTTTCAAGAGGGCATCATGCAGCTGGGGTGAACCGACAGGGCACACAGCTTACACACCCTCTTTGCACAAGTGAAAGCTAGAAGCAGGGCTTTCTTGAGAGAACACCTTTTCAAAGAGGACTGCCCCAGGAGCTCATAAGGTGCATTCCTGCAGACCTCTCCACTCACTAGGTTGGTGGCGGCCCCTCGACATAAGGTCAGCTTCCCTATTCTCCAAGACTAGGAAGTGTAGGATTTTCAGAGGCAGCAGGTGCTCTGATGCCCAGGTCCATAGATTCACCACCAATGCCAATCGGGCCGCAGATCAAACTCCGCCCTGCCTGTTTATGTACAACACTTTTGTGTGGTTGTTGGTCCTGGCGAGCACATGCTTCCCCTGAACCAGGTTTTTGAAGTGTTGGAGGACCAGATAACTGTCTGTGTTCCTAGAGATATGCTCTCAGGGTGGTGGCAGTCGAGCACAATCCCCAGGTATCCCGCTCTCTGTGTTTGTGTGTTTTATGCTAAATCTACAGTATCTAGTTTATGCAGCTACTTTCCATGTGTATTGCCTGCAGGTTAGACTGCAAAATGAGCTCTCATTTCACTGTATGAGATTACAATAAATAGATATTATTTGCCATTTGCACAATTACAAGGAAGGTCAATCCATTCTTACACCCTGACTCGTCCCATATGGACGCATGGTCAAGAGCCTTCGTCATCAGTTTGTGATCCCTTTACTATCATAGTTCAACGCATTGGAGGTAAGCCCTGTGGCGTCGGTTTTTGACGGTAAAGGTACGTATATGATATTTTACAGAAAAGACTGACCAAGGAGGTAGTTGAGGTGGATGGAGGGCCAGAACCCCCGACTTTGAACCAGAAGACCGATTTCCTTGTCCCATGTGAAACAAAAAGTCAACATTACATATTTTTATTTAAGTTAGGAAAATTGATGTAAGTGACAACTGTAGTGAACAACGGTGTGGATTTGTGCATTTTACATTGAATAAATTTGGAGCTACTCTAAATTCCTTTCTCCTCCCCAGAGAAGATGGGGAGGGGGTCAAAGTTGCTTTCTCTAAGTGCTATCCCGACCATAAAACTGGCACCTTTTTGATTCCGAAGCTGATAACGCGGGGCCTGACTGTTAAACTGACAAAGGGACACGAACCAGCCATTGGCATTTCCCTGAACAGCCTATCAAAACTGGCCCCCCCACACATGTTTCCGGGGCAACTGACCTTATTCTTTGTTTTATTACCACATCAAAAGGAAAACCCCTGTCTCACCCAAGTGTGACATGGTCCAGACACTGAACTTTCAATGTAAAAAGACTGCAGTCTCCAAAGACTCAAAGCATTTATATTTGAGTTAATTAAATCTTTAGTTACTTGATTACGTTTGCCTCTATTTGAGTAGTTATGTTAACTGTTGTTGCTATCTGTTGTTGATATTAGTGCTGAAAAGAAGTTACTTGTGCAGTGTTTTTATTTTCAGCAAGACACTCCTTCATCTAATGTAATCAGTGCTTGTTCATAATACTTTCCTACAAAATTCCTTTAGAAATGATGACAAAGGAATGTTTTACTATACTCTTAATCGCCAGCTTGAATTTAAGGATGAATCAACAATATTCCCAGTTCCTAAGGAGAGACGATCTTTGATTTAATCCAAGCTTTCCTCATGTAACCTGAGCTCCCCCAAGCGGACGAAATAAGTATTACATGCCCTCATCGGAAATGCCGTTAAATGTATAAATATGTATAAATATCCTGACCAATAATGTGACAATTGTTTCCTGTTACCAAATGCCTAGAACAGTACAACCGTTTCACCGTTGAGGTTCGATTGTGGAAAATGTTTGATTATAAGACGTGCAAATAGATTTCTTTCCTTTAAACATTAAGTTTAGAAAGGCAGTCCCTCGGGAAACCTGAGACGCCCCCTGGGGAACCACGCCCAGGCAACAAAAGAGCGACACGCGACCTCGCTTTGCGCTCTTCTCTTCGCTGTTGGCTCTCTTCCGCTCTGCTCTGCCCTCTGGACGCTTCGGCACGCGCGTGGCGTGCCTCGCCAGGCAACGCCCAGACTCGGCCAGCAAGACCGGCCTTTTGTTGAAGCTACACACCTGAAGTGCCGCGACATCGATCTGCCTTCAGTTTGTTTTATTTTCTTTATTTATTTTGTTTGTTAAAGTTATCAGTCCGTTAAGTTACACTGGACTAATTCAGGAACGACCAAGTTCCATTTTAAGCCTTTTTCGTCGAAGCCAACTTCACCGAGGTCAAACCAAGCCACGTGGTCTCGCCAGCTACAACGAAGGAAACCTGAAAACAGCCGAAGGAGGCGTTTCAGACACGGAGAACCCCGGAGAATCCCTAGCAAAAAGCCAGGATCGGGCAGCTAGCGTGGGACCCGTGCAACAGGCCAAAAGCAGACTGTCGACAAGCAGTAAGACTTAACACACGTTCTGTGATCAGATATGTCCATTTTAACTCCTAAATTATAGCATTAGTTTACTTTCATTAGCTCTTCTATGCCGTATGAGTCAAATGCTTCCCACAATCGAACCTCCAGGCTCATTGTTCAGCAAATGTTGATGTTCCCTGTATCCAACCATCTTTTTATCACCTTAGTTAGAGAATAAATTCACTGTAATATAATCAAGAGCTGTGTGTGTTGCCTATTTCTAGTTCCTGCCAAGAGAATTGACCCTTTAGATATGAGACTGACTGACTGATTTAAGATAATTGAGCGATTATTAACTAACTGATCACTAGTAATAATTGTATAATTATTCAAAACTACCTAGATGTCCGGAGACTCTAGGATTATTACAACTCCGGTGATGCCCTTAACGAGGAAAAATTTAGATTTTATGAATCTTCAATTATGAATTCATAATTGGGTATCAATTCTCATAAATTTATTAAAATGCATAACTAAAATTTTTAGGTCTGCTACACAACCTACGTGTTAACTGAGGTACATACCAAACCATGATCTTTTGCTAACTTTAACCAAGTAGTTTTGTTGCTTAAACCCAACCAAGTACTTTTTTGCCTAAACCCACTGCAACGTTCCACGACTTTCACGTTTGAAAATGGTGATGTTTGAATGCTGGTTTGGCTGGTGTTGCACGGCGGCCGGGGTGTGTGCTGGGCATGGGGGATGTCGGCTGGCGCCAGGGGCCTTAGTTTTTTTCCGGCGGTTGGGGGGACGGCGGACTTTTATTGGCGGGTGCTGCCGGGCTGGGACTTGCTGCTGGTGTTTCTCTCCGCTGGCTTTCGCTGTGGTGTTGTTCCATTTGCTCTCTCTCGTTTGCCCGACCTCGCACGTGGGATTTGCGGGGGGCTGCTGGGCATTGGGTGTCGCCGTGCTCGCGCAGTGTGTGCGTTGGGATCGTCACTTGTGCATTGGTGTTGATAATTGCGTGGCATTTGGGCGTTTTGGTTGTTCGCTGCGCGGCGGTGGGGTGCTGGGGGAGCACTGGTCTATGTTGTGTGCGCGCCGCGGTCGGTCTGGGCGCTGCTCTTCCGCGGGTTACGCTTTTTGCGTTCCGTCGGCATTACGTTGTCAACTGGCATTTGGGTCGGGGTCTTCCGCGTTTGCATTGCGGTGCATCTGGGAGTCTTTGTTTTTTTTGTGGTTGATTTATTCTTTTTCTTTCTCCCACCCCTATTGGCTACTGGGGTTCTTGCCTTCCTGTTGCTGGGGTAGGTGTGGCACAGTCGTGGCGTCCCACTCTCACTAACAACTACATTCTTTAACAGGCTTATGCGCACACACATGTACACACACATATACAGACACATTCACCCACATGCACACAGACACACAGTCTCACACATAGACACAAACAAATTTAGGTTGTCCCTGGTAAAATTATTCCTGATGCTTTTCTTTCAGTTACTTATTTAAATTAATTGTTATTATTCCAGCTCTCGTGGCTGTGTTGTGTTGCTTATTTAGTGTGCTGGACTGTTTCTTCTTTTCATTGTTCTCTTAGTTGTCTTAATATGTCAGCTGTTCATTGCTGCTGTTCGGCTGGTTGTCTTTTACTATTATTATTATTTTTATTGTTTGTTTTTGTTTGTGTTTGTTTGTTGTGTTTTTCTCCTTCCCAAGCCCCCCTTTCTGTTCTATTGCAGGTTTTGTTGCTTTCTGCAATTGGTGTTTCCCTCTGCTTTTCCCTGTTGTCCCCACCTTCCATCCCCCTTCTCTTACAGGTGTTGTCCTTTCTCTGTGCTGTCTGTTTGTGCCCCCCTATCCCTGTGTCTGCCCCCCTGTCCGGCCCGGTGACAAATCAAGACATAATTAAATAAATAATAAAACAGACAAAGGAGTATATTAATACTCTCTTGTTAAAGTAAAACCTGTCTGGCACATTATGGTATCCAGGTCATTATACTCTATACCAGGCTGCTGGGCAGGACAGGTTTAGAAAAAAAAGAAAAAAAAAAGAAAATGGTAATGTTTTGAAACGCGTTTTATTTTTAAAGTCTAACCGGACATTGCATATTTATTGTTGCTGACTTGACCGCGGAGCCTTAAACGTCAATAAATGACGCAAAGGGGTACCCAGGTCGTTAAAAGGTGTCGCCAAAGGGCCTTGACCAAGCGTCAATATGTGACGAGTCGGGAGTGAGAATGTGTTGGACAGGTAGGCTACATCAAAAACACAAGCAAAGAAAGGCAATTAAAAGAAAATACATCCTATATACAAAAAGAACACACATAAATACACACTTTAAGCTACACCTATTAATAAATACATAATATAGTTAAACAGTAGTTAAATACTAAATACCAGTCTGTAGGGTGTGACAGAATTTCCTTCCTGCCTTAATTACTTTGCATTCATTCTGACAGTGGCTGGGAAAAACTGTTGTGGAAACATGCCTTATGAGTGGTGATGCTCTCTGGCCTGTGATGTCTGAAGTTGTATCCTTAACAGAGTTGTTCAGGTGGTTGGTTTTGATATTTGAAGGCAGAATCTAGGCAAACTAAAGAAATGTTTAGTTTAGGGATGGCCATCTTTGAGGAATGGGTTTTATGGAGCTCTGAAGCTCAGTTACTGAAAAAACTTCATGCAAATTTAGTAACAAATTTGAACATTTATACACTTAAAACCATGTTTTCAAGTAATCCTTTTTTCAGGAAATGTTCCTTTAAAACAATATTGAAATATCACTGGTTAAAAAGATGTCAGATGTCTCAGCACTCAGTTAGACAATTAGCAAAACCCTTGAACTACATACGTGCTGTTTACTGTGCAGCTTCTCTGATGAGTCATTTTAATGAAGCTCTGTTATTTGATTAAGATATGCCTATTTGGTAATATGATTTCTACATTTATATCGCTGCTTATAAATATTTTACCAAACAAACATCATCAGAGCGTTCATTCACATTCTTGGACTACTTGAAATACAGACAATAATCATGTGAGATAATTGCGGTAAAGATGAGTACTGTAGGATTTCGTACAGCTGCTCAAACAACTCCAGTCACTGTGGCTGTCGAGCACAATAATAAACAGCAGAATCTTCAGTCTTCAGACTGTTCATCTGAAGATACACCTGCTTTCTTCCATTGTCTCTGGAGACGGTAAACCTGCATTGAACTGATTGAGAGTAGAGTATGCTGCTACTGGCACTACTGATATAAACGATCCACTCCAGTCCTTTTCCAGGAGCCTTTCTGACCCAATGCATGGTGTTGCCACTAATGTCTAACTCAGAGGCTGTACAAGTTATTCTGTGAGACTCTCCAGGCTTCTTAATCACAGGATCCGATTGTGTCAGAGTCTCACCATCAACACCTGTCAAGACAAAGAAGAAATGTATGTCAAGCCTTACGCTGGTAGCACAAATGAAAATCCATTATGTCAAATTGAGATTGGTGAAAATCTTCACCTGCCCAGCAGACAGTTAAAAGCAGCAGTCCTGTCCTATAGTCCATCATGTTAAACTGTGTGTCCACTGTTCTCTGTCATCCTCTCTGCAGTCAGATAAGTAGAGGTGGAAGACATCTGAGTTTTGCATTGACTCCTCCTCACAGGGAGAAACTGGATTTACATTTTAAAAAGAAAAGCGTCCATAAATCAAATAATTTTCAGGGCATCAGTCGAAGATTTTGATTTGAGATACAGTGTTGATACCTAAAAACTAAATCTGTCAGAAAAGGAGGAGTGCAGCACTCTGAGAGAGACAGTGGGTTAAAAACAGACAGATACATAAACAAAGTAGATGAGTCAGTGAATACCCCAGTAGGAATAAAAATCTGACACACACGTTTCACCTTTGACATAATTAGAATAATTATATTATTAATTAGTAGTAATGACAGTCAGACAAGAGAAGAATGTTTTTGGAAAATGTCTCCACTGTATATTTAATATTATGATATTTGTTGTTAATATGTTATATTTCTTTGACTTTTTTTCCCCCTTTAATATTGCTAAATATGTCTGTTTCTCTTTTTAACAGTGAACTGGTGTTGAAGTCATTAGTGGTCTGAGAGCTCCTCCTCTGGTGGCTTCATGTTACAAGTGTTCAGGCACTGAGGGGTTTTTGTTCAGGTCTCCTGATGGTTTGTGTCATTGTGGCTCTCTGGCACAGTAATACACAGCAGTGTCTTCAGGCTGCACATTCTGTCCGTTTAGAGTCATTCTGTTGCTGGAAGAGTCTAAGTCGATACTGAACTTGTTCTTTAGGGAATCTTTGTAGGATGTTGTCCATCCAACATGTGCACTTCCAATCCACTCCAGTCCTTTCCCTGCAGGCTGTCTGATCCAAGCTGTACGATAGCCACTAACAGAATAAGAGACCTGACAGGTGATGGTCAGACGTTGACCTGGCTGCACAGTCACAGAGGCTGGCTGTGTCAACTGTTGACACTTCACACCTGTTAAAAAAAGAAAATGTTTAGTAACAAATGATCAAGTTATACTGCAAAAGAAGAACTGCTGACTTTGACAAATCCAGAGAGACTCACATCCAGCTGCCAACAGCAGCAGCAGAGCTACAGAAAACATGGTTTATGTTGAAAGTGACGTGCTGTGAACTCCACTGACAGCCTGATGGGAAGTTTTTATAGCTGAGTAACAAGGAAGGTCACTGAGTTTGCATAGAATCAAACACATGAAGCATCAATGTTGGTCTAACTGGAGCCAATAGAAGAGGCTGTTGACAGTATATACAAATATATAGATTTAGAGTGGATTAAAATTTAAAAAAGTAAATAAATAAAATTAAATCTACAGTTATTTACACACTGTATATACATGTATACACCTGAAGTGAATTGTTTGAATTTGCGTCTGGGGGAATGTAAAGAGCAGAGACGAGATAGCTTTGATAATATGGTCAACATGTTAACAAAAAGATTTATGTTTGAGCACCAAGCATTATTGATGTAAACACAGAGTCTGTGTCCTTTCCTCTTGCTGAGTCTTGTGTTCTGGCAGCGAAGAATATTGTTATTGCTTCAATTACTTTCTTTATTTTCTGCAAACAGAAGAAACAGTGACAGCAGTCATGATCATGTAAATAGCAAAAGAAGAAGGCTTAAAGAAAGAAAAGTAAGAAATGAAACTGAAGTCTGCTGTTTGCAGGTTTGCATAAAATACTTTTAATGGTTTCAGTGTTTGCAGATGACAATGAGGAGCCTCTAGATAAAAACAGCTTCTCAGGAACTGAAACCTCTGTGAAAAATATTTTATGTTAGATAAAAACTAAAGCTGTAAGTTCTTGTTATTATCACCACATTGTACCTTTATCTGTGTCTGATTGTGTCAAAAATAAAAACAGTCTTAATCAAATATCATGCTGTGTGGTTTATAATTTTGTTTGGGTTGTTATAAGATATGAAAAATCTTCCTATATAAAATATTTATATTCATACACAATATATTCAAGTAAATACATTTTATTGATAATAGTAATTAATCAAGTTAAATGCTGCCATACTTAAATATTCAAAATGTGCTGAATCAATTTCATACATGTCTTTTGTTTAGAGTAGAAAAGTATCAACTGTATGATTTTGTACAGCTGCTCAACCAACTCCAGTCACTGTGAGTATCGAGCACAATAATAAACAGCAGAATCTTCAGTCTTCAGGCTGTTCATCTGCAGATACACCTGCTGTCTGCTGTTGTCTCTGGAGATGGTAAACAGGCCTTGAACTGACTGAGAGTAGTATTTGCCGCTGCCACTACCACTATCAATCCTGGCAACCCACTCCAGTCCTTTTCCTGGAGCCTGTCTGATCCAGCTCATCCCATGGTTGCTGAATGTGAATCCAGAGGCTGTACAGGTCAATCTGTGGGATTCTCCAGGCCTTTTAACCACTGGTTCAGATTCTGTCAGAGTCTGACCATCAACGCCTGTTAAGAAACAAGAACATAGTCACTTGCTGTAAGATGGCACATTTTGGAAGACAGATTTAACTCAAGATCAGTGAAGATCTTCACCTGCCCAGCAGACAGTTAAAAGCAGCAGTCCTGTCCTATAGTCCATCATGTTAAACGGTGTGTCCACTGTTCTCTGTCATCCTCTCTGCAGTCAGATAAGTAGAGGTGGAAGACATCTGAGTTTTGCATTGACTCCTCCTCACAGGGAGGAGAGAGCTGGATTGAACTTGGTCATCACCTGTTGAGAGAGTTGTGACTTGAGTCAAATTAAATTGAGTCATACATCTAAATTTTAAATTTGTCTAGAATTCAAATTGCATAAAATTTGATTTTATGATAATATTGTGCTTAATTATTCACAAGAAAAATCCCATACAGCACAATAAATCATTTTGGAGTCACATTTAAATTGTTGCATGTCATAGTTTCTTCGCAAAAGTACCTATTATCATGACAAAAATCTAAACTTTTAAAAGAAAAAACTTAGTAATGTTTTAGGAGCTGTTTACATATCTAAAACTATAAAATTATTTTTATACTACATAAACTTAAACCAATATTTAAAATGATATATATAGTGTAGAATTTGTTTTGAGACTTTATAGTTTGAATGTACTACTATCAGGAAGTAACTGTGCATATCTTGTTGACGTATGTGTGTTGCTGAGTATTTGTGCAGGTCTGTTGGTGGTTTGTATCATTGTGGGCCGACGTACACAGTAATACACAGCTGTGTCTTCAGGTTGCAGATTATTTCCTTTTATAGTCACTGTTCCAGCAGAAGTGTCTCTGCTGTAGCTGAACTTGTTCTTCAGAGCATCATTTTGGTAAAGGTTGCCTCCTCCCCACTGATGAAAAATCCAGTCCATTGGTTTTCCTTCACACTGTCTGATCCAACCTGTTGCATAGCTGCTATCAGTCAAAGAATAACCAGAGACCTGACAGGTGATGGTCAAAGACTGTCCAGGCTGCACAACCATCGTGTCTGGCTGGATGAGATCAATACTGTTCACACCTGTGGAAACAGAAATCAACATTATCTCCATCATTCATCTGACTATTCAGTGTTTCTAATGTGTTTATTAGTGTGAATCCACTGAAAGCTCCTCACAGGATCCAGCTGCCAGCAGCAGTATCAGAGCTGCAGAGAACATGTTGATGTTGAAGCTGAACTGATGTGAGCTCTTCTGTCCTCTCACTGACACACACACACACTTCACTTCCTTATGAGTAACTTTTATTTGCATACTGTTGAATAATCGTTTCAATTATTATTATGTAAAGCAGTTGAAGGTTTAAACAGTGTGTCTTCTCGATTGACCAGACTAGTGTGAGAAATAGTTTTTTATTTAAAGAACATACATTTTGAAAGAGCTTATATGAGCTGCATTTGGGGATGGTGTGATAGACAGCTAAAAGAATAAATGTAAATTTGTACATTTTTGAAAATGGTATTGTTTGTTTTCCAGCACACCTGTGTGTCTGGTTTGGATGTATGTGACAACTGATATTTATACAAGAATAATTTTGGATTTGAAATCTGATGGCAAAGTTTGTTGAATGCCCAGACTTTTTGGTGCAGCTCATTTTTTTTTCTTTCTAATATTTTTTAGATCCACCTGTATATTCTGCCATGATTTGATTTAATGTAGAAAAACTTCAACAGTGAATCATAGAGAGGGTTTTAAAAGTTTTCATTGCAGTTGAATTATGTTGTAATTAAAGTAAGGTTGTCTTCTTAAACTTGTAGGTGTTACTGTGAGTTATGACAAACTATCCCAACACCCTGACAAATATATTTTTATTGATGAGGTGTGTTTCAATGTTAATTTGCCTTCATTTAATGTCAATTAATTTAATGGATCTATCAGCACACTAATGATTTGATGAGATCAGATTTTTTACTGCTCTCAATGTACTTAGACATAAACATGCATACAGCTAAGAACAGCAACAACAATGACTGAAAACCTGTTTGCTCCTCTGATCTCCTTTGTCAGGGTGCTGGAACGCTCCGTGTGCAGTACCAGCACCTTGACATTTTACTCTTTGGCGTACCAGGAAATTTTCTTGCGTACCGGGACTTCTCCCAAGATGCCGGTCCTCTCCTCTGCCTTCTCTTTATCAGGTTCTCTGGGCACTACGTGACGGTCACCTGTTCCCGTTCTCGCCTGCCTGCTAATCTCTGTCAACGGAGAGAGATGGGGGAGAAGAGAAGCTCGGGTGCCTTTGAAGCAGCCTTGTGCTGAATGTAGCTCGCCAAAGTCACTTGTCGTGAACCGACCAATCACAGCCTGGATGGAGTGGGGCATTTAAAAGTATGGACACATAGGTGTCATTTACACTGGGGACACTGGGGACGCTGGGGACATGTCCAAATCAGAATGTCTCCATCACTTTTTGAAAGCTTTTGTTAAAAATGTTCTTAAAAACAACTTGCAACAAGAAATGTTGAATAACAAATGAAACAATTGAGATATAGAAGAAAGAAATGTGCATGGTCCAAAAGCTGATTACTGAATTATATTCCATTATATTTTTATATTTTGAATTGTCTACTGTCACCTTAATTTTGTTTCCCTTCATATAAATAAATTTCCTTGTGTTCAGAATGCAGGAAATTAAGTGGTTAATTTGCAAAGTCGTTAATTAGTTATTTACTAGTTTCATCATGTGGTTGAGGATAGTGCGGGGGGATGGGGGGAGTACTGTCACCCAGTTTTTTCCACTTCAAGCACTGGACATGATTGTACAGAATTCTGTCCTCACTCCTGAAGTCCTCCACTTCGGCCTGACGTAGCTGCCTGAGTTGAACTGTAAAGCAGAGTTTTGTTGTTGCATGTGCAGAAGGTTTTAGTTGGAACATGTGTCCTCAAAAGCTGATACGACATCAGATCATGAGATCAGGATCAGAGCTACAGAGAACATAGTGGATTATGAGGCTGAAGTGATGTGAGATCTTCTGTCCTCTCACTCGATCAATTCAATTCAATTAAAATGCTTTATCTGCATGAATGTTATCAGAACAATATTGCCAAAACTTCATGGAAAATACAAAAGAACAATTCAATTCATACAGTTAGTTCATTAAACATACACAGTATTTTATTTATTTGTCACTTTTAATCACTTTCTCACACACACATTTCACTTGTTTATGAGTGACATGGACTCATAAACTTCAAATCACTTATCAAAACCCACTTTTTTGGACTATCTTTTAACATCAAATAATGTTTTACTACACCTCTTTGTTATTTTGTCATTTATATGGTCGCCCCTTTGCTCTTATGTATTTCCGCACCACATGCTTTTATCTACTGTTCATATATTTTCATGTTATTTATGTTTTATGTTTTTAATCTGTTTTAAATGTACTTAACTTCTGCTTTTACTGTAAAGTGCCTTTCAGTGTCCTGAAAAGCGCTATAGAAATAAAATGTATTATTATTAATAGTATTTATTTGCACATTGTTAAACAATTTTAAATTTGATTTAAGTCAATTGAAGGTGTGAACAGTGGGTCTCCTCCAGTGACCAGACTAGCAAGAGAAATCATTATTACCATCATTTATCTTTTTTATGAAAGGGCTTATATGGACTTAAATGTCAACAAGATGATTAATTTAGCAAAGATATTTTTTATTATAAATATTTCTTAAAACTGAAACTCAATATTGTATGATACAACGTTTAAAGCAAGTTTTCACCGCAGTTGAATTATGTTGTAATTACAGTAAGGTTGTCTTCTTATAAATGCAGGTGTTGCTATGTGTCATGATAAACTCTCCCAACACACTGAAAAATACATTTGTATTAATGAAATGTTTTACATTGTTAATTGGCCATCATTCAATATGTTTTCAAAGCCCTGATGTGCTTCAGTTCTTCTCATACAGAGATGAGTGCTGCTCAGTTTTTGTACAGCTTTGCAGTCTGGTGTGTCACTGTGGCTCTCGTTCACAATAACAAACAGCAGAATCTTCTTGTTTCAGACTCTTCACCTCTAAATACATACGATTTTTGGACGTGTCTTTAATGATGGAAAACTGGCCTTGCAGACTGGGCAAATATTTGTCTTACTACAGTAGCACTTATTTATTCAGTTTCCATCACAATGTCTCAAAAGCACAAGAAGAAATCTTTATCTTGAAATCTATAGTAGATGGTGAGATGTGTTATGTAAATGAAATTAGGGTTGTGGTGAAGCGAGCTCACAAAGGGTGAGAGTATAAAACTCTAGATCAGTCCAAAGTGACAGTTAAGATCAGCAGATTTTTGACCCATATTTTCACAGACTTCAGATGCCAAATAATACATATGGCATGTGGCTGTATTTTTGTGCATGTATTTATTTTATTCAAAACTGGACAATGATTTCAGCAGATTTACTGTCACTGGCTGTTCTGAATGAAGTGATCATTACAGACATTTATTCCAGCTGTGACAGCATGTGGCTCGTATTGTTTTCAACTCCTGAGTCTGTTTGTGTGTCGCTGTGTCAAAATGTGTTCCTGGAGACATCTACAGCGGGAACTACCACAGAGGTGATTTACAGTACTTTTCAAGTCATTTTGTTATTATTAAATAGTATTAATAAGTCAGACATAGAAATGTTTTTGGGAAAATGTCCGCTGTATATTTAATATGATTATATTTTATACTAAACTTTGTTATATGCCTTTAACTTTTTCATTGCGAAATATGTATGTTTCTCTCCACTCTGGTTTGACCCTCAGATTTTTAAATAGACCATTACTTAATAACATCGTATCAGTTGGTTTTCAGTAAAGAGTTTCCTTCTTCTTACTTGCTCACTTAATTTAACAGTATGAGAAATGTGCATTATCATGGTTGATTCTGTTCTAATACTGCAAATTTGAAATTTAAACCTTTCCAGCTCTCAACATTATCAGTACTCTATCAGTACTATTACCAGTATTTATTCATTACACTTCTGTCGCAGCTTGTAGTATAGGCTACTTTACACATTTTCACACACCTATTTCTATTTTTCTATTTTCTATTACTATTCGGGGATCAATAAAGTATTTCTGATTCTGATTCTGTAGAAGCCACTTGTCTCTGTCCAGCCTACGGTGTGTATGTCAGTGATTTAGTTTCTGTCCTTCACTCTGCAGCAACACATATGTAGAAAATGGAAGACATCAGTTTTGCATCGACTGCTCCTCGTCAAAGAGCAAAACACTTTTTCATATTATTGTTTTGGAGATGAGTTTTTGATGTTCTTCAACTTATTCTGTTAATTTCTATTTAAATCATGTTTAGTTCCAGCCGCTCATTAAATTCTGCAGCATTTTGTTGACCATTGTTATGTAATGATATATTATATTAATGATATATGGCAATTTTGAAATAATCTATTCAGAGCTGGACATTAACTGAAACATTAGTAACACATTAGTAACATCACTTTGTTTTTTAAGAGCAACATAAGCTGGTCCTTTCTGTTGGTTTGTGTGTGCTCTGTCATCGTGGTTTTAATGTCAATATGACATAGTTAAGAGAGTTGATCATCCTGAGGCTGGAGATGTGACCTCTGATGATCCACATGACAAGTACAAGTGCAGTCAGCAGGACAGAAGTACACTGCACAGACTGAAGATTTCCATCAGGATAACACGGGGACAGGCAGTCAAGTCTCATTTAATCAATTATTATTTGTTCATTTAAAATAAGAAGTTGTTTATCCTTCCATGTAAAATGATATCACATCCAGAGACAAGATTGTTGCATTTTTATCATTTAACCGGTAAATAGAAATAAAGAGTCTGTATGGCTCATGTTAAGTTGAACTCAAGAATCAATGATCTCTCTAAAATATCTGGTTTAATCAAAGAGAGTATTTGTGCAGGTCTGTTGGTGGTTTGTGTCACTGTGGAGTCACGTACACAATAATACACAGCTGTGTCCTCAGGCTGCATATTTAGTCCTGTTAACTTCACCGATGAAGTTGAAGTCAATGTGTAGTGAAGGAACTTGTTCTTCAGAGCATTATTTTGGTAAATGTCTCCTCCACCATATCGATGTAAAATCCATTCCATTGGTTTTCCTTCACACTGTCTGATCCAACCTGTTGCATAGCTGTTATCAGTCAAAGAATAACCAGAGACCTGACAGGTGATGGACAAAGACTGTCCAGGCTGCACAACCATCGTGTCTGGCTGGATGAGATCAATACTGTTCACACCTGTGGAAACAGAAATCAACATTATCTCCATCAGTCATCTGACTATTCAGTGTTTCTAATGTGTTTATTAGTGTGAATCCACTGAAAGCTCCTCACAGGATCCAGCTGCCAGCAGCAGTATCAGAGCTGCAGAGAACATGTTGATGTTGAAGCTGAACTGATGTGAGCTCTTCTGTCCTCTCACTGACACACACACACTTCACTTCCTTATGAGTAACTTTTATTTGCATATTGCTTAAAAAAACCCATTAAATTTGAATCTGTTGAATGTGAAACAGTTTGCCAGACCAGGAAGATAAATTGTTTTCTTATTTAAAGAACATGTTTTTTTTTAAGTGCTTATATGGACTTAGATCTCACCATCTAAATGGTTAATTTAGCTAACTTATAGTGCTGCTATGATTTTACTCTGAAATATGTTTAAAACTCATGAAGATGGTTAATTTAGAGAAATTGAGAATTGTATCACACTAAACTTTTTAAAGCAACATTTTTACTGTAATTGATTTGATGTTGTAATTAAAGGAAAGTTGTCTTCTAATAAATGCAGGTGTTGCTGTGAGTCATGATAAACTGTCCCAACACACTGACAAATACATTTGTATTAATGAAATGTGTTTCATTATTAATTGGCCACCATTGAGTGTGTTTTCAAAGCCCTGATGCAGCATGCTTCAGGGTGTTTCAGTTTTTGACTTGGATCTCAGTTACTGTTGAATGTGGTGAATACGGAGAATTAACGTTTACTGTCCATGAGTCATTCCACCAAGAATCCCTCTTTCATGATTCAGTGTAATTTGTGTAATTTAAACATATTTTTTAAGTTGTTTATTAAGCACTGTCCCCTTCACGTGAAGGTGAGTTTATCAATTCATTATATTTTAATAGAAATAACAACATAACACCTTATGTCATTTTATGTTATGTTATGTAACAAATGTTATTCATTATGTTATAGTTTTGATTTTCTCACAAAATGTTCATAGACAAACCATTTTCAGGGGAAAGAAACCCCATTGGAAGACATTAATACAAAATAATAACACGTAACCCCTCAGTCCATGGATGTCATGAATACCCACACACTAAAAACTCCTGGGTCAAAAATAACCCAGAAAATTGAATTATTCTTTTTGAACCAACATCTGGGTTAAATACCTGACCCAAATGTTGGGTTAAAAAACAACAACATAGTAGTTAATATAACACAACTTCTGGTTCAGAAGAACAACCCCAATATCTGGGTTGAAATAACCCAGAAATTAGTTGATCCCTTTTTAACCCAGGAGTTGGGTCAAAAGTTACCTAACTTGGGTTACTATGCCAGTATGCCTTATTTCAGAAAATAAAACTTTGTTTTAAATTCTATCTGTCATGGCGTGGTGCAGGCAGAAGAAGAAGAAGAGGAGGATGAGTCCAAAGTTCCAACTCAAATGTTTTACTAATAAAGTAACTCCAAAAGGTACAGACTGACTGAACTGAAGGAACTAAACACAGATGAACATTGATTAACAGAACACAGGTGGAACAGATGATGATGATGGTAATTAACTAAACACAGGTGATACAGATGAACGAAATGACAGGAACCATGGAAACAGATGAGTGGCTGGGAAACAGAACAAAGGAAGACATGTGACTATGAGTGACTGCGAGTGACGAGTGATTACACACTTCTTACTTGCTCACTTAATAAACAGTATGAGAAATGTGCATTATCATGGTTGATTCTGTTCTAATACTGCAAATTTGAAGAATTTAAACCTTTCGAGCTCTCAACATTATCAGTACTCTATCAGTACTATTACCAGTATTTATTCATTACACTTCTGTCGCAGCTTGTAGTATAGGCTACTTTACACATTTTCAAACACCTATTTCTATTTTTCTATTTTCTATTACTATTCGGGGATCGATAAAGTATTTCTGATTCTGATTCTGTAGAAGCCACTTGTCTCTGTCCAGCCTACGGTGTGTATGTCAGTGATTTAGTTTCTGTCCTTCACTCTGCAGCAACACATATGTAGAAATGGAAGACATCAGTTTTGCATCGACTGCAAAACATTTTTGTCTTTAGAGTTTATCAGAGGTTCCTCGAACAAACAACATCTTTAAACATACAACTGAATCATCATGACACACACACACACACACACACACACACACACACACACAACATGGTGACATGTTTTTTTTTACCCATCTTAATTTGTCCACAAAGTCATTTTCATATTATATTGCAGGAACATCTGACACGCACTAAATTTCACTTCCACAATAAAACTCATCTGATGATTATTAAGTAAATTAAATCTCAAAGTTGCAGGTCCTCGTTGTAGAGAGTCTTGTTGTATTAGATGCATTCAACAGCAGCTCACTGTATCATATCGACCTGTTCTAAGTGTAGTTTATACAGTAAAGGGGTCTACTATCTAAATCATTCTCTAAATCTAAACATCACCTCAAAAATTGGCTCTTTTTCACTTCAATATCGGCATCGGCCCCCCAAAACCCATATCAGTCGGGCTCTAGTAGTAGTAGTATCATTAACCTTGTAAAGTATCACTTTACTTTTTTACTGCTACATAATGTTTATCTCTGTAACAGTGAGCTGGTGTTGAAGTCATTAGTGGTCTGAGGGCTCCTCCTCTGGTGGCTTCATGTTACAAGTGTTCAGGCACTGAGGGGTTTTTGTTCAGGTCTACTGATGATCTGTTTAGAGTCATTCTGTTACTGTTTTGTGACAAATGATCAAGTTATACTGTAATAGAAGAACTACTGACTGTTGATAAACTGATCCAATCTTTTTATGTTCAAGTAGTTACTCTAATGTAATATTGTATCTTTTATATTGGACTTTATATATTGATACTATTAGTATTTTAATACTATAAGTATTTTAAGAAAGTTATTTAGGTTATTTGGCATGTTAAGTGTCTTTGAGAATCTTGAAAAGCACTCTGTGAGTAAAATATTCTTCTGTCCTTATTCACGACATCATTCACTTCTCTGTTTATTGTGCTATAAATAGTGAAAAAGACAAAAGAAGAAAGTGAAAAAAAGTGAAAACATTTGAGACAAAGACATTTATTTTTAATTTCTTCTTTGTTGAAGAGCTTTTCAAAACGCAGTTGTGAGCTGAAATAATGCTGCCATTAATATACATGAATATTGTCAGTTAGATGATGACACATTTTGCTAAATGCCTTCACTGTATGTTAAATATTATAATATTATTAATATTATTATTCCATATATTCCTTTTACATTATTCCTATTTAACTGTTTCTGACCATATGAACTGTTCCAATTATTCCCAAATATGCAGTGTTAACCATTAACTGGTTGTGTGTGTGTGTGTGTGTGTGATGATCTTTCTCAGGGCCAGAAATCATGGTTATATTTAAAACAACAGTAATATATTCATTTAAAAATGACTCTTGTTTTCCAGTAAAGTAGAGTTTCAGACCAACTCGTAACTCCTGTAGGATTTTTTTAATAGAATTTGTTAACAGCTTAAAATTATTTTTACTTTTAAATATCAATTTTTGTTTGGCAAATATCAAATGGCAGAAAGACATGCTGAAATATCTGTCTTTCTTTTAATCATGTATGTATTTTAATCATGTATGTATGTAACTATGTATATACAGTGAGTTACATACAATATGTAAATATAAAAGTAACAATTTTCTAAAATGTAAACACATTTAAATGCAGCTGATTAGAAAACCCAAGTGTGATCACTTCACAGACTTGTTGTCTGTGGAGGTTTTTGTGCAGTCTTCAGTCATCGTGCTTAATCGAGCACAGAAGTAAACAGCTGAATCTTCTGCTGTCAGGCTCTTGACCTCGAGGTACTGAGTGCTGCTGGGCACATCTTGAGTAAAACTGAAACGGCTTTGAAAGGAGCTGGCATAGGTCGTAGAGGTTGTTTGTGTGTTTATCCACCCAACGCACTCCAAAGCTTTCCCTGGCTTCTGTCGTATCCAGTTAATACTGTTGCTTGTCATAGTATAACCAGATGTGATACATGACATCTTCACTGTCTCTCCAGATCTTTTCACCTCAGAGGGAGACTGGTCCAGCTTGATCTCACTCCAAACTCCTGCAAGCCAAGAAAATGTGATCATTATCCATCAAACAAAAAAATATATTTTACTTTGTAATCGCAGAATTAATTTTCTTTCCATGAATAGCAACTACAAATAATAAACTCCAGGCAATCATGTTTTTCATTCCCCAGTTAACTAATTCACTGCAATTCAGTGACTCAAATGGTTTGACAGTTGTTGTTGGTGTGTTTATAAAGAAGGAAGAGTTTGCTTAGACCTCCCTCTGCAGGTTTATAAAGGGATGTACTTTAACAACTGCCTGTGTTGTCAGTATGTGGAGTATTTACAGGACGACATGTAAAACAATGTGATGACTGGAAACAAGGTATTGAATGTCTACCGTAAAAAAAATACATCATTTCAAAATGTAAAAATATATAAATTAGATGCATAAGCACAGGTATCACAGTGAATAGTTTTTTCATATTACTCCTCAGGAACATTCTATGTTAAATTAAACACATTCTTCCTTCATTATCTCCTCAGACACTGATCATCTCAGCATTTATATCATTCTTTACCTCAGTGCTGCCTTTGATACTTCATTCTGACTCCTGTCTTGAATCCTCCCTCAACATCACCTTTACTGCCCTCTCCTGGCTTAAATCATATCTCAAACAACAGTTTATCAGCATCAATAACTGCATCTCCTCCACAGTTCCTTTTTCAAGGTGGGCTCTCCTGTTCATCCTCTATGCTCCTCCTCAGTAATATTATCCTTCATCATGGTCTCCCCTTCAACTGCCACATCATTCATCTTCACCTCTGCGTATAAAGTGAATCCATCATCACTGCAGGTCTTTCAACCTGATGAACTACCTTGCCAAAATTTAATCATAGATGCAAGCCAACTTTCTCTCCCGCTCCATTCTCCGTCCCATACCATACATGCAAAGCTCATCACTAAATCTCCCTGTCTGTGATTGTAAAACAACTTAGCTAATCTCTCTTCATTTTAAGGTGTTACGTCCCAAGGTCTAGGGGTGTCCTGGATGTAACATAAATGTGTGGCCTCCCACTCTTCCCATTCCCAAACAAGGCCAGCACACAACAAATACAATTTAGCAGTTTTTATTATACATCGGAGATGAGCAGTGCCCAAAACAACAACCAAAACACTAAGAAAAACCTAAATCTTTCCTAAACCCAAAACCAAAAGGTAAAGAAAAGACAAAGCTCTAAAACTAGGCTTCTAAGTCCAAAAATAGGAGAAAACGGTGCAAACAAAAGAAAGGGCTTCTCACTCCTACTCACTGCTAGTAGCTGACACAATATAGCTACGACAAAGGAAATTGCTTCATAGCAACAAAAATGGCAAAGCCAACAAAACCAGGTTGTCATAAGACAATCAGAAGGACTACGATACACTACTTACAATCTAAGTTGAATATAGTCACAACCGTTCACTATGTACAATAAACATAGACATAACACACAGTCCTCAGGCAGGTTGGGAATGGCAGAGAGAGGGGGAGAGTTCCTGTCAGTAGGGCTTAAGATGGCTGCTGTCATCCAGATGCCCAATCAGGAGGCTCCAATCAGCTCAACCAGACCAATCCAGTGTGTCCACCTGTTCTCCAGTACCTGCATACACTCACACACACACTCTAATGGGGGAGAACAGCTGAAAGTGCCAGGAGAGATAAACAAACAACAAAATATGACCCCAGGGTCATAACAAAGGGTATTTCCTCCTTCAATCAGATGCACGGATTTGCCCACTGAAATTCACATTGTGTGCAAGTTTTAGTCTACGACACCAACCTGCTTGGCCACAGACTGGCCACAACCCAAATTCCCACATCACTATAGTGACAGCCTGGTGGGCACCCCTGAGAAGGTTGCAGGACCGATGGGGGTTTGGCCTGGCTGTTAACACCTGAGCTGTCCTGACTTCCCCTTGGAACAACGGGTACAGTTGGTATTGGCGTTCCCCCTATTACTTGTGGTACACACCAAGAGGTCTTCCTCACAGATCCTGAGAAGGCATCTGCCATATCCAAGAGATAGAAGCGCATAAACGGGCATGGAAGGCCACAAGCTGTTGTGCAGATCTCTTCAACACTCATGCAGCTGAAAAGGTTCGTGGACACTGCCACACTTTGGCTGGAGTGGGCACAAATTGCTGAGGGTGAGTCTGTTCCGCCCATACAGAGGCTTAGGAGAAACATTCACAAAGCCATCTGGCCAGGCATTTCTTGGACAGGGCCTTACCAACCGCACTGTAACTGAAACAGACAAACAGCTGAGCAGTGCGTCGGACGCGGGCTGTGCGCTCTACATAGGATGTTAGAGCAAGTACCAGACACAAGAGATGCAATCTCTCCTCCCTCTGCCCAGCATTTGGTGGGGAGGTAGAAGGCATCCAGATGTATTGTCCTGGACCTGAACGAGCTCTTTATGTTCTTGGGAACAAAGGAGGGGTTCGGTTTCAAGAGGGCATCATGCAGCTGGGGTGAACCGACAGGGCACACAGCTTACACACCCTCTTTGCACAAGTGAAAGCTAGAAGCAGGGCTTTCTTGAGAGAACACCTTTTCAAAGAGGACTGCCCCAGGAGCTCATAAGGTGCATTCCTGCAGACCTCTCCACTCACTAGGTTGGTGGCAGCCCCTCGACATAAGGTCAGCTTCCCTATTCTCCAAGACTAGGAAGTGTAGGATTTTCAGAGGCAGCAGGTGCTCTGATGCCCAGGTCCATAGATTCACCACCAATGCCAATCGGGCCGCAGATCAAACTCCGCCCTGCCTGTTTATGTACAACACTTTTGTGTGGTTGTTGGTCCTGGCGAGCACATGCTTCCCCTGAACCAGGTTTTTGAAGTGTTGGAGGACCAGATAACTGTCTGTGTTCCTAGAGATATGCTCTCAGGGTGGTGGCAGTCGAGCACAATCCCCAGGTATCCCGCTCTCTGTGTTTGTGTGTTTTATGCTAAATCTACAGTATCTAGTTTATGCAGCTACTTTCCATGTGTATTGCCTGCAGGTTAGACTGCAAAATGAGCTCTCATTTCACTGTATGAGATTACAATAAATAGATATTATTTGCCATTTGCACAAATACAAGGAAGGTCAATCCATTCTTACACCCTGACTCGTCCCATATGGACGCATGGTCAAGAGCCTTCGTCATCAGTTTGTGATCCCTTTACCATCATAATTCAACACATTGGAGGTAAGCCCTGTGGCGTCGGTTTTTGACGGTAAAGGTACGTATATGATATTTTACAGAAAAGACTGACCAAGGAGGTAGTTGAGGTGGATGGAGGGCTAGAACCCGTACTTTGAACCAGGAGACCGATTTCCTTGTCCCATGTGAAACAAAAAGTCAACATTACATATTTTTATTTAAGTTAGGAAAATTGAGAACAACGGTGTGGATTTGTGCATTTTATAATTGAATAAATTTGGAGCTACTCTAAATTCCTTTCTCCTCCCCAGAGAAGAAGGGGAGGGTTCAAAGTTGCTTTCTCTAAGTGCTATCCCGACCATAAAACTGGCACCTTTTTGATTCCGAAGCCGATAACGCGGGGCCTGACTGTTAAACTGACAAAGGGACACGAACCAGCCATTGGCATTTCCCTAAACAGCCTATCAAAACTGGCCCCCCCACACATGTTTCCAGGGCAACTGACCTTATTCTTTGTTTTATTACCACATCAAAAGGAAAACCCCTGTCTCACTTAAGTGTGACATGGTCCAGACACTGAACTTTCAATGTAAAAAGACTGCAGTCTCCAAAGACTCAAAGCATTTATATTTGAATTAATTAAATCTTTAGTTACCTGATTACATTTGCCTCTATTTGAGTAGTTATGTTAACTGTTGTTGCTATCTGTTGTTGATATTAGTGCTGAAAAGAAGTTACTTGTGCAGTGTTTTTATTTTCAGCAAGACACTCCTTCATCTAATGTAATCAATGCTTGTTCATAATACTTTCCTACAAAATTCCTTTAGAAATGATGACAAAGGAATGTTTTACTATACTCTTAATCGCCAGCTTGAATTTAATGATGAATCAACAATATTCCCAGTTCCTAAGGAGAGACGATCTTTGATTTAATCCAAGCTTTCCTCATGTAACCTGAGCTCCCCCAAGCGGACGAAATAAGTATTACATGCCCTCATCGGAAATGCCGTTAAATGTATAAATATCCTGACCAATAATGTGACAATTGTTTCCTGTTACCAAATGCCTAGTACAACCGTTTCACCATTGAGGTTCGATTGTGGAAAATGTTTGATTATAAGACTTGCAAATAGATTTCTTTCCTTTAAACATTAAGTTTAGAAAGGCAGTCCCTCGGGAAACCTGAGACGCCCCCTGGGGAACCACGCCCCAGGCAACAAAAGAGCGACATGCGACCTCTCGCGCGCTTCTCTTCGCTGTTGGCTCTCTTCCGCTCTGCTCTGCCCTCTGGACGCTTCGGCACGCGCGTGGCGTGCCTCGCCAGGCAACGCCCAGACTCGGCCAGCGAGACCGGCCTTTTGTTGAAGCTACACACCTGAAGTGCCGCGACATCGATCTGCCTTCAGTTTGTTTTATTTTCTTTATTTCTTTTGTTTGTTAAAGTTATCAGTCCGTTAAGTTACACTGGACTAATTCAGGAACGACCAAGTTCCATTTTAAGCCTTTTTCGTCGAAGCCAACTTCACCGAGGTCAAACCAAGCCACGTGGTCTCGCCAGCTACAACGAAGGAAACCTGAAAACGGCCGAAGGAGGCGTTTCAGACACGGAGAACCCCGGAGAATCCCTAGCAAAAAGCCAGGATCGGGCAGCTAGCGTGGGACCCGTGCAACAGGCCAAAAGCAGGCTGTCAACAAGCAGTAAGACTTAACACACGTTCTGTGATCAGATGTCCATTTTAACTCCTAAATTATAGCATTAGTTTACTTTCATTAGCTCTTCTATGCCGTATGAGTCAAATGCTTCCCACAATCGAACCTCCAGGCTCATTGTTCAGCAAATGTTGATGTTCCCTGTATCCAACCATCTTTTTATCACCTTAGTTAGAGAATAAATTCACTGTAATATAATCAAGAGCTGTGTGTGTTGCCTATTTCTAGTTCCTGCCAAGAGAATTGACCCTTTAGATATGAGACTGACTGACTGATTTAAGATAATTGAGCGATTATTAACTAACTGATCACTAGTAATAATTGTATAATTATTCAAAACTACCTAGAGGTCCGGAGACTCTAGGATTATAACAACTCCGTTGGTGCCCTTAACGAGGAAAAATTTAGATTTTATGAATCTTCAATTATGAATTCATAATTGGGTATCAATTCTCATAAATTTATTAAAATGCATAACTAAAATTTTTAGGTCTGCTACACAACCTACGTGTTAACTGAGGTACATACCAAACCATGATCTTTTGCTAACCTTAACCAAGTAGTTTTGTTGCTTAAACCCAACCAAGTACTTTTTGTGCCTAAACCCACTGCAACGTTCCACGACTTTCACGTTTGAAAATGGTGATGTTTGATGCTGGTTTGGCTGGTGTTGCACGGCGGCCGGGGTGTGTGCTGGGCATGGGGGATGTCGGCTGGCGCCGGCGGCCTTAGTTTTTTTCCGGCGGTTGGGGGGACGGCGGACTTTTATTGGCGGGTGCACGGTGACATGTGCGGCGCGTTTGCTGCCGGGCTGGGACTTGCTGCTGGTGTTTCTCTCCGCTGGCTTTCGCTGTGGTGTTGTTCCATTTGCTCTCTCTCGTTTGCCTGACCTCGCACGTGGGATTTGCGGGGGGCTGCTGGGCATTGGGTGTCGCCGTGCTCGCGCAGTGTGCGCGTTGGGCTCGTCACTTGTGCATTGGTGTTGATGATTGCGTGGCATTTCGGCATTTTGGTTGTTCCCTGCGCGGCGGTGGGGTGCTGGGGGAGCACTGGTCTATGTTGTGTGCGCGCCGCGGTCGGTCCGGGCGCTGCTCTTCCGCGGGTTACGCTTTTTGCGTTCCGTCGGCATTACATTGTCAACTGGCATTTGGGTCGGGGTCTTCTGCGTTTGCATCGCGGTGCATCTGGGAGTCTTTGTTATTTTTTTTGGTTGATTTATTCTTTTTCTTTCTCCCACCCCTATTGGCTACTGGGGTTCTTGCCTTCCTGTTGCTGGGGTAGGTGTGGCACAGTCGTGGCGTCCCACTCTCACTAACAACTACATTCTTTAACAGGCTTATGCGCACACACATGTACACACACATGTACACACAGATATACAGACACATTCACCCACATGCACACAGACACACACAGTCTCACACATAGACACAAACAAATTTAGGTTGTCCCTGGTAGAATTATTCCTGATGCTTTTCTTTCAGTTACTTATTTAAATTAATTGTTATTATTCCAGCTGTCGTGGCCGTGCTGTGTTGCTTATTTAGTGTGCTGGACTGTTTCTTCTTTTCATTTTTCTCTTAGTTGTCTTAATATGTCAGCTGTTCATTGCTGCTGTTTGGCTGGTTGTCTTTTACTATTATTATTATTTTTATTGTTTGTTTTTGTTTGTGTTTGTTTGTTGTGTTTTTCTCCTCCCCAAGCCCCCCTATTGCAGGTTTTGTTGCTTTCTGCAATTGGTGTTTCCCTCTGCTTTTCCCTGTTGTCCCCACCTTCCACCCCCCTTTCCCCCTTCTCTTACAGGTCTTGTCCTTTCTCTGTGCTGTCTGTTTGTGCCCCCCTATCCCTGTGTCTGCCCCCCTGTCCGGCCCGGTGACAAATCAAGACATAATTAAATAAATAATAAAACAGACAAAGGAGTATATCAATACTCTCTTGTTAAAGTAAAACCTGTCTGGCACAATATGGTATCCGGGTCATTATACTCTATACCAGGCTGCTGGGGAGGACAGGTTTAAAAAAAAAAGAAAAAAAAGAAAAAAAAAAGAAAATGGTGATGTTTCGAAACGCGTTTTATTTTTTTAAGTCTAACCGGACATTGCATATTTATTGTTGCTGACTTGACCGCGGAGCATTAAACGTCAATAAATGACGCAAAAGGGCCTTGACCAAGCGTCAATATGTGACGAGTCGGGAGTGAGAATGTGTTGGACAGGTAGGCTACATCAAAAACACAAGCAAAGAAAGGCAATTAAAAGAAAATACATCCTATATACAAAAAGAACACACATAAATACACACTTTAAGCTACACCTATTAATAAATACATAATATAGTTAAACAGTAGTTAAATACTAAATACCAGTCTGCAGGGTGTGACAGAATTTCCTTCCTGCCTTAATTACTTTGCATTCATTCTGACAGTGGCTGGGAAAAACTGTTGTGGAAACATGCCTTATGAGTGTTGATGCTCTCTGGCCTGTGATGTCTGAAGTTGTATCCTTAACAGAGTTGTTCAGGTGGTTGGTTTTGATATTTGAAAGCAGAATCTAGGCAAACTAAAGAAATGTTTAGTTTAGGGATGGCCATCTTTGAGGAATGGGTTTTATGAGTAATTATGTTACTGAAAAAACTTCATGCAAATTTAGTAACAAATTTGAACATTTATACACTTAAAACCATGTTTTCAAGTAATCCTTTTTTCAGGAAATGTTCCTTTAAAACAATATTGAAATATCACTGGTTAAAAAGATGTCAGATGTCTCAGCACTCAGTTAGACAATTAGCAAAACCCTTGAACTACATACGTGCTGTTTACTGTGCAGCTTCTCTGATGAGTCATTTTAATGAAGCTCTGTTATTTGATTAAGATATGCCTATTTGGTAATATGATTTCTACATTTATATCGCTGCTTATAAATATTTTACCAAACAAACATCATCAGAGCGTTCATTCACATTCTTGGACTACTTGAAATACAGACAATAATCATGTGAGATAATTGCGGTAAAGATGAGTACTGTAGGATTTTGTACAGCTGCTCAACCAACTCCAGTCACTGTGGCTGTCGAGCACAATAATAAACAGCAGAATCTTCAGTCTTCAGACTGTTCATCTGCAGATACACCTGCTTTCTTCCGTTGTCTCTGGAGACGGTAAACCTGCCTTGAACTGATTGAGAGTAAAGTATGCTGCTACTGGCACTACTGATATAAACGATCCACTCCAGTCCTTTTCCAGGAGCCTTTCTGACCCAATGCATGGTGTTGCCACTAATGTCTAACTCAGAGGCTGTACAAGTTATTCTGTGAGACTCTCCAGGCTTCTTAATCACAGGATCCGATTGTGTCAGAGTCTGACCATCAACACCTGTCAAGACAAAGAAGAAATGTATGTCAAGCCTTACGCTGGTAGCACAAATGAAAATCCATTATGTCAAATTGAGATTGATGAAAATCTTCACCTGCCCAGCAGACAGTTAAAAGCAGCAGTCCTGTCCTATAGTCCATCATGTTAAACTGTGTGTCCACTGTTCTCTGTCATCCTCTCTGCAGTCAGATAAGTAGAGGTGGAAGACATCTGAGTTTTGCATTGACTCCTCCTCACAGGGAGAAACTGGATTTACATTTTAAAAAGAAAAGCGTCCATAAATCAAATCATTTTCAGGGCATCAGTCGAAGATTTTGGAGATACAGTGTTGATACCTAAAAACTAAATCTGTCAGAAAAGGAGGAGTGCAGCACTCTGAGAGAGACAGTGGGTTAAAAACAGACAGATACATAAACAAAGTAGATGAGTCAGTGAATACCCCAGTAGGAATAAAAATCTGACACACACGTTTCACCTTTGACATAATTAGAATAATTATATTATTAATTAGTAGTAATGACAGTCAGACAAGAGAAGAATGTTTTTGGAAATTGTCTCCACTGTATATTTAATATTATGATATTTGTTGTTAATATGTTATATTTCTTTGACTTTTTTTCCCCCTTTAATATTGCTAAATATGTCTGTGTCTCTTTTTAACAGTGAACTGGTGTTGAAGTCATTAGTGGTCTGAGGGCTCCTCCTCTGGTGGCTTCATGTTACAAGTGTTCAGGCACTGAGGGGTTTTTGTTCAGGTCTCCTGATGGTTTGTGTCATTGTGGCTCTCTGGCACAGTAATACACAGCAGTGTCTTCAGGCTGCACATTCTGTCCGTTTAGAGTCATTCTGTTGCTGGAAGAGTCTAAGTCGATACTGAACTTGTTCTTTAGGGAATCTTTGTAGGATGTTGTCCATCCAACATGTGCACTTCCAATCCACTCCAGTCCTTTCCCTGCAGGCTGTCTGATCCAAGCTGTACGATAGCCACTAACAGAATAAGAGACCTGACAGGTGATGGTCAGACGTTGACCTGGCTGCACAGTCACAGAGGCTGGCTGTGTCAACTGTTGACACTTCACACCTGTTAAAAAAAGAAAATGTTTTGTAACAAATGATCAAGTTATACTGCAAAAGAAGAACTGCTGACTTTGACAAATCCAGAGAGACTCACATCCAGCTGCCAACAGCAGCAGCAGAGCTACAGAAAACATGGTTTATGTTGAAAGTGACGTGCTGTGAACTCCACTGACAGCCTGATGGGAAGTTTTTATAGCTGAGTAACAAGGAAGGTTACTGAGTTTGCATAGAATCAAACATATGAAGCATCAATGTTGGTCTAACTGGAGCCAATAGAAGAGGCTGTTGACAGTATATACAAATATATAGATTTAGAGTGGATTAAAATTTAAAAAAGTAAATAAATAAAATTAAATCTACAGTTATTTACACACTGTATATACATGTATACACCTGAAGTGAATTGTTTGAATTTGCGTCTGGGGGAATGTAAAGAGCAGAGACGAGATAGCTTTGATAATATGGTCAACATGTTAACAAAAAGATGACACGAGGGAACATTGTCTATCAAGTTTTATGTTTGAGCACCAAGCATTATTGATGTAAACACAGAGTCTGTGTCCTTTCCTCTTGCTGAGTCTTGTGTTCTGGCAGCGAAGAATATTGTTATTGCTTCAATTACTTTCTTTATTTTCTGCAAACAGAAGAAACAGTGACAGCAGTCATGATCATGTAAATAGCAAAAGAAGAAGGCTTAAAGAAAGAAAAGTAAGAAATGAAACTGAAGTCTGCTGTTTGCAGGTTTGCATAAAATACTTTTAATGGTTTCAGTGTTTGCAGATGACAAAGAGGAGCCACTAGATAAAAACAGCTTCTCAGGAACTGAGAATATAAAATGTTAGATAAAAACTAAAGCTGTAAGTTCTTGTTATTATCACCACATTGTACCTTTATCTGTGTCTGATTGTGTCAAAAATAAAAACAGTCTTAATCAAATATCATGCTGTGTGGTTTATAATTTTGTTTGGGTTGTTATAAGATATGAAAAATCTTCCTATATAAAATATTTATATTCATACACAATATATTCAAGTAAATACATTTTATTGATAATAGTAATTAATCAAGTTAAATGCTGCCATATTTAAATATTCAAAATGTGCTGAATCAATTTCATACATGTCTTTTGTTTAGAGTAGAAAAGTATCAACTGTATGATTTTGTACAGCTGCTCAACCAACTCCAGTCACTGTGAGTCTCGAGCACAATAATAAACAGCAGAATCTTCAGTCTTCAGACTGTTCATCTGCAGATACACCTGCTGTCTGCTGTTGTCCTGGAGATGGTAAACCGGCCTTGAACTGACTGAGAGTAGTATTTGCCGCTGCCACTACCACTATCAATCCTGGCAACCCACTCCAGTCCTTTTCCAGGAGCCTGTCTGACCCAGCCCATGCTGTAGCTGCTGAATGTGAATCCAGAGGCTGTACAGGTCAATCTGTGGGATTCTCCAGGCCTTTTAACCTCTGGTTCAGATTCTGTCAGAGTCTGACCATCAACACCTGTTAAGAAACAAGAACATAGTCACTTGCTGTAAGATGGCACCTTTTGGAAGACAGATTTAACTCAAGATCAGTGAAGATCTTCACCTGCCCAGCAGACAGTTAAAAGCAGCAGTCCTGTCCTATAGTCCATCATGTTAAACTGTGTGTCCACTGTTCTCTGTCATCCTCTCTGCAGTCAGATAAGTAGAGGTGGAAGACATCTGAGTTTTGCATTGACTCCTCCTCACAGGGAGGAGAGAGCTGGATTGAACTTGGTCATCACCTGTTGAGAGAGTTGTGACTTGAGTCAAATTAATTTGAGTCATACATCTAAATTTTAAATTTGTCTAGAATTCAAATTGCATAAAATTTGATTTTATGATAATATTGTGCTTAATTATTCACAAGAAAAATCCCATACAGCACAATAAATCATTTTGGAGTCACATTTAAATTGTTGCTTGTCATAGTTTCTTCGCAAAAGTACCTATTATCATGACAAAAATCTAAACTTTTAAAAGAAAAAACTTATGTTTTAGGTAATGTTTTAGGAGCTGTTTACATATCTAAAACTATAAAATTATTTTTATACTACATAAACTTAAACCAATATTTAAAATGATATTAATATTAATAGCTTTATTTGTTTCACTATTGACCATCACCATAAAGTTGGCTAAAGACAACAGATTTAGTTACTAATGTAGTTATGATTCAGATAATTGTCAGTTTTATCTTCTTTAAATGATGGTTTTTGTTATTGTGGCTCTCTGGCACAGTAATACACAGCAGTGTTTTCAGGCTGCACATTCTGTCCGTTTAGAGTCACTCTGTTGCTGGAAGAGTCTAAGTCTTTGTAACGTGTGGTGTATCCAGCGCAGCAACAGCAGAACATGGTTGGTGCTGAAGGTGATCTGATGGGAGCTTCTCTTCTTCTGCTGCAACTGACAGCATGATATCAAGTCTATAGCAGACTGTGAGGAAGTTCACTTTGCATAGAGAAGGGCACTGACTGGCTATAAGAGAAGGATGAACTGCTGTATCACATGTAGACAAACATACTATGACCATTTATTTCTAAACAAAACCGACAAACAGGTAAATTTTTACAGTGTCTACAGCAAAAGACTCACACCCTCGAAGTGTTCCAGTGAGCGGTAGAGGAGGTCATGTGCTCATGGCTGTTGGTGGCCATCAAACTGTTTAAGTCATCGCCTCTTTGTTGCAGTATGGACATTGATCAAGACACAAGACCCCTATTTGCTCCAGAGGCATGCGACCGATATGCAATTCTAAGTTGCTTTGGATAAAAGTAATGTAATAAGTAGGGGTGTGACGAGATCTCATACACGAGATCTTGCAAGATTAAATTATGACGATATTTCTCATCAGGTAAAAAGCTGTCTCGTGAGACTCACTCAAATGACATTTTCAAATGCTGTCAAGCCACACATTAATTTTCTTACGCAGTGAAAATAGACATAGACTTAATTACTTTGGGTTTCACATGCAGTCCCCAGTTTGGGTTCAGGAGGCAGACACCATCTCCACAATTAAAAGTAGGCTTAAGACTTTCCTCTTTGATAAAGCTTATAGTTAGGGCTGGCTCAGGTGAGTCCTGAACCATCCCTTAGTTATGCTGCTATAGGCCTAGACTCCTCTCTCCTCTACTTTCTCTCCCTCTGTATGCAACCTCATCCCATTATTGCATGTTACTAACACAACTTCTCCCCTTTCTGGTAGTCTTGTGCTTTCTCGTCCCTCTCCTCTCTCCTCCTATCACTTCCTGCAGGTTTTCTGGCTCTGGAGCTGTGGAGTCTGGATCTGTGGCTGCGGGTCACCTGCTGCCCCCGTGTTCCTGCTCGACACCCTCTGCTGCAACGACTATTGTTACTAGTCCTATTGTTATTATTGTTATTATAATCATTAACATTACGATTGTTACCGTTAACACTACTATAAATATCTGTACCATTTTTCATTTAGTCTATAGCAACATCACTTTTACTGTCTGTACCTCTGTGTGTATATTGTGTAGGCTGCCCTACCCCCCCCATCCCTCCCCTCTCTCTCTCTCTCTCCTTCACCCCCAACTGGTCGAGGCAGATAGCCGCCCACCCTGAGCCATGGTTCTGCTCGAGGTTTCTGCCTCTTAAAAGGAAGTTTTTCCTTGCCTCTGTCGCCTAGTGCTTGCTCTTGGTGGGAACTGTTGGGCTTCTGTAAATAGCATCATAGAGTATGGTCTAGACCTGCTCTTTTATGAAAAGCGCTGTGAGATAACTGTTGTTGTGATTTGGCGCTATATAAATAAAATTGAATTCAATTGAATTGAAAATTGAATTGTTTTATTTAGGTTTTAGATGTTGAAAAAAAACCTGCCACTGGAATTTTGTGTTTCTCTTTACATAAATAGAAAGAAATCACCATAAACTGGTGCAAAAAGAATTTATGAATCATCAGAATTTAGGAAATAAAGTGTTTAATACTTAAATTTTCCATATAATTCAGGACTAAAGACTCATCACACCCCTAGTAGTAAGTGGACTGCTGAGGTCTTGCTGGTTTTACAAACTGGGCTTTATAATTACATTACATACAGATTAACTTCTGCACAGTGCAAATACCTGTAACATGCTGGCAATTAGTCATATGAGAGACTGGACAAAGAACAATTTTGTGTGGATTTTGTTTTTATAGGAAAATAGTTTTCATAAAAAAATGTTCTGTTCAATCTACAAATCACGTGGAAGCTTTTTATATAAATATTAACAAAATGTACATTTCTGTATCACATGTATGATATCAAGTGATGTCCTTATTAAGACACATGGATACAGTTTCACCGCACTAATGCTAAGCTAAGCTACAGCAAACATGGTTAACAAGGAAGGTCACTGAGTTTGCATAGAATCAAACACATGAAGCATCAATGTTGGTCTAACTGGAGCCAATAGAAGAGCGCATATCTTGTTGACGTATGTGTGTTGCAGAGTATTTGTGCAGGTCTGTTGGTGGTTTTTGTCACTGTGGGCTCACGTACACAGTAATACACAGCTGTGTCTTCAGGCTGCAGATTACTTCCTTTTATAGTCACTGTTCCAGCAGAAGTGTCTCTGCTGTAGCTGAACTTGTTCTTCAGAGCATCATTTTGAGTTAGGCTACCTCCTCCCCACTGATGAAAAATCCATTCCATTGGTTTTCCTTGACACTGTCTGATCCAACATGTTGCATAGCTGTTATCAGTCAAAGAATAACCAGAGACCTGACAGGTGATGGTCAAAGACTGTCCAGGCTGCACAACCATCGCGTCTGGCTGGATGAGATCAATACTGTTCACACCTGTGGAAACAGAAATCAACATTATCTCCATCATTCATCTGACTATTCAGTGTTTCTAATGTGTTTATTAGTGTGAATCCACTGAAAGCTCCTCACAGGATCCAGCTGCCAGCAGCAGTATCAGAGCTGCAGAGAACATGTTGATGTTGAAGCTGAACTGATGTGAGCTCTTCTGTCCTCTCACTGACACACACACACTTCACTTCCTTATGAGTAACTTTTATTTGCATATTGCTGAAAAAAACCCCATTAAATTTGAATCTGTTGAATGTGAAACAGTGGCCAGACCAGGAAGATAAATTGTTTTCTTATTTAAAGAACATGTTTTTTTTAAGTGCTTATATGGACTTAGATCTCACCATCTAAATGGTTAATTTAGCTAACTTATAGTGCTGCTATGATTTTTAATATGTTTAAAACTCATGAAGATGGTTAATTTAGAGAAATTGAGAATTGTATCACACTAAACTTTTTAAAGCAACATTTTTACTGTAGTTGAATTGATGTTGTAATTAAAGGAAAGTTGTCTTCTAATAAATGCAGGTGTTGCTGTGAGTCATGATAAACTGTCCCAACACACTGACAAATACATTTGTATTAATGAAATGTGTTTCATTATTAATTGGCCACCATTGAGTGTGTTTTCAAAGCCCTGATGCAGCATGCTTCAGGGTGTTTCAGTTTTTGACTTGGATCTCAGTTACTGTTGAATGTGGTGAATACGGAGAATTAACGTTTACTGTCCATGAGTCATTCCACCAAGAATCCCTCTTTCATGATTCAGTGTAATTTGTGTAATTTAAACATATTTTTTAAGTTGTTTATTAAGCACTGTCCCCTTCACGTGAAGGTGAGTTTATCAATTCATTATATTTTAATAGAAATAACAACATAACACCTTATGTCATGTTATGTTATGTAACAAATGTTATTCATTATGTTATAGTTTTGATTTTCTCACAAAATGTTCATAGACAAACCATTTTCAGGGGAAAGAAACCCCATTGGAAGACATTAATACAAAATAATAACACGTAACCCCTCAGTCCATGGATGTCATGAATACCCACACACCAAAAACTCCTGGGTCAAAAATAACCCAGAAAATTGAATTATTCTTTTTCAAACCAACATCTGGGTTAAATACCTGACCCAAATGTTGGGTTAAAAAACAACAACATAGTAGTTAATATAACACAACTTCTGGGTCAGAAGAACAACCCCAATATCTGGGTTGAAATAACCCAGAAATTAGTTGATCCCTTTTTAACCCAGGAGTTGGGTCAAAAGTTACCTAACTTGGGTTACTATGCCAGTATGCCTTATTTCAGAAAATAAAACTTTGTTTTAAATTCTATCTGTCATGGCGTGGTGCAGGCAGAAGAAGAAGAAGAGGAGGATGAGTCCAAAGTTCCAATTCAAATGTTTTACTAATAAAGTAACTCCAAAAGGTACAGACTGACTGAACTGAAGGAACTAAACACAGATGAACAGTGATTAACAGAACACAGGTGGAACAGATGATGATGATGGTAATTAACTAAACACAGGTGATACAGATGAACGAAATGACAGGAACCATGGAAACAGATGAGTGGCTGGAAAACAGAACAAAGGAAGACATGTGACTATGAGTGACTGCGAGTGACGAGTGATTACACACTTCTTACTTGCTCACTTAATAAACAGTATGAGAAATGTGCATTATCATGGTTGATTCTGTTCTAATACTGCAAATTTGAAGAATTTAAACCTTTCGAGCTCTCAACATTATCAGTACTCTATCAGTACTATTACCAGTATTTATTCATTACACTTCTGTCGCAGCTTGTAGTATAGGCTACTTTACACATTTTCAAACACCTATTTCTATTTTTCTATTTTCTATTACTATTCGGGGATCGATAAAGTATTTCTGATTCTGATTCTGTAGAAACCACTTGTCTCTGTCCAGCCTACGGTGTGTATGTCAGTGATTTAGTTTCTGTCCTTCACTCTGCAGCAACACATATGTAGAAATGGAAGACATCAGTTTTGCATCGACTGCTCCTCGTCAAAGAGCAAAACATTTTTGTCTTTAGAGTTTATCAGAGGTTCCACAACATCTTTAAACATACAACTGAATCATCATGACACACACACACACACACACACACACACACACACACAAAACATGGTGACATGTTTTTTTTTTACCCATCTTAATTTGTCCACAAAGTCATTTTCATATTATATTGCAGGAACATCTGACACGCACTAAATTTCACTTCCACAATAAAACTCATCTGCTGATTATTAAGTAAATTAAATCTCAAAGTTGCAGGTCCTCGTTGTAGAGAGTCTTGTTGCATTAGATGCATTCAACAGCAGCTCACTGTATCATAGATGGCATGATTTAGACAGATGATGAGAAATGGTTTGTCGTAGCTTTGGTCAGAAGAGTGCTGGTAAAGGGATAAACTAGATGTGAATATGCTACATTAGAATTATGGCAGATTATGTGTAAAGTGAAGTACGCATGCTTATTCTCTCTCTGTTTACAGATGGCTGAAAAAGTTGCACATTCCAGCAACAAATATTTATTGATGTGCAATTGTTTACATGTTCACTTTTTGAGACTGTAATCTATTTAGTATTTCCATTTAGGAAAAAGGTTTTATAGCCCACATACATACCAGCTTTCCATATCGACCTGTTCTAAGTGTAGTTTATACAGTAAAGGGGTCTACTATCTAAATCATTCTCTAAATCTAAACATCGCCTCAAAAATTGGCTCTTTTTCACTTCAATATCGGCATCGGCCCCCCAAAACCCATATCAGTCGGGCTCTAGTAGTAGTAGTAGTATCATTAACCTTGTAAAGTATCACTTTACTTTTTTACTGCTACATAATGTTTATCTCTGTAACAGTGAGCTGGTGTTGAAGTCATTAGTGGTCTGAGGGCTCCTCCTCTGGTGGCTTCATGTTACAAGTGTTCAGGCACTGAGGGGTTTTTGTTCAGGTCTACTGATGGTTTGTGTCATTGTGACTCTCTGGCACAGTAATACACAGCAGTGTCTTCAGGCTGCACATTCTGTCCATTTAGAGTCATTCTGTTGCTGGAAGAGTCTAAGGAAATACTGAACTTGTTCTTTAGAGAATCTTTGTAATGTGTGGTGTATCCAACATGTGCACTTCCAATCCACTCCAGTCCTTTCCCTGCAGGCTGTCTGATCCAAGCTGTACGAGAGCCACTAACAGAATAAGAGACCTGACAGGTGATGGTCAGACGTTGACCTGGCTGCACAGTCACAGAGGCTGGCTGTGTCAACTGTTCACACTTCACACCTGTTAAAGAAAGAACATGTTTTATAACAAATGATCAAGTTATACTGCAAAAGAAGAACTGCTGACTTTGACAAATCCAGAGAGACTCACATCCAGCTGCCAACAGCAGCAGCAGAGCTACAGAAAACATGGTTTATGTTGAAAGTGACGTGCTGTGAACTCCACTGACAGCCTGATGGGAAGTTTTTATAGCTGAGTAACAAGGAAGGTCACTGAGTTTGCATAGAATCAAACACATGAAGCATCAATGTTGGTCTAACTGGAGCCAATAGAAGAGGCTGTTGACAGTATATACAAATATATAGATTTAGAGTGGATTAAAATTTAAAAAAGTAAATAAATAAAATTAAATTTTAAAATTACAGTTATTTACACACTGTATATACATGTATACACCTGAAGTGAATTGTTTGAATTTGCGTCTGGGGGAATGTAAAGAGCAGAGACGAGATAGCTTTGATAATATGGTCAACATGTTAACAAAAAGATGACACGAGGGAACATTGTCTATCAAGTTTTATGTTTGAGCACCAAGCATTATTGATGTAAACACAGAGTCTGTGTCCTTTCCTCTTGCTGAGTCTTGTGTTCTGGCAGCGAAGAATATTGTTATTGCGTCAATTACTTTCTTTATTTTCTGCAAACAGAAGAAACAGTGACAGCAGTCATGATCATGTAAATAGCAAAAGAAGAAGGCTTAAAGAAAGAAAAGTAAGAAATGAAACTGAAGTCTGCTGTTTGTAGGTTTGCATAAAATACTTTTAATGGTTTCAGTGTTTGCAGATGACAATGAGGAGCCACTAGATAAAAACAGCTTCTCAGGAACTGAAACCTCTGTGAAAAATATATTTTATGTTAGATAAAAACTAAAGCTGTAAGTTCTTGTTATTATCACCACATTGTACCTTTATCTGTGTCTGATTGTGTCAAAAATAAAAACAGTCTTAATCAAATATCATGCTGTGTGGTTTATAATTTTGTTTGGGTTGTTATAAGATATGAAAAATCTTCCTATATAAAATATTTATATTCATACACAATATATTCAAGTAAATACATTTTATTGATAATAGTAATTAATCAAGTTAAATGCTGCCATATTTAAATATTCAAAATGTGCTGAATCAATTTCATACATGTCTTTTGTTTAGAGTAGAAAAGTATCAACTATCACAGTATCCAGTGTTCATGAGAAGCAGGAGTGTTAAGCTTTAGTTCAGTCCAGGGTTCAAGTGTCAGTCAGTTAAGATCAATGAGAACACCAGATCTGAGTGTCTCTTTTTAGAAACAGAGGAGAGAGAAACTTGACACTGACTGCCCTCTAGTGATTTTATAAAAGAAACTGCAACATTATTTTTCACTCTCCTGTTGATTCATTCTAGATTCCACATAATTTACAGACCTCATTGTGTCTAGATGTATCGAAATAGTATCTGCAGATGTTTGACTTCAGCTACCAGATTGTTGTGCTGTCTTTGGCAGTTTTATGAACAAGGGTTCTTTATCGTGTGTTTTGTTATGTGTTTAAGGTTTAGTGCAAATATTCCTCTTGCTTCAGGACTTACAATAAGTGTACTTCTGTATTCACAAAACGTGTATTGTAAAATATAGAATGTAACACAATAAACACAAAAGAAATAATAAGAATAAGAATATGAATACAAAGAAAAAAAAGTCATGCTTAGGCTCTAACAGCCTGAAAGATGAGATCTGTAGGATTTTGTACAGCTGCTCCACCAACTCCAGTCACTGTGACTATCGAGCACAATAATAAACAGCAGAATCTTCAGTCTTCAGACTGTTCATCTGCAGATACAGCTGCTGTCTGCTGTTGTCTCTGGAGATGGTAAACCGGCCTTGAACTGACTGAGAGTAGTATTTGCCGCCAGCATCACCATAGATAAAAGCAATCCACTCCAGTCCTTTTCCAGGTGCCTGTCTGACCCAGCTCATCCCGTGGTTGCTGAATGTGAATCCAGAGGCTGTACAGGTCAATCTGTGGGATTCTTCAGGCCTTTTAACTACTGGTTCAGATTCTGTCAGAGTCTGACCATCAACACCTGTTAAGAAACAAGAACATAGTCACTTGCTGTAAGATGGCACATTTTGGAAGACAGATTTAACTCAAGATCAGTGAAGATCTTCACCTGCCCAGCAGACAGTTAAAAGCAGCAGTCCTGTCCTATAGTCCATCATGTTAAACTGTGTGTCCACTGTTCTCTGTCATCCTCTCTGCAGTAAGATAAGTAGAGGTGGAAGACATCTGAGTTTTGCATTGACTCCTCCTCACAGGGAGGAGACAGCGTTAGTGGAAATATTTTGTGAAAACTGGGGAATTAATGTCAGATAGTCAACCCTCCAATTAAGCTCCAATCCAATTCTGATGTTTGTCTGAAATGTTTTTATTTGTATCAGTATAAACGCCAGAAGCATGTATTTGAATAGTAGACTAGGGGGCGGCTGTGGCTCAGGAGGTAGAGCGAGTTGGCTGTTAATTGGAAGGTTGGCGGTTCAATCCCCTTGGGCAAGATACTGAACCCCGATTTGCCCCTGCCGGCTGTTCCGCCAGTGTATGAATGAGTGTGCACTTAGGCTCAGTGTATGAATGTGTGTGACTGGTGAATGCAGATGTAGTGTAAAAGCGCTTTGAGTGGTCGAAAAGACTAGAAAGGCGCTATACAAGTACGGAGCATTACATTTAAATGTGGGACAAGAGAGTGTGGTAGAGGAGAGTTACATCGATCTGACATTAAAATGAGAGCTGACAGCAGCAGAGAAAGTAAGTTTTAAACTTTGACAACAACTGGATGGTTGGCTACAATACAATAATACACAATAAGACTGTTATGAAATAATTTCAATATCTGTTCTTACTGCTGCTACTCTTAATACTCTACTGAGTGAAAGTATTTACATAAAACAGTATTTCTGAAGAAAGACAGCCACTACTTGTATAAGAATTTAACATTGACAGTAACTCATCCAAAATATCTCCACAAGTAGAGAGACTCAGAAAAAGCTTCTTTCCTCAGGCCACTTCTCTGACCTCTGTCTATCCTCAGCCTCGTCAGTTTAGCATTTGTACATACACTCAGATTTTTTTACTAATCTCAATGTACTTAGACAGAAACAGACATACAGTGACAGCAACAACTGAAAACCTGTTTCTACCTTCTCAGTGTAGTTTCTCTCCTCTGATCTCCTTTATCAACATGTTTCTGACAGGATTCTGTCCTGAAGGCCTCCAATTCAGCCTGGCAAAGGTTAACTGTAAAGCAGAGTTTTATTGTTGCTGCATGTGCCGAAGGTTTTAGTTGGAACACATGTCCTCAAAAGCTGATATGAGATCAGTATCAGAGCTACAGAGAACATGGTTGATTAAGGCTGAAGTGATGTGAGATCTTCTGTCCTGTCACTCATTCAATTCAATTAAAATGCTTTATTGGCATGAATGTTATTAGAACTGTCAAGGGTAAGCTGAGTGCAGGCTGAGGTGTGGACCCAAATGCAGACACAGGCAGAGGATGCAATTAAACAAAAGATTTATTCTCAAACAAAACAGAGATACTCAGGCTGACTCACAGATGCCTGCAAATTCCAAAGAAAGGCAGAAGGCTCAACATTAGACAACAATGACCAGACAAAGACCATAGAAAACTGAGGGCTTATACACAGGCAAACGAGCAGGGAGGGAAGCACAGCTTAAACACATCAGGTAATCAACAAAAGAAAACAAAGCTAGACAAGGACTCATGAGAACTGAATACTACAAAGTAAAACAGGAAGTAAAGCACACGGGAACACACCAGGACAGATGTACCAAAGTAAAACATAAAACATGGAAAGACCGCAAATCACAGCAGGGAACGGACCCAGGACCAAACAGGAGACAGGACTACACTAAAACATAGAGACATAGGACTCGAACAGGTAAAAATCATGCAGATAAATCATAGGAATAAACTAAGCTACAAAACCAAGATAAGCACTGGACTAAGAACTGAGGCAAAAAACTAAAACACAGAACTAAGAAGACAAGACAGATATTAGCTAAAACATGCAAATTAATAAAATAACAAGCCTACACAGAGGAACGCAGAACCAAACAGTCTTAAACAGGAAAACATGAACAAAAACCACATTCCTAACAAGAACAGTATTGCCAAAACTTCAAGGAAACAGAACAATTCAATTCATACAGTTAAATAAATAATGTAATATAGAATAACAGTAAACACATGTGTGTGTTTAATGAACTGTGACTTTTAATCACTCTCTCTCTCTCTCTCTCTCTTTCACACACAAACACACACACACGCACACATAGATTTATTTGCATATTGTTAAATAATTTTAAATTTGATTTAAATCAGTTGAAGGTGTAAACATTGTGTCTCCTCAAGTGACCAGACTAGCTAGAGAAATCATTATTTATTTTTTTATGATAGAGTTTATATGGACGTAAATGTCAACAATATTGTTAATTTAGCAAAGATTTTTTTTACTATAAATACTTCTTAAAAACTGAAACTAAATATTGTATGATACAGTTTTTTAAAACAAAGTTTTAAGGTCATCTTCTTGCAGGCGTTGCTGTGAGTCATGATAATTTGTCCCACCACATTTGTCCCATCAAAATACATTTTTATTGATGAAATGTTTTACATTGTTAATTGGCCATCATGCAATGTGTTTTCAAAGCTCTGACATGCTTCAGTGCTTCTCATACAGAGATAAGTGTTGTTTAGTTTTTGTACAGCTTTGTAGTCTGGTGTCTCACTGAGTCTTGTTGTGTCAGACTGTTCACTTCTAAATACACAAGATTTTTGGACATGTCTTTAGTGATGGAAAATTTTGGAGACTTTGGGCAAATATTTGTCTTACGGCAGTATCACTTATTTATTCAGTTTCCATCACAATGTCTCAAAAGCACAAAAAGAAACAGCAGCTCCTTCACTCTTCAAACTGTTTATCTGAGAGTGGTCTAAGAAAGGGCTATCCAGAAAAGTGTCTTGTCTGGTGCAAAATGAACAGCGTGAAGACTCAAGCCCTGATGGGATACAGGAGCACAAGTGGCCATCATGAGGGAGGCATGGAAGTCCCGGAATTTACCTGATGCAAAAATCAATCCCATAAGTGATTTGTTAAGTGATGATGAACTGCTGGACCTAAGAGCTGCCAACGGCTCAGAAATACCTTTTCAGGGCTGGATTGTGGTCAGTCTTAGTCTCTGTGACCCAAGAGCTAAAACAACAAGGTCTGATGAGATACTAGTTCCAGTACTAGTGCGCAGAGACATAGTGCAGAGACCGATAATAGGTTATAATGTCATTGAGGAGCTAATGAGTGTAGTGGACCAACAGTGTGGATTTGTGCATTTTATATTAAATAAATTTGGACTACTCCAAATTCCTCTTCTCTCCCTGGGAGAGAGAAATTAGGGGGTAAAGATATCAACTTTCAACAGATGGCTGAAGAGACCCAAAGGAAAAGGTGAAAGGTTTCTCTCCCTAAATGCTGTCTCTGGGTAGTTGATCGTAAAACTGGCCAACTTTGGCAACAGCCGAGATAAGCCTCTCGGTGCCTGAATTGTTAAAATGACAATGAAACTAACCAGAGATTACAAACAGCCTAACAGAACTCTTCTAAAAGAAAGGAGCAGGAAACCCTAAACTGCCCCACACATGTAACCATGGCAACTGGTCTTGCTCTGTGTTAAATTACCTCTCATCAAAGGGATACTCCTGGTCACGCCTGGGTGTGACAAAATCCAGGACACCAAGGACAGCCCTGAACTTTATGTAAACAAAGACTGCAGTCTCCAAAGACTCAAAGCATTACCAGTTTAATTAAATAATCTTTTAGTTACGTGATTATGTTTGCCTCTATTTGAGTAGTTATGTTACCATGTTGTTGCTATCTGTTGTCAATTTTATTGATGAAAAGAATCTAAATAAGTTACTTTTGCAGTGTTTTAATTTTCAGCAAGGTTAAGGACACTCCTTCATTTTATGTGTAACCAATGCTTGTTCACAATACTTTCTCACACAATTCCTTTAGAAATGATGATAAAGAAATGTCATACTATTCTATTAATTTCCAGCCCCTTCTCATTGTTTAGCCATTGCTTCTTTCTTTGTTGTATTTAACCGCAATTTTATATCACCTTAGTTAGTTAATAAATTCACTGTAACCAAGGAATTGTGCGTATTGCCTACTTCTAAGTCCCTGCCAAGAGAATTTACACTTTAGATATTATGCCGGTCCGCCTCCAGATGGTGCACTGTCAAACAGCGGACTAACTGTGGATTCGGACATCGAACGCGCCTGTTTTAAAAATTCTTAACCGTCGCTGACCGTTATTCTCACAGACAGCAGAGTGCTTGCAGTGGGAATCAGCAGCTCTCTCGGGGGACACGGACATGGTAAGTAACGTTAAACTGTGCTGTCAAAATGTTGCTTTGGTTGCCGTTTTAATTCAGACAATATCTGATTATGGTTAGCTAACGTTAGACAACTATCGCCTGATGACTTTATTACTGAAGAAAACTTGAAATGTGATTATTTCTCAGGCAGGTTAAGTTAACTAACAGTTAACTTCAGTGTTTTTTTCTGCGACCTTTAAGAGAATTTATGGACATAAATTGGCAGTTTCACATCGGAAATGTCATCCGCGGAAAGTTTACTCACATTGAAAGATACACTATGCATCTGCAATCTTTCAGATTATTAAATCAACTTTTAGGCAAAAATCCCTAAACACTAAGTAATGTTAGCAGCTTTGATGTCAGTTCACGTTTTTTTTTCTCATTTGGCATTTTTCTTTTCTTCAACTTTGGTTATTGTAAAATTGGTCTTAAATTTAATTCCGTATGGCATCTAACTTGTTTGCATTATACTGTGCTTTGCTGCAGTATACAGCTCATTCACAAGTGGCGCCAGTCTGATTCGGGGACTGCCTTCTTCTCACCCTTTCCTGCCGCAGGTGTAAAGTAAGTAATAATTTAGTTGACTAAATTAATATTTTGTCAAATACTGACAATGGTCCACTTATTTATTGATTTTAATAAATGAACAATTTTTTCTTTGATGTAAGAAAGGAAATAACCACAGAGCTCTAAAATTTAAGCATTTTAAGTGCATTCGTGAGTGAGCATGCACTGAGCACTGAGCATGATAGCACAGTCAATGTCCTTATGAGCTCTAAACATCTCTGGCTTAGTGTAACGTTACAAAACATTCAGATAGCGCCACCCCCCTTTTAGCCGACCATGTCTCTGTTTTAAATGAGAAAGATCAAGTCATATCAGTTGTTGCTAACAAACGTTTATTCAATGATTTAAGTTGACCAACTCAGTGGACTGAGTGTTAATGTAGCTCCAACAACTTCAACAGAATGAGGCTTTCTCAATTTTTCTCTCTCTACTATTCTTTGTGGGGTTCATCAGTAGTGATAACTGATCAGCATATATTTTATGAACTTTAAGAATCGTTAACATATTATTACACTTCGTAAAATTAGGTTACCATTTCTTGAAATTCCACAAAAATGTGTTGTTAACCACGTTCAAACAATGTGATCAACAAAGTGTCTGAAAAGGACCTTAATAAGTGAATGCATAATTTGGCAACACTGATGTTGTAGGCTACCTGCCGAGATTTGCATCCACCTCTTTTCTCAGTATAAATGAGTGCTACCTCCCGCGAGGTGAATGCAATTCACGGCAGGCAGAAGTGTTGATTAGTGATCTTTAGAGGTACAGTGAAGTGGGTTTTATTACATGTGGACAGAGCAGGCTGTTTCCACCGTCTTATCCCCCCCCACACCAGCTTTGAGCCATGTCCTGCCCCTACTCTGCCTCTGATTTGCTAATCCTAACCTCAGCCATCCTACCCAACGGAGACAACGAGTACTAGCCAATCGCAGAGAGTGCTGCGCAAAGCTGGTGAGGAAGAAATATTAGGTGCGTTCGAGAGGACTGCAGCCGACTTTCACCGACTAGATCAAGTCGAGTCGGACACATACTACCTGTGTGAGCTGAGATCAATGACTGATCTCGCGGCATTTGCAAAGGAAAATGCCATAGGATCAGACAAAAGTGGTTCCAACTTTAAGCAGCCGGAGAAAAGCAACTACAGCCGCCTGACTCGGCGCCTGCAGCTGCCATCTCCCGCAAGGTTTAAATGTCATGTGACATGTTGCTGTTTTGCAGCACCGGCAAAAGTCGGACACAATTTCTAACCATCATGCCTTATTTTATGTCCAGCATGTATCACGTTAAGTCAGCATTGCGTAGTGCTGCATGAAGTCAAACACACCTAATGCATTTCCACCTGTTTCAGTTCTTTACACTGTTTTAACCTTAGCTAGGCTCCTTACATGCTTATAACTTTTTTAAGGTGGGTCTCCGTCATTGACCGCGTTGTGCTGGACTCATTTGTGCAGCGGTGTTCATGTGAGAGAGACGAGTGAGTGAGAGAGAGAGAGAGGATGTGCCACGTTATGACGCTCTGCAATCAAATGCTATTTTAAATAGGCCTAGTAAAAAAAAATCAATATGTGGTGGTCAGTGTGTATCATTTTGTAAAAACTGTTGGTTGCAATAGGAGTTCATGAATTTTTGTATGAAAATCTCCTTGTGTGATTACAGATGCTGTGAGAGAGTCATCTCTCCCGTGCTGCCACAGATGATATCCTAAAGCAGAAAATATGGTGTTTCAACCTGGCAGCAGAGAGGGGAAGAAGCTCAAGGTGTGCCGCTATCAGCATCCTTATGGAAGATCAACCCACTGTTAATTCACCTTAAAAAAGGTATTTTGGTATGTAGGGTTTCTACCAATCTTGAAACATGTTAAAGTTATAATCATTGAGGTTTTCATTAAATAAAAAATATTTTTGATAATTTTTATGGTTGCATTTCATTTGTCCAGTAATACATAGTATTCAATGTATTTACAATCTGTAAAGACGTTTTTTGACTGATTGAGGATTTAGTTTTTACTGGCAGTCCACCTTTGGATAAAAACTGTGTAACGAAACAATGCATTTAGGATCCCTAGTTATTTTATCTGACAGCAGCATCGCTGATAACTGATGGCTCTCTTACGGCCTTAGCAAAGCTGTATTAAGTTGCTAATACAAAGTCAATTTTCCTATTTTCTGCTTCTTCATGGTAAAAGTATTTCACTAAAGAACCGCAGGGTGGCTTAAAGGTTATAAGAAGTATTTAAGCTTTTATACAGAACAGTAGATGTTGGTCAGCTAGATTTTAGATATTTCTGTAGCCAGTTTTGGCCAGATGAGCCACTTCATGAAGGGTCTGGATCGGATCCGGGCCGGAAAAGCCACTTCCTGTACGGGTCTGGATCGGATCCGGCAGGATGTGCCACTTCGTGAACGGGTCCGGATCGGATACGGTAGGGTATGGGCCAGATCTGTTCCGGATCCGAAATCCTTATCCGTTTCGGATCCGTTCCGGACCCTGTGATACCTCCGGTGCGGAGTCATTTTGCTATCTGGGACCTAGAGGTCCAGAGACTCTAGGTTAATAACAACTCCGGTGGTGCCCCTGCGAAACGATCAAATCAAAAACTTGAAAATGGACATTAAGCTAACTGATGAGGTCCCAGTAGCCAAAACATATAATGCTATACCTCGACCATTGTATGAGGAGGTAAAGAATCACATCCAGGACTTGTTAAATAAAGGATTCATCCGCAAATCCACCTCCCCATATGCATCTGCAGTGGTCTGCGTGAGGAAAAAAGACGGAACCCTAAGACTCTGAATTGACTACAGGGGGCTTAATAAAAAGACAATCCTAGATAGACACCCCATACCAAATATTCAGGAGATACTTGATACTTGATTACTTCCAGCGTGCTGGACCAAGGAAAGGCATACCATCAAGGTAGCATCAGTGGGGATGCAAAGAAATTCACAGCCTTCACAACCCCATGGGGGCTGTACGAATGGATTCCATTTGGCCTCACAAACGCACCCTAAGCTTCCCAGCGTAGTATGGAAGAGAGTCTAGAAGGTGTCAGAGACGAAATATGCATTCCATACTTGAGATGATGTTTTGGTCTACAGTAAAACATTCATGCAGTACGTTGAGGATGTGAGATCTGTCCTCAAACGACAACAAATGTGGGGAATTAAGCTGAGGCCAGACAAATGTGACCTCTTCAAAAATGAGGTACGCTGTGTGGGAAAAGTAATCTCAGCTGAATGCTAGGGCATGGACAATAAGGAAACAGTGGCAGTGCAAGCTCTAAAAGCAAACCTCACTACAAACATTAAAGAGCTACGCAAACTGGGTCAATCTGGGTTTCCTGGGGTCGTATAGAAGTTATGTACAAGATTTGTGAAATGTGAAATGGGTCACTTGGGGGTGGAACGAGTTTTACAGGCAGCTGGACAGAGGTTTTATTGGCCTGGTAGTTTTTTATAACCCAAGTTTGTAAGTGTAACATCCAGAAAAAGCCTGCAGTGCTCAGCATAGCCCCCATATGCCATGTCTCTGCAATAGCACCATTTGAAATGGTTTCTATAGACTATCTTCACCTTGAAAAAAGCTGGGGAGGGTATGAGTATATTTTTGTGATTATTGACAACTTCACTAAGTTTGGCCAAGCCTACCTAACCCGTAACAAATCAGGGAAAACAGCAGCAGAGAAAATCTTTAATGACTTTGCGCTCAAATTTGGCTTCCCTGCTAAATTACATCATGATCAAGGAAAAGAATTTGAGAACCAGTTATTCAGACAGTTGCAAAAGTACACTGGCGTGGCCAACTTGAAAAACAACTCCTTACCACCCACAAGGGAACCCAGCCAAAAGATTTAATTGCACCTTGTTATCAATGCTGCGGACCTTGGATGAGGAGAAAAAGGGAAATTTGAGTGACTATGTGAATAAAGTTGTACATTTACAATTGCACCACCAGCGAGGCAACGGGATACTCTCCTTTCTATTTGCTTTTAGGTAGAAAGCCCCGCTTGCCAATTGACCTGATCTTTGGGATTGATGAAGAGGAAGGATTTAATTCATATCAGGAATATGCTCAAAAATGGCAGCCGCAAATGAAAGAATGACTCCAGAACCATAACAAAGACGACGACAAGAGGAAAAACATACTATGATCAAAAGAGGCTGAGCTCAGTGCCTTCTCCAGGTGACCGTGTCCTTGTGAGGAATATGTCAGAACGTGGAGGACCAGGCAAATTGCGCTCATCTTGGGAAGATCAGATACATGTGGTGGTCTCATAAAAGGGGCGAAGACAGCCCAGTTTATGAGGTGAAAACCCGAACATGACACAGGGAGAAGCAGAATCCTCCATCGCAACATGTTAATGTCATGTAATGCTTTGCCACTGGAGGAACCAGCTCAAAACACGGCGAGAGGACAAAATCCTCATCTCCATCAAAAAAAGAGACACAGGGAAATTAAAATACAGGAAACATCAGAGGACTCTGAGAGCTCAGATGAGGAGACACATCACTGGGCTCATAGACTGAGACACCACCACCAGCCCGGAGACCAAAATATTGCACCTCAGACCACTCCTGAAACAGAACCTCAGCCTGAACTTAGTGCTGAAGCAGAGGAGTTCAGGATGGAGACTCCAGTGCAAATGTTTGTGGACATTGACACTACTGGATACAACACCCAAGAGGTGACACCCACTTTTCAGTCTGCAGAACCGCGGCCGTTAAATCGACAAGCTTTGATCTCGTCGCTACGCGGTCATGTGGTTCATGTAGCTCTCCATAGTTCCAAACAACTCAGCACTGTCAACCAGTTTGAACGGGTTTAGGCGGGACGGACACCAGCAGCAGCTATTTTTACAGCAATTATTGGTAAATATTAACAAAATATGACACTGATTACTGAGTTGACACTTACATTACATACATATAATAACATTTGTTCTGGAGAGTGGCGGAGACACAGATTTAATCAGTTTTTGTGTTTAATTTTGGAAGGAAAAGGGGCTGTTCCCATAACGTAATGTTACACATTTACAGCAGCGACCTAATTTACAGCAATTTTCGGTAAATATTAATGCATAATGTGCATTGATTACGATGTTGACTACAGTTATAGTTAGTGTATTCTATCCTGGGAGTGATGGACAGACAGCATTCACAGTGTGGTCTGTTGAAATGTAACCACAGAGATGGTTACTGAATGAATTAACTACATTCCTAAACATGATCCATAACATTACTGTTAACTGGGGATTCATTTCAGAATGGCTAATGTACCCTTTCACCCTTCCCCAAACATAGGCTAAACTATTAACCAGAACAGACACATTTTGACTCATCAGTCCACATCACCTGCTGCCTGGGAGATACCTTGCTGATGCAGTAGCTCTACCTTGTGTCTGGCTGCTGTGCTTTCTCTTGCCATGGTGTATCAGTATGACTGAACGGTCTTTTCTTACCTTGTAAACTGAGGCTGTTTCACTCGATCATTCTGTTTCCACCTACATATTGAATGTATGATCATATGTAACACCTGTTTTGTTTGTTTAATCACCTGATGATATGCCTTACAAAATCCACGAGTTCCACCAAACTTTGATTTTTCTTCTGTTCATTTTCTTTGTATTTTTTTTTATAACTCATAACATGTCCATCTTACTGTATTCTGTGTGTATTGACAAATTGTATTTGATGCTTTGGAAACACTGTTCTTGAAACCTTCATGCCAATAAAGCCCTTTAAATTTAATTAAATGTTTTTGTTTAATATTGGAGGGAAGGGGGGCTGCTCCCATAAGGTATGATACATTACAGTATGGAGATGTTACTTCTCATGCTTCTATTGTCATAATTGCTGACATTCTCATGTTATGTTAAGACACATTCAAATACATATGCACAAGTAAATATCAATGAATGAATGTTTAATTTAAGTCAAGAAAGAAGTTTTGGTGAACAGTGCAAAATAGACAAGGCAACCAATTACATTCAACAATACATTTTATTATATTTTATATCCAGGGAGGATAGATAGGTTTTCCTTGAATGTGATGTCTTCAAAGAAACACTTTTTTTCTTCTCACATCCTGCAAGACCAGACATGAGGTTATATGTCATGCCAGATGTCCCACATCTGGGTCAGAACTTGAAGTGTGCCCTGGTAGGTGGACAGACATTTCTGCAAGCTCCTGGTCATTGCTCCACTCTCCATTCAAAATCCGTCCTGCTGAAAACAAACAAAACAACAACACACACATATAGTTGACATATAGTTTCGACGGCTTTGCAAATTAAACCTCAGCTGTTTGACAGCTGGAACCTTAGGCTTACTTTATCTATGTATAGATATATTAGGTGTTCATACACCTGAAACAAACGCCTATTCATACATTCCTTTACACACAAGGGACTATTAGATTAAAGTTCAATGTGTCACCAGCAGTGTACATGTGCTACTTTCATCATAATTCTGAATTACTATAGTATCACGTTTAACCCTTTATTAGTCACAGGGAGCCATTAACATGAGGAGTTGTGTGCAAAATAAATCATTGTATTATATCTAACAGATGTTCAAAATATGACCTCTGTCATCATATGCGACTGCTCTTATCACCCGTCACTGATGCACTGTGTAACAAACATTGTGTGTAATGACCAAATTAACCAAGGAACAACCTCGCTAGATACAAGCTAGCCATGTTATCTAGCTGAGACAGCTAAATAATCGTTCATCGTAATCACGTGTAATGTTACGACTACAGTGGCAACTAAGTGCTGCTATACTGAGTTACAACAAATCTAATAACCAAAGATAAACAATATATGCAAATTAACTAATAACATTTGAGGTAAATATTAGCAAACTGACATCTTGGTATGTTAACGTTAGTTGGTTAAGTGTTAACGTTAGCTAGCTGCAATTATATTCTAACAGATAATCCCCAAAAAAGAAAATCTTCAGACAGAGGCCGCCAAATGCACAAAAACAACCGATATGTTTGCTACCGAGGCTGCAGTAGCTTCAACATCAGCTGCAGTACCCTGCATAGAGCAGGCAGGTACCTGAAGGAGTAAAGGAGAGCTATGGCCACTGCCGGCAGAGGAGGAGGCTGTATAAGCGAGTGACCACAGGGCCGAGGGAGACAGAGCAGGAGGAGAGTCGAGGTGAAGCGGTAAGCATGAGTAGCTCAACCTGTAGGGAGGGAGCAGGGAGGGAGGGTCATTTACACTGAGGACGCTGGGGACATGTAGGCTACCCACCAACAGCGTCGCCAGGTCATTTTTCTGGGGCTTTAGCCCCGAATGTTTTGACAGTAGTCATGTACTACAGTCAATTCAGTAGAATGTAACTCAACAACAACATAAAATTTTTTTTCCATATTAGGCTAATATGCAATAATCCTCATCACGCAGCCTGTCTCGCAGCTCTTCAAAGACCGGAGGCTACTTGCCTGCCTGCATTTAGAGAGAGAAAGAGCATTGCTCACAGCTTCAGGGCTTGTCAACTACTACTAATTTGTCCCGAGCAAATTTGTAATCAAAACATTTAAATATAAATGTTGTCGGTCAGCATCTAGTCAATGTACTTGCTACTCAAACGGTTAACAGTCCGCTACAAAGTAGTGAGAGAACAATATGACACACGTGACCGCGACACAGATATCTGTCGCTCTCTTTGCTGTCTCTGTCCCCCTCGCTCAGAGACACTTTGCTCTGTTTGACTGTCTCTCTGTTCCAGGATGTTTAATTCCCTCTGAAGCGGCTGTGAGCTGCACTTTATCAGAGGTGCTGAAGTGAACATGTGTGTGGATGTGTGGTGATATTTCTGTCTGATGACAAGGGTTTTCAGTTTCGGTTTTCTACATCTGATGAAGAGCAGTGAGCTCGTCTCATCCAGTACAGTCCCAGATAGGCACTATCGGTCTAAAGTGGGAAGGCAGCCTACTACCATGTCAGCAGAGCAATAATGCACAGCAGTGGGGCAGGTAGATTTTGTTTAAATATAATGACTGCATTCTCATTATATCTCGTAATATTATATCTCAAATTATTATTCTGCAAATGTCAGAGAACTCCAATGAGGTGTGTGAGGAAGAGAAGAAGTCTTGCTTTGGAACAGACGGTCTTTTTCAAAATAACTGTTGTAAATTAGTTTCTTTTCATCCAATTTACAGTTACAGTTGTATTCCAGATGTATTAGAAGATATTCAGTTGCATTGTAATCTACAGATTGAAGGTTTTGATGGTGATATTAATATCAAAATATAGATTTTATACCAGGGCGGCGCAGTGGTGCAGTGGTTAACACTGTGGCCTCACAACAAGAAGGTGTGGAGTGGAGTTTGCATGTTCTCCCCGTGTCTGCATGGGTTCTCTGCGGGAGCTCCGGTTTCCTCCCACCATCCAAAGACATGAAAGCTAGGTTGATTGGTGTCTCTAAAATTGTGTGAGTGATTGTTCGTCTTATGTGTGGCCCTGCGATGGATTGGCGACCTGTGTGTACCCTGCCTTTCGCCCAATGTCAGGCTCCAGCCCCCCGTGACCCTGTATGCAGGATAAGCGGTTGACGATGAAAATGGATGGAAATTTTATATCAAGCGAGGATGAAAATATCATATTTTCCTTTCTTGCATCTCCATTTACTCTTTTGAACTCTTTTCAAAGAACACCAGAAATATGCATCTAGACCTAATGGTTGAGGAGTTATTACTGATTCATTTTGGGTTAGGGTTAGGTTATGTTATTTTAGGCATTTTTCCTGGGAATACGTGTCTTAATTTAAGAGGTTAATGGGGAGACAATTCATCCTATTTCTACTTCACTCTGCAACACAGATGGAAGAGATCAGAGTTTTGCATTGACTCCTCCTCACGGAGAAACACACCACATCTCACACATCTCTGGAAATCAATGTTTTACATCATTGTTTTATATTCTGATTATAATTTTTTAACTATGAAGATGCTTTTAAAGTTATTCAGTAGAAACATTATTTATACACAATTCAGTGTTTTCATTTATGTTGCTTAGCAACATTTAGTGGGCCATCCATATACTGGCTAATAATGCTAAGTATGTTCCTAACACTTGCTGTTAAAATCAATAATGGGGACAATATTAACCATTATTGTTGTAGAAAAATAAAAAAGCAGATCTTACATGTAACAATGAGGAAGTGAGAAACCACAGCTGTTGCTTTCATAGTGTACGTCTGTGTTTTTAGTGTCATCTGACTTCATATCTTCTTCTAAACAAATTTTCTGCAGAGTTTTTGTAATGCCTCTCTGCTTACTTTAACCAGTGTGTGTGTCTTTGGTGCAGTAATACACAGCAGAGTCCTCTGGCTTTAAGTTGGATAGTCTCAGATGCACCATGCTGTTGCAATCATCTCTGGTGACTTCTATTCATCCTTACACTGCTGGCACAAGTGTTACTACTGGCAGGATTGTGGCCAACCCCAAACCATTCCACGTTGTCTTATCCAGCTCATGCCACAACAGGTAAATGTGAAGCCAGATCCTCTGCAGGAGAGACTGAGAGTCTCCCCAGACTTTTTCACTACTGAACTGGAAGGAATGGACTCCATACTCTGACCTGTACAACCTGATGAGATGAAAGGAGAGAGGAACCACAGAAGAAAGTGAAACAAAGTGAGAAGAAAGTTTTCTGGGATCACTGACTGACCATCAGTCGATGTTGTCTGATAAAAGATAAAACAGCAGGAAGCAGGAGAACTCACAGGGCAGAGAGAGAGCAACCAGCAGAAGAGTGAGTGTGTTGATCATCCTGAGGCTGGAGATGTGACCTCTGATGCTCCACACAAAGTACAAGAGCAGTCAGCAGGACAGAAGTACACTGCACAGACTGAAGATTTGCATCAGGATATCACGGGGAGGGAGGGGCTCATGCACAGAGTTTAATTTAATTTTTTTTTAATTTTGAATTGTTTATTTTGAATTCATGGATTTAGAATGATGAACTACAGGACAGGCTTAACTGTCTGCTGGAAAGATGAAGATTTTCACTGATCTTGAGTTACATCTGTCTTCATAAATTTGCCAGCTTACAGCAAGTAACTAGTTTCTTGTTTGTCATTGACACTGGTGGCTTCACCACCATTACTGTAACTGGATCAAACAGGGCCCTGGAAAAGGACTGGTGTGGATCGCTTATATCGGTAGTGACAGTAGGACCATCTACCATTCTCAGTCAGCTCCATCTCCAGATTCAACAGTAGAGAGCAGGTGTATTTGCAGATGAACAATCTTAAGACTGAATCTTCTGATGTTATGATATTATTACTTCTAGTAGTCCCAGAAAGGTTGTAGCATTTGATTTTGGCCTTTTAAGTTTAAAACTTGCTTAATTTTACATGTCTTCAACTTTAAACATACACATAACTGAATTATCATGGAACAAAATAAAAAAAAATAAAAATAAAATCATGAGCTGACATTATGTTGTCTTTTTACCCATCTTAATTTGTCCACAAAGTCATTTTCATATTATATTGCAGAAACATACATAAATTTCCCTTCCCCAATAAAACTCATCCGATAATTATTAAATAGTGATGTGGTTATTTGTGAAGCATTTTATTCAACTAGCTCTTTTTAAACCTATGAACTGAAATAATGCTGTCATTTATTTGTCACACGCCCACCAAACGGGAGAAAACATACCTCGAAGCCCGTTGCAGAACTTTGCGCAACATTGCAAGGAAACAAGTCGTTCAATCCGAAAATTGCAAACTGGTGCAAAACGTTTTGAGATTGAACTCGCCCCTGGTGTTGAAGTCATTAGTGGTCTGAGGGCTCCTCCTCTGGTGACTTCATGTTACAAGTGTTCAGGCTCTGAGGGTTTTTTGTTCAGGTCTACTGATGGTTGTGTTATTGTGACTCTCTGGCACAATAATACACAGCAGTGTCTTCAGGCTGCACATTCTGTCTGTTTAGAGTCACTGTGTTGCTGGAAGAGTCTAAGTCGATACTGAACTTGTTCTTTAGTGAATCTTTGTAATATGTAGTGGATCCAGCTCCTCTTCCAATGCACTCCAGTCCTTTCCCTGCAGGCTGTCTGATCCAAGCTTTCCAGTAGCTGCTAACAGAATAAGAGACCTGACAGGTGATGGTCAGACGTTGACCTGGCTGCACAGTCACAGAGGCTGGCTGTGTCAACTGTTCACACTTCACACCTTTGAAAAAAAGAACATGTTTTATAACAAATGATCAAGTTATACTGCTAAAGAAGAACTGCTGACTTTGACAAATCCAGAGAGACTCACATCCAGCTGCCAACAGCAGCAGCAGAGCTACAGAAAACATGGTTTATGTTGAAAGTGACGTGCTGTGAACTCCACTGACAGCCTGATGGGAAGTTTTTATAGCTGAGTAATAATAATAATAATAATAATAATCTTTATTTGTAGAGCACTTTTCAAAAACAGGTTACAAAGTTCTTTAACAAGTGTAAAAAAAATTAAACACAAAAACAATTACACTTAAGAGACTAAAATATACGATTAAAATAAATGTAAATATAAAATGTATAGTATATTTAAAATAGAATAAAAATAAAATTAAATAAAATCAGGGAAGGCTCTCCTATAAAATAATGTTTTAAGAAGGGACTTAAAAGAGTTCACTGACTCAGCTGACCTGATTTCCTCGGGCAGGCTGTTCCAGAGCCTTGGGGCCCTGACAGCAAACGCTCTGCCCCCTTTAGTTTTCAGTCGAGACTCTGGATAGGATAGCAGACCTCTGCCCGAGGATCTCAAGGTACGTGCTGGTGCGTATGGGACTAAAAGTTCAGAAATATAACAAGGCGAGAGGCCATGAAGAGCTTTAAAAGTGATCAATAGAATTTTAAAGTCAATTCTAAAACATACTGGGAGCCAGTGTAATGAAGCTAAAATAGCAGTAATGTGGTCCTATTTCTTTGTTCTGGTTAAAAGCCTGGAAGCTGAGTTCTGGACAGTCTGGAGTCGATCAATACATTTTTGGGCTAAACAGGTGAAAAGGCTGTTGCAATAATCCAGGCGTGATGAGATGAAGGCATGTAAAGTGGTCTTGGTGTCCTTAAAAGGTAACATAAATCGAATTTTTGCTATATTTCTAAGTTAATAAAAACATGATTGAACAAGCTTTGTGGTGTGCTGCTCGAAATTTAAAGTACTATCAAACCAAACACCAAGGTTCTTTGCCACAGGCTTAATGTGATTTACTAGGGAAACAGCAGATGACAGCATTTGATTTGCCATCTGCTGAGACCCAATGACCAGGATTTCTGTTTTGTCTGAGTTCAGCTGGAGGAAATTATTTGACATCCATTTTTTAACTTCACAAAGGCAGTTGTTAAGTGAACTCAGCATTCCAGGGTCTGTGGATCTGACGGGCAAGTATATTTATGTGTCATCAGCATAAATATGAAAAGAAATGCCATGTTTATGGATAATATGTCCAAGGGGAAGCAGATACAAGGAAAACAAAATGGGTCCTAAGACCGACCCCTGAGGCACACCATATTTAACTGGACAGAACGAAGAGACATAGTTGTTTACAGACACGCAAAACTTCCTATTTGACAGGTAGGATGAAAACCATTCTAGGGCAGTACCAGAGCCTCAGTCTCAGTCAATGATGTTGTGATCGATGGTGTCAAAAGCAGCGCTAAAGTCCCACAGTACTAGGACTGAGCACATGCCATCGTCAGTATACATTAAAAGGTGATTGATGACTTCAATGAGGGCAGTCTCAGTGCTGTGGTACTTCCTGAAACCAGATTAAAACTTTTCAAATATTTTGTTTTTTTCCAGTACAGTGAGCAGCTGTTTGGACAAATTTTTCTTTCTTTCTAAAATCTTTGCTATAAAAGGCAGTTTTGAACTTGGTCTAAAATTTTAAGGGAGGAAGGGAGGGAGGGAGGGAGGGATCTAAACCAGGTTTGTTTTAAAGTGGGTTCAGACAGGCAGTTTTAAAATAATCAGGGACACAACCAGTAGATAGGGAGCTGTTAAAAACAGAAATCAAATGGGGCCCAACAGAATCTATTACTTTCAATAAGGACTTTGTTGGTATTACATGAAGTGGGCTGGAGGACACTCTCATTTGTGACACTGTTTTTAAAAGCTCAGACAAGTCAATGGGATAAAACTGGTTAAAACTCTCTTGTTGCCGGTGAGGGACCTCAGAGTAAGAGGCAGAGGGAGTAATAGAGGCTCTGATTGACACCACCTTATCAATAAAATAAGATAAAAACAATGGCACACGGAGGGGCTGGGTTTACCAGCTGACTTAAATAAGCTGCACAGTCTTAAATAAGAACCTAGGATTGTGTTGATGTGTAGAAATGAGTTCAGAAAAATAATGTTATTGTAGTTAGATAATAAATCCTTCAGACTGAGGTAATGGACTTGGAGACAGGATTTTTTCCATCTGCGCTCTGCTTTCCTGCATTCCCTTTTTTGGCTGCGAATGCTGTCGTATATCCAGGGCTGCTTACTAGCTTTAGACAGGGCTGCTTACTAGCTTTAGACATAGGCCTAACCTTTACAGGAGCAATAGTATTTAGGGATGACAAGGAAATATGATTGAAGTGATCATCCAGGTCGTTGGTGTGGGAATCAAACAGGTGTTGGCTTTGGCTCTGAAACACTGCAAAACTTTGAAATACTTTGTTCATTAAGGATGCGAGAACACAAAGTGCTTGGTGAGGCAGATTGAGTAACTAGTGATTTACAGCTAAAAACAATACATCTGTGGTCAGTTATGGTCATATCCACTAATTCCACAGAGGAAATGCACCCAGAGTAAAAACCAAGTCCAGTGTATGACCACGGTTATGGGTTTGCCCTTTGACATGTTGTTTAAAGTTAAAAGAAGTGGTTATATTTAAAAAGTCAGTTGCATGAACATTTGTGAGGTCATCAACATGAATATTAAAATTGCCAAAAAGAACAATTTTGTCATAATTTAAAACCAGAGTAGATAAAAATTCAGGAAGTTCTGCTAAAAATCCTTTTTTGTTTTGGGGGGCTATAAATTATGACAAATATGATAGGTTGCAGGCCACTAACTTTAAAAGAGAGAGCTTCAAAGGAGTTAAATTCATCACAGCGTACTTGATGACATTTTAAATTTTTCCTGTGCACACTCACTAGCCCACCACCACGACCACTGACCCTCGGTTGACTAAAACAATCATATTGAGGTGGACACAGTTCAGCTAGCTGGCTATGGTCATTAGTTTGCAACCAGGACTCAGTTAAAAACATAAAATCTAGATTTGCAGACAAGATAAAATCATTTAAGATAAAAGCCTTACTTGAAAGTGATCTCACATTGAAGAGAGCCATTTTAAATGTATTTGTTCTAGGTGCTGAAGTTGGTGCAATTGTCCTAATCCTTAAGAGATTACTATTATTTCTGTGTGGGAGTAACAAGAAAGGTCACTGAGTTTGCATAGAATCAAACACATGAAGCATCAATGTTGGTCTAACTGGAGCCAATAGAAGAGTCTGTTGACTGTTATTGTACAGTATAGTACACATACATTGCACTTCCAGTTCTTGAGATAGGGGGTTATTGTTGTAGCCTCTTCATGCTACACTCATATAGAACATATAGGATAAACCAATATATAGATGTAGAGTGAATTAAAAAATAATAAATAAATAAACAACATATACAGTCATTTACACACTATATTTACCTAAACATGTATACACCCAGTAAGTAAATAGTTTGTTAGTGAATTGTTCGAATTTACATCTGGGTGAATGTAAAAAGCAGAAATTAGATAGTTTTGCCAATATGGTCGGAATATTAACAAAAAGATAAACTCAGCATCTGAGAAATATTATCCATCAACTTTTACTATGCTTGAGCAACGAGCATTATTGATGTAAACACAGAGTCTGTGTCCTTTCCTCTTGCTGAGTCTTGTGTTCTGGCAGTGCAGAATATGGTTATTACTTCAGTTACTTTATTTATTTACTGCAAACAAAAGAAACAGTGAGCGCAATCAGGGTCATTTAATAGCAAAAGAAGAAGACTTAAAGAAAGAAAAGTAAGAAATGAAACTGAAGTCCGGTGCTGCTTTTTGCAAGTTTGCATAAAATACTTTTAATGGTTTCAGTGTTTGCAGATGACAAAGAAAGAAACTTCGAGCCTCTAGAGGAAAAAACAGCTTCTCAGGAACTGAAACCTCTGTGATTAGATGCAAAACAACCCAAAACTATTTTATCTTAGCTGAAAACTAAATTAGTTTAAACATTTTAATTTTTATCACCACATGGCACCTTTATCTGTGTCTGATTGTGTCAAAAATAAAAACTTAATCAAATATCATGCTGTGTGGTTTATAATTTTATTTGGGTTGTTTTCTATACTTTTCTATATAAAGTATTTATCTTCATACACAATATATTCAAGTAAATTAACTTTGTTGATAATAATAATAATAATTAATCAGGTTAAATACTGTCATACTTTACTATTCAAAATGTGCTCAATCAAGTTAACACATAACTTTTGTTTAAAGTAGAAAAGTTTTAACTATCACAATATCCAGTGTACATGAGCATCAGGTATTTCACAGTACTTTCAAGTATGTAAGATATCACCATATCTTTAGAAAATACCAGAGTAATAATAACATATGTAAATACATGACAACGGAAACACAGCATATAAACAATATAAATATCTATACTTTTCATTGTGCTTCAGTTGACCTTAATTAAAATTTTGACCAGTAGAACCACAAAAAACTAACATGTTCTCAACTGGTTATTGTAACTAACATTTTCCTAAGTTTGACATAAAACACCAATATACAACCTAACAATGAGTTATTAGGCGATCTAGTAACGCCTTACTTGTCCCGGCCCACTTCAAGAACTGGACTTGATAATAAACTGACATTTCAGAGTTGGATCTGTTTGTTTGTGTTTCATTTTGCACAGTAATATAACATTCACAACTGCGCTGCAGATCAGCGAAACCGGATGTAATGTTGTTTATGTCAGCTTCTAGCCAAAACGTTAAAGGAAGAACAAGGGAGAGAAGTGTTCTTTCCACAGCTGTAAGTACTGCCATCGGGTCTAACTTAGCTGTGTCACACTCAGAGATGCAAAGAACATGGTTGTTGTGAGACCAGCGAGAAATCAACTGTGTAGCCAACACAGCAGAGTCCAGCAACAACGGCAGAGTAAAGACCTACAGCTGTATGATGGTTTTAACGTTCGTACCGCTGTTATTCTGTTATTACATTCTGAGTAATTTTTTAAGATTTTAACTTAAATCAAGAGACATCTTGATGATGAACAGAAAAATGGTGAAACTTATTATAAATAGGATGAAAGGGGACTGTCTTTGGTTTATTATTATTATTATTATTATTATTATTATATTAGACATTACATTGCTACAGTAGAGTTGTGGTCACAGCATTTGCTTTTTATTTTCTTTTATTTTATATAAAATGATTCTGAGTTTTTTGTTTTGGGGGATAAATAATTAATAATAATAATTAGAGCAATGCAGGAGGACTCTGTGCTGGGGGTATTGCGCAATACCAGCAAGAACGCATCGTCTCAAACCGTCAGCAGCGTTTTGTGTGCTGGTGACATTGCAAGTTTATTCTTCCAAGAACAACTAGCAAGAACGTTATCCCCAAGAACACAAGTCCATTCTTCTCATTCTTGGTTTTGAGAAACACCCCTGCTTTCTGCCCTCCGAGTTGTGCGTGCATCTCGGTGGTGATGTTGCACAGAAACCCGTCAATAGAAAGAAACTCAAGCCGCTACTGCCTGTGATGCATGCACTCATGGGGAGAATTGCATAAAGCTACATTCTGTATGTATGTTGTTATGTATAAACACTGAATGTGCAATGGTGCAGTAGTGAAAAGAGTAAAGTAACGTAACGTTTAACATAACTAGTATATTTTAATTCCCAGTAATAACTGAACCTTTACCTTTTTTTAAGGATAAGTAACTAGTAACTAATACAATTTCTGAGGAACTTGCACAACACTGGACCCCACAGAGGCTAAATACCTGGGATTCCCTGCCAGCCCATCGAAGAGGCCTCTTGGATGAGAGGCTAATGTATTTGAGTGTCTTCAACCAAGTCCAGTTGCCCTTGATTTTAACCCACTTTGGATTATTTTAAACAATATATGTAATGTAAAGTATGAAATATAAATACATTTTAAAAAATCTTATAGATAATATGTCATGCTTTTGCTCTACCAGCACAAAGATGAGCACTGTAGGATTTTGTACAGCTGCTCAACCAACTCCAGTCACTGTGAGTATCGAGCACAATAATAAACAGCAGAATCTTCAGTTTTCAGACTGTTCATCTGCAGATACACCTGCTGTCTGCTGTTGTCTCTGGAGATGGAAAACCGGCCTTGGACTGACTGAGAGTAGTATTTGCTGCCACCACTACCACTATCAATCCAGGCAATCCACTCTAGTCCTTTTCCAGGAGCCTGTCTGATCCAGCTCATAGCATAGCTGCTGAATGTGAATCCAGAGGTTGTACAGGTCAATCTGTGAGATTCTCCAGGCCTTTTAACCACTGGTTCAGATTCTGTCAGAGTCTGACCATCAACACCTGTCAAGAGGACAAAAAATATCAAGTGAAATAACCTGGTGAGACAAATAAAAAGATATTTTGGATTAAGACCTATTCACCTGCCCAGCAGACAGTTAAAAGCAGCAGTCCTGTCCTATAGTCCATCATGTTAAACTGTGTGTCCACTGTTCTCTGTCATCCTCTCTGCAGTCAGATAAGTAGAGGTGGAAGACATCTGAGTTTTGCATTGACTCCTCCTCACAGGGAGGAGAGAGCTGGAAAAGATTTGGCTCTCAGTTAATGTCTACCGAAACTGGGGCATGAACATGCATCTTCAAAAAAGTCTGGGCATTCATCAAACTTTAACATTGGGTTTCAAATCCAAATAAATTTCTTGTAAAAATATGAATTGTCACATACATCCTAGTGGCCCTGCGATGGACTGGCGACCTGTCCAGGGTGTACCCCGCCTTTCGCCTGATGTCAGCTGGGATAGGCTCCAGCCCCCCGCGACACTGTACGCAGGATAAGCGGTTGACGATGGATGGATGGATGGACATACATCCTACAGAAAATGTGTTTTCTCCCAAACCAGGACTTTTGTTTTTGCCCACATTCATCATGAGCTGAACTCAAAGATCTGACTTTCTCTATGTAACAAAAGGCCTATTTCTCTCCGATATTGTTCAAAAATCTGTCACAATCTGTGTTAGTGAGCACTTCTTTGGATGTGGAGGTCCTGGGCTGGTTACACATGGTCTGTGATTGTGAGGCCGATTGGATGTACTGCCAAATTCTCTGAAATGCCTTTGGAGATGGCTTATGGTAGAGAAATTAACATTCAATTCACGGGCAACAGCTCTGGTGGATATTCCTACAGTCAGCATGCCAATTGCACGCTCCCTCAAAACTTGCAACATTTGTGGCATTGTGCTGTGTGATGGAACTGCACATTTTCTGCACCATTTATTGTGGCCAGCCTAAGGCACACCTTTGCAACCATTTATCGATCTATCTATCTAATTATTTCGGCAGTTCGGCATATTTGATGAAATTGATATATTTGCATTATTCTTGGGCTGTATCCACATAGAGACAAATTGAAGCCTAAGAATACGCTTTGGATAAAAGCATCAGAACAAAATACTCAACAGACTTTCACAAAAGAGACAGGTGTTTGTTTCCTGTGTGAATGAAATAGTCAATCTTGATTATTTTTTACTTAACTTAACTTACATAATTTATGTAACTAACATTCTCTTTTTAACCCAAACCATGATCTTTCCGTAAACCTAACCAAACTACAACAGTTTCACAATATTAACCACATGTTTCATTTTGAAAGTCTAACCAGACATTACGCTATTGCTATGGGTCTTGACCAGTGTCCATATGTGAAGAGTGTGTTGTAATTTTCACTCTTATATTATCATTCATTTTAGATTCCACATAATTTACAGACATTATTGTGTCTTCATTTCAGTACTTGGGAATTCAGTACTTAAGTAGTTTTTTTTTTCTTTCACTTGAGTATTTTTAGTTGTTGCAACCTTTTACGTTCACTTTGCTACATTTCACTTTATGAGAGGTGCTGAAGTTAACATATCTTTATGTGTGTATCTTTATATCTGATATATTTATGAGATATAGAATACAAAACAAATTATTATTAATTGTATAGTGTAAATAGTGTGTTAATGTTAATACTTATACAGTACTGCATTTGTTCTTTAATATTCCTTTGTGTTGATATATCGACCAAAATTTCCCCTACGGGGGGATTAATGAAGTTATATCTTATATAAAAATGTTATATATAAAACAATATAATAAAGTAAATCATATTAATGCTATAATACACTCACCTAAAGGATTATTAGGAACACCTGTTAAATTTCTCATTAATGCAATTATCTAATCAACCAATCACATGGCAGTTGCTTCAATGCATTTAGGGGTGTGGTCCTGGTCAAGACAATCTCCTGAACTCCAAACTGAATGTCAGAATGGGAAAGAAAGGTGATTTAAGCAATTTTGAGCGTGGCATGGTTGTTGGTGCCAGACGGGCCGGTCTGAGTATTTCACAATCTGCTCAGTTACTGGGATTTTCACGCACAACCATTTCTAGGGTTTACAAAGAATGGTGTGAAAAGGGAAAAACATCCAGTATGCCGCAGTCCTGTGGGCGAAAATGCCTTGTTGATGCTAGAGGTCAGAGGAGAATGGGCCGACTGATTGAAGCTGATAGAAGAGCAACTTTGACTGAAATAACCACTCGTTACAACCGAGGTATGCAGCAAAGCATTTGTGAAGCCACAACACGCACAACCTTGAGGCAGATGGGCTACAACAGCAGAAGACCCCACCGGGTACCATCTCCACTACAAATAGGAAAAAGAGGCTACAATTTGCAAGAGCTCACCAAAATTGGACAGTTGAAGACTGGAAAAATGTTGCCTGGTCTGATGAGTCTTGATTTCTGTTGAGACATTCAGATGGTAGAGTCAGAATTTGGCGTAAACAGAATGAGAACATGGATCCATCATGCCTTGTTACCACTGTGCAGGCTGGTGGTGGTGGTGTAATGGTGTGGGGGATGTTTTCTTGGCACACTTTAGGCCCCTTAGTGCCAATTGGGCATCGTTTAAATGCCACGGCCTACCTGAGCATTGTTTCTGACCATGTCCATCCCTTTATGGCCACCATGTACCCATCCTCTGATGGCTACTTCCAGCAGGATAATGCACCATGTCACAAAGCTCAAATCATTTCAAATTAGTTTCTTGAACATGACAATGAGTTCACTGTACTAAAATGGTCCCCCCAGTCACCAGATCTCAACCCAATAGAGCATCTTTGGGATGTGGTGGAACGGGAGCTTCGTGCCCTGGATGTGCATCCCACAAATCTCCATCAACTGCAAGATGTTATCCTATCAATATGGGCCAACATTTCTAAAGAATGCTTTCAGCACCTTGTTGAATCAATGCCACGTAGAATTAAGGCAGTTCTGAAGGCGAAAGGGGGTCAAACAGTATTAGTATGGTGTTCCTAATAATCCTTTAGGTGAGTGTAAATTCTAACAGCCCAAAGATGAGTATGGGTTTGTTGTTTTAGTCAACAAAAACAATGAAAAAACTTGCTTTAAAATGAACATTTTATAAAATCTAAAGTCTGTTTCCCTCTTTAACAGTGAGTAGCTGTTGAAGTCATTAGTGGTCTGAGGGCTCCTCCTCTGGTGGCTTCATGTTACAAGTGTTCAGGCACTGAGGGGTTTTTGTTCAGGTCTACTGATGGTTTGTGTTATTGTGGATCTCTGGCACAATAATACACAGCAGTGTCTTCAGGCTGCACATTCTGTCCGTTTAGAGTCACTGTATTGCTGGAAGAGTCTAAGTTGATACTGAACTTGTTCTTTAGGGAATCTTTGTAGTATGTGCTGTGTCCAATATGACCGCTTCTAATCAACTCCAGTCCTTTCCCTGCAGGCTGTCTGATCCAGGATTTGCGATAGCTGCTAAGAGAATAAGAGAGTAATGTCAACGTTACATGGTGAAAATAACATAAGTTATCATTAACGTCATTTTTACCGTACTGTATCAGCAGGGGATTGTACTATTTAACTTAACTAATATTAGTGAGGTGGATCAATGAACGCAGGATAGTGTGATACTGTGTGTGTGTGGGTGTGCCCTAGTAGAAGTAGCAGTTCCTGGATGCTTGCTCGGGTAATTAAGCTGATACAGTACATGGCCTACGTTTGACAATGCTTTTGGAAAATAAGTGTGTTTGAGAAGATCACTCACAATCACAAGAAGAAACAGCAGCTCCTTCAGTCTTCCAGCTGTTTATCTTGAAATCTATTTGAGATGGTGAACTACAACTAAATGAACACATCAAGCTGCAGTCTAAAGAATATAAAACTCTAGTTCAGTCCAGGGTTCAAGTGTCAGTCAGATAAGATCAATGAGATCACCAGACATAAGAGGAGAGAGACACTTGACACTGACTGCCCTCTAGTGTTTTAATAAAAAGGAACATTATTTTCCACTCCCATATTGTGACAGACTTAAGAAGCCAAATAATTTATACATTAATGTGGCTGAAATGATTTCAACAGATTGTTTTCTGATGACATGATCATAACAGTAACATTTGTGTTTATGTGTTTGTTGTTGTTGGATAATTGATGATCTTTCCCAGGGTTAGTTTTCATGATTTCATTAATAACAACAAATAAAGTTTAAATAAAAACAGAAGTCTTCTCAGGATATATCAGCACAGTAAAGATGAGTCTTGTAGGATTTTGTACAGCTGCTCCACCAACTCCAGTCACTGTGAGTGTCGAGCACAATAATAAACAGCAGAATCTTCAGTCTTCAGACTGTTCATCTGCAGATACAGCTGCTCTTTGCTGTTGTCTCTGGAGACGGTAAACCGGCCTTGGACTGACTGAGAGTAGAATTTGCCGCTGCTACCAGCTTCAGTAGCAATCCACTCCAGTCCTTTTCCAGGAGCCTGTCTGATCCAGGCCATCCAGTAGCTGCTGAATGACAATCCAGAGGTTGTACAGGTCAATTTGTGGGATTCTCCAGGCCTCTTAACCGCTGGTTCAGATTCTGTCAGAGTCTGACCATCAACACCTGTCAAAACAAACAAGAACATAGTCACTTGTTGTAAGTTGGCACATTTATTAGGACTTTATTAAGACCTGTGAATATCTTCACCTGCCCAACAGACAGTTAAAAGCAGCAGTCCTGTCCTATAGTCCATCATGTTAAACTGTGTGTCCACTGTTCTCTGTCATCCTCTCTGCAGTCAGATAAGTAGAGGTGGAAGACATCTGAGTTTTGCATTGACTCCTCCTCACAGGGAGGAGAGAAATAGAATAGGCCATCATATCTCCTTAATACACCATATGTTTGATTCTGACAAACAAACATTTAAACTAATAACTAAAACTTTTCTGAACATCATTATGTTATTGGCTGAAGACTACTTATCCAGTCACTAATGCAATTATAATTTGTGTTTATAATGTGTTTTTTAAAATAATGTAAAGGAAGAAAAGTGACTATAGATAGATCACAAGCTTTTAATACTACAGTAACACACAGATGCTTATATGGCCCGAGCACAGCCACATCCGGGCTCCGCAGACTGTAACATTAGGTGCGTTCAAGATGACTGCGGCTGACTTTCGCCGACTTGATAGTCTATCATGAGCTGCAGGCGACTGCAGGGGCGGGGTATAGAAACAGCCAAGTCGGAAACATTCTAACTGTGTGAGCAGCACCAACTTTGTGCAGCCAGAGAAAAGCAACTGCCTGCTTAAAACACACCTCTTCACTGAGGCCTATGGGCTTTAATCTCCCCTGGCCTTTTCCATCAGCGCTGCATATCACCACTTCAAACACACCTATCTTCCTGCTTATGCAATACAATTAAGCACTGAAACGTTATAAGACACAAAGTCACAGCATCCATGGTTCTAATTACGTGGGGAATTGGGGGTGGTTAAGGCTCGGACCCCCCCCCCCCCAAAAGTGGCAAAAACAACAGTTCAGGGTGTCATTCTTACCTGTAATTGTAAATATTACAATATATTACTCATTTTCATGCCTTATATTTAAGAATCTTGAAATATGATTTCATGTTAGCTAGCTTAGAGCCCACCCTATCATTTCATTATCACTATGTAATTTAAAATTTTATGTAATTGTCAGCTAACACTGGTGCTTAGGCATGAGCAGTGAAATTGGGGATTATTGTAGATGCACATTTTTACATCAATATAGAGTTTATTATTTTATATTATTAAGTATTTTTTTAGTCCTGTAGTATTAAACATGGCATTTGTTTTAACTCTGGAATTCCCAAAAATTCCCAATTCCCCAACAACAGTGTCTGACTACTGCTTTATTGGAAGCAGATTACATCATTCACAGTCAACATGAGCAAGAGGAAAGGAGATATTTGCAAAAAAGAATAGGTGGGAAGAGTCTCATAAGACAATGAGATGTTGAAGCTAGCTGATTGGCACAGGTGTTTAGTACAGGCAAGGGATATTATATTTTTACTGAAAGTATAGATTCTGTTGGGCCCCAGCTGTTGGGATCTATGTTAACTTTTAAGGACACCGAGACCATTTTACACGCCTTCATCTCATCACGCCTGGATTATTGCAACAGCCTTTTCACCTGTTTAACCCAAAAATCTATTGATCGACTCCAGACTGTCCAGAACTCAGCTGCCAGGCTTTTAACCAGAACAAAGAAATATGACCACATTACTCCTATTTTAGCTTCATTACACTGGCTCCCAGTATGTTTTAGAATTGACTTTAAAATTCTATTGATCACTTTTAAAGCTCTTCATGGCCTCTCGCCTTGTTATATTTCTGACCTTTTAGTCCCATACACACCAGCACGTACCTTGAGATCCTCGGGCAGAGGTCTGTTGTCTGTTCTGAGTCTCGACTGAAAACTAAAGGGGACAGAGCGTTTGCTGTCAGGGCCCCGAGGCTCTGGAACAGCCTGCCCGAGGAAATCAGGTCGAATCAGAAGTCCCTTCTTAAAACATACTTTTATAGGAGAGCTTTTCCCAATCTTATTTGACTTTATTTTATCCTTTTTATTTTATTGTATTTTACTAATTTTATATAAATTTTTCATGCTCTTAACTTGTTTTTTTGTATTATTCTTTACACTTGTTAAAACACTGTTTGTTGTTTGTTTTTGAAAAGTGCTCTACAAATAAGGATTATTATTATTATTATTATTATCAAGCCTGATTTACTCATATTCACTCTCAGCAGGATGCTTCTCTCATCTGCTGTGGATAGTGACAGTGGCTGTTCCTCTGGAGCTGGAGGTGGAGTAGACTTTGCAGCTGACTCTTTGTTGAGGCGATCAAAGTCTGCATAAGAGGTGTTAATTTCATCTGGTAATTTGGCCGCACACACGGTGGAGGCAACCCTGCTTTTATGAGGTTTTTGATCGCCTGGCACTTATCTTTGCTGTTATTGGTGCTGAGTCTCAGAGTGTTGTTTGCTTCTTTATCACCAGACCGAAAGCTTTTTTGGCTTTGTAAAGAGCCTTCACTTCTCCATTCACCCAGGCTTTCTGGTTGGGGAATGATTTTACCGTCTTTGTGATCACCACATCATCAACACATTTGCTGATGATGTAAATCCTGGAGGTGGAGAAAAAACAAATGAAAAAACAAAAATGTTGCGAAAATGAAGGGAGCTACAAATCACTGCGTCTACAACCTCCCAGCCTCCCATTAACACTGCCATCACATGCAAAGCACCCACATGACCCCAGCCACCCACTAAATTCATGTTTCACTCTACTCCATCTTTATGCAGACACAGATCTGTAAAAAAGCATGCAACATCTTTTCTAGACATTTGTCTGCAATGATAAAAAATAATTATTTGATTGCTCAAATATTATACTTTCTTCAAAGATGAAAACCTTTCTATATAAATTATTTATCTCCATCTTAAGTTAAACTTAAATATGCTGCTCATTCCACTTCTCCTCCATTTTATAGATCCCTGCTGTCTTCTCTCAGAAATGGTTTTAATGAGACTATAGTTTGTGATGGAAAGAGTGAGATTTACTTAGTTGGTTTGTATTTTAGAGCAAGATTAATCTTTTTTATCATTATTCATGAACTTGTGAAACAGAACTATACATTTTAATTACTTGACCTGAGGACAATAATCCTGTGAGACTATCTATTCAGCACCGTGCAGATGAGTAATCCCAGAAAATGTTTCTTACTGCATGATTAGTTGTTCATCCATCTTTAATCACAGTCTCACAAGCACACAAGACACAGCAGCTCCTTCAAGCTTCCTGCTGTTCATCTCAAGATCTATTTCCTGTCTGCTGAGATGAACTGACACTCACTGCTGATGGTAAACACCTTACAGTCAAACTTTACAATGTGCTGAATCAAGTTAACGCATGACTTTTGTTTAGAGTAAAAAAGTATCAACTATCACAGTATCCAGTGTACATGAGCAGCAGGAGTGTTAAACTTTAGTTCAGTCCAGTGTCAGTCAGTTGAGATCAATGAGAACACCAGATCTGAGTGTCTCCTTTTAGTAACAGAGGAGAGAGAAACTTGACACTGACTGCCCTCGTGTGATTTTATGTCAGAAACTGACACATTATTTTTCACACTTATTTTATGACTTGTTTTAGATTCCTTATGATTTACAGACATTCTTGTGTCTTAGTTAGTAGAAATGCATAGTATAAGCAAGAGTTTAATTTCAACAACCAGATTGTTGTGCTGCCCTTTTAAGAACAACTGATCTTTGGACTTTGTACAATGCATAATTAAAAAAAAATAAAAAATTGGTAATGTAAACTATGGTATGTTGTTGCTCTGTCTTTGGACCTTTTATGAACAGTGATCTTTATTGTGTTTAATGTTGGTTAATCAAATTTCTCAAAAACAGATTTTACTAATCTGTATGATGAATTAGTTAAAAATAGTTCACAACAGGCCATGATATACACTTATTATATCACAGTTAAGGGGTGCAGTTTGCCATGACGCGAAGCGGAGATAATAATGATCATAAAAGATATGCAATGTAAATACAGAATATCAATATCAATATAAGAATAAACATTAACTATGTATTGTGAATATGATGACAAATGCTTCATGCTTGGGGGTCTAACACTGTGAAACATAAGTACTGTAGGTTTTTGTAAAGCTGCTCATCCAACTCCAGTCACTGTGACTCTCGAGCACAATAATAAACAGCAGAATCTTCAGTCTTCAGACTGTTCATCTGCAGATACACCTGCTGTCTGCTGTTGTCTCTGGAGATGGTAAACCGGCCTTGAACTGACTGAGAGTAGTACTTGCCGCTACTATCCCCGCTGATAGTTGTAACCCACTCGAGCCCCTTTCCAGCTGCCTGTCTGATCCAAGCGTTCCAGTGATGGCTACTAAACCCTGAATATGTACAGGTCAGTCTGTGGGATTCTCCAGGCCTTTTAACCACTGGTTCAGACTCTGTCAGTGTTTGAGCCTCAGTACCTGCAGATATTTAAACACCTCATTAGTTAATTTAGTTATGTATCATATTATCAGTTTCCAATAAAGAGCTTCATTGTTCTTACCTGACCAGTTAATAGACAGGATGAGAAAAACAACCAAATAATCAGGTCTGATCATTTTAAAAGCCCGTTGTCTCTGTCCAGTCTACACTGTAAATGTCAGTGATTCAGTCTCTGTACAACACATATGTAGAGATGGAAGAGATCAGAGTTTTGCATTGACTCCTCCTCACAGAGAAACACACCACATCTATGGAAAACAGTGTTTTATATCATTGTTTAATATCGTTATAATTATGAAATTTTTAATTATGAAGATTCTTCTCAAATTATTCATTAGTAACATTATTCATACACAAATTAGATGTTTTTATTGATGTTGTACAGCAAAATTTAGTGGGCCATCCATAAACTGGATATACTATGCAGAAATGCAAAATATGTTCCTTACACCTGCTGTTAAAAATCAATAATGGGAACAATATTAAACATTATTGTTGTAAAAAATAAAAAACAGATGTTAAATGTAACAATGAGGAAGTCAGAAACCACAACAGCAGCTGTTGCTTTCATAGTGCGCATGTGTGTTTGTTGAGTCACTGTCATACTCTCCTTAGTGTCATCTGACTTCATATCATAACTTCTATACTGCCACCTGTAGGTCTTTGCAAACAAATGTTCTGAGGAGTTTTTGTAAAGTCTCTCTGCTGTTTTTAACCAGTGTGTGTCTTTGGCACAGTAATACACAGCAGAGTCCTCTGGCTTTAAGTTGGACAGTCTCAGATGCACCATGCTGTTGCTATCATCTCTACTGATTTCTATTCGTCCTTGCACACTGCTGGCATAAGTGTTACTACTGGCAGGATTGTGGCCAACCCCAATCCATTCCAGTGCTTTTCCTACAGGTTGTCTTATCCAGCTCATGCCACAACAGGTAAATGTGAAGCCAGATCCTCTGCAGGAGAGACTGAGGGTCTCCCCAGGCTTTTTCACTACTGAACTGGAAGGAATGGACTGCATACTCTGACCTGTACAACCTGATGAGATGAAAGGAGAGAGGAACCAGAGAAGAAAGTGAGACAGTCATCTGGGAAGTTTTCTGGGATCACTGACTGACCATCAGTCGATGTTTTCTGATAAAAGATAAAACAGCAGGAAGCAGGAGAACTCACAGGGCAGAGAGAGAGCAACCAGCAGAAGAGTGAGTGTGTTGATCATCCTGAGGCTGGAGATGTGACCTCTGATGCTCCACACAAAGTACAAGAGCAGTCAGCAGGACAGAAGTACACTGCACAGACTGAAGATTTGCATCAGGATGTCACGGGGAGGGAGGGGCTCATGCACAGGCTCTGTTAGAGTTTAATTTTATTGAATAATTTATTTTGAATTCATGGCTTTAATGTAGCTGTAACTGATCCATGTTGGACACAATATCGCATCAGAAAACAGACATTTTGAATGAGGACGGTTACTTTTTTTTTTTTTTTTTTTACTTTTATATCATATGACTTGAAATAAAAAATAATTGAATCATAAAAATGAAATAATGTGGTCTACCTGACAGACAGTGCATTAATTGATCTGGTTATAATTAAAAGATCCATTGATTTATTGATTTTATGTTGTTTTGCTACTGCAAACCCAAGTGAAATGAAAGCAAGATAATCTAAAATATACTTTGCTTTGCTGCCACTGGTTGGACTTTAAAAGTTTACAGTATTTATAGAAAAGGAAATTTACTACTTAGGAGCTGAAACCTGTTAACAATAGGCAAAAAACTAATACCTGTAATGCACAGGAAAACGTCTGCTGGTCTATCTGTGTAATGTATATGTTTTGTATTACAGTTAAATCTTAAATTAGACAATTCAATGAAGTATACAAATGTTTATTGTTCAGCTACTGTCTTCTCTGATGAGATGTTTTAATTAAACCCTGTTATGGAATAAGCTAGATGCCAATTTAGTAATATGATTTCTACATTCATATCTCTGCTTAGAAATGTTTTCTCTAATCAAATAGCAGTGGTTTTCTGTAATTTTCTTGGACTACTTGAAGTAGTAAAATTAATCATGTTAAACTGTGTGTCCACTGTTCTCTGTCATCCTCTCTGCAGTCAGATAAGTAGAGGTGGAAGACATCTGAGTTTTGCATTGACTCCTCCTCACAGTTATTGTTTGATGAAGCAGGAGAATCAATTTTCAAGAGTCATTCCTTCAAGGAAGTCAAATTTGTCTGACATTACATTACATTTATTCATTTAGCTGACACTTTTATCCAAAGAGACTTACAATTGCCATATATGTCAGAGGTCGCATGCCTCTGGATTAAGAGTCTCGCACAGGGACACCTTGCTCAGGGGGAGCTGAACTTGCGTCTCTCACACCAAAGACATGCGTCTTATCCAGTGAGCCATCACCACCCCCCTATCTTGGTTTCACTTGCGATGAATGTGTGATTATTACCACCACAAACACATTTGTTTTAATACAACTTCAAAGTATTCTTAGTTTAGAAATCTGACAGATTTACAAATAGCGAACACTAAAGTGGTCTTTAATATCACAATTAATGTATAAATAAATAAAAAGTATAACATTTACATATTTTGAGATTACACCTAATTTGAATATGCTGCCTACAGATAATGTATTTGTAACATCTAAATAGCTTTTTAGTTGAGATTCAACAATTCAACTGTTTCACATATAAACATGTGTTCTGATATTACACCACTGTGGTTAAGGTTTGATTAGGGCTAGTGTTAGTGTATTCATTATAATTTCAGATAATAGTGTAGACTAGGCCACTACATCTTACCACTAGGCTACAATATTAATTCCAGTTGGACAGAACAGCCGTTTAATTTTTTCATTAAATTAGTGTTCAAGAGAAATATTCTTTGTGGTACTTAGTAGGACTGACCCTGAATAGTCGAAAATTTGATGCTTCAATGGGCGGAGCCTGATTCGACTGTCAATCTCACAGAAGAAGCTTCACGAGGATCATCATGCCTTCTGGCGATGTGGGGGTGCTCAACGTCTGATTTTACATAGAACTACCAGTTTTCTGCTAATAAGTTAATATTTAGCCTATTTCAATATACATTTCAACGTTTAATGCTGTAAATAAACATGTAAAAGAAAATAAACTTTCAATAATTGTTTTTAAAGTGCGTAAATAAAAATATATAATAATAAATCCAAAATAGTAACCCTAACCCTGTGTCGTCAGTGGGCGTGTGTAGGCGTAGCGTGTATGTGTGTGGTGGCAGTGGAGGAACACTTGCTGAAGAGACCGAGCCCCAGCTTCACTGGTGTCATGCCGAGTTGATAACAAGACGAGAAGATTTTTTAACAGTATTTTGAAGAAATATTTGATGGCGAAGTATAGCAGGGAGTTTTAAGCATTGAACTCTTAAATTACTGCATTCTCGAGACATTGTCTGCACCAATTTGTGGGGGGAATGCCTTTATTTTATATAAGAGACACACAGCGCTTGATAACGTGTGTTTGCGTTTTCATGTAGACAGAGATGTTTTTTTAAACGAAGGAGGAAAAACTCCAGTTATAAAAATACCCGTGTTCGTGTGGACTAGGCCTTAGAGAGGTGATATCAACATTCATATCCTTGTTTACAAGCTGCTTGCAGAGGAAGTAGCAAGGGTAGGCCAAAGCAGTTAAAATGAGGCATCTTGTATAGAACTCCCAGTGAATGTTAAGAGGGGAATCAGGCTTTGAGATGGGTTGCTATCAGCTGATGTACTGGGATTGTGAACCGAGCTTGACTTCATTGCCTGCCTGAATAAAGCTATGCTTGATTTGTGGTAAAAATGAGTTCTGTATGTTTTTGTACAGCTTCTCAACCAACTCCAGTCACTGTGAGTCTCGAGCAAAATAATAAACAGCAGAATCTTCAGTCTTCAGACTGTTCATCTGCAGATACACCTGCTGTCTGCTGTTGTCTCTGGAGATGGTAAACCGGCCTTGAACTGACTGAGAGTAGTATTTGCTGCTACCACCACCGCTACTGATAACGGCAACCCACTCCAGTCCTTTTCCAGGAGCCTGTCTGACCCAGTGCATCCAGTAGTCACTAAATGTGAATCCAGAGGCTGTACAGGTCAATCTGTGGGATTCTCCAGGCCTTTTAACCACTGGTTCAGATTCTGTCAGAGTCTGACCATCAACACCTGTCAATAAAACAACAACAAAAACATTAAGTGAAATAAGCTCTTTACACAAATTTAATCTATGTAAAGTTAACACCTGTGAATGTCTTCACCTGCCCAGCAGACAGTTAAAAGCAGCAGTCCTGTCCTATAGTCCATCATGTTAAACTGTGTGTCCACTGTTCTCTGTCATCCTCTCTGCAGTCAGATAAGTAGAGGTGGAAGACATCTGAGTTTTGCATTGACTCCTCCTCACAGGGAGGAGAGAGCTGGAGTGGATTTGGCTCTCAATTAATGTCAGCTGAAACTGGAGCATGAATGTTCACTGCACAGGAATCAATCCTACAGGTGTATCTGGAAAAAAATGACAGAAAAGGCATTCCTCAAGATTTTAAAATATGAATTGTGCCAATTGTGCTATTATTTTACACTATCACTGTATTTATGTGATATAATTTGGACTGTAAATCACAGGCTAGACAAGTAAGACCTTCCCGTACAAAAACAACAACATTTCTCTATCTCTATTAATTTCGTCAGTTCGGCATATTTGATGAAATTTATGTATTTGCATTATTCTTGGGATGTATCCACATAAAGAAACCTGTGAAGACAAAGAATGCTCTTTGGATAAAAGCATCAGAACAAAACACTCAGACACCAGAATTTCCCCAAGGAGACCGGTGTTTGTTTCCCTTGTGAATAAAAAATGTCAATGTTGATTTTTTTTTTTTTTTTAACTTCAGCTTTGTAACTTACATATTATGTGAGTAACTTAACTTAACTTAACTTACATAACTTAAGTAATATACTCATTTTAACTCAAACCATGATCTTATCCTGAACCTTACTAAACTGCAATAGTAGCAAACATATTGGTTGTTTTGGCACATTTGGCAATTATATTTATTTTTTTATTTTTAACTTCTGCTTTGTGTTTTTTGAAAAGCCCCCGATCTCAAAAGGATTTTCAAAAAACCAAACAACAAAAGGCTGAAAATTTAACTTTACTCGCTTATCTAACCTTATGTGCGTGGGAGAGGGAGACAGATTATTGTTATTATTTATTCTCCTGCAAATTAGCAGAGAATAAGATGATTCACTCTTAATTTCGCTACATTTTCCATTCATACCTTCATTACTTCACCAGTCTGTCATCTGCCTTTTGCTTTATTAACCGAAATGAGCTGTCTTCCAGGCTGTGTGCGCGCAGTTACGCAGTAAAGCACTGGTTGGGCGCTTATTACAGTCAAAGGCAGATGCAAACATTTAGAAAATCAGGCAAATATCTTTTCAGTTTAAGGCTTTATGTTCTACTAATACAACTGAAATCTAGTGAGCGCACACCATGGCACTAGTGGCCTGTTAACTGTGCATTAAAAGCCTCTTTAGTCTCTGCAGAGCAAATGAAGACTACACACTGTAAGATCAGATGTCAGACGATCACTGCATTGATTGAGATATATTAAAAGTATTTGGACATTAGCCTGTTTCTTTTCTTTAATTTACATCGGTTACTATTTGTTTTATGCCACAATAATTCTTTGTGTTGTGAAGATTATTAAGATGCTTCAGGAATAATCAGATTGTATTGGCAGCTTGTGCAACAGCAAAGCAATAGACAGTCCATTTTTACTCTGATAGCCTATCTTGACCTTTCCTCATGTGGACACATAGGGGCTGTGATCCTGCACAAAAAAACATGCAAGAATTAAATCCCCACACTACCATGGATAGTAGTGGTGCAACATTTAACAGAATACGTGGTATGGATCCCTTCCACACGGAGCGGCACGCAGGTGGACCGCGGATTGATTACAGAGTTTATGATGATTTATCCTGTTTGACTTCTCAAAATATCCTTCTGGAAATGTCAGAGAACCCAGTTAGATTCTGAATGTGCAGAACTTGTTAGATTCAACATGAGAAACACCTGAAAACCTGCTGAAACACCAGAGCTGTTAAAGTCCAGGATTTTATAACTGAATTAAAATGATTTCATTTATTATTGATGCGCATTTAAAGAGGTTACCTCAATCAGTCACGCCTGCATGTGTGTTGATTCAGTAGTGATGAGCTGCTCTGCATTAGGCCTATATTATGTTACAGTTGTAGATTTTAAATTGTTTTATAATACCTTTATTAAACCAGAAAAAACTCTTTGAAGTATGAAGTTTTATGGGCTGGGCTAAGCCCCCAATATTTCAAGAGTTTCAAGCGTTTATAAAAACGCCCCTGACCATACGTTTTACTTTGAAAGTCTAACCAGACGTTGCGCTATTATTGACAGCAGAGCCCTGTGGGGTCATAACCAGTATCCATATGTGAAGAGAGAAGGAAGGAAAAATTTGTTGTAATTTTCCCTCCTATATTTCATCATTCACTTTAGATTCCACATCATTTACAGACATAATGGTGTCTTCATTTGTAGACATATTTAGTGTTTTTAGCAGTTTAATTTAAGCAACCATCGTGTTATAAGTGTTCAGGCACTGAGTTATTGTGGATTTCTTCAGGCTGCACATTGCTCCATTTAGAGTCACTCTCTTGCTGGAAGAGTCTAAGTCGATACTGAACTTCTTTAGTGAATCTTTGTAGTGTGTGTTGGATCCAACATATCCGCTTCCAATCCACTCCAGTCCTTTCCCTGCAGGCTGTCTGATCCAAGCTGTCCAGTAGCTGCTAACAGAATAAGAGACCTGACAGGTGATGGTCAGACGTTGACCTGGCTGCACAGTCACAGAGGCTGGCTGTGTCAACTTCACACCTATGGAGAAAAACATGTTGAATGCTGAATCAGTGTAATAACAGTGAACAGTCAGTGTGCTGTGATCATACTGTCAGTGTCTCTGCCTCAGTGAGACTCACAGGATCCAGTGTCTTCAGACAAAGACTCATATCCTCAAAGTGTTACAGTGAGCGGCAGAGGAGCTCATTCCTGCTGGTGGCCATCAAACAGTTTAAGTTATTGCCACTTTGTTGCAGTATGGACATGACTGGACTCAAGATGTCTCAATAACTGAACTTCGTAATTACATTTTTCCATAACTTCTGGCAGAGCGCAAAACCTACAATACATACTTTTAAGGTGCTGGCAGTTAGTCATGAATATGAGCAACTTGACAAAGAACAATTTCGTAGGAAAATAGTTTTCATAAAAATGTTGGTGGTCAATCTACAAATCATTATTACACACTCAATTGCACCATTTTGAAAACGTCTCTGCATTTACAGAAATGAAACAACTGTTAACTTTGCTTTTACTGTAAACTATTAATGCCTAAATATATTGTACAGTAAACAATTCAATATTAAAACATTATGTAAATTCTTGTATAATTTCAACAAGGATCCATCTTCTTAACGTGAATATTAACATAGATTATGGATAAAGGAAAATATTTTCATTTTGTGCAAAAAAACTGAAACAAATGTCTTCATCTTCTCTAAAACCTACAAAAACACATAACGCAACAATTAAATATGGTGTTAAATGTATTTTAACTTCATATTTTGTATGCAAACTACTTTCAGGAAGGAACTGCTCATGTCCTGTTAACATGAGTAGGACACATTCTCTTGCAAGTTGCTGAGTATTTGTGCAGGTCTGTTGGTGGTTTGTATCATTGTGGGCTGACGTACACAGTAATACACAGCTGTGTCTTCAGGCTGCAGATTATTTGCTTTTATAGTCACTGTTCCAGCAGAAGTGTCTCTGCTGTAGCTGAACTTGTTCTTCAGAGCATCATTTTGACGAAGGGTACCTCCTCCCCACTGATGAAAAATCCAGTCCATTGGTTTTCCTTCACACTGTCTGATCCAACCTGTTGCATAGTTGTTATCAGTCAAAGAATAACCAGAGACCTGACAGGTGATGGACAAAGACTGTCCAGGCTGCACAACCATCGCGTCTGGCTGGATGAGATCAATACTGTTCACACCTGTGGAAACAGAAATCAACATTATCTCCATCATTCATCTGACTATTCAGTGTTTCTAATGTGTTTATTAGTGTGAATCCACTGAAAGCTCCTCACAGGATCCAGCTGCCAGCAGCAGTATCAGAGCTGCAGAGAACATGTTGATGTTGAAGCTGAACTGATATGAGCTCTTCTGTCCTCTCACTGACACACACACACACTTCACTTCCTTAAGAGTGACATGTATTTGCATACTGTTGAAGAATCTTTTACAATTTATTGAAATCAGTTGAAGATGTAAACGGTGTGTCTTCTTGATTGGCCAGACTAGTTTGATAAATATTTTTTTATTTAAAGAACATATTTTTTGATCTCATTTGGATTTAAATGTTAGCATCTAGATAATTTATTTAGCAAATGGCGCTGCACGGATTTGAATTATTGTAAAAAATTATGTCATGTGTTAGTTAGTATGTTAGAAAAACTGAATATTGTATGATACAGATCTTTTCACTCTATGTGAATTATGTTACAATTACAATTACAGTAAGGATGTCTTCTTTTAAATGCAGGTGTTGCTGTGAGTCATTAAAAACTGTCCCACAAAACTGACAAATACATTTGTATTAATGAAGTGTGTTTCATGGTTATTTGGCCATCATTCAAAGGGAAATGTGTTTTCAAAGCTCTGACATGCTTCAGTGGTTCTCATACAGAAATGAGTGTTGTTCAGTTTTTGTAGAGCTTTGTAGTCTGGTGTGTCACTGTGGCTCTCGTGCACAATAATAAACAGCAGAGTCTTCTTGTTTCAGACTCTTCACCTCTAAGTACACAAGGTTTTTGGACGTGTCTTTGGTGATGGAAAACTGCCCTTGGAGACTTTGGGCAAATATTGTGCCAGTTCCACCATCAATGCGTCCGATCCATTCCAGTCCTTTCCCTGGTTTCTGACGAATCCAGTGCAGCCAAGCCAGAGGAAGACCTTGCACTTTACAGGACAGAGTGACTGGTTCTCCAGCTCTGCTGACCACTGGCTCTGAGGAGGTGAGGGACTGGCCCTGAGCAGCTGAAAGAGACACAGAGTTTAGTTGACGGGTAGCCAGCAAACATCCAAAGCTCCTTTTCTCCTCCGCTGGACACCGACTTTACTCACCTGAAATGAGAGCCAAGAGTAGGAAACTTTGTACAACTGTCATGGTGGAAACTTTGCAACTGCAAACACATGATATGAAGGATATATATTGTGCAGGCAGAATGGGTGGGGACTGTGCATCCGTGTGTGAATTTGCATTTTGCCTGTCTGAGATTGTGGAGATACAGTGTTGATACACAAAGACTGAATCTGTCAAAAAAAACCGAGAGACAGAAACAGAGATGTGTGTTATTAACCTTTTTTGGGTGAGTTTTTCACCAGAGTGTATTTGTGCGACAGACTAAGAATGTGGGTGTAGTTATAAGAAGAACATTTTTACAAGTGAATTAAGGCAAATAAAAGGAAAATATGAGAAAGGAAGACAGATTTCTTATTGCAGTGTCATCTGTTCTTTCAGTTTTTATCAGAAATTCTCAAATCATAAGAAGAAACTGCAGCTCCTTCTGTCTTCCAGCTGTTTATCTTGAAATCAGTTGAAGATGGTGAATTCTAACTAAATGAACACATGAAGCTGCAGTCGCTGCTGATCCAGCATTTAAAATGTTCTATTAGTGTTGTGATGAAGAAAGCTCACAAAGGGTGAGAGTTAAAAAATCTAGTTAAGAGAGAAACTTGACACTGACTACCCTCTAGTGTTTTTTAATTAGGAACTGCAACATTTTCACTCCCACAATGTGACCGTCTGTAGAGGTCAAATCATTTAAACATGAATGTGACTGGCATGTGAAAATGTAGTGTGTATTTTATTCCTTAAAAATGTCTTTAAAATTATTTCAGCAGATTGTTTTGCTGTTATTGGTTGTTTTATGAGGAGGTGGTCTTCATAGTAACACATTTTTATTTGTGTGTTGTGAACTCAACCAAACGCACTTCAAAGAAGTTCAGATGGTGTCAAAAGAGGGAGGGAATTTTCCTCCCGAGAGTTGACCTTTTCACATGCAAAAACCAGAGACATCGCCTGGTGTTTGGTAAGGACCGAAAGAGACTCAATCAGACAATGCATCGCTTAAGGACTGTGTATTTCAAAGAGCCTTAGTGAACCTTTCTAGCCGTAAAGGTGTCACCAAAAGACAGTCAACAGAACAGGAAAGGGGGGCGATCTGACCCCTTCTCCCTCCAGCAGGTCACATCCGGCCTCAACCTGACTCTTTTCTCTTCACAGAACAGCTGAGCCATAAACCACCATTTCATTCTCTGATAACCGGCGTGATAAGCCAGGAATGCAGAGAAAAGAGACCATAACAACCCCTGTTTCTCGAACCAAGCAAGGTTCCATTATAACTGTGTTTATTCTGTTTAAATAATAACCTTGTTAAGTGAGCAGCGGTGTTTGCCTCTGAGTTTAGTAAGTAATGACCCTGTTGTTATCCTTTTAGTGATGTTTGAAAACTAGCAGACCCATAAGAAAGTAATCTTGAAGAAGTTCCCTAACCTCTTTCTGTTTTGTCTTAATTCATCCCTGTTACTCCCTAATAATCACTGTCTGTTCAGTATTAACTAATGCTTTAGTTAAATGTTTCATATACAATTTCCTACTAAAATATCCATTGATACGCCTGTGTGTATCACTAGCCTCTCAGTTAAAGTGGTAAATCTCACAAGTGGAATGTCTACTGTTTTCTCGTGTGACCTGAGCGCCACCAAGGGGACAGGAAAGGTATAACACGCAAGTGTTTAAAACTCGGCTTACACTGACAATGATCGCTAAGTAGGCCTAACTATCACCATGTAATTGCATAAACGAAATTTTGCTGCCACGCTTACATCTTAATTGTCTCTTGAGTTAAAACCAGTAACCAGCAAGTATACTGAGGACAGGTAATTAAGCTTTGTTACGGTTTATATAACCATTATAACCTTTTTCCATAGTGTTTAGCCTTGTTTTAATTGTCTTTATCCGAATGTTTAGAACTAAGTATTTTTCCAAATGTTGATATTGTGGAAAGAGAGATTAAAGGGAAATACGTATATTTCTTTATCCCAAAAAGTTAACACCTTAGGGACTTCCCCTGAAATCCACTCCAAAATTGACGTCACAACTACCTAGGGAAGTCAAATAAAAGGCCTTGCTGTCTTTTGTCTTGCACTTCTCTTCTAAAAAAAAACTCTCTTGAAACTAAACGTACACCCTCTCTTAACTTCCTTTACTTTTTGAAATTCTGATCTTTTTCGTTTCGTACGAGCTGAGAAAGCTACGGCCCTGAATCCCAATTTTCTTAGCGGGAGATTTGATTTTTGATTTTTGTTTGGAGCTGCCTGGGTGAAACTTTCCCCAGACCTGTTTAATCTCAGCAACATTAAATAGCCTATATTCCAGAGGCCTTGCGAACCTACGGCGAGTCTGTGAGTTTATTTGATTCTGTTGTTGCAACCTCATCCGATCGTTTTGAACAACTTTGGACCAGAAACTCAGAAGCCTTCATTTATGGCCTTGAATGAATGAAACCACAGCTCTGACGACAGAACCCTGAGTTGGCTCCGCTATAGCGACACCAAACGAACTGAGATCAGAGTAAAAGCCTCGGCTGACGGCCCGTTGCTGCAAGAGCTTCCCACAAGAGGACTCCGGACCCAAATCCACTGGTTTCGAACTCAACTCGGAAACGCCACTGGGGTCAGGCCATCCACAGTTAATAAACCCCTAGATCAGTCAAACTAAATCTGCAACCTAATTTCGGTCATTCGTTCCCTCATACTCGTAGAATTCTCTCCCTCTACAATATAAACTGAAATTCAATCGAGCCTTACATAGGCCACCCAGTTCATTACTTCCTGGTTGTCATATTGACTGTTGTCCCTGTAATATAACCACATTTACCCACTACTGTACTCTCTTCTGTTAGTTAATAAATTCACCTTGAGCACAGTGATGTTGTGTGTGTATTATGAAGAATCTAGAGTCCCTATACATAGAACTTATCCTCAGATTTGAGACTGACTGATTGACTAGAGTTTACAATTTTAGAATAACTGAACCATTAACAACTAATGAATTACCAGAAATTCGTGTAATTCTCAGGCTATACTCAAGGACCTAAAGCCTTGGGCGGACAAGCAAATCTTGGTGCTCCTAATTTCGAGGCATAAATTAATATTCCCGGAAATATTAATTTTCATAACTGTATAAAAATTTTACATAGCCTAGATCTGCTACATGTGTTTATTGTTGTTGGTTAATGATGATCTTTCTCTATTTTTATTAAAAACGACAACAACAAAGGTTAAAACTAAAACAAAAGTATTTCTCAGCACAGTAAAGATGAGTACTGTAGGTTTTTGTACAGCTGCTCATCCAACTCCAGTCACTGTGAGTGTCGAGCACAATAATAAACAGCAGAATCTTCAGTTTTCAGACTGTTCATCTGCAGATACACCTGCTGTCTGCTGTTGTCTCTGGAGATGGTAAACCGGCCTTTGACGGACTGAGAGTAGTAGATGCTGCCACTGCTATCACTGATAGTAGCAAGCCACTCCAGTCCCTTTCCAGCAGCCTGTCTGATCCAAGCGTTCCAGAAATGGCTACTAAAACCTGAATATGTACAGGTCAATCTGTGGGATTCTCCAGGCCTTTTAACCACTGGTTCAGATTCTGTCAGAGTCTGACCATCAACACCTGTTAATGCAGCAAAGAGCAAAAACCATCACATGCAACAAACTGACACATTAAAAAACATTAAATAAAGATCAGTGAAGATCTTCACCTGCCCAGCAGACAGTTAAAAGCAGCAGTCCTGTCCTATAGTCCATCATGTTAAACTGTGTGTCCACTGTTCTCTGTCATCCTCTCTGCAGTAAGATAAGTAGAGGTGGAAGACATCTGTGTTTTGCATTGACTCCTCCTCACAGGGAGGAGATAAATTTGATTTAGAGTTATGGTTATGTAAAAGCTGGGGTAGGCAACATTGGAGAAACCAGCAAGAGACAACTAGACAACACCCATCAGGCCTTCCGCCAAAGACACTCCACCAAAACACATTTTTACATTAAATGAGTGCACAGGCAGAGTAGGTGCAGGTAGGCAGACACAGTCATTACATTCATACCAAATGGTTCATTACAGTCCTACAACAGCCACAGATACAGATTTTGTTTTTCATTTTTGTGTCAAGGGATTTGATTTAAAGAGAAGGTCAACAAATATAACAAAAATTATTGTGAAATATATTGCCTACACCAGCTTTATTTAACTCATTCAAACATTTTGAATCAGATTTCATTTTTTAAAATGCTTATTAATATTAGCATAATAATAATAATCATTTTATTCGGTTAGTTAGTATCTCCATTAAGGCTATGGTGCTACACATTTATTAGTAGTAATTTAATCTTAAGGAATCATGTCCAGTTCATGTTCGAATATTAGCCGCAAATAAGAGAGAAATATGAGAAATGAGAAATATGCAGTTGGGGAATTCATTGATTTCAAAAAAGTATTTCAGACAATAAATCATGAAATATTAATCAAGAAACTGGAGCGGCTTGGGATAAGGGGGGTAGTGTTCAATTGGGTAGGCAGTTATTTAAAAGACGATTTGGGGGGATTTCCCCCTTTCTGGTAATTACGGTCTTTAGGTCATTACCACCCTGGAGCCAGTTAGTCAATAGACTGAGACAATAAATTAACTATTGTGCCTACTGTAGTTTTAGCAGTCTGGTCTCCTGGAGGAGAAAAGAGACAATTGGATGTAGTTATATTATATTTGCAGCAGTGTTTACAGCAGTGTTTAGGCTAGTTTGATAATCAATAAATGAATCCACTGCAGATGCAGTGGCAAGACGTCTTTCTGAAAGTCAGAACCAAAACAATGACCATTTTCTTGTTGATCAGTTTTCTGCTTGTAAATGTGCCACACAATATTGAAAGCCAGTTCGTCACAGATGACGTTTGAATTGAATTGACTAACAACATGAAGACAATGAAAAAGACATTAACATGGCTGATTAAATATATATCTGTAAGTTATACAAAATCAAAGAACCTTGTAAACAAGATTATGTTGAGTAAACCGAGACTTCATTACTATCACATTGCTGTTTGTTGTCTGTGGAGGTTTTTGTGCAGCTGCTCCACTGTCTTCAGTCACTGTGCTTTCTCGAGCACAGAAGTAAACAGCAGAATCTTCTGCTGTCAGGCTCTTGACCTCGAGGTACTGAGTGCTGCTGGGCACATTTTCAGTCATGATGAAACGGCTTTGAAAGGAGCTGGCATAGCTAGCAGAGTTTGAACCTGTGTTCATCCACCCAATCCACTCCAGAGCTTTCCCTGGCCTCTGTCGTACCCAGTTAATATTGTAGCTTGTCATGCTATAACCAGATATGACACATGACATCTTCACTGTCTCTCCAGGTCTTTTCACCTCAGAGGGAGACTGGTCCAGTTTGATCTCACTCCAAACTCCTATAAGAAAAAATTCTGATCATTATCCAACAAACTTGTAAATCACAGGTTGGACATTTACAAAAGAAGTAAAGCAGAAATGATTTCTCACCATGAATAGTAACTACAAATAATAAACTCCAGATAATTGTATTGTCCATTCTGTGATAAAAACTGTAGTTCAGCTCTCTGATCTGAGTGTTTCAGAAATATATAAAACTGTCCCAGTGTTCTTGCTGATGGTGTGTTTATAAGAGAGGAAGAGTTTGCATAGACCTAAAAAGGGAACATGTGACACAGAAACATTTCCATAAGTAGAGAATGTCTAAAGTAGCAGAGGAAACTATCAAATTCCTGACAACTCATTTCTTGACTAACTGCAGGGAACAAAACTTCCTTATTGTACAATGACAATCTTCAGAAAGTACCACACAGGATCCGATTGCCAGCAGCAGTCTCAGAGCTACAGAGAACACATCGATGTTGAAGCTGAAGTTATTATAAACTTTGTATTTTTACTATTTACAGGATAAAAACACTTCCACGTCTTAAGATAAGCTGCTGTGGTTCAGCTCTTCAATGTCACTTTTAATTACTACTGTACTGAGCCTTGTCAAAGCCTTGATTTCATAATAGATATATATTACCAAAACAAACCATACCAAAAATGTATATTTGAATAGCTTATTTATGGCATCGGTATACCAATCAACAACCCCACAGTAGTTAAATTGCTGGGACTCCCTGCCAGTTAGTCACAACTGGGAATCTTGACAGACAAGATAACCTAAATTAATACTTGAGTTTCCTGCAGGTGTTTGAAGGCCTGGATTGTTTTTAGACTTTTAAAGTTTTCAGAATTTGAATTGTGGCTGTTGGAATCCACAGACATGCAGACAAACTTGAAGACTTAAGAGGAAATAAATCAGCAGGTTTTCAGTAAAGAGTTTCATTGTTCTTACCTGCCCAGTTAATAAACAGGATGAGAAAAACAAAAAATAATCAGGTCTGATCATTGTAAAAGCCAGTTGTCTTTGTCCACTCTGCAGTGATTTAGCCTGTCCTTCACTCTGCAACACATACATAGAGGTAGAAGAGATCAGAGTTTTGCATCGCCTCCTCCTCAAAGAGCAAAACACTTGTTTTTATTATTATTTTGAAAATGTTTTTTTTTAAACGATGTTCCTCAACTTATTCTGCTAACTTTTATTTAATCCATGTTTAGATCAGCCAGGCACTCAGTTCAGTAGCATTTTGTTGACCATTGCTATGATGGACATATTGTGTGTGTCAGTTTTGAAATAATAAAGTCACAGCTGCTGCACATTAACAGAAACATTATCAACCATCACTTGGCTGTTGAAGAACAGATCTTCAGTAAAAACCATAGTCCAACATAAGCTGGTGCTACAATAATGTCTGTTTGTGTGTGTGTGTGTGTGTGTGTGTGTGTGTGTGTGTGTTAGGTGCTCTGTCATACTGCTCTTAATATCAGTATGTAATTACTATCAGTTAATTACATAAATAGTGATTGTGTTTATCATAATGAGGTTAAAGATGAGACCTCTGATGCTCCTCACAAGGTACAAGAGCAGGACAGAAGTACACTGCACAGAAAAGATTTGCATCAGGATATCATGTGGAGGGAGGGGCTCACAGGCAGTCTGTTCTAGTTTCATTGAATTGTAGCATTCATCATTAGTTCGTTTAAAAAAAGTTGCTTTTCCTTCCTTGTAAAACAATTTCACATCCATAGACGGGAGCCCATTATTTTTTTGTATAGTTTTATGAAATAATCCAAAAATACAAATGAGGGCTGTCTGTAGACTGTTAAGTTGAAGTCTCAATGATCTCTCTAAAATGTCTGGTTTAATCACAGGGAGTATTTGCGCAGGTCTGTTGATGGTTTGTGTCACTGTGGAGCCACATACACAATAATACACAGCTGTGTCCTCAGGCTGCAAATTCTGTCCTGTTAATTTCACCAAAGAAGTTGAAGTGTAAGTGTAGTTAAGTAACTTGATTGTTGATTAATGATGATCTTTCTCAGGGACAATTTTCATTAATTTTAATTTAATTAAAAACAACGACAACAAAAGTTTAAATCAAAACATAAGTCTTTCTCAGGATGAGCATAGTAAAGATGAGTCCTGTAGGTTTTTGTACAGCTGCTCAACCAACTCCAGTCACTGTGGCTCTCGAGCACAATAATAAACAGCAGAATCTTCAGTCTTCAGACTGTTCATCTGCAGATACAGCTGCTCTTTGCTGTTGTCTCTGGAGATGGTAAACCGGCCTTGAACTGACTGAGAGTAGTATATCCTGGCATTATCATATTCAATGATGGCGATCCACTCCAGTCCTTTTCCAGGAGCCTGTCTGATCCAGGCCATCCAGTAGCTGCTGAATGACAATCCAGAGGTTGTACAGGTCAATCTGTGGGATTCTCCAGGCCGTTTAACCGCTGGTTCAGATTCTGTAAGAGTCTGACCATCAACACCTGTTTAGAAGATAAAATTGCACACAGTGAAATAAGCTGCTGACATCAATAAAATATATGTAATAATTAAGTTCAGTGAAGATCTTCACCTGCCCAGCAGACAGTTAAAAGCAGCAGTCCTGTCCTATAGTCCATCATGTTAAACTGTGTGTCCACTGTTCTCTCTCATCCTCTCTGCAGTCAGATAAGTAGAGGTGGAAGACATCTGAGTTTTGCATTGACTCCTCCTAACAGGGAGAAAGTGGATTTGATTTAGATGTTTCAGTATAATGTGCGCAACAGCCTTTATGCTGATGAACACACATTTTAGAGTCAGTGAACTATTTTAAGTCCCTTCTTAAAACATACTTTTGTAGGAGAGCCTTTCCCGATCTTATTTGACTTTATTTTATCCCTTTTATTTTATTGTATTTTACTAATTTTATATTAATCTGTATTTTAGTCTTTTCAATGTTTTCATGCTCTTATCTTGTTTTTTTGTATTATTCTTTACACTTGTTAAAGCACTTTGTAACTTGTTTTTGAAAAGTGCTCTACAAATAAGGATTATTATTATTATTATTATTATTTAATTTTAAGTACAGTCTGCATCATGTGAAGACTTTCACAATAGTTTACAAGTTGTTTTTGTAGCTAGCATAGTTCACTAATGCAGTCGCAACTTTGACTAACTGTCCTAATGGCTGACTAGGTGAGGTAATTTTGTCATTATCGCCTTGCCTTAGCCCACACCGCTGTGAGTGACCTTGCTCCCTATGTATCATGAGAACATTATTAAGATTATTAGGCTAAGGGATCCCTTGATAAAGATGTGACTATAATATGGCCTATTGTGCATCACCTGAAATGAATGAATGCTTATGTATTAAGAAAATTCATGCCATGCATTCATTAAATAACCAGTTATTGACTCATTCCCTGCATGTTATTATTGAAACTGTACAGCTTTGTCAGGGAATTCCTACAATTCTGGACCAAAAAATAATTTGAAATGATGCTGTGACTTCTAGCAGCTTTTTCTGTTTCTTTGACAATTTCTTGAACTTGTACTTGAGTATGAGTCGTGTACTCCATGGCCACCTCTGATCACCAGAGAGTCAGGAAATGAGTGCTAATGAGTACATTGATCCACTTGCACTGGTAAACTTATCCACAGCACTAACTACTCAGCTTATATTACATTAAGTACACATTGTGCAGGGCTGATATTTTGTCCCAGTCCTGATCACCAGAATCTGTCAATATCCATTGTCAAGTCACTCAAATACATGATCAATATTTACATGTTTTTTTGAGACATTGTTGCAAACATTAAGCAGCGTCTGCATTTAACACTGGAGCTAAACAGCAGATTCCAGTCAGCTAGTTGTCAAACTTCAGTCCAGCCTGAACAACAGAACATTTAAAAAGTTTATTATCTCAAAGAAAACTGACAGCAGGAATCAGATGTGTGTCTAACCTTTGAGCTTGAAATTAATCAAGTGCAGCTGAGATGGTCAGTCATTCTTGGTTCTTCAGTTCTCACTAGTTTCAAAAATATACATCAGAAAGGAGGAATATAAAACAATTGAGGGTAGCATAGTATCACTCCCTGCTGCTGCTTAGAGGAAGTAAAATAACTGCTTTGATGAATTTCAGTATGTTGTTAGTTGTCAGACCGAAACAAGATAAACATTTCAAGCTTTCTTATAAGTCATTGTGTACTTGTGAAAATCAACAGGTAAATAAAATAAAAGTTTATACTACATATAGAGTCAAAAACAAATATCAAAATGCTCTGTATACAGGTGTGACTCAAACAATTTGAGATGCATCTGTATACTTTTGAAATTACAATAGTTTTTTCTGCACACACAATAGTTTGTCTGGTTTGGATGATAACAGATTTTCTTTAACTTGTAGGATTCATATTTTTAAAATTATTGACAGTTTCAGCAAACATTAACTGAGAGCGAAATCGACCAGAGTTCTCTCCTCCCTGTGAGGAGGAGTCAAGGTACAAGGTTTTTTATTAGTAATTATACAGCACAAGGCTGCATAACGAAACGAAATTTGTAGTTCCTTCGTGCTACACAAACAACATATAATTAAGTGTATGCCTATATTCAAATATGGTAACATATACAATAAAATTAAACAATACAGTTATTTATATTTATAAAACGGGTAGCTCAAATCAGGCAATCTGATTGGTTCAAAATAGTGATATAATGAGTATACAACGGGTATGACTTCACAATAAACTGTCTGATATTTGGGAAACAGTCCATCTTGACTGCGTTTGTGCACCAAGCATCATCAATGTAAAACACAGAGTCCTCTTGCTCTCTTCTTGCCGGGGTCTTGCGCTCACAGCTCGGAACATGCCGAGTGCTTCATCCGCGATGTGGGCACAACAGTCTTGTGTTCTTGTTACAAGTGTTCATTTACAGACATAAAAAGGCAATGCAAAACTCTTCCACCTCTGTCTTCCACTTCTATTATCTGACTGCAGAGAGGATGACAGAGAACAGTGGACACACAGTTTAACATGATGGACTACAGGACAGGACTGCTGCTTTTAACTGTCTACTGGGCAGGTGAAGATCTTCACTGATCTTGATCGGTGATGGTTATTTTGGCAAATTTGGCAAATATATTGTTATTTGTTTGTATTTTTTTATTTATAACTTCAACTTTATAACTTGTAAAATATATAAGTAACTCAACTTACATAACTCAAATAACTATCCCAAACCATGGCATTTTCCGAAACCTCACCAAGTAGTGTTGTTTCCTAAACCTGACCAAACTGCAAAAACATTTCACAACATTAACCATGGTTTTTAATTTGAAAGTCTAACTGGACGTGGCATATTTATTATTGACCTCAGAGCCCTGTGGGGTCTTGAGCAAGCGTCCATATGTGAGTTGCAAGAGAGACAATGTGTTGATTCGACACAATTTACAGACGTAATAGTGTATTTATTTGTAGAACTCTTTGCGTGTTTGTAATAGTTTAATTTCAGCAATTTCAGACTGTTGTTCTGTCTTTGACTATTTTATCAAGAAGTGATCTTTATTGTGTTTTTAGAAGTGTTTCTCAGGAACATTCAAAAATAAATGTATTTAAAGCAATATGTGAAGTATAAAATACAAAAACATATAAAAGAAAATTTATATAGATCAAACAATGTAATAAAGTAAATATTAAAACTGTAATAAACAGCCCGGAGATGAGTAGGATTTTTTTGTTGTTTCATGTGCAGAACGTTTTAGTTGACATATACAATGAAAAAACGGAAGTCGGTTTCTGTCAGTGAACTGGTATTGAAGTCATTAGTGGTCTGAGGGCTCCTCCTCTGGTGGCTTCATGTTATAAGTGTTCAGGCACTGAGGGGTTTTTGTTCAGGTCTACTGATGGTTTGTGTTATTGTGTCTCTTCGGGCACAGTAATACACAGCAGTGTCTTCAGGCTGCACATTCTGTCCGTTTAGAGTCACTGTTTTGCTGGAAAAGTCTAAGTCGATACTGAACTTGTTCTTTAGGGAATCTTTGTAGTAAGAATCTCCAGTATATTTCATTCCAATCCACTCCAGTTCTTTCCCTGCAGGCTGTCTGATCCAAGCTGTGTAGCTGCCCAAAGAATAAGAGACCTGACAGGTGATGGTCAGACGTTGACCTGGCTGCACAGTCACAGAGGCTGGCTGTGTCAACTGTTGACACTTCACACCTGTTAAAAAAAGAAAATGTTTAGTAACAAATGATCAAGTTATACTGCAAAAGAAGAACTGCTGACTTTGACAAATCCAGAGAGACTCACATCCAGCTGCCAACAGCAGCAGCAGAGCTACAGAAAACATGGTTTATGTTGAAAGTGACGTGCTGTGAACTCCACTGACAGCCTGATGGGAAGTTTTTATAGCTGAGTAACAAGGAAGGTCACTGAGTTTGCATAGAATCAAACACATGAAGCATCAATGTTGGTCTAACTGGAGCCAATAGACGTTTCTGTTGACTGTTATTATATCTGCAGAGTGAAAACATGCCTGGAAATCACTTCTGCTGTACATTTGAATGGTTCTTGTTACTACACACCCAATTGTAAGATTTTGAAAATGTCTCTGCATTTACAGAACTGTTGACTTTGATTTTACTGAAACTGTTAATACCTAAATATATTGTACTGACAACAATTCAATATTAAAACATTATGTAAATTCTTGTATAATTTCTAAAGTACAAGAATCTCTATTACTATTCTTGAATCATGGATAAAATAAAACATTCTGCACACAACAAACTAATGTCTCTTTTAATCTTCTATAAACATCAACATTCAAGAACTCAGAACACAACAAGTAAATATGGTGTTAAATATATTTTAAGACTTCATATTTTGAAAGTAAACTACTTCCAGTTACTGTACATGTCTTGTTAACATGTGTTGGATGTTGTCTTGCTGGTTGTTGAGTATTTGTGAAGGTCTGTTGGTGGTTTTTGTCACTGTGGGCTGACGTACACAGTAATACACAGCTGTGTCTTCAGGCTGCAGATTATTTCCTTTTATAGTCACTGTTCCAGCAGAAGTGTCTCTGCTGTAGCTGAACTTGTTCTTCAGAGCATCATTTTGAGTTAGGCTACCTCCTCCCCACATGTGAAAAATCCAGTCCATTGGTTTTCCTTCACACTGTCTGATCCAACCTGTTGCATAGCTGCTATCAGTCAAAGAATAACCAGAGACCTGACAGGTGATGGACAAAGACTGTCCAGGCTGCACAACCATCGTGTCTGGCTGGATGAGATCAATACTGTTCACACCTGTGGAAACAGAAATCAACATTATCTCCATCATTCATCTGACTATTCAGTGTTTCTAATGTGTTTATTAGTGTGAATCCACTGAAAGCTCCTCACAGGATCCAGCTGCCAGCAGCAGTATCAGAGCTGCAGAGAACATGTTGATGTTGAAGCTGAACTGATGTGAGCTCTTCTGTCCTCTCACTGACACACACACACACACACTTCACTTCCTTATGAGTCACTTTTATTTGCATACTGTTGAATAATCTTTTACATTTGATTTAAATCAGTTCAAAGTGTTTGTGTGTTTTCTCGCGTAGTCAAACTACAGAAATCATTATTTATTTAAAGAAATTTTTTTATGAAGGTGCAAAAATGGTCTTGGATCTCACCATCTAGATGGTTCATTTAGAAATCTTATAGCCTCCCATGATTTGATTTACTCTGAAAATATGCCCTAAAACTCATAAAGTAAGTTTATTTAGGAAAAGTGGAATACTGCTTGCTACAGATATTTTTCAGCAGATATGAGATTGTCTTTATAGTGACAGAGGAGAGAGAAACTTATCACTGACTGCCCTCTAGTGTCTTAAAATTTGAAACCGCAACATTTTCACTCCCATAATGTGATCGGCTTTAGATGTCAAATCATTTAGACATGAATGTGGCTTTAGTATCCTTTGGGCTCTGAGCAGGCACATCACCTCACCAATATCACTGATGCTTGGCAGTTGGGTACCAATGACCTTCTGAGCAGAGCCCTCTGGTCTGGGGTTGTGCACTTCCCAACAACAGGTTGTTCTCTGTGCAACACTATGTAAGATTATAATTTTCCTTCCATTATGACGTCACATCGTCGTTTGAAATCCGGTCGATGATGAAGCTTCACAACAGAGTTCTTACCATGTTGGGGGTTGCAGTCGTGGGTGTAAAGCATGAACAGGAAGGGGCTGAGCACTAGAGTGGAGGAGGTGTTTCCGCCAATCTGAACTATCTGGGGTCTGTTTGTGAGGAAGTCTAATTTACAGTGTGGTACTTAAGCCCAGAGTATAAAGTCAGTCAGTTTCATGGGGGAGATTGTGTTGAATGGTGAGCTGAAATACACAAACAGCATTATGTAGGTGTTGTTTTTCTCAAGGTGTGTAAAGAGTTGAGTGGAGGGCAGTCGATATTGCATCCTCTGTGGGCTTGATGGTTCTCAAAGGAAACTGGTGAGGGTCCAGACTGGCTGGAACATTGTTCTTTATGTGGTGGAGAACCAGTTTCTCATCCATCAACCTACCGATGCCTTTTCTCCCAGCAGAGGACATATAGCAGAATCATGTTTTCTGACGTTTTTTTCAAAGGTTTGTCAAGCAGGCCACAGACTCTTTTAATGTCGGTCAGAATTTTCTCCTAATCTGGAATTTTGTTCTCCTAAACTGGAATTTCTTATCATTAACTGTAAACCGTTTTACTCCCCCTCTGAGTTTGCTTCATTCACTCTGGTCGGTGTTTACATCTCGCCGCACGCCAACGACGCACTGCGCATGCTGGCCGACCAGATACTGTTTGTGGAGCAGACAAACCTGAACTCCCTTGTTATTGTTCTCGGTGACTTTAACAGGGGAACAGGGGAAATCTCAGCCAAGAACTCCCCAAATTCAGACAGTTTATAAAGTGTCCAACCAGAGAGGGGAACACTTTGGATCACTGCTACACCACAGTTAGCAGTGCCTATCACGCCATCACACGCGCTCCACTGGGACACTCTGATCACGTGATGGTCCATTTGATTCCTGCTTACAGGCAAAAACTAAAGCTCTGTAAATCTATAGTGAGGACATCAAAGAAGTGGACTAGTGAAGCTGTTGAGGACCTCCAGGCATGTTTGGACTGCACTGACTGGGATGTTTTCAAGAATGCTATCAACAATCTGGATGAGTGTACAGAGGCGGTGACGTCCTACATCAGCTTCTGTGAGGACAGCTGCATTCCAACACGGACCAGGGTGAGTTATAACAATGACAAACCCTGGTTCACAGCTGAACTCAGACAGCTGAGGTTGGAAAAGGAGGAGGCATTTAGGAGTGGTGACAGGGTGCAGGGCGTTAAAATACAGGTTTAGCAGGGAGGTGCGAGAAGCTAAACAACTGTACGCAGAGAGACTAAAGAACCAGTTCTCTGCAAACGACACCACTTCTGTCTAGAGGGGGTTCAGACAGATCACAAACTATAAACCCTTTTTCTCGCCTGGCAAATGAGCTGAACCAGTTCTACTGCTGCTTAGAGAGTCAATCGGACACTGTCCCCCGTGACGTACAGAGCCAACATGTCTGTAGATGATGCAGTAAACATGGCCCTTCACTACATCCTCCAGTACCTGGACTCCCCAGGAACCTACGCCAGGATCCTGTTTGTGGATTTCAGCTCTGCTTTCAACACCATCATCCCGGCCCTGCTGCAGGACAAGTTCTCTCAGATGAACATGCCTGACTCCAGATGAACATGCCTGACTCCACCTGCAGGTGGATCACTGACTTCCTGACGGACAGGAAGCAGCATGTGAAGCTGGGAAAACATGTCTCTGATTCCAGGACCATCAGCACTGGTTCCCCTCAAGACTGCGTTCTTTCCCCTCTCCTCTTCTCCCAGTACATAATGACATACATATTACATAATGAACTGTTATGTTTGTATTGCCTTAGAATCCATTTCTATCTACATACACTACGGGTCAAGTAGTAGTAGTTGACTAGTTTATTTGAAGTAAGAAAAGAAGAGATATTTGGACAAATGGAGGCCCACACGTATTATTTAGCACAAGAGCCGACAGAGCGTGTCAGCCACCGTAGCTTCTCCTGTGCACTTGGAAAGGGAAGGGTGAGCGCTGACTGACGGTACATTCATGTGGTGTTGGAATAATCAGAATATTTTTTTCCTCCTTAAATCTTTATTGCAAAAAGAGAAATAAAGTGTTCATGGGGCATAAACAATATACAGAAATTTGATTTGTGCAAAATCACGTATTGCATATACATATTTTGCAAACATGTAATTTGTAATATGGGGGGCGTTTTACTGCACATGTAGCCTATTTATAAGAGCAGTATTCAGCAGTTACAAAACCCCACTCTCTCCCGACGAGTCCAAGCATCAGTGACAGCAGATGCTTCAATAAATCAGATGTAGAAATGTTGAACTCCTCTCTCCCTCTTTCTTCTTTCTTCCTTTTGCTATCAGCGACATGAACAAGAAAGTCCGGTCCCACAGAGCTGTCGCACAGTCGTGGATTTACATCAAGGATGGTGCGTTCAGAAACGAGTAACGCTGCACTACTTGCATTAATTATATTACCATTTTAGAAAATTAATTAGTTAAACTACTTAGTTACTGGGGAAAGTAATATTATTACGCGTGTACAAGAAATTACTTAATCTCCTTTTAAAACATTTTTAAATATTTTATCTTATATCTTCGGCAGCTACTATGCACAAGATTTTATTTAATTTTATTTAGGATCTTTATTTGAAAGTGAAGAAATTAATGAATGAAGAAAGCATTGACTCTTTCCAGTATTGTGAACCTTTAACTTTACTTTCAAACACAGTGGTAGTGGAAACTAAATGTTCCCAGTGGTGCTGGCAAATAGAGGAAGTCGTTTTTGTATTACGCTCCTGTTATTGTCTCTCACTGTGTCTGTCGGGCACAGTAATACACTGCTGTGTCCTCGGTCTTCAGACTGTTCATCTGTAGATAGACTTTACTGCTGGAGTCATCTCTGGAGATGGTGAATCTACCCTGGACTGACTGGGAGTAATACTTAGAAGTACTGCCTGTGTGTACAAAAGCAATCCACTCCAGTCCTTTTCCAGGAGCCTGTCTGATCCAGTTCATATGGTAGCTGCTGAATGTGAATCCAGAGGCTGTACAGGTCAATCTGTGGGATTCTCCAGGCCTTTTAACAACTGGTTCAGATTCTGTCAGAGTCTGACCATCAACACCTGTCAAGACAGCAAAGAAGACCATCACATGCAACAAACTGACACCTTAAAAGAAAACATTAAATAAAGATCAGTAAAGATCTTCACCTGCCCAGCAGACAGTTAAAAGCAGCAGTCCTGTCCTATAGTCCATCATGTTAAACTGTGTGTCCACTGTTCTCTGTCATCCTCTCTGCAGTCAGATAAGTAGAGGTGGAAGACATCTGAGTTTTGCATTGACTCCTCCTCACAGGGAAGAGAGAACTGCATTTGACTTGATTCTCAGTTATGGTTTTGTTAAAGCTGGGGAAAGGCAACGTTGGAGAAACCAGCAAGAGACAGCTAGCTTTTGAAAGTATCCTACCAAAATTATCCCACCAACACCCGTCAGACCTTCCTCCAAAGATTTGTGTGCAATGAGTGGCAGAGTAAGGCAGAGTAGGTGCAGGTAGGCAGACACAGGCAGGTTTATCAGCTAGTCATTTCATTCATACCGAATCAGAACTGAATGGTTCATTACAGTCCTGCAACAGCCACAGATTTTGTTTATCATTTGTCAACATATTTGATTTAAAGAGAAGGTCAACAAATATAATAAAAATGCTTGTCAAATATATTGCCTACCCCAGCTGTATAACTCATTCAAACCAAGGGCGCCACTTTGTGATGAAAAGTGGTGGGGACATAAGGTCTCAGATTAGGGCCACGATGATACACTAGTGTCTCTAGACCTGACAGTGCTCAAACACAAGATAAGAAGATTTTTAACACTATTTTCAAAAAATATAAAATGCTGAAATATGTGAGTGGACGTCTAGGGGTCCTACCCCATAAGATTTTGAGCATTAAACACTTAATTCCCTGCATTCTGGAGACATTTCCTGTTCCAATTTAGGTTGGAAATTTAATTTATAAAAAGAGAAACAAAAAATTCAGCTGGCAGGGGACAAGTCATTAGTAGAAAAATATGACAGGATATAATTTTGGACAATGTACATTTGTTTCTTCTATAATTCTTCGCATGTTTTCTTATTGTGCAAATAAACCTTTCTCAAATGATTTTCATTTATTAGTTGACATATCTTGGTGCAAGCTATTTATCGATACATTTTTAACAAATGCTTTCAAAAAGTGATGGGGACAAAATCAGCCATTTCTAATGTGGTGGGGATTTCCCCCTTTCTGGTTTATATATCCCTCTGCAGAATAATATTTTTTACCCTGTGGGGACAAGATTTATACCCCCCTCAGAGTGATCAATGCTACTTCACTTGTGGTACAACGGATCACAAAACTCACGGTTCGGATTGATCGGTGGTTTGTTAGAGTTAAATAATAAATTATAAAAATAATTATAATATAATATTATAATGTGATTCTGTGGCTCTGATGTAGCCGCCTCTCTGTCCGTAGGTCATCACCACTCTGTAGCCAGTTGGTGAATAGACTGAGACCACAAATTATTACAAACTGTTGTGTCTACTGTAGTTTTAGCAGTCTGGTCTCCTGGAGGAGATAAGAGACTGAAAAAAGTGATGTAGTTATATTATATTTGGACAGATTTCAGCTGTGTCACTGTGAAAGGACAACAACCACAAATAATAAAAACATAATGCAATACGAGATAACAGGCCTCTATTGGATCCTATTTTTGTAACGGTGTTCATGACTGGTGGGGATCAAGGTGGACAGCCTAATCTTACAAGTACACCATTATACCCGAACTGCAACAAACTAAGGCCCATCTACATTACCCCAGTTGCAGTGGTATAGTCGTGATACGCAGGTATACTCCGTATACCCACTAATGGTCAAAGATTTCCGTATACCCACTTAAAATAGCGACTTGATACGTAACAACATCGTTTTGTGACAGAACTTTCACACTTTCATTCATAAATTCACCCCGTCTGTGTTGCGAAGCTCTGAAATGACGTTTGGGCTTCCGTGGCCTGTGACCGATCTGACGTCAGCTACCAAACAACAACACAGCTGCGTGCCGGTCACTCGGCGCACGTTTGAAATGAACAAATGTGAATCACTGAAGGAGATGTTTCACAAACTCAAACTACACTTTTAGTGTTCTCGTAAGCCTGCAGCTAAAGATGCTGCCGCTCCGGGTGACACTGTAGCTTTTACAGATAAAACGAACGTTAAAGTTACTGAAACACAGAAAATGAGCCAGATGAGGCTGATGCTATCGTAACGTTACCTGTTGAGTGAAAATAGCATATAGGCCTGACGGAAAATGAGTTTTAGTGATAGAACTGCACATAGGCCTGTGCTCATTGTTATTACTGCTAAAGCCTCAACTTTCCATTATTGTTAATAATAGTTGCAACTTGCACTGTGAAATGTGCATTGAAAATTGCCACATTGCCACATTCATATAACATCTAAGGCTAAATGTAGCTCTTAACTGGCTGAGTTAGATGGTGATTAACAGTAAACATTAGACATTTCCACCAGAAATTGGTACAGAAAATGTCTCCAGAATGCAGGAAATTAAATGTTTAATGCTCAAAATCTTCTGGGGGAGGACCACCAGACCACCTAATTGTGTACTCATCAATGAATATTTCTTTAAATACTATTAAAATATCTTCTAGTCTTGATATTGTGACCCCAATATTCTGGATTGTCACATCTCATATGCTAAGTGTTTTGTCACAACTCTAATCTGAGCCCTAAAATGTCCCCACCACGTTTGTACACAAAATGACGCCCTTTCCCACCTGTAACTGTCATTGGCTGTTAAAGTCTTTGTGTTGTTGATAACACACAGCCTAAGCAGTCCTTCAGAATGCTCTCTATTACATGTACATGCATACTGTATGTATAAGTGAGTGTAGTGGCGCTTATGGGATGTCACACTGGGACGGGGGAGTATGAGGCTGGGAGTTTTTTGTGCAGCTGCTCCACTGTCTTCAGTCACTGTGCTTTGTCGAGCACAGAAGTAAACAGCAGAATCTTCTGCTGTCAGGCTCTTGACCTCGAGGTACTGAGTGCTGCTGGGCACATTTTCAGTCATGATGAAACGGCTTTGAAAGGAGCTGGCATAGCTAGCAGAGTTGGAACCTGTGTTCATCCACCCAATCCACTCCAGAGCTTTCCCTGACCTCTGTCGTACCCAGTGAATATTGTTGCTTGTCATGTCAAACCCAGATATGACACATGACATCTTCACTGTCTCTCCAGGTCTTTTCACCTCAGAGGGAGACTGGTCCAGTTTGATCTCACTCCAAACTCCTGTAAGCAAAAAATTCTGATCATTATCCAACAAACTTGTAAATCACAGGTTGGACATTTACAAAAGAAGTAAAGCAGAAATGATTTCTCACCATGAATAGTAACTACAAATAATAAACTCCAGATAATTGTATTGTCCATTCTGTGATAAACACTGTAGTTCAGCTCTCTGATCTGAGTGTTTCAGAAATATATAAAACTGCCCCAGTGTTCTGCCACAAGTTGCTGATGGTGTGTTTATAATAGAGGAAGAGTTTGCATAGACCTCCCTCTACAGGCTTAAAAAGGGAACATATGACAGACACATTTCCATAAGTAGAGAATGTCTACAGCAGCAGAGGAAACCATAAAATATCAAATTCCTGACAACTAATTTCTTGACAAACTGCAGGGAACAAAACTTCCATATTGTACAATGACATGACTCATGCAGTTTAGAGGCTTCTTTATCTTTTCCCATTAAAAAAACGGAAAAATTTATTTTGTGTTCATTTGTTCAAACATTTTAAGAAATTTTTAAGAGTGTTTTTTCATGGTGTGGTCTTTGTTAAGGGAAGTCTTAATGCTACAGCATACAATTATAGACAATTGTCCTTCCAACAGTTTGTGTTTGGCCTTTTCCTGCTTCAGTCTGACAATGCCCATGTGCACAAAGCCATCTCAATAAAGAAATGGTTTTCCCAGTTTGGTGTGGAAGAACATGACTGGCTGCACAAAGACCTGACCGCTAGCCTATCAAACACCTTGAGGATGAAGTAGAACAGAGATTGCCAGCCAGACACTCCTGTCCAACATCAGTGTCTGACCTCACAAATGTATGGAAGCGTATAGGGGACTAAATTGAAATTATCATGCAAACTTGAAAATGAAAATGTAATCCTACAATAACATTATCATTTTCCACATATGTATTATTTAGGTAAAAATGATAATGAAAATGCAATCATTTTCATTTTCATAGACTGGCTCTGACTGGCTCTGCTCTATAGTGGACTTTAGTTAAATGCAATGAGTGAAACATGATGTCTATGAAGATTCTCAGTCATCCAGGTCATAGTTATCCATCGAAGGTTAAAATCAAGGGCAACTGGACTTGGTTGAAGATACTGGAAGACTTTTCGTCCCTCATCCAAAGGACTTCTTCAGTTCTGATGGACATATCTGCCCAGTACATCACTGAGAAAGGTCATGGACTTCATCAAGAAAGCACAGCTATCTCAGCACAACAAGAGCAAAGAAAGACAGACCCGGAAATTCCAAAACCTACAGTCCAGAGCGAGCTGCACTAACAGAACAGGAGAATTGTCTTGGAGGAGAAAGGACAATAACCCCACAACACTTGAAACAGACAACAGATGGGTGAAAAACTTGTCAGATAGGGAACTCACCCAACCAGAGAAAGACGTTCTGGCCAAAGGATTAAACTTCACCATTACACCACAGTAACTACCGATAGTAGACCTCATCACAGCCACAGAATCAGAACTGAAGAAGTCCTTTGGATGAGGGACGAAACGTCTTCCAGTATCTTCAACCAAGTCCAGTTGCCCTTGATTTTAACCTTCGTTGAATGAGTGAAACAGCGCCCCCAGTCTATTGCATTTACATGTCCATGTGCTCATGGTCCATTTAAGTCAAAATTAAAATTATATTCCCTTTTTCTAACTATGTGACAATGAAAATGAGAACAGCATTTGACATTGCATTTTCAAAGACTGACTCTGCTCTATAGTAGAATTCAAATGCAATGAGTGAAACAGTGCCCCCAGTCTATTGCATTGCATTTACATTTACAAGCAGCTTTCCAAGGGACACAATGAAAATGCAATCTGTCAGTCCTCTCATCTCTCAAGACTTCACTTCCTCTTCTGTTGGAAGGCCACTTCAGGTTCTCATGGTTCAGTTGTGTATCTACCATTACCCAACACTAGGCTGAAATCTATCAATCGAACAGCTCAAGGATGGATCAGTACCGACTTCAAACTTGGAACCTGTTTTGCCATTTTTATGTCGCTATTCTGTTTTTTTGAACACTTGCCTGTTGAACTTGACATTAGCATATTCTGCAGCTAATGTGGCTAACTGTAACGTCAAGCTGTTTCTGTTGTGTATTGTGACATTAAGCCCACACGCCGTCGCCTGTATGTGTGTCTGTTGCTGCAGTAGCCTATGTAAGTTTACCAGGTCGATGCATGGCACGTGCAAAAAAACATTAACTTGCTTATACCCGAAAGCATCAGTGTCCCGCTGGGCAGTGTCAAGCCCAGGCTAATACAAACCCATTCTCATTCAGAGATATACAGTGAGGAAAATAAGTATTTGAACACCCTGCTATTTTGCAAGTTCTCCCACTTAGAAATCATGGAGGGGTCTGAAATTGTCATCGCAGGTGCATGTTTACTGTGAGTCAAATCACAATGTATGATTTTTTAACTATTTATTTGTATGATACAGCTGCAAATAAGTATTTGAACACCTGTCTATCAGCTAGAATTCTGACTCTCAAAGACCTGTTAGTCTGCCTTCAAAATGTCCACCTCCACTCCATTTATTATCCTAAATTAGATGCACCTGTTTGAGGTCGTTAGCTGCATAAAGACACCTGTCCACCCCATACAATCAGTAAGAATCCAACTACTAACATGGCCAAGACCAAAGAGCTGTCCAAAGACACTAGAGACAAAATTGTACACGTCCACAAGGCTGGAAAGGGCTACGGGGAAATTGCCAAGCAGCTTGGTGAAAAAAGGTCCACTGTTGGAGCAATCATTAGAAAATGGAAGAAGCTAAACATGACTGTCAATCTCCCTCGGACTGGGGCTTCATGCAAGAGCTCACCTCGTGGGGTCTCAATGATCCTAAGAAAGGTAAGAAATCAGCCCAGAACTACACGGGAGGAGCTGGTCAATGACCTGAAAAGAGCTGGGACCACCGTTTCCAAGGTTACTTTTGGTAATACACTAAGACATCATGGTTTGAAATCATGCATGGCACGGAAGGTTCCCCTGCTTCAACCAGCACATGTCAAGGCCCGTCTTAAGTTTGCCAATGACAATTTGGATGATCCAGAGGAGTCAATAGAACTTTTTGGTCATAATTCCACTAACCGTGTTTGGAGGAAGAAGAATGATGAGTACCATCCCAAGAACACCATCCTTACTGGGGATTGGATACCGGGTTGGCACAGGCATCCCCCGCAGCTCCTCAACTCCGAAAATACAGTATATAACTCAATAAAGGACGGGGGAAAGCCAAAAAGCACAATACCACCTCTTTAAAAATGTTCAATGCAGATTCAGTTTGAGATCATTTGATTTAATTTATGCTGTCAAAACTATAATGAAGTTTTTAAAATAAGAAAATGTCTTGTCTTGCTTACAGACTCATTCACTACTATGAGTAAAAGTTTTTCATAAACCCTTTGTGATAACATGATATCTTTGTAATACCACAGGTCCCGTAATAGTACATTTAAAAAAGACCAAGACCAAAAATAAAGCACTTTATTCATGGCCAATGAAATGAAAATGAAAATTGGGTTAAAAATGCACAAAAGTAGCAAAGCCATAACATTTACAGAAACTGTCCAGATCATGTCCCATCTGATGACACAGTGGTCATCATGACGCGTCTTCCTGGGGATGCTTAGATTTTTCTGATGCTGCTGGCCGCTGTGTTGTCTTCAGGCCTTTGCTTGACTGAAGCATGACAGACTCCGACTCACACATCAGTTTCATCAGGTCACTCAGATGATCAGTAAAACATGAAAGAATCACAGTTCCTTTCAAACCAACCTCCTGATTGGAAGAGGCCCAGGCAATCCTGAGTGACAGCCAGTGCGCTGCAGCAGCACCAACCAGCCAGCGTTTCTATTTAAACTCAAACTTAGTATTTCTCGTTTGCCTGCTGGAATTCAGAAGAGGATGTTGAAATGGACTACCTGCAACATATGCAAGCAGATCGGTAGATTGTTACCAGCACATGGTCATTTCAGACATTACAGCAAAGTACTAACCTTACAGTGTTGCGACTGCTCCTAAAATGACTCACTAAACAGTATACTCCCTCTTGTGGTAAAAGTGGGAAATAACGTCTACTTTATGTTACAGAAAAATACACAACGAAACAAACATTGTTAATAGCAGTATTAACATGAGTTCTACAGCTAAGTACAAACCTGTACTTGAGGAGGAGGGAGGAGTCCTCTGTTGTCTTCTGTCAGCCTGGCAGGAAACACCTCTGCTGGCCTGTCTGCAGGAAACGCTTACAGTTTAACCTTAGTGCAATATCATCTCAAGTGTGTAGTTATGATAACGCTTTTGCACTGTTCATAGCTGTAACTATTACAGCTATGTAGTTGATATGACAGACAGACTGACTTTCCTACAACATTAACTTTGACTGAGCTGCGGTATTGTCACTAATACTAGTATTGCAGTAATGTGAAGTATATCTCTGAATGAGAATGGGTTTGTATTAGCCTGGGCTTGACACTGCCCAGCGGGACACTGATGCTTTCGGGTATAAGCAAGTTAACTATGACCTGGACAACTGAAAATCTTGACAGACAAGATAACCTAAATTAATACTTGAGTTTGTTGCAGATGGTTGAAGGTCTGGATTGTTTAAGGTTTTTAAAGTTTTCAGAATTCAAATTGCGGCTGTTGAAAGCCACAGTCATACAGAGAAACTTGAAGCCTTAAGAGGAAATTAACTAATTGGGAAAGGAAAACTGTTTGATTATGTGTACTGTTGTAGCACACAGGAAAATGTCTGTCAAATAATGTGTGTGAAAAATCACAATAAAGAAAAGTAAAAGACAAAACAGTAGACAACTTGGAGAGTTAAATGAGTGTACAGCTAAAGAACAGTTTGACCCTCCATTTATTCTCTCAACCTACAATCTCTGTAGGACTTCTAAATCTAAAGTTAGACAATTAGCAAAACCATTGAACTATGCGGATGTATTACATTGTTCAGCTACTAATTTTATAGTTATGGATGTTATGGAATAAACAAGATATGCCTATTTAGTAATGTGATTTTCTTAACAACAATAACAAAAGTAAAAAAAAAAAAAGGGGGGGGGGGGCCTTTCCACAGATCTATCAACACAGGCAGGATGAGTACTGTATGTATTTGTACAGCTGCTCAAACAACTCCAGTCACTGTGAGTCTCGAGCACAATAATAAACAGCAGAATCTTCAGTCTTCAGACTGTTCATCTGCAGATACACCTGCTGTCTGTTGTTGTCTCTGGAGATGGTAAACCGGCCTTGAACTGACTGGGAGTAGTATTTGCTGCTACCACTACCACTTTCAATCCAGGCAACCCACTCTAGTCCTTTTCCAGGAGCCTGTCTAACCCAGGCCATCCAGTGGTTACTGAATGTGAATCCAGAGGCTGTGCAAGTCAATCTGTGGGATTCTCCAGGCCTTTTAACCGCTGGTTCAGATTCTGTCAGAGTCTGACCATCAACACCTGTCAAGATCATAAAAGCACATCAAGTGAAATAAGCTGCTGAAAGAAATGCTCTGTAAAATTAAGACCTGTGAAAATGTTCACCTGCCCAGCAGACAGTTAAAAGCAGCAGTCCTGTCCTATAGTCCATCATGTTAAACTGTGTGTCCACTGTTCTCTGTCATCCTCTCTGCAGTCAGATAAGTAGAGGTGGAAGACATCTGAGTTTTGCATTGACTCCTCCTCACAGGGAGGAACTGGATTTGATTTGGATGTTTCAGTATAATGTGCACAACAGGCTTTATGCTGATAAACACATAATTTAATTAAAAGTTTACAGTAAGTAAAAGTTAAAAAAGTACAGCAAGTCTGCATCATGTGAAGACTTTCACAATAGTTTACATTTGTTTTTGTAGCTAGCATAGTTCACTACTGCAGTCGCAAGTTTGACTAACCGTCCTAATGGCTGACTAGGTGAGGTTATTTTGTCATTATCGCCTTGCCTCAGCCCACACTGCTGTGAGTGACCATGGTCCATATGTATCATGATAACATTATTAAGATTATTAGGCTAAGGGATCCCTTGATAAAGATGTGACTATAATATGGCCTATTGTGCATCACCTGAAATTAATGAATGCTTATGTATTAAGAAAATCAATGCCATGCATTCATTAAATAAACAGTTATTGGCTCATTCCCTGCATGTTATTATTGAAACTGTACAGCTTTGTCAGGGAATTCCAACAATTCTGGACCAAACAATAATTTGAAATGATGCTGTGACTTCTAGCAGAGTTTTTTGTTAATTTGACAATTACTTGAACTTGTACTTGAGTATGAGCTGTGTACTCAACCTCTGATCACCAGAGAGTCAAGAAATGAGTGCTAATGAGTACATTGATCCACTTGCACGGGTAAACTTATCCACAGCACTTACTACTCCGCTTTATAGTGGTTTGGGGGAATATTACATTAAGTACACATTGTGCAGGGCTGCCTGGGCCAAAAATGCCAGGGCCGATATTTTGATCGTTTGAGTAGTACTGCCATAGTGATCAATGGCTGTGATCAGGGTTGGGGAGAAACGGATTACATGTAATCACGTTACGTAATCAGGATACAAAATGAAAGTAACTATATTCTGTTACAGTACAGAAAACAAAGACATGTGGGGGTAACACATAGGGGTTACCATTAAATGAAAAGTGGATTGCTATTTGCTGTTTACGTGTTTCCTGTAAAAACACACAACTAGTGAGGGATTTGTCGCAGACCTTGATTGCCAGTATAGCCAGTAGTTGAATGTGGTTACGCCCCCTCCCATTCATGCAGACTCTGTGTGGACACTGCTGGATCGGGTTACATTTTTATAGTAAACCTCCCAACCCTGGCTGTGATGCAGCTGGCCGTGGTGGAGTATATGGCTCGTCAAAGTCCAGCGCCATCTTTTTACCCCCAGTCCATCCCTGCTGTCCAGTAAAGCTTGATTTATACTCCTGCATAGGGTCTACGTGCGTAGCTACGTCGTAGGCTACGCATGTAGCCAGGTATTTATATTTGTGCGTCGGTGTGTCCGTCATTCTGCAATTACACCCGCAAACGCTACTCTGCAGTAGCACTACAGCGTCCACTGTGTTGACTTTTGCCGGCCGAGCAGGCTAACTTCTGGTTTAGCGCTCCGCTAACGTGAATGGGGGTAAAATTGAATACGTGCTGCTGGTACAGGCTTTTCAAATATTACCGACTGAATGGCAGCGATGCTCACAAGTCTTTGAACTGGAGTCCAAGGCAAGTCTCAAGTCTCTGAGCAAGAGTCCAAGTCAAGTATCTCTTGGTTATTACGAATGTTGTGTCACCTGCTGCGTTCAATCCAGGTTGCGAATAAAACTTCATAGCTATAGGAATTCTGTAACTGTAACCTGCTTTTCATTTATAGAGCACAACCATGTAATGTGCAATGCAATTATTGATGGTTTATTAAATACTGTAAGTCAAAACACTCCCCACACTGTTAAACCCAGTGTAACATTAACTAAATAAAACTGTGATGTTACATAATCAACAATAAATCTGTCTGTTTTTAACTTACAGAGCACAACCATAACGTGCAATGCAGTTAATCACAGCTTAAACTACTGTAAGTCAACACACCCTGCAGACTCTCAAACCAGTGTAATGTTATAACTAAATAAAACTGTAAGGTTATATGATCAACAATTGATCAAAAATAAACCTGTAACCTCTTTCCAGCCAACGGTAATAATTAACGTGATGGCAGCCAGCGGGAAGTAAATAATTACGTTAATTGACTGCCACAAGTTTGGCGCTCAACGCTCATTCATCTTTTCATAACGAATGACAGTCAGAGTTAACCTCTCGTAGGTCGTAGCTGAAGCAAGAAGCAAGCTAACGTTAGATGGCCTAAACTGAGCTAAACATGTTCACTCACCACAGGTTACTAACCTATTTGCGTTCAGCGCTTCTTTGTTTGGCTTTAAAACTTCATACAACAATACCCAAAGTTTATGATGAATGGCACGACAGCTGCTGGTGTTTGTTGACCTCTCTCACGTGCGGCTGCGCAGCAGATGTTGGCAGGTTATAACAGAAGGACGGAATAACAGCAAGCTCATCAGACGTTTCCTAAAAAATAAACATTGTTCACGAGTCCCGCGCCTTGAGTCCGAGTCAAGTCTGAAGTCACTGTGTGACTTAAGTCGCACACACAGTCCGAGTCTCTAACTCGAGTCCCCACCTCTGCTGAATGGATCACATTCTGATAGCGAAACGAATAATTTTTCTGTCAAATATATTGATCCACCGTGCACGTCAGGCGACGGCGTAGCACCGTAGCCTACGCCATTGATTCGATGCAGAAGTATAAATATAATGTCAACATGCTTGTTGTTGTTTTTTGAGACATGCTTGTTTGTTTTTTGAGACATTGTTGAAAAAACAACAAAAACTAGAACTGCAAGCAGTTGTCCAAGCCTCCCGGTGCAAGCCGCCCCCCTTGCCCGGCGGAGGGCGCGCGAGTCGGCCCGGGCCCGCCATGATTAATTGTCGTGGAGAATAAAGGACCAGAGCTCACAATGAAAGGGGCTTACAGAGATCTGAAATGAATTAATGTCTATGGGAGTGTTATTTGATTTCCAATTAATAGCACCACCTAGAGGCTGATTGACGGCAAATTTCACACAGGCCCTCGGGAGACATCCTGTTTTCGGCGTTTGCCCAAACATTTGTTTGCTTGTAATTGAGAAGTTTTTTGGCGGATCAAGATTCTCAATCTTTTATTGGCTCGGTCCAGAGATGGTCCGTGCAAAGTTTCATAACGATCGGACTTGCGGCTTCGGAGGAGTTAATTAGTATAGGCTTTCCAGTTCTCGCGATTTAGCGAAATGGAAACGTCATCACACACAGGCATGTCCAATCCCATCGGAATCGGCAGCAACCCCCAAACACATAGACATAAGGTTTATGAATGTGCGATGTAGTGGCGCGTAGTTATGAGGATAAATGTCCTTTGGATCAAAATCCCATTGAAATGAATGGGGTATTTGAGCTTCCATTATAGCAGCACCTTAAGGCCGAATTGCATCAAATATTTCAGGTGTCAACAGGGCCCCATGGGGAACAATTGACCCAAATTTGGTATCAATCGGACTTGTGGTTATGGAGATATAAAATGCATATAAGTGAATGCGCCTTTTCTTTTGCGTCTTTAATCTGCAATGACAGCGCCACCTATGGGCATATTTGTGTGAACATTGGCGCCTCGAGTCAGGGGACCATGCTGAACAATTCGGCTGTGGTTCTATGTCAATGTGACTTCTGGTTATAGAGAAACAATTTATTCGAATTAAATAGCGCCACTTCAGGGTGAGTTGCATCACATTTTGCACAGGCCCTCAGGGTGGCGTCCCACATTACTGGTCCAAATTTGGTGTTGATCGGCCATTCCAAAGTGAAGATGTGACATCATTTCCTGTTTATAGCGTTATTTCCTCTACAGACTTTCATCAGCTTGGTCCAGAGATGATCTGTGCCAAGTTTGGTATCGATCGGACTTGCAGCTTCGGAGGAGTTAATTAAAATAGGTTTTTTCAGTTTTCGCGATGTAGCGGAAAAAAATGTAGGCGGAAATGGGCGTGGCCTATCGATTCAGCTAGATCCCCCGAACGTGTGGATATAAGGTTTTTGATATACGCCTTTATGAGTGGGAGTTCCAAGCCCAAATGCGTTGACCTTGCTTATAGCGCCCCCTAGAGGTAGAAGTAGTAGAAGTAAGAGGTAGTGTGCAAATTTTTTCGCCTGCCGTCGTCTCCTGGGTCTGAACCTACCCTGTGAGTTTCGCGTCTGTAGCACTTACCGTCTAGGCCGCAGTATTGGAATTAGGCGAAAACGTACGGAAGAAGAATAATAAAAATCCTAACAATTCCAATAGGGTTCCCAGCTCCGCTGGTACTGGGAACCGCGATGCCTTGAATTCGCGGTTTGCCAGCGCACTCGGGCTTGGACCCCTAAAAACACAACCATTAAGCAGCATCTGCATTTAACACTGGAGCAAAACAGCAGATTCAGCTAGTTGTCAAACTTCAGTCCAACCTAAACAAGAGAACATTTAAAAAGTTGATTGATCTCAAAGAAAAAAACGTTTTCCCCAAATACAGCGGGATTCAGATGTGTGTCTAACCTTTTGATTAAAATTTATTGATTAAATTAATCCGTGTGCAGCTGAGAAGTCATTCTTGGTTCTTCAGTTCTCACTAGTTTCAATAATATACATCAGAAAGGAGGGATATAAAATAATTGATGGTAGCATAGTATCACTCCCTGCTGCTGCTTAGAGGAAGTAATACAACTGCTTTGATGAATTTCAGTATGTTGTTAGTGTGGTGTTAGTTGTCATTAACACTTCAGGCTTTCTTATAAGTCATTGTGTATGTGGAACTCGACAGGAAATAAAATAAAAGTTTATACTACATTGAGAAAGTCAAAAACAAATAGCAAAAAGCTCTGTATACAGTATATTTTTTCCCTCTTGACAGGTGTTGATGGTCAGACTCTGTCTCCAGAGACAACAGCAGACAGCAGGTGTATCTGCAGATGAACAGTCTGAAGACTGAAGATTCTGCTGTTTATTATTGTGCTTGAGAGCCACAGTGACTGGAGTTGGTATGAAATCCTACAGGACTCATCTTTACCTTTAGCTTTTTGATAGAGACTGACTGAGTGATCACCAGCAGTAGGTGACAGTCTCACTTTATGAGTGTTATGATGATGTTATATTATGTTATATTATGTTATGTTGCTATCATTGACCCTGGACCATTGGTCCCTGTTTACCCTTACCTTTCTGCTTCACCTACACAGTCATCCTGCTCATTCTGTCCCTCGGTACTGTCACTGTGCTGTCACACACCTCCTCCTCTGCTTGGCAGTGGCAAAAGCTATACTTTACTTCAAGTGTCTTTGGCAGCACAATGTCGGGTACTGCTGCTGAATCTGAAGCTACTGCGGCCCCAGTAGCAAACATAATAGTTATTTTGGCACATTTGGCAAATATATAATCTTTTTATTTTTTATTTTTATTTTTTAACTAAATAACTCACATAACTAACCCAAACCGTGATCTTTTCCTGAACCCAACCAAGTAGTTTTGTAGCGTAAACCTGACCGAACTGCAACAACATTTCACAACATTAACCACGTGTTTTAATTTGAAAGTCTAACTGGACGTTATGTGTTGTTATTGTCACACATATATTATCATTCACTCTAGACTCCACATCATTTACAGACATAATTGTGTATTTATTTGTAGAAATCTTCAGTGTTTGTAATAGTTTAATTTGAGCAACCAGACTGTTGTTCTGTCTTTGACTATTTTATCAATAAGTGATTTTTATTGTGTTTTTTAAGTGTTTCACAGGAACATTCAAAACAAATTTAAAGCAAGATATATATAATATAGCAGTGTTTCCCATACATAGGCTTTACTTGGGCGGCCTTTTAGGACACTGTTTGAACGTGGTTAAGGCCACATGTTTTTGCTGAATCTCAAGAAATGGTACCTTTACTAAGTGTAATAATATATTAACGATTAATGTTCATAAAATATATACTGATCATTTATCACTATTGATTAACCCCACAAAGAATAGTATAGTATTTAAAAGCAGAACTTTAATGCATGCAAAATTCAAACACCTGTTGACATTTTATAAAATCTGAAATCTTTTTGTCTCTGTAACAGTGAACTGGTGTTGAAGTCATTAGTGGTCTGAGGGCTCCTCCTCTGGTGGCTGCATGTTACAAGTGTTCAGGCACTGAGGGGTTTTTGTTCAGGTCTCCTGATGGTTTGTGTTATTGTGACTCTCTGGCACAGTAATACACAGCAGTGTCTTCAGGCTGCACATTCTGTCCGTTTAGAGTCACTCTGTTGCTGGAAGAGTCTAAGTCGATACTGAACTTGTTCTTTAGTGAATCTTTGTAATGTGTGCTGGAGCCAACTCTCATTCCAATCCACTCCAGTCCTTTCCCTGCAGGCTGTCTGATCCAAGCTGTCCAGTAGCTGCTAACAGAATAAGAGACCTGACAGGTGATGGTCAGACGTTGACCTGGCTGCACAGTCACAGAGGCTGGCTGTGTCAACTGCTCACACTTCACACCTGTGGAGGAAAACATGTTGAATGTTGAATCAGTGTGATAACAGTGAACAGTCAGTGTGCTGTGATCATACTGTCAGTGTCTCTGCCTCAGTGAGACTCACAGGATCCGGCAGCCAGCAGCAGCAGCAGAGCTACAGAAAACATGGTTGGTATTGAAGGTGATCTGATGGGAGCTTCTCTTCTTCTGCTGCAACTGACAGCATGATATCAAGTCTTTATAGCAGACTGTGAGGAAGTTCACTTTGCATAGAGAAGGACACTGACAGGCTATAAGAGAAGGATGAACTGCTGTAGCACATGTAGTCAAGCAAGACTCTGATTTGTATCATGACCATTTATTTCTAAACAAAACCAACAAACAGGTAGATTTTTAAGTGTCTTCAGACAAAGACTCATACCCTCAAAGTGTTCCAGTGAGCGGCAGAGGAGCTCATTCCTGCTAGCGGGCATCAAACTGTTTAAGTCATTGCCACTTTGTCACAGTGGACATAAGTGGACGCAAGATGTCTCCATAACTGGACTTCGTAATTAGACTTTTCCGTAACTTCTGGCAGCAATACATACTTTTAAGGTGCTGGCAGTTAGTCGTGTAAATGAGTGACTTGACAAAAACCAATTTTGTAGGAAAATAGTTTTCATAAAAAATGTTGTTCAAACTACAAATCATGTGGAAGCTCTTTTTGTGTAAATGTTACCAAAATCTCACTGTTTTTGTATCACATGATATCAATCATTGTAAAAACAACATCAGTGATTTAGTCTGTCCTTCACTCTGCAACATATATGTAGAGGTGGAAGAGATCAGAGTTTTGCATCGCCTCCTCCTCCTCAAAGAGCAAAACACTGATTGTTGATGATTATTTTGAAAATGTGTTTTTTAACGATGTTCCTCAACTTATTCTGCTAACTTTTATTTAAACCATGTTTAGATCAGCCAGGCACTCAGTTCAGTAACGTTTTGTTGACCATTGCTATGATGGACATATCGTGTGTGTCAGTTTTGAAATAATAAAGTCACAGCTGCTGCACATTAACAGAAACATTATCAACCATCACTTTGCTGTTGAAGAACAGATCTTCAGTAAAAACCATAGTCCAACATAAGCTGGTGCTACAATAATGTCTGTTTGTGTGTGTGTGTGTGTGTGTGTGTGTGTGTGTGTGTGTGTGTGTGTGTGTGTTTAGGTGCTCTGTCATACTGCTCTTAATATCAGTATGACATAGTTAATTACATAAATAGAGATTGTGTTTATCATAACGAGTTTTAAGATGTGACATCTGATGCTCCACACAAGGTACAAGAGCAGGACAGAAGTACACTGCACAGAAAAGATTTGCATCAGGATATCATGGGGAGGGAGGGGCTCTGTTCTAGTTTCATTGAATTGTAGCATTTATCATTAGTTTGTTTAAAAAAGTAGCTTTTCCTTTCATGTAAAACAATTTCACATCCATAGACGGGAGCCCATTATTGTTTTGTAAAGTTTTATAAAATACTCCAAAAATACAAATGAGGGCTGTCTGTAGACTGTTAAGTTGAAGTCTCAATGATCTCTCTAAAATGTCTGGTTTAATCACAGGGAGTATTTGTGCAGGTCTGTTGGTGGTTTGTGTCACTGTGGAGCCACGTATACAATAATACACAGCTGTGTCCTCAGGCTGCAAATTCTGTCCTGCTCATTTCACCGATGAAGTTTGTGTGTAGCAAAGGAACTTGTTCTTCAGAGCATTATTTTGGTGAAGGTCTCCTCCTCCAAATCGATGTAAAATCCAGTCCATTGGTTTTCCTTCACACTGTCTGATCCAACCTGTTGCATAGCTGCTATCAGTCAAAGAATAACCAGAGACCTGACAGGTGATGGTCAAAGACTGTCCAGGCTGCACAACCATCGTGTCTGGCTGGATGAGATCAATACTGTTCACACCTGTGGAAACAGAAATCAACATTATCTCCATCAGTCATCTGACTATTCAGTGTTTCTAATGTGTTTATTAGTGTGAATCCACTGAAAGCTCCTCACAGGATCCAGCTGCCAGCAGCAGTATCAGAGCTGCAGAGAACATGTTGATGTTGAAACTGAACTGATGTGAGCTCTTCTGTCCTCTCACTCACACACACACACACACACACACACACTTCACTTCCTTAAGAGTGACATGTATTTGCATACTGTTGAAGAATCTTTTACAATTTATTGAAATCAGCTGAATGTGTAAACAGTGTGTCTTCTCGATTGGCCAGACTAGGTTGAGAAATAGCTTTTTATTTAAAGAACATATTTTTTGATCTCATATGGATTTAAATGTTATCATCTAGATAATTAATTTAGCAAATGGCGCTGCACGGATTTGAATTATTGTAAAAAATTATGACATGTGTTAGTTAGTATGTTAGTGTAGGTTAATATAGAAAAACTGAATATTGTATGATACAGATCTTTTCACTCTATGTGAATTATGTTGTAATTACAGTAAGGATGTCTTCTTTTAAATGCAGGTGTTGCTGTGAGTCATTAAAAACTGTCCCACAAAACTGACAAATACATTTGTATTAATGAAGTGTGTTTCATGGCTATTTGGCCATCATTCAAAGGGAAATGTGTTTTCAAAGCTCTGACATGCTTCAGTGCTTCTCATACAGAAACGAGTGTTGTTCAGTTTTTGTACAGCTTTGTAGTCTGGTGTGTCACTGTGGCTCTCGTGCACAATAATAAACAGCAGAGTCTTCTTGTTTCAGACTCTTCACCTCTAAGTACACAAGGTTTTTGGACGTGTCTTTGGTGATGGAAAACTGCCCTTGGAGACTTTGGGCAAATATTGTGCCAGTTCCACTATCAATGCGTCCGATCCATTCCAGTCCTTTCCCTGGTTTCTGACGAATCCAGTGCAGCCAAGCCAGAGAAAGACCTTGCACTTTACAGGACAGAGTGACTGGTTCTCCAGCTCTGCTGACCACTGGCTCTGAGGAGGTGAGGGACTGGCCCTGAGCAGCTGAAAGAGACACAGAGTTTAGATGACAGGGAGCCAGCAAACATCCAAAGCTCCTTTTCTCCTCCGCTGGACACCGACTTTACTAACCTGAAATGAGAGCCAAGAGTAGGAAACTTTGTACAACTGTCATGGTGGAAACTTTGCAACTGCAAACACATGATATGAAGGATATATATATTGTGCAGGCAGAATGGGTGGGGACTGTGCATCCGTGTGTGAATTTGCATTTTGCCTGTCTGAGATTGTGGAGATACAGTGTTGATACACAAAGACTGAATCTGTCAAAAAAAAACGAGAAACAGATACAGAGATGTGTGTTATTAACCTTTTTTGGGTGAGTTTTTCACTGGAGTGTATTTGTGCGACAGACTAAGAATGTGGGTGTAGTTATAAGTTCTAACATTTTTACAAGCTGCTCGGTCATTTTCATTTCAAAACTCGCAGCGATGAAGTGAATTAAGGCAAAGAAAAGGAAAATATGAGAAAGGAAGACAGGTTTATTATTGCAGTCTCATCTGTTCTTTCAGTTTTTACCAGAAATTCTCAAATCATAAGAAGAAACTGCAGCTCCTTCAGTCTTCCAGCTGTTTATCTTGAAATCAGTTGAAGATGGTGAATTCTAACTAAATGAACACATGAAGCTGCAGTCGCTGCTGATCCAGCATTTAAAATGTTCTATTAGTGTTGTGATGAAGAAAGCTCACAAAGGGAGAGAGTTTAAAAATCTAGTTAAGTAAAGCTCAATGAGATCAGCAGATATGAGATTCTCCTTAAAGTGAGAGAAACTTGACACTGACTGCCCTCTTAGTGTTTTTTTAAATAGGAACTGCAACATTTTCACTCCCACAATGTGACCGTCTGTAGAGGTCAAATCATTTAAACATGAATGTGGCTGGCATGTGAAAATGTATTTTATTCCTTAAAATGTCTTTAATAAGACATTTTTATTTATTGTTGTTGGTTAATGATGATCATTCTCTTTTTTTATTAAAAACAACAACAACAAAGGTTAAAACTAAAAAAGAAGTATTTATCAGCACAGTAAAGATGAGTCCTGTAGGTTTTTGCACAGCTGCTCATCCAACTCCAGTCACTGTGGCTCTCGAGCACAATAATAAACAGCAGAATCTTCAGTCTTCAAACTGTTCATCTGCAGATACACCTGCTGTTTGCTGTTGTCTCTGGAGATGGTAAACCGGCCTTTGACGGACTGAGAGTAGTAGATGCTGCCACTGCTATCACTGATAGTAGCAAGCCACTCCAGTCCCTTTCCAGCAGCCTGTCTGATCCAAGCGTTCCAGTGATGGCTACTAAATCCTGAATATGTACAGGTCAGTCTGTGGGATTCTCCAGGTCTTTTTACCACTGATTCAGATTCTGTCAGTGTTTGAGCCTCAGTACCTGCAGATATTTAAACACCTCATTATAGTCACTTTTTATAATATCAGCATCTTTCCAATAAAGACTTTCTTTGTTCTTACCTGCCCAGTTAATAGACAGGATGAGAAAAACAACCAAATAATCAGGTCTGATCATTTTAAAAGCCTGTTGTCTCTGTCCAGTCTACACTGTAAATGTCAGTGATTCAGTCTCTCTGTCCTTCACTGTACAACACATATGTAGAGATGGAAGAGATCAGAGTTTTGCATTGACTCCTCCTCACAGAGAAACACACCACATCTCTGGAAAACAGTGTTTTACATCATTGTTTAATATCATTATTATTATGATATTTTTAATTATGAAGATTCTTCTCAAATTATTCATTAGTAACATTATTCATACACAAATTAGATGTTTTTATTGATGTTGTACAGCAAAATTTTGTGGACCATCCATATACTAAATATATCATGCAGAAATGCTAATCAGAAACCACAACGGCAGCTGTTGCTTTCATATTGTGCATCTGTGTGTTTTTTGAGTCACTGTCATACTCCTTAGTTAGTGTCATATGACTTCATATCTTCTACTGCCACCTGTAGGTCTTTGTAAACAAATATTCTGAGGAGTTTTTGTAAAGCCTCTCTGCTTCCTTTAACCAGTGTGTCTCTGGGACAGTTATACACAGCAGAGTCCTCTGGCTTTAAGTTGGAGAGTCTCAGATTCACCATGCTGTTGATGTTATCTCTGGTGACTTCTATTCATCCTTGCACACTGCTGGTATAAGTGTTACTGGCAGGAATGTGGCCAACCCCGATGCATTCCAGTGCTTTTCCTGCAGGTTATCTTATACAGCTGTGACGGCCCGAAGTTTGGGCCCTCTCTTGTTCTTTGTATCTTGCTGTGTTTTGTCCCTTTAATCCAGGTAATTGGTGGGTGGAGCTGATACCTGGTGTAAGATGCAACACACCTGAGCAGGAGGGGCTCAGGTGGCTATAAAGGAGCCTGCTAGATGATTTGACTCCCTCTTCTCCTGGCCTGCCGACTGATTCTGTTTTGTTTGGTTCTTTGTGTTCTACACCCATACACTCCACTCACACATACACTGCATACATACTGATCTGACAGACACTTACAACTGTATATTTTGCTTAATTTACTTATTAAAATACCTATTATTTTCAGACTGTGTGGTTTCCTGCTTTTGTCACTTGTTGAGCCAGGTTGTGACACAGCTCATAGCACAACAGGTAAATGTGAAGCCAGATCCTCTGCAGGAGAGACTGAGAGTCTCCCCAGGCTTTTTCACTACTGAACTGGAAGGAATGGACTCCATACTCTGACCTGTACAACCTGATGAGATGAAAGGAGAGAGGAACCACAGAAGAAAGCGAGACAGTCATCTGGGAAGTTTTCTGGGATCATTGACTGACCATCAGTCGATGTTGTCTGATAAAAGATAAAACAGCAGGAAGCAGGAGAACTCACAGGGCAGAGAGAGAGCAACCAGCAGAAGAGTGAGTGTGTTGATCATCCTGAGGCTGGAGATGTGACCTCTGATGCTCCACACAAAGTACAAGAGCAGTCAGCAGGACAGAAGTACACTGCACAGACTGAAGATTTGCATCAGGATATCACGAGGAGGGAGGAGCTCATGTACAGGCACTCTGTTATTCTGTTTTATTTTACTGAATAATTAATTTTGAATTCATGGCTTTAATGTAGGTTTAACTGATCCACATTGTATAAAATATCACATCAGAAAACATTTACTTATGTTATATGACTTGACAAAATAATTGAATCATAAAAGTGGATCCAGTGCATCCAGTGGTTACTAAATGTGAATACAGAGGCTGTACAGGTCAATCAAGTAGTAGATCCCAGCACTGTCATATCTGATATAAGCAAGGCAGATTTAACTGAGTTTTACATTGACTCCTCCTCGCAGTGAGGAGCGAGCTGGATTAGGCGGTCAGTTTTTGTTTGGTGAAAATGGAACATGAATGAACCTTGTAACTAACTGGTGACTTGTCACCGGTGTATCCTGCTTCTTGCCCAATGTCACCTGTTCACCAGCTCCCTCCTCCCGCAACCATTAACAAGAAGGAGGTTTTTGTTTTCAGTTAGACAAGCTTAAGAAATACATTTATTTTCAGTGGCCTTTGGGTGTTGCTCTCCAGGTTTATGTATTTGCTTCAAAAAAATTACAATTAAAGGATCAGTGTTTAATATTTAGGAGGATCTGTTTACATATATGCAATATAATATACATAACTATGTTTTCAGTGGTGTGTAAAGACCTCATAATGAAGCATTATGTTTTTATTACCTTAGAATGAGCCATTTCTATCTACATACACTGCGGGTCCTTGGTGTGCTGATTGTTTCAACAGTAGCCCAAATGGACAAACTACTTTACAGAGTGTGTTTCATCACTATGTTTAATATGAAGAAGAAGATGTATTAGTAGTCAGCTTGTTTACTTGAAGTAAGAAAAGAAGAGATATTTGGACAAATGGACCCCACACCTATTATTTAGCACAAGAGCCGACAGAGCGTATCGGCCACCATAACTTCTCCTGCGCTTGGAAAGGGAGGGGTGAGCGGCGAGTGATGGTGCATTCATCGGTGTTGGAAAAATCAGAATCTTTTTTCTCCTTGAATCTTTATTGCAAAAAGAGAAATAAAGTACATGGGACATAAAGAATTATACAGAACTTTGATTTATGCAAAATCACGTATTGCATATACATATTTTGCAAACATGTAATTTATAATATAGTTATAACAGTTAGTTTGCTGTGCATGTAGAGTGAACCAGATGACTGCGTGTTGTTTATACGCTCTGATAATGCTAATCCAACACATCTTTGTAGTAGCGCTCATGCTGATTCACATTCAGACTTAAGAGCAAATGAACACACATTGAAGTCAGAAGAAAACTTCACAACACGGGAAATGCGATGCATCCAGGACCCAGCTGCCCGCCTATTCTCACTCCTGCCCCTGGGACCATGTCACGTTTTTTCAACATACAAATCAAATTCTTTTCATTCAATGAAAAAAACCCCTCCATGATCAGATTGCCTCTTATGTCACTAACCGCCTCCACTGTCACACTCTTATCACTGCCCCTGTTTATCTAATGCCAACCACCTGTCCCCATCATCTGAACCAAGCTGATCCAGTCTTTTTATGTTCAAGAAATTACTTAAAATTCTCCTTTTAAAACAATTTTAAATATTTTATCTTATATCTTGAGTTACAATGCACCAAATTTAATTTTATTTAGGATCTTTATTTAAAAGTGAAGAAATGAAGAAATGAATGAACAAAACGACTCTTTCCAGCACTGCAATCTTTAACTTTATTTTCAAACACAGTGGTAGTAGAAACTAAATGTTCCCAGTGGTGCTGGTAAATAGAGGAAGTAGTTTTTGTATGAGTCTCCTGTTATTGTCTCTCACTGTGTCTGTCGGGCACAGTAATACACTGCTGTGTCCTCGGTCTTCAGACTGTTCATCTGTAGATAGACTTTACTGCTGGAGTCATCTCTGGAGATGGTGAATCTACCCTGGACTGACTGGGAGTAATAGATATGCGAACTGCCTGTGTGTACAAAAGCAATCCACTCTAGTCCTTTTCCAGGAGCCTGTCTGACCCAGTTCATAGGGTAGCTGCTGAATGTGAATCCAGAGGCTGTACAGGTCAATCTGTGGGATTCTCCAGGCCTTTTAACCACTGGTTCAGATTCTGTCAGAGTCTGACCATCAACACCTGTTAAGACAGCAAAGAAAACCATCACATGCAACAAACTGACACCTTAAAACAAAACATTATATTAAGATCTGTGAAGATCTTCACCTGCCCAGCAGACAGTTAAAAGCAGCAGTCCTGTCCTATAGTCCATCATGTTAAACTGTGTGTCCACTGTTCTCTGTCATCCTCTCTGCAGTCAGATAAGTAGAGGTGGAAGACATCTGAGTTTTGCATTGACTCCTCCTCACAGGGAGGAGATAAATTTGATTTAGAGTTATGGTTTAGTAAAAGCTGGGGTAGGCAACATTGGAGAAACCAGGAAGAGACAACTAGATTTTTAAGTGTCCAACCAAAATAATCCCACCCATCAGGCCTTCCGCCAAAGACACTCCACCAAAACACATTTTTACATTAAATGAGGTCACAGGCAGAGTAGGTGCAGGTAGGCAGACACAGGCAAGTTTTTCAGCCATCATTTCATTCATACCAAATGGTTCATTACAGTCCTACAACAGCCACAGATACAGATTTTGTTTTTAATTTTTGTAACAAGGGATTTGATTTAAAGAGGTCAACAAATATAACAAAAATGAATATATATATAATAATAAAATATATTGCCTACCCCAGCATTATTTAACTCAAACATTTTGATTTCATTTTTAAAATTCTTATTAATGTTAGCATAATAATAATAATAATTTTATTCGGTTAGTTAGTATCTCCATTAAGGCTATGGTGCTACACATTTATTAGTAGTAATTTAATCTTAAGGAATCATGTCCAGTTCATGTTCGAATATTAGCCGTAAATAAGAGAAATGAGAAATATGCAGTTGGGGAATTCATTGATTTCAAAAAAGTATTTCAGACAATAAATCTTGAAATATTAATCAAGTAACTGGAGCGGCTTGGGATAAGGGGGTTAGTGTTCAATTGGGTAGGCAGTTATTTAAAAGAAGATTTGGGGGAATTTCCCCCTTTCTGGTAATTATTTTTATACCCGGTGGCGACAAAATTTACCCGCCCCTCAAAGTGATCAATGCTGCTTCACTTGTAGTGCAACGGATCCCAAAAGTCATGATTCGGATTCAATCCGTGGTTTTGTCAGGGTTAAATTAATTTTAAAATGTGATACTGTGGCTCTGATGTAACCGCCTCTCTGTCTTTAGGCCAGTTAATCAATAGACTGAGACAATAAATTAACTATTGTACTACCTACTGTAGTTTTAGCAGTCTGGTCTCCTGGAGGAGAAAAGAGACAGAAAATTGGATGTAGTTATATTATATGAGGAAAGATTTCAGCTGTGTCACTGTGAAAGGGCAATTACCACAAATAAAAACATAATAATGCAATAAGAGATAATAGCCCTCTATTGGATCCTATTTTTTGTGACGTGTTAATGACTGGTGGATATCAAGGTGGACAGCCTAATCTTACAAGTACATCATTATACCCGAACTGCAACAACCCTCTTAATAAAAAAGGCCCATGTCTATTCATTTCCCCAGTTGGTTAATACTGACTGTCACACTGACTGATCTGCTGCAGCAGTGTTTAGGCTAGTTTGATAATCAATAAATTAATCCACTGCAGATGCAGTGGCAAGACATCTTTCTGAAAGTCAGAACCAAAAAAATGACTGAGTTCTTCTTCCAGACTGCCTTCTTCATTTTTAATACATATTCAAACCATTTTCTTGTTGATCAGTTTTCTGCTTGTAAAAGTGGACTTTGCCACACAATACTGAAAGCCACTTCATCACAGATGACTTTTGACTATTTTTGATTGAGTTGACTAACAACATGAACAGTGCAATGGTTAGCAGATGGATCCAGAGATTATCCTTAAAGTGACAGAGAGAGAAACTTGACACTGACACTGACTGCCCTCTAGTGTTTTAAAATTAGCAACATTTTCACTCAAATGATGTGACCGGCTTTAGATGTCAAATCATTTCAACATGAATGTGGCTGAAATGTGAACATGTAGTATGTCTTTTATTCCTAACTTTAAAATTATTTCAGAGATTGTTTTGCTGTCATTGACTGTTTTATGAGGATGTGGTTTTTACAGTATGACATTTTTATTTAGTGTGTTTACTGTTGTTGGTTAATGATGATCTTTGTTCTTACCTGCCCAGTTAATAGACAGGATGAGAAAAACAACCAAATAATCAGAATCACTTTTAAATTCAGTTATCTCTGTCCAGTCTACACTGTAAATGTCAGTGATTCAGTCTCTGTCCTTCACTGTACAACACATATGTAGAGATGGAAGAGATCAGAGTTCTACATTGACTCCTCCTCACAGAGAAACACACCACATCTCAGGTAAATAATATTTTACATCAATGTTTAATATTCTGACTATAATTATGGTATTTTTAATTATGAAGATGCTTTTCATGTTATTCAGTGTAACATTATTTATAAACAAATTTGATGTTTTTATTGATGTTGTTCAGCAACATTTAGTGGACCATCCATATACTACATATATCATGCAGAAATGCCAAATATTTTCCTTACACCTGCTGTTAAAAAAATCAATAATGGGGACCTTATTAGAACTGTAGAAAAATATAAAAAGTGCATGTTAAATGTAACAATGAAGTCAGAAACCATAACATCAGCTGTTGCTTTCATAGTGTGCATCTGTGTGTGCTTTTAGAGTCACTGTCATACTATCCTTAGTGTCATCTGACTTCATATCCTCTACTGACACCTGTAGGACATTGTAAACAAATGTTCTGAGGTGTTTTTAGCCTCTCTGCTTCCTTTAACCAGTGTGTATGTTTCTGGCAGCAATAATAATAATTAATAATAGTAATCTTTATTTAAAGAGCACTTTTCCAAAACAAGTTACAAAGTGCTTTAACAAGTGCAAAGATAATGAAACACAGATTAAAACAAATTGTCAAATTGGGTAAGGTGGAAAAGGTTGGTGGACCCAAATGCAGGACACTGAGCTGAGCAGGTACAGTTCAAAAGGTTTATTTAAACAAACTAAAGGTGAGCACACTTACAGGCAGAGTGGCTGCGCTGAGGGTTTCCAAAATAAACAGAGTCCAAATAAAAGACAGTAATCCAACAGAAGTCCAAAATCCATTGAAACAAGCAGGGCAAACAGACAGGCTGAATACAGCCACAGGATATCAGACAGAGTATTACAAGCTACACACTGCATGAGATAGAGCGTATACATGCTACAATGACCGGACAAGGACTGAACAGAAAAACCAAACATACAGGTGCTGGTCATATAATTAGAATATCATCAAAAAGTTGATTTATTTCAGTAATTCCATTCAAAAAGTAAAACTTGGATATTATATTCATTCATTACACACAGACATATGATATATTTCAAATGTTTATTTCACTTAATTGTGATGATTAAAACTGACAACTAATAATGAAAATCCCAAATTCAGTATCTCCAAAAATTAGAATATTACTTAAGACCAATACAAGAAAAGGATTTTTAGAAATGTTGGCCAACTGAAAAGTATGAACATGAAAAGTATGAGCATGTACAGCACTCAATACTTAGGTGGGGCTCCTTTTGCCTGAATTACTGCAGCAAAGCAGCGTGGCATGGAGTCGATCAGTCTGTGCTCAGGTGTTATGAGAGCCCAGGTTGCTCTGATAGTGGCCTTCAGCTCTTCTGCATTGTTGGGTCTGGCGTATCGCATCTTCCTCTTCACAATACCCCATAGATTTTCTATAGGGTTAAGGTCAGGCGAGTTTGCTGGCCAATTAAGAACAGGGATACCATGGTCCTTAGACCAGGTACTGGTAGTTGGCACTGTGTGCAGGTGCCAAGTCCTGTTGAAAAATGAAATCTGCATCTCCATAAAGTTGGTCAGCAGCAGGAAGCATGAAGTGCTCTAAAACTTCCTGGTAGACGGCTGCGTTGACCTTGGACCTCAGAAAACACAGTGGACTAACACCAGCAGATGACATGGCACCCCAAACCATCACTGACTGGGAAACTTTACACTGGACTTCAAGCAACGTGGATTCTGTGCCTCTCCTCTCTTCCTCCAGACTCTGGGACCTTGATTTCCAAAAGAAATGCAAAATTTACTTTCATCAGAGAACATAACTTTGGACCACTCAGCAGCAGTCCAGTCCTTTTTGTCTTTAGCCCAGGCGAGACGCTTCTAACGCTGTGCCTTGTTCAAGAGTGGCTTGACACAAGGAATGCGACAGCTGAAACCCATGTCTTGCATACGTCTGTGCGTGGTGGTTCTTGAAGCACTGACTCCAGCTGCAGTCCACTCTTTGTGAATCTCCCCCACATTTTTGAATGGGGTTTGTTTCACAATCCTCTCCAGGGTGCGGTTATCCCTATTGCTTGTACACTTTTTTTCTACCACATCTTTTCCTTCCCTTCGCCTCTCTATTAATGTGCTTGGACACAGAGCTCTCTGAACAGCCAGCCTATTTAGCAATGACCCTTTGTCTTGCCCTCCTTGTGCAAGGTGTCAATGGTCATCTCTTGGACAACTGTCAAGTCAGCAGTCTTCCCCATGATTGTCTAGCCTACAGAACTAGACTGAGAGACCATTTAAAGGCCTTTGCAGGTGTTTTGAGTTAATTAGCTGATTAGAGTTTGGCACCAGGTGTCTTCAATATTGAACCTTTTCACAATATTAAATATTATATTACATTACCTCTACTTATCTGACTGCAATATTAAAAGGAATGAACACTTGAAATATATCAGTCTGTGTGGAATGAATATATACATTATACAAGTTTCAATTTTTGAATGGCATTACTGAAATAAATCAACTTTTTGATGATATTCTAATTATATGACCAGCACCTGCATATACACACCAGGGCTAACGAGCTGAGACATGAGGGACTAATCAAGCACACAGACACACAGTAATCACTGGGGAAACAGGTAGACAAGCAGGCAGAGGGATTATTGGGGGGGACAGACATAAGCAAATCAACGTGCAGAATAAGACAAGAACTTAGGCTGGTACATAAGAACTGAACATAAGGCACAGGCAACTGACACAAGAGAAGAAACCTACAGACTAAAACCTAATCATACACCAACACACTACAGACGTAACAGGAAGAACAGACTGAACTAATAACAGAACACAGAGCAGACATGGGTCTCTGGAGATGGTAAACCGGCCTTGAACTTGACAGAAAGTAGTAGATCCCAGCACTGTCTAATCTGATATAAGCAAGGCAGATTTAACAGATTTAATTGAATCCTCCTCACAAGGAGGAGAGAGCTGGATTAGGCAGTCAGGTTTTTTTTGGTGAACATGGAACATGAATGAACCTTGTAACTAACTGGTGACTTGTCACCAGTGTATCCTGCTTCTCGCCCAGTGTCACCTGTTTACCAGCTCCCTCCTCCCACAACCATCAATAATATGGAGGTTTTTGTTTTCAGTTAGACAAGCTTAAGAAATACATTTATTTTCAGTGGCCTTTGCCACTTTCTCTTATAGGACATGTAAATGTGATTAAAATGGTGTTGCTCTCCAGATTTATGTATTTGCTTCAAAAAAATTACAATTAAAGGTTCAGGGTTTAATATTTAGGAGGATCTATTTACATATATGCAATATAATATACATAACTATGTTATCAGTGGTGTGTAAAGACCTTATAATGAAACATTATGTTTTTATTACCTTAGAATGAGCCATTTCTATCTACATACACTGCGGGTCCTTGTTGTGCTGATTGTTTCAACAGTAGCCCAAATGGACAAACTACTTTACAGAGTGTGTTTCATCACTATGTTGAATATGAAGAAGAAGATGTAGTAGTAGTCGGCTGGTTTATTAGAAGTAAGAAAAGAAGAGATATTTGGAGAAATGGAGGCCCACACGTATTATTTAGAACAAGAGCCGACAGAGCGTGTTGGCCACCATAGCTTCTCCTGCTTGGAAAGGGAGGGGTGAGCGCTGACTGATGGTACATTCATGTGGTGTTGGAAAAATCAGATTCTTTTTTTCTCCTTAAATCTTTATTGCAACAAGAGAAGGTGTACATGGGACATAAAGGAGTATACAAAACTTTGATTCATGCAAAGACCTGCAAAGACCTGTCCAGAGTGTACCCCGCCTTTCGCCCCGATGTCAGCTGGGATTGGCTCCAGCCCCGACCCTGTACGCATAATATAAGGATAAGCGGTTGACGATGGATGGATCTTATATCTTGAGTTACTATGCAACAGAATTTAGGATTTAGGATCTTTATTTGAAAATGAAGAAATTAATGAATGAAGAAAGCACTGACTCTTTCCAGCACTGTGAACTTTTAACTTTACTTTCACAGTGGTAGTGGAAATAAATGTTCCCAGTGGTGCTGGTAAATAGAGGAAGTAGTTTTTGTATGACTCTCCTGTTATTGTCTCTCACTGTGTCTCTCTGGCACAGTAATACACTGCTGTGTCCTCGGTCTTCAGACTGTTCATCTGTAGATAGAGCTTACTGCTGGAGTCATCTCTGGAGATGGTGAATCTACCCTGGACTGACTGGGAGTAAAATATATGCGAACTGCCTGTGTGTATAAAAGCGATCCACTCCAGTCCTTTTCCAGGAGCCTGTCTGACCCAGTTCATATGGTAGCTGCTTAATGTGAATCCAGAGGCTGTACAGGTCAATCTGTGGGATTCTCCAGGTCTTTTAACAACTGGTTCAGATTCTGTCAGAGTCTGACCATCAACACCTGTCAAGACAGCAAAGAAAACCATCACATGCAACAAACTGACACCTTACAAGAAAACATTAAATAAAGATCAGTGAAGATCTTCACCTGCCCAGCAGACAGTTAAAAGCAGCAGTCCTGTCCTATAGTCCATCATGTTAAACTGTGTGTCCACTGTTCTCTGTCATCCTCTCTGCAGTCAGATAAGTAGAGGTGGAAGATATCTGAGTTTTGCATTGACTCCTCCTCACAGGGAGGAACTGGATTTGACTTGGATGTTTCAGTATAATTTATACAATAGGCTTTAGGTTGATAAACACATTATTTAAGTTGTTTATTATGTACAGTCTGCATCATGTGAATACTTTTACAACAGTTTACAAGTTATTAGGCATTGTTTTTGTATCTAGCATAGTTCACTACTGCAGTCGCAACTTTGATTAACCGTCTTAATGGCTGACTAGGTGAGGTAATTTTATCGTCATCGCCTTGCATCAGCCCACACAGCTGTGATTGACCTAGGTTCCTATGTATAATGATAACATTTTTAAGATTATTAGGCTAAGGGATCCCTTGATAAAGATGTGACTGTATAATATGGCCTATTGTACAACACTATATACATAGATATATATATAGTTACTATAATGAATGAATGCTTATGTATTAGGAAAATTCATGTCATGCATTCATTAAATAAACAGCTATTGGCTCGTTCCCTGCATGTTATTACTGAAACTGTACAGCTTTGTCAGAACTAGACTGAAGTGTCTCTGCTGTAGCTGAACTTGTTCTTCAGAGCATTATTTTGGTAAAAGTTGCCAGTGCTACTTCCCCACTGATGAAAAATCCAGTCCATTGGTTTTCCTTGACACTGGCTGATCCAACCTGTTACATAGCTGCTATCAGTCAAAGAATAACCAGAGACCTGACAGGTGATGGTCAAAGACTGTCTGGCTGGATGAGATCAATACTGTTCACACCTGTGGAAACAGAAATCAGCATTATCTCCATCAGTCATCTGACTATTCAGTGTTTCTAATGTGTTTATTAGTGTGAATCCACTGAAAGCTCCTCACAGGATCCAGCTGCCAGCAGCAGTATCAGAGCTGCAGAGAACATGTTGATGTTGAAGCTGAACTGATGTGAGCTCTTCTGTCCTCTCACTGACACACACACACTTCACTTCCTTATGAGTAACTTTTATTTGCATACTATTGAATACTCTTTTACAATTTTTATTTTTTAAATCGGTCGAAGGTGTACACAGTGTGTCTTCTCGATTGACCCTTTTTTTTTTGTTTTTACTTTTTTTGTGGAAAAAGTCTAGCGGGATGTGTGTGACAATTTATATTTTTACAAAAATTTTATATGGATTTGAAACCTGATCGCAAAGTTTGACAAATGCCCAGACTTATTTTATTTTTTTATTTCAAATTTTTTTAGATCCACCTGTATCTTCTGCCATGATATGATTTATTGAAAAAATATGTCTTGAATTTCATACAGTTAGTGTAGGTTAACGTAGAAAAAACTGAACATTGTATCATACACAGTGTTTTAAAACATTTCATTGCAGTTGAATTATGTTGTAAGGTTATCTATAAATGCAGTGCAGTGAGTCATGATAAACTGTCCCACACACTGACAAATACATTTGTGTTGATGAGGTGTGTTTCACTGTTAATTTGTAATTATTCAATGTTAAATGTATCACACAAAGATCAGTTTTGGAAGTATGGAAAGAAGGAAGGCAGATTGGTGGTGCTTCTCAAGTCTCTTTATTGCATCCACTTTTCCTCACTCGCATCTTTTCCAAGGAAACCATTCCAGGAGAGAAGGAACAAGGAAATATGTTTTTAGAGACATGAGACGTCCTTTCCTCCAAAGCATCTCATGAAGCGATGTCTGTTTCTGATGACGGCGGCAGCTGATCACAGCTGGATTGGCTCTCAGTCGACTCTAACAGCTTTAGAGACTTTTGATGGAATTTGTGTCTGCACACATGTGCACTGTGTTGGTACTACTGGTGTTGGACACCTGTCAAGCACTGAAACATCATAAGACACAAACATGCAGCATCAACTAGTGGTCGGAGGATGCAACTGCACAACTTCAGTGGTCCCTTGTGTTCCCCTTGCATGCATGATTACTTCAAGCTTTGCATTACAACCATCAACCCAGTCAGAACATTAGGGGTGCGACGAGATCTTGTGCCACGAGATTAATTTGATTTCTCATCAAGTTAAAAGTTGTCTTGTCAGAGTCATGCAGCTGCCGTTTTCCACACACCACACATCAATTTTCTCACAAAGTGAAAAACAAATGTATAACCAATAATGTCGAGCCATGATAGTAATCAAGTGAACCTGCTCTCGCTCTGTGAGTCCCTATTGTGACACAGAGGTAACGTAACTGGTGGAGATTTGCAATATAAACATTTGAAAACTGAGGCACAAATTTGCTCTGTTTGGGACTGTTAACTGCACTTTATTGTGTTGCTATAGTTAAAATGTCTGTGGCTTTGTGGTGAGATTTTTGATCAGAAGTGTTTTTACTTTCCGTTTAACATGCAACATGGAGTCCCAAACTGTCAGCAATACAGCAATAACACAGCAGAGACGAATACAGGAAGAATAAAAAAAAATATATATATATATATATATATATATATATATATATAAACAGAAAAAAATATATATTGCATGGAGCAATGCTGAGAATGAATTTGAATTTAAGATTCTCATAGCCTGGGGGGAAGTCTGCACTGCAGTTTGGTGATGCAACAGCAGAAACATCTATGTCTCTTGCCAGAAGGCAGCAGGGTGAACAGGCTGTGGTTGGGTGGGTACTGTCTTTTAGTATCCTTTGGGCTCTGAGCAGGAACCACACCAATATTACTGAGGCTCAGCAGATGGGTACCAATGATCTTGGGCAGTTTTAATGAGTGCTGCAGAGCCCTCTGCAGAAACTGCCTGCCCTCTAGTGATTTTATAAAAGAAACTGCAACATTGTTCTTCACACTTATTTTATAACTCACTTTAAATTCCACATCATTTCCAGACATTGTTGAGAAATGTATAGTTTTAGCAGTAGTTTCATTTCAACAAGCAGATTGTTCTGCTGCCCTTTTATGAACACGTGATCTTTGGACTGTATAATGCATTATTCAAAAGAAATTATGTAACATACAATATCAAACGTTGCTGTTTTTGGACCTTTTATTAACAAGTCATCTATATTGTGGATAATGTTAAATAATCATATTTCTCAGAAACAGTTTTTAGTAATCTGTAGAATGAATTGAGATATATATATATATATATATATATATATATATATATATATATATATATATATATATATATATGCGCAATGTAAATACAGAATATAAAACAATAAATAATAATATATAAATAAAATAAATATAAACAATTAAATATAGAATTGAATATGTAATTAGAATATTAGGAAAATACTTCATGCTTGGGGTCAAAAATGTGAACGATGAGTACTGTTGGATTTTGTACAGCTGCTCAACCAACTCCAGTCACTGTGAGGCTGTCGAGCACAATAATAAACAGCAGAATGTCAGAGTCTGACCATCAACACCTGTCAAGACAAACAAGAAAATAGTTTCTTGCTGTAAGCTAGCCAGTTTATGAGGACAGATTCAATCAATGACGATCTTCACCTGCCCAGCAGACAGTTAAAAGCAGCAGTCCTGTCATGTAGTCCATCATGTTAAACTGTGTGTCCACTGTTCTCTGTCATCCTCTCTGCAGTCAGATAAGTAGAGGTGGAAGACATCTGAGTTTTGCATTGACTCCTCCTCACAGGGAGGAGAGAGCGTTAGTGGAGAAAACTGTGAAAACTGGGGAATTAATGTCAAATAGTCAACCCTCCAATTAAGCTCCAATCCAATTCTGATGTTTGTCTGAAATGTTTCAATTTCAGTAAAATGTCTATCAGTATAAACGCCAGAAGCATATGTATTTGAATAGTAGACTAAATGTAGGATAACAGAGGTGAATGTGGTAGAAGAGAGTTACATCGATCTGACGCTAAAATGAGAGCTGACAGCAGCAGAGAAAGTAACAGTTTTAAACTTTGACAGCAACAGAATGGTTGGCTACAATACAATAATACACAATAAAAAATACAGTGTTATGAAATAATTTCAATAGTCTGTTCTTACGGCTGCTACTCTTAATACTCTACTGGGTGAAAGTATTTACATAAAACAGTATTTCTGAAGAAAGATTTTAAAGAGCCAAATGCATGGCTGCTACTTGTATAAGAATTGAAAATTGCTGGGACAGTAACTCATCCAAATATCTCCACAAGTAGAGAGACTCAGAAAAAGCTTCTTTCCTCAGCCTCGTCTAGCACAATGTCCTCTGTGAATCCTTTGCACCTCCCTGCACGGATAAGCAGGTATAGATAATGGATGGATGGACATTTGTCACTTTTATATACTGAAATATTGCACACACCACCTGCTCACTGTTCAAATGTTCAGTTTAGCATTTTAACACACACTCAACATATACATGGAATTTGACTCCATTTTGATTATTTACTGATCCCAATGTACTTACACAGAAATACAGACATAGACATACAGACATACAGCTAATAACAGCAACAACAACGATAGAAAACCTGTTTGCTTCTCTGATCTCCTTTGTCAGCGTGTTTCTGACCTGGTTTCACAGCATTCACTGTCATCACTCCTGAAGTCCTCCACTTCGGCCTGACGAAGCTGCCTGAGTTTAACTGTAAAACAGTTTTGTTGTTGTTGCATGTGCAAAAGGTTTTAGTTGGAACACGTGTCCTCTAAAGCTGATACAACATCAGATCATGAGATCAGTATCAGAGCTACAGAGAACATAGTTGATTATGAGGCTGAAGGGATGTGAGATCTTCTGTCCTCTCACTCACTCAATTCAATTAAATTAAAATGCTTTATCTGCATGAATGTCATCAGAACAGTATTGCCAAAGCTTTAACGAAAATACAACAATTCAATTCATACAGTTAAATAAAAAAAAAACAGTAAACATGTGTGTGTGTTTAATGAACTGTCATTTTTAATCACTCTCTCTCTCACACACACACACACACACACACACACACACACACACACACACACACACACACATTTCACTTCTTCATGAGTGACATTTGATTTAAATCAGTTTAAGTTGTAAACAGCGTGTCTACTCAAGTGACTAGACTAGGTAGAGAAATCATTATTTATTTAAAGACCTTTTTTTTTGAAAGAGCTTATATGGACTTAAATGTCAACAAGATGGTTAATTTATTATTGTCTTTACACTTGTTAAAGCACTTTGTAACTTGTTTTTGAAAAGTGCTCTACAAATAAAGATTATTATTATTATTATTTAGCAACATTTTCTTTTACTATAAATAAGTCTTAGAAACTGAAACTGAATATTGTATTAAACAGCGTTTAAAGCAAGTTTTCACTGCAGTTGATTTATGTTGTAATTACAGTAAACTTATAAATGCAGTCGTTGTTGTGAGTCATGATAATCTGTCCCAACACACTGACAAATACATTTTTATTGATAAAATGTTTTACATTGTTAATTGGCCATCATTCAATGTGTTTTCAAAGCCCTGACGTGCTTCAGTGCTTCTCATACAGAAATGAGTGTTGTTCAGTTTTTGTACAGCTTTGTAGTCTGGTGTGTCACTGTGGCTCTCGTGCATAATAATAAACAGCAGAGTCTTCTTGTTTCAGACTCTACACCTCTAAGTACAAAAGATTTTTGGACCTGTCTTTGGTGAAACTGGCCCTGGAGACTTTGGGCAAATATTTGTCTTCTGGCAGTATCACTTATTCATTCAGTTTACATCTCAGTGTCTCACAAGCACAAGAAGAAACAGCAGCTCCTTCACTCTTCCAACTGTTCATCTTGAAATCTATAGTAGATGGTGAGATCTGTTATGTAAATGAAATTAGGGTTGTGGTGAAGCAAGCTCACAAAGGGAGTATAAAACTCTAGATCAGTCCAAAGTGACAGTTAAGATCAGCGGAATTTCACTCCCATATTGTGACCAACTTTAGATGCCAAATAATATATGAATGTCATTGGCTGTTCTGAATGAAGTGATCATTACAGTCAGACATTTATACCAGCTGTGACAGCATGTGACTCGTATTGTTTTCAACTCCTGAGTCTGTTTGTGTTTCACTGTCAAAATGTGTTCCAGGAGACACCTACCGTAGCGGGAACTACCATTGTGGTGATTTACAGTACTTTTCCAGAAGTGTCTGTGGACAGATTTTCATAATGAAAAAGCGTCACAACCGTGCAAGATGCAGTCATGGTACTTTACAGGTGTTTATTTTAGATCGAAATGAATGCTGACTTTGAATATGGATGTGGTCGGAGCAAAGATACAGGAACTTCTATCTTACACAGACTCCGCCCTCTACTGGACTATGTGGGTACTATCTCCTCCAATCACACCCACCCACTGAAATTTTATTGTGCACGTAGCCGACCAATATGACGTCGCTACCGATACGTGCGTGACGTATAAATAGCAGTGTCCTTACTGCCTCAGCATCCTTTTTTTCTTTACCAAACGGCAAGCTGCTCACTGAATTCACCACCTCCACAGATGGAGTTGCCACTTCTAGAAATTAATCTTTGCACCCGGGCGAGGTGACCCGCATCCTGCCCAGACGAGTTCAGTCAATCTAAGCTAACAGTTCGCCCTGCAGCCTACGCCACTCTCCCGGTCAGAACAGAGTGAGAGGGTGGTTTGCTAGCCTGTGGTGCGTTCAAGGAGACCACAGAGAAGCAAGCTGTGGTGTGTTCAGGGACACCATGGCCCCCCCTTGGGCTAAACTTCTATTTATGGAGAGTTTGGCGGCGAAGAGTGCCGAAGATGCATGTAGAATGGCAACGCTGCTGCATGCTGACAAGCTGGGTGGACAGCATTCTGAGATGAGGCTCCTCTCTTCAGTTCTGCTGCATACCACCAGTTTTCCTGGACATAATGGAAGCCAGTCTATCCTCTCAAGAGGAAGTGGACCTTCTGGCCGCCAAGATCCAGCAACTTTTGCTGAAGCAGGCTGTCTTAGGGGATCTCATGCATGACATGCACAGAGGTCTTGCTCCATGTACTTTTTGGTCTCGAAAAAAGAGGCTTCTGAGCCATTCTGGATCTCTGCCATCTGAACCAGCATGGGCAAAAGGGCGTTTCCACATGCTGATGATCAACTGCTGGACCTGAAAGACGCCTATTTCATGTTGAGGTGACACAATAACAGGGAATTTCTATTCTTCACCTCTCAGGGTGTAGCCTACAAATACATTAGGCTCCCCGTCAACTACTCGCTAGCCCCCCACACGCTCAGCAGATGCTGCACTGCAATCGTTGCGCGAGAAGGGCATGAGGGTTCTTTTCTACTCACGACCTCATGGTCATGGAGAGATTGAAGCCTTAGTTGATCTCCACACAGCCCAGTTGATTTTGCACCTCAACAGCCTGGGGTTGTGATCAACTGGGAAGAGAGCTCCCCCCAGCCGCTGCAGCGAGCGGAGTATCTGGGGATTGTGCTCAACTACAACACTCCAAGAGCGTACCTGTCGAGACAGGCGCGTCACTTGGTGGTCGACAGTCTGCAGGGGAGTGCAGTGAGTGTTGTGGCTTCCCGAGGAGAGCCGAGGGGGCCACACACCACACATCCACAATCCACTCCAGCTTGTGTTTCTAGTGTGGTGGTGTGTTTCCTCCAGCACGTACATGAACAGACAGGGCGGAGTCCAATCCACTGCTCTGTTGGCGCTGGCAGGGAATCCATGGACGTGGGCATCAGAACACCTGCTGTCTCTGAAAGCCCTTCACGTCCCAGGCTTGGAAAACGGCGGTGGCTGACCTCATGTCGAGGGCTGGCCCCCAACTGAGCGGGTGGAGACTGCACAACAATGTGGTTCAGCAGATCTGAGCTCGCTTCGGGAGAGCAGAGGTGGATCTGTTTACCAACACCCACTGCGGTTTGCAATTCAGCCACAGGACAGCCCACCCTTGGGGATTGACGCACGAGCCATTGCCAGAAGAGCTGCTGTTTGCATTCCCCCCCACCCCATCTCATCCCTCCAGTTAGGTGAGGCAGGAACAGTCGTTCATCATTCTAGTAGAAGTGACGCAGCCTACAATGACAGCCCTGGCTTGGTCTGGGGGGGGTCTGTCACAAGGGTGAGGCTTCATATGCACAATGCTAGTGTTGGACCATCCTCTCCAGGTTTTGCTCCTAAAAGGGGAGAGGCAGGCTGGTCTATCCGCTGAGGTCGTACAGACCATCCAAGCGGCGGGCAGTCTCCACCATGTCTTGCTGTAAAGCTAAGTTGTTGGGCTTTCAGCGCTGATGCATTGACAGGGAACCGGATCTGCCTACCTGTTCGGTGGGATCCGTTTTCTCTTTCCTGCAAAGTCTGATGGAGAAGGGGCTGTCGCGCTGCAGCTATATCTCCTGTGACGGGGGGTTTATTGACAGAACAGTCTTCACCCACCCCCTCGTAATACGCTTTTTGCAAGGTGTGAGAAGACAGCGACCGGTGTCGTGTCTTTCTGCGCCTCAGTAGGACTTCCTGCTTGTGTTGGTGGCTCTAATAGCTGCACCTTATGAGCCCCTGGAGCAGTCCTGCTATCTCTTGAACAGCCCTGTGCCTTGCTCTCACCTCTGCTAAGAAGGTGAGTGAGCTGTGTGCCTGTCGGTTCACCCCAGCTGCATGCTGGTTTATGGTGTCCACAGTGGCCGGCCTGTGGCCGATATGGTAACCCTAGTTCTATAAGCACAGGTGATGAGCCCTGCCGCTCCGACACCATCTGCTGAAGAGGCGGTTGGATGCTGAGGCAGTAGGGACACTGCTATTTATACGTCACGCATGTATCGGTAGTGACATCTTATTGGTCAGCTACGTGCACAATAAAATTTCAGTGAGTAAGTGCGTGCGTGTGATTGGAGGAGGTAGTACCCATAGAGTCCAATAGAGGGCTCTGCTTACAGAACTAGGGTTACCATATCGTAACCTTCGTTATTACATGTCCAGTACAGCGTACTGATGAAATAATGTAGTGATTTTTAATACTTATGGGTTGGAATGTTGGCGGGGTTGCAACTGTGATTCCATCGCAAGAATGCGTTTAATGGTTATTGTTGTTTTTTAATAATGGTTTTCTCAGGGCTAATTTACGTGATTGTATATAAAACCATAAAACAAAAGAAAAATGAAAACGGAACTATTTTGTTATGTCATCCTAGTGAGGATGAGTTGCCTAGTGTAACTTTTTGTACAGCTGCTCAACCAACTCCAGTCACTGTGACTCTCGAGCACAGTAATAAACAGCTGAATCTTCAGTCTTCAGACTGTTCATCTGCTGTCTGCTGTTGTCTCTGGAGATGGTAAACCGGCCTTGAACTGACTGAGAATAGTAGATGCTCCTACTGAGAGTACCAATAAATGCGATCCACTCTGGTCCTTTTCCAGGAGCCTGTCTGATCCAGTTCATGTTGTAGCTGCTGAAAGTGAATCCAGAGGCTGTACAGGTCAATCTGTGGGATTCTCCAGGCCTTTTAACCACTGGTTCAGATTCTGTCAGAGTCTGACCATCAACACCTGTCAAGAGGATAAAAACATCAAGTGAAATAACCTGGTGACACAAATAAAATACATATTGGACTAAGATCAGTGAAGATCTTCACCTGCCCAGCAGACAGTTAAAAGCAGCAGTCCTGTCCTATAGTCCATCATGTTAAACTGTGTGTCCACTGTTCTCTGTCATCCTCTCTGCAGTCAGATAAGTAGAGGTGGAAGACATCTGAGTTTTGCATTGACTCCTCCTCATTGAAGAGAGAGATTGAATAGTGTCTTTTAAACCACTCCTCAGGACGGTTTGAATTAATTATTTATCCTAAATTACTGTAGTTTATGAGATAAATATCATGTCATATGTCAAAACTGGGGAAAAAAACTTGGACCTTCAAACTGAAATTTGAAGGTCCATGTTTGATAGCTTGAACTGTAATAAAAATGTTTTGCAAAGTTCAAATCTCCTTAAACATTATTTTATATTAGTTTATTTCTCACTGTTCTCCCAGTGTATTAGTTTTTTTCCCAGGTCCAGGACCCTGTGTACTCCGTTCCCTTTTTCCCCCACTCCTACACCCTTGTTAGGTGGAATTGACAGACTGCCCTGCCAATGACAGTAGATCTAAAAGGTTTGTGGCAGCAGTAGCTCAGTCCATAAGGATTAGGTTGGGAACCGGAGGGTTGCCGGTCCAGCTTGGACCAGAGTTGCGGAGTGGTAGCTGGGGAGGTGCCAGTTCACCTTCTGGGCACTGCCGAAGGAGGCCTTGAACCCCCAACGGCTCGGGGCGCTGCACTGAGTGGCAGCCCCCTCACTCTAACATCTCTTTGTGTGTTGCTATAGGTTGTGTTTGTGCATGTGTGTGTATTTCAGACCTGTGTGTATATACTAATATACACACAGAGTGAAAACAATGAGTTTCCCCTCAGGGGATTAAAGGTATGTTTTCCTCTCTGCCATCAGATTAGTGAAGGTGGAAGACAGCTAGGTTTTCCATTGACTCATCCTGACAGGGAGGACAGAGCTTGGCCTTTGTTTCTTGGAACTGATAAACAATAATGTACAAGTTGCAACACCAGATAAATAAATGTGATTTAGGATCTAATTTTTTTTTTTCACGACACAAAATCTTGACATGTCCAAAACACGTTTTTACCCATCTTAATCTCACTTCAGGTCCACAAAGTGATTTATCTATTACAGTAAAGAAAAACACGATGAGAATCATTCAATTATCATTAAATAGTAATTCAGTTTTTAGATTTTACAGGGAGGAGAAAAGTGGATTTGACTTTGCTTTCAGTTTATTGTTTGATGAAGAATCAACATTCAAGAGTCATTCCTTCAAGTCAGTCGAGGTTGTCTGACGTGTTAATTTCATTTGCGATAAATGTCTGAGTATTACCACCACAAACTTTTAATGCTTTTAATACAACTTCAAAATGCTCTTAGTTTATAAATCTGACAAATTTACAAACAAGATTTGATCAAATATGTTCAAATATAATTTGGCCTCATTACTCCCTGTGAGAATATTGGACAGCAGATGAGCTAAATGACCTACAGTATTCCTCTGATCCACTAGCATTTTTGAAAACTGATAGAATGTCATCTACTCATGTTACACCACCCACCATGTTTTTAATATATTTTGGATCGTGGACATTTCATTATCATTCTGATCCTGCCAAGTCCGTTCTGTGATCAAACTGATTTCATATAATTTATGATTTGTACTTGTGACAATAACGCTTTGACATTTGAAAGAATTAAATTACGGTTTGTGATGTAACATCATTAAGCTAAAAAATGTTTACTTATGAGTTTAAAACATTTAGAACTTAACATGGATACATCAAAGTGTTTTTGCATCTGGTGAGAAAATGAAGATCACGTTGCTGTTTGTTGTCTGTGGAGGTTTTTGTGCAGCTGCTCCACTGTCTGCAGTCACTGTGTTTTATCGAGCACAGAAGTAAACAGCAGAAACTTCTGCTGTCAGGCTCTTGACCTCGAGGTACTGAGTGCTGCTGGGCACATTTTCAGTCATGATGAAACGGCTTTGAAAGGAGCTGGCATAGCTAGCAGAGTTGGAACCTGTGTTCATCCACCCAATCCACTCCAGAGCTTTCCCTGGCCTCTGTCGTACCCAGTGAATATTGTAGCTTGTCATGCTATAACCAGATATGACACATGACATCTTCACTGTCTCTCCAGGTCTTTTCACCTCAGAGGGAGACTGGTCCTGTTTGATCTCACTCCAAACTCCTGTAAGCAAAGAAATTCTGATTATTACTGTCACAAAAGAAGTAAAGCATTAATGGTAACTACAATTAATAAACTCCAGATAATTGTATTGCCCATTCTGTGATAAACACTGTAGTTCAGCTTACTGATCCGAGTGTTTCAGAAATATATAAAACTGTCCCAGTGTTCTGCCACAAGTTGCTGATGGTGTGTTTATAAGAGAGGAAGAGTTTGCATAGACCTAAAAAGGGAACATGTGACACACATACATTTCCATAAGTAGAGAATCTCTAACAGCTGAGGAAACTGTATACCGGTATGTAAATATCAAAGTCCTGACAATTCATTTATGGACTAACCAAATAGGACACAAAACTTCCTTCCATTCCATAATGACAATCATTTACTCGTGCAGTTTAGAGCTTTTTCATCTTGGCAAATTTACAAAAGGGAAATTTTCCTTATTTGTTAATTATTAATACCTTTTGAGAGACAGAGCTATTGTTATGTCCGATGTTATTTTCTACTGCATTGCATTGAAACTGAAAATATGCTTTCCTCATGTCCTCTAGGCATCCACAAGAAATAAAAATGGGTCATATCCTTATTATAATGCCTGCAGTGGAGGTCAAATGAGATGCACATGGATACATTAAAATACTCCACTCGTTCTCTGTTTTACATTCAGTGAATTCCATAAACATCCAACTATACACAACTGTCCTCCTTTTTTCAAAAACCACACCCATTTCCCTAAACTCTACACACAAATCCCTTCATTTCAGATTGCCTACATCATGCAGTCATTGAGAAAACACTAACATTCAATATTGTTCACTCAATCAGCACAGAGAATCTCTGGCCTGTCCAAGACCAAAGTCAGGAGGCTGGGGCAGAATAATTAGTTGTTTGGTGTGTTGTACTGTACAGTACTAAGAAATAAAAAAAAAAAAAGTGCAAATGTTTACATTTGTTATTTCTATTGTTGTGTTCGTTGTGTGAAAAGGTTCCTAGGGTTTGGTTTTTCAGCAAGATTGAATGGTTTTGAGTGGAGAGCTTCATTTTAACTTGAAAATAGGACATTTGGGGAATTGGGTGAGAAGCTGTGGATTTGTGTTTAAAGTAACGAGAAAAAGGGGCATAATTTCAAGAAATGTGTTTAAGCAATTTTGAAAAACTGTAATAAAGCTCTGTTATGAAATGAGCAAAATATGCCTATTTAGTATGCAGTTCAATTTCTACTCTGTTTAAACACATTCCTTTCTAACCTAGGCTATATCATATCTGCGTGATTACAATAACTCTGTTTCAACAATTCACCATGTCGGTTTCACCTACAGCATTAAGCTCAAATGTTACTTGCAGTAGCACATTGTTGCTGCGCTTCCTCTTTTAAACAAAGCTAGAAATTAATATAACTCTTACAACTCTGTTTCAACAACCACATTACATAGGCCCATATAAAATATATTTTTTAGAAACTTGCATAATGACGATAGAGACCATGCAGGTTCGGTACAGAAGCAGGCCTACAGAACTTACTGTATTGGAAATCCTGAAAAGGATGAGAAGGAAGCTAATCGGAGAATCTTGAAGCATATAAGCTCCGTCCCCGCGAGCGTACCTCGCCCTTGCTGTTGCAGAGCGGAGTGGCTCGCACTGTACTGTAGTTTATTCAAAGTTCAATGATTCGAAACGAGTCCATATTGCACCAAATACAACACTACACTGCCTCTGGTCCACACCAACACCCCGGCCACATGTGAGGTCTATTGGATTATTGGTTATTGACAGTGGTGTAGTCTAGTTCTTTGTAGTGAGTATAGCCTCATACTCACGGGTCCCAGAGCGACACGTCCCAAAGCGACACCCCATAAGCACCACACTACACTTACGTATATATACAGTATGCAATACATCTAATAGAGAGCATTCTGATGGACTGTTTAGGCTATGTGTTATCAACACTGCAAATACTTTAACAGCCAATGACGGTTAGGGGAAGGGCGTCGCTTTTTGTTGAAAAGTGGTGCGGACATTTTAGGGCTCAGAAAAGAGTTGTGACAAAACACTTAGCAATCTGGACCGTCTGGGGGGTCTGGAAAGCAGTCAGTATCTGGTGTGACCAACATTTGCCTCATGCAGGGCAACACATCTCCTTCGCATAGAGTTTATCACGGTGTTTATTGTGGCCTGTGTAATGTTGGCATACTCCTCTTCAATAGCTGTGCGAAGTTGCAGTCAGGTCGAGACCCCGATGAGGACGACGAGCATGCAGATGAGCTTCCCTCAGACGGTTCCTAACAGTTTGTGCAGAAATTCTTTGGTTATGCAAACCGATGGTTGCAGCAGCTCTACGGGTGGCTGGTCTCATACGACCTTGGAGGTGAAGATGCTGGATGTGGAGGTCCTGGGCTGGTGTGGTTACACGTGGTTGTGAGGCCAGTTGGATGTATTTCCTTTGGAGACGGCTTATGGTAGAGAAATGAACATTCAATTCACAGGCAACGGCTCTGGTGGATATTCCTGCAGTCAGCATGCACGCTCCCTCAAAACAACGGGTGTGGCATTGTGCTGTGTGATGGAACTGCACATTTTCGAGTGGCCTTTTATTGTGGCCTGTGCAAACATTTATCTATCTAATTATTTCGGCAGTTTGGCATATTTGATGAAATTAATATATTTGCATTATTCTTGGGATGTATCCACATAGAGACACCTTGAAGCCTGAATACGCTTTTGATAAAAACAGACTTTCACAAAGGAGACAGGTGTTCGTTTCCCATTTGAATGAAATAGTTATTATTTGTTACTTAACTTACATAACTTATGTAACTAACATTCTCTTTTTAAGCAGCAGTAAGCAACTGCTTGTTTTTATTTAGCTTAAGTTACTTTTTTGGACAAAGCACATTTGTTTCTTCTTTAATTTCTCCCTGTTTATACATGGACCAGCTGAGCTATTTTCATACTGTCTAATTCACAAGCAGTCAGGCACACCGCTAGTGCACACACAAGCGCACACACTTACTCATGGACACCACATACACACATCCTACACACACACTAAGGGACACACATAATTTCTTAAATATCAACAGTTTAAATTCATAATTCAAGATTTAAATATAACAGAGTTGACGTAGATTTACCTCCAATGATAACAGGCTTTCTTAAATTCTAACCCCCCAAAGCTATGATCAAAGAAAAACATGTTACTGTTGAAAACAGATGGTTCAAACTCTCACTCATTCTTAAAGTGGGAGACAGATCTATACAGTGGTGTAGTCACGTGATACACAGGTAAACGTATACCCACTAGGAAAGGTCAAGGATCTCCGTATGCCACTCTGGGTGACAGCAGCTGCAGCAGATGACACGAACGTTAACGTTACAGAAACTACAGAAAACGAGCCAGAGGAGGCTGATGCTATCCTAATGTTAACGTTACCTGGTGATTGAAAGTAGCATATGCGTTGTCATTATCGTTATCATTCCCGTAACTGTAACAGCAGGTGATTGTTGGTATACTGAATTGCATCTAGAACTATTTAACTTAATTAACATTAGTGTGGTGGATCAATGAATGTGGGATACTGTGTGTGTGTGTGTGTGTGTGTGTGTGTGTGAGCGTGTGAGCAGTAGAAGAAGTAACAGTTCCTGTATGCTTGCTCGGGTATTTAAGGTGATACAGTACATAGCCTACGTTTGACAATGCTTTTGGAAGATGTGTGCTTGAGAAGATGTAGACCACTTTTTGTGTTCTCACTTTTAAGGTTATTATACTCTACATTATGAATGAATTTTGGTGATAGAACTGCACAAATGGTCAGTGTTATTACTGCTACTGATAAGCCTCAGTTTTCCATTATTGTTAATAAAAGTTGCAAGTTGCGCTCTTAAATGTGCATAAAAATGGCCAGCTGATAAAACCTGTGCTCAAGTGACCATATTCATAAAACATCTAAGGCTAAATGTAGCTTTTAACTGGCTAAGTTAGATGGTGATTAACACTAAACAGAAAATCAGTCTTTTCTCCCCACCAGTAACTGTCAATGTTACTCTTGACAGTTACGGGCCTGTTCCCTTGTGGGGCGGGTTGGTGCCTGCCCCTATGGCCCGGTGTTGCTCTGGGGCGCTCCGGCATGCCTGAGGATCGTGTGGGGGAGGGGCTGGACTCCCTATGACCTCCTCCACCTTTCCGGTTATGTCTCACTAAATACAGCCTTAATGGTGCTTTCAGACCAAAAGCGAAGCAAGCGTTTGGGGCGGTGAGTTTACATACAAAGTCAATGCAAAGATGCGTAGAGCCGCGACTTCCTGTCGGGCGGCGTGAAGCGACGCGAAGGGGGCGGGGCTGGCAACATGAAGGCAACGCAAAGGAATTCGTGTGAGTTGAAAGTCCCATGACGCTGAGTCGCGATAGCCTATCACTGTTGAGAATGTCCGTTTGTCACTGACAGGTTCAGAGCAATGTGTGGAGAGGGCCGGGCAGAGCGGGGGATTTAAAATCTGCTGGCCGGTGGAGAGCTGCTAAACTTGGGGAAGAGGAGCAGAGAGCAGCGCTGCAACCTTTGGACAAATAAACACCTGTAGTCGGACTGGATTCTGACAATTACGTCGTTTACTCGCGGGAGGAGCTTGGAGTTAACTGCTTTTATTTAAGTTTAAGTTACTGGAGCTTCTCAGCAGCCAGCTTCCGTACACATCCGGTTTCAGTGTTGTTAGTGTTGGACAATGACTTCAAATTTAGATAAAAACCGAACCAAACTGGACATTACTTGGAGAAAAGAAAGCGAGGAGGTTGAACTACCAGAAAACATGTCTCTGTAGCTTTATTCCAGCTATCATTGTACTTTACTGTGACCAAGTTAGCATACAATAGCCCTGATCGATCCAAACTCCAATCAGAAAACAAACATTTTAGAAGTTGTAGTCCTGCTGTCTTGCTGACAGACCTGAAAAAGCATGAATTCATGTTTAACAAATCTGCATCATGTTGTGGTTATTTCGGCATCAGTTTAATCTGTTTATTGCTATTTAATCACAGCAAAATGTTTACTTTGGGTTCATACAGCTGTAGTAATGACAAGTTGTTTTTATTCACGTTATCGCGTTAAAATCGCCTTCTCGCTTTGTGTGTGAACACTTGCAGCGAATGTACTCACGCGAGGAAAGTGTCGCAAGGAGAAAATTTGCGTTTGGTCTGAATGCTGCATAAGACTCTGAGGGGTGGGCAAGGCTGCTTTATTGCATATATAATGATTGTGCTTATCATAATGAGTTTAAAGATGTGACCTCTGATGCTCCACACAAGGTACAAGAGCAGGACAGAAGTACACTGTGCAGACTGAAGATTTGCATTAGGATACAATGGGGAGGGAGGGGCTCTCAGGCAGTCTGTTCTAGTTTCATTGAATTGTCGCATTTATTATTAAATCTTTTTTTTTTTAAAGTTGCTTTTCCTTCCATGTAAAAAAATTTCACATCCAGAGATGGGATCCCATTATTGTTTTGTATAGTTTTATCATATAATCCAAAAATACAAAAGCCTGTCTGTAGACTGTTAAGTTGAAGTCTAAAATGAATTTGTGCAGGTCTGTTGGTGGTTTGTGTCACTGTGGAGCCACGTACACAATAATACACAGCTGTGTCCTCAGGCTGCAGATTCTGTCCTGTTAATTTCACTGATGAAGTTGAAGTGTATGTGTTGTAAAGGAATTTGTTCTTTAGAGCATTATTTTGGTAAAAGCTGCATCCTACATATCGATGTATAATCCAATCCATTGGTTTTCCTTCACACTGTCTGATCCAACCTGTTGCATAGCTGCTATCAGTCAAAGAATAACCAGAGACCTGACAGGTGATGGACAAAGACTGTCCCGGCTGCACAACCATCATGTCTGGCTGGATGAGATCAATACTGTTCACACCTGTGGAAACAGAAATCAACATTATCTCCATCATTCATCTGACTATTCAGTGTTTCTAATGTGTTTGTTAGTGTGAATCCACTGAAAGCTCCTCACAGGATCCAGCTGCCAGCAGCAGTATCAGAGCTGCAGAGAACATGTTGATGTTGAAGCTGAACTGATGTGAGCTCTTCTGTCCTCTCACTGACACACACACACTTCACTTCCTTATGAGTGATGACACACAGCTCTACATCAGCACTAAGTCTCCTACTCCTCTTCCACCAGTGCCACTTAACTGCCTGAAGGACATCAAGAACTGGATGGACAGTAACCTCCTCAAACTGAAAAAGACAAAACAGAACTCATGGTGTTTGCCTCACAGTCACTTCTCAAAAAGGCTGGTGTGATCACATTGGATGTGGATGGCTGCTCAATCTCTGCATCCCCTGTGAGAAATACATTATAAGTTGCTGATTTTTAGGATTTCACTGTAACGAACATGTGAGAAATTAGCATTGGTCACAGGGTTTTTGTCCCTAATCAAAAGTTGACTGATTTACAATAAACGTCTGCTGGCATTTAGGTGGGAGTTTCAACATAGACCAATCAAGAGACAGAGAAACATCTGATGCCACATACATTTCCTTTCTTAGCTCAGGAAGAGTTTTGAGTGTATGCTAATACTCTGCCATTTGTTTTCCTTCATCTACCATTTGTTGGCTGTTGTTTGCTTTGTACTTGTTCTGTACTTAAGGGGAGGAAATGCTGAGTTCGGCAGAGTAACCGTGCGTTCTCTCCGTGGCCACGTTACATAAAGAAATGATTCAACACATCTATTTGACTCCGTATTCTTTGGGAAGGAATTATTTTCCCTGACACCCCTCAAGTACGCAACCTGGGTATCATCATGGACTCCACTCTTTCCTTCCAACAGCACATCAAAAACACTACTAAAACTGCCATTTACCATCTTAAGAACATCTCCAGACTCCAACAGTGCCTCTCCAACTCTGTAGCTGAGACCCTCATCCACTCCTTCATCACCTCCCGACTTGACTACTGCAACGGTATCCTGTTCGGTCTGCCCAGCAAGGCTACTGACAGACTCCAGTATGTCCAGAACTCTGCGGCTAGGATGCTCACCCACACAAAACTTGGACTTCACATCACTCCCATCCTGAAGAAGCTTCACTGGCTGCCAGTTAAGTCCCAGATCAAATATAAAATACTCCTCCTGATGTACAAATCTCTCCATGGACTTGCACCTCATAGATCTACTACACTCAGTCACGGTCCCTGTGGTCCTCTGACAAGGACCTGCTTGCTGTCCCTAATTCCAGGCTCCGGACATTTGGTGACAGAGCCTTCTGTGGCCCACCATCACTCTGGAACAAGCTTCCTCTTGCCACCTGCAGCTTAAAACACACTTCTTCAGTGAGGCCTATGGGCTTTAATCTCCCCTGGCCTCACACCTCTCAGTTATTATTATTATGAGCAACTTATATTTGCATATTGTTGAATAATCTTTTAAATTATTATTATTTAAATCTTAAACAGTGTGTCTTCACAATTGACCAGACTACTGAGAAATAATTTTTTATTTAAAAAACAAAGTTTTTTGAAAGAGCTTAAATGAGCTGCACCTCTACACAGCAATGTTAAAAATAAAGTTGTTTATCAGCACACCTGTGTGTCTAGTTTGGGAGACAACATATTTTCTGCCCCCCCCCGGTCGTGACCCTGGCTTTCTTGATGCTATGCGTGTGAATGTAGTTTTTGAGTTCTTTTACCCTTTTGGTATGTCTGCTGTGTGTGTTTACGTTTTGCGTACGTCTCTGTGTTCTGCTTTCTCCCTCATGCTCAGAGACTGCTGGTGGGCGTGCTCGCCGGTGCTCCTGTCTACTCACCTGGGCTCATCACTTCAATCAAGAACACCTGTTGCACATCCTGCAGTCTACTCACCCATAAAAGCCAGACCAACTTTCCAATCCCTGCTGAATTGTTGCACTATTGAGTACATGCACATGCCAGCCAACCTTTGGCTTGAACTTTCTGAATCTTATCTTGTTTTTTGAGATCCTGAGAGTTAACTAGTTTTTTTTCCTGTCTTGACTCCAGAGTACCAGCTTGGACTCTGATTACTCACCAGCCCCACGAGACCTAGAGCACCAGAACCCAGACCCCAAACCCTCAGGCCAACCAGAACATCTACGGCCCAGCCCACATCTCCGTTTGCGCTTGTTTTAAATAAATTCTCCTTTATTTGAACTGACACTCTGGTCTTTGTTTGAGTTCTGGCCCCCTGTCCTGACATGTATGTGAGTTCATATTTTTACAAGAATTTAATTTGAATTTGAAACCTGATGGTAAGGTTTGATGAATGCACAGATGTTTTGGTGCAGCTCAACATTTTTTTTTAATGTGGTTATTTATTTTTTGATGCACTTGTATATTCTTCCATGATAACAATGACAATAACAAAGTTCAAAGACAAACAGAAGTCTTTCTCAGGATCTATCAGCACAGTAAAGATGAGTACTGTAGGATTTTGTACAGCTGCTCAACCAACTCCAGTCACTGTGGCTCTCGAGCACAATAATAAACAGCAGAATCTTCAGTCTTCAGACTGTTCATCTGCAGATACAGCTGCTCTTTGCTGTTGTCTCTGGAGATGGTAAAACGGCCTTGGACTGACTGAGAGTAGTATTTGCTGCTGCCACCAGCATCAGTAGCAACCCACTCCAGTCCTTTTCCAGGAGCCTGTCTGATCCAGGCCATCCAGTTGCTGCTGAATGATATTCCAGAGGTTGTACAGGTCAATCTGTGAGATTCTCCAGGCCGTTTAACCGCTGGTTCAGATTCTGTCAGAGTCTGACCATCAACACCTGTCAAGACAGCAAAGAAAATAATCACATGCAACAAACATTACAAGAAAACTAAACTTAACTAAATTAAGATCAGTGAAGATCTTCACCTGCCCAGCAGACAGTTAAAAGCAGCAGTCCTGTCCTATAGTCCATCATGTTAAACTGTGTGTCCACTGTTCTCTGTCATCCTCTCTGCAGTCAGATAAGTAGAGGTGGAAGACATCTGAGTTTTGCATTGACTCCTCCTCATAGGGAGGAGCTGGATTTCACTTGGATCTCAGTTACTGTTTCAACATTTCTGTCTGTTGGAGCTCTTTTAAGCCAGTGCATTCAAAATGTGATATAAACTAGCTACACATGTCTGCTATGAAATGGTGTAGCTGTTATCTCTGCAACACAGGCAGAAAATGCACGGTTTAGTCTCCATCACATGTTACAATTTACCCCTTAGTCTGGGTTAGATGTACCCTGGGGGGAAATGTAACATTATATTATAAGGAATATGAGAAAAACATGAAAATGAAAGCTTTTTAATCAGCACTTTCATTGTGTGTGTGTGTGTGTAGTGCTTGAAGTGGGGCTGTACGCTCCGGTACGCAGTACAGGCACTTCGACATTTTACTCTTTGGCATACCCGGGCATTTTCTTGTGTACCAGGACTTTTCCCAAGCTGCCAGTACTCTCCTCTGCCCTCTCCATATCAGGTTCTCTGAGCGTCACGCTCACCTGTTCCTGTTCTCGCCTGCCTGCTAAACTCTGTCGGCGGAGAGAGATGAGGGAGACGAGAAGCTGGGGTGCCTTTCAAGCAGCCGTGTGCTGAATGTAGCTTGTTAATATGGTGAAACGACCAATCACAGCCTGGATGGGGCGGGACATTTAAAAATATTGACAGATAGGTGTCATCAGATATCAATATCACAATAAATGTGATGAAGTTTGATGAGTTTAACAACAAAAGACAATGCTAGTACAAAAATAAATGAAGCAAAGGCTGTGCCTCCCACAGGGTGCTACTTTTCACATGTGGAACTAGGACTAAACTGAGCATGTGCAGAATGAACTGTTTTACAACCATCCCTGGTCTCCACTACTGTACATCAATCATTCCTCCAAGAGGACAAATGTTGTGTGTTATATTATAATGTTGATTTTAGGACAGATGGTTTGCAAGAGGAGTGAAAGAGGTAATTTACACCAGAATAGAGAGACTATCACTAAACAGGAGGAGGAGAGCAAAAGCAAGTTTTATACTTTTCACATCCGCAAGTATGCGAGCGACCGCTAGGGTCCGTGTGACGAAAAAATCGTCATCAAAGGGTGAAGTAGGCTCGCACTTGCCTCACATTCTTTGTGACTGTGGGAACACTACGCTACCAGCGCACCAATCGACCAACGTACTGCACATGTGTGGAACGCATCTGCCAAGCTGACTCCAGAAAGTTGTATCAACAGAAGTAAACTGTGTCCATGGTGTCTGCAGCGGTCAGTGTACGCCTCCGCTCTGATTCATTTAGCTGAAGCTTTTATTCAAAGCGACTTACAATTGCTATACAGAGGTTGCACTCCTCTGGAGCTACTAGGGGTTAAGTGTCTTGCTCAGGGAATGGTGGATGGGTCACAGTGGGGAATTGAACATGGGTCTCTCACACCATATGTCTTATCGATTGCGCCATCACCACCCCCCATTTACAATGCTTTCCTTTCATCTCTTCCCAGGAGTTTGATCAAACGCTCACAGTCATTCAGACCACAACAACGGTCGTTGCAACAGCCAGGAGCATTAAAAAAACAAGTAGGATCCATCACCTTGATAACAAGCCCACAGAGGTTAAATGGCTGCGATTCCCTTATCTTCAAGTCCAGTTGCCCTTGATTATAACCCTCCCTGGCATGAACACCCATGTTTTTCAGTCAAAACAAAAAAATGATCAACTCAGACATACATACTATTTTATGTTGCATAAAACAAATTACAGTGAAAACTCTCTCCTCTCTGTAGTCAGATTAGTGAAGGTGGCAGACAACTAGTCGTTGCACTGACTCGTCCTCACAAGTCCTTATTTGTTGGAAAACTGTTATGTAGAAGTTGCAACACCTGCAAAATATGTTATGTTCTTTTTAGCCATTGTAATCAAAATGATTTTCATATTACAGTGAACAAAAATCTAACACACACTGTTCACTTGTAACACAATAACAATTTTTGGATTAATATAAACTTCTTGGCAAATTATTATGATTATATACTAAACTATTTAATATTCCTATTACTTTTTCATTGCTAAATATGTCTGTTTCTCTCTTTAAAAGTGAGCATGGTGTTGAAGTCATTAGTGGTCTGAGGGCTCCTCCTCTGGTGACTTCATGTTATAAGTGTTCAGGCACTGAGGGGTTTTTGTTCAGGTCTGCTGATGGTTTGTGTTATTGTGGATCTCTGGCACAGTAATACACAGCTGTGTCTTCAGGCTGCACATTCTGTCCGTTTAGAGTCACTCTCTTGCTGGAAGAGTCTAAGTCGATACTGAACTTGTTCTTTAGTGAATCTTTGTAGAATGAAGCTCCAGTATATTTGCTTCCAATCCACTCCAGTCCTTTCCCTGCAGGCTGTCTGATCCAAGCTGTGTAGTAGCTGCTAAGAGAATAAGAGACCTGACAGGTGATGGTCAGACGTTGACCTGGCTGCACAGTCACAGAGGCTGGCTGTGTCAACTGTTCACACTCCACACCTGTTTAGAAAAAGAAAATGTTTAGTAACAAATGATCAAGTTATACTGCAAAAGACTTGACAAATCCAGAGAGACTCACATCCAGCTGCCAACAGCAGCAGCAGAGCTACAGAAAACATGGTTTATGTTGAAAGTGACGTGCTGTGAACTCCACTGACAGCCTGATGGGTAGTTTTTATAGCTGAGTAACAAGGAAGGTCACTGAGTTTGCATAGAATCAAACACATGAAGCATCAATGTTAACAACATTGACTCCTCCTCACAGAGAAACACACCGCATCATTCCTTAATATTCTGATTATAATTATGATCTTTTTTAAATCTCAAATACATCCTAACACTTGCTATTAAAAATCAAAAATGGGAATATTGTTAACTTATTATTTGTTGTTGTAGAAAAGTAAATAAAGATATTAAATGTAACAATGAGGAAGTCAGAAACCACAACATCAGCTGTTGCTTTCATAGTGTGCATGTGTGTTTTTAGAGGCACTGTCATACTCTCCTTAGTGTCATTTGACTTCATATCTTCTACTGCCACCTGTAGGTCTTTGTAAACAAATGTTCTGAGGAGTTTTTGTAAAGTCTCTCTGCTTCCTTTAACCAGTGTGAGACTCTGGCGCAGTAATACACAGCAGAGTCCTCTGGCTTTAAGTTGGAGAGTCTCAGATTCACCATGCTGTTGCTATTATCTCTTGTGAAATCTATTCGTCCTTGCACACTGCTGGCAGAAATGTTACCGGAAGAAACCCAGGAAACCCCAATCCATTCCAGTGGTTTTCCTGCAGGTTGTCTTATCCAGCTCATAACACAGCAGTTGTTTCCCAACTGATCAAGGTTTTGGCTCTCAACTTGTCATCCTCTGAGTATGTCGCTGGAGTGAGCCCAGCTGATTGGAGGAATATTATGCCGTGCTCTGCTGTTAATTGTACAACAGACTGCCCAAGAAGCCACTGCTCCAGTTGTTTTGGTGAATGAAATTGTAGTATTTTATTTATGTGTTAGCGATAATTAGCAGGTATCGTCAGCATAAATAGCATGTTAGCTTAGCTCTTTAAGCTAATTAGCACAGCTTTGATCAATCCCAAGCTGTGCTTACGATGCTAGCTGGAGGTGTTTATGGGTGAGCTGCGCTCGGTGCACTCGTTGCACAACACCAGCGGTGAACTGTTGTCAGGGCTGGACTGGGACAAAAAATCGGCCCGGGCATTTTGACTAGAGACCGGCCCACCAAGTATTATTGGCAAAGCCATAAAGCCTGAATGAAAACAAACGCTGTTCTGACAGCGATGTACACTGTCTTGTTGGTATATATGTATCTAATAAACTTAAACCTACATCATCCTCCCTATTCTGGTATTCTAAACAGTAATTAGCGGAAAACAAAAGACTGCTTGGTCAAGTTAACCTCCTCCTGAACTATCTACAACACATGGTGGAAACCTGAAATTAAGACAGAGAAGACTAGAGGTGAGACATGATCATTAATGAATATTAAAATTAATAAATGACAGATTTTGTGGTATTTTCATAAACTATTTATTTACCACATCAACAAACAGCATGGCAGCACAAAATATTTTTTTTAACATGGCGGCCTTTAAAAAGTGAAAGGAGACAAAGAAAGAAAGGGGAAAAAGAATAACACTTAATTGACTTTTTGATGGCATTTTACACAGTACTGGTACAGTATTTAGAAAATGTTGGAAAATACTGACATCATATACAGTACTTACTTCTTAAGAAATTATGATGGGACCCTGAACCCCTAACCCTCACAAAATAAAATGCACACAAACGTGTCTCTGCTTGATGTAGACTGTCTGTACCACTGATGAACATATTCGGTTTTGATGAGAGAGAGAAAAAAACTATATGAGCGCGGATTAGAACCGGATCATCGATGGATGCATTTATTTACGGGTTGAGAGAGGCTGCACCTAACCTTGGTTTATAATCTGACCCAGATATAGACTGCAGCTCATAACTTCTTACCTCAAGTTCAGTTCTGCCACTTGGACCGGCGGCCGCCTCGGGTCTCTCCTCCTCCTGCTTCCCCTTTCCCTCTTCAACCTGCTGGCCTCCATCACTTGCTAATTTTACTGAAGTAGGAGCTCCACTATAGCCACCACCAAACAACTGTGATATTTTGGCACATTTGGCAGCATCTGCCTGAAGGGCTAGTTTCTTTTTGGCCCTAATTTTTTCGGCGCCTCCTTTACGTTTTTTGTTCTCCATTTTTGTTCAGCAGCAATAATATGTGATTGCTCATTGCTGATCCGTTGAAGGGGGAGGGTGCATCTGACCTCCTCGGCTATAATTGGTCCAGCCCAGAGTCGATCATGACCAATTGGCCAATCCACCACCTTTAATAGTTTATACCGTTGCAAAAACAAAAAAAACATCGGCCCACAAAAGAAGAAAATGCCCGATGTGCGAGTTTTATAGGCCGTTCAGACAAAAAAATAATAAATAAAATAATTAATTAAAGTATGTACCAGCCCACAAAGCACGTCGGCCCATCGGGCAAATGCCCGAAATGCCCGATGGCCAGTCCAGCCCTGACTGTTGTGCAGAGTTCTGCCTGTCCGCCGAGCACCACCTGCACCTCCAAGTACTGTTTAAAAACGATATGATATTCTTGGTGGGGTTCATCAGTGGTGATAAATGAGTAGAAGTATATATTTTAGGAAAGTGTAAATTCATCAATATTTCATTACACTTATAGAAGTAGCGATAACTGCATTTGATCAGGGTGCACAGCAAAGTGTCTGAAAAGGACCTTAAGAGCTGGATGCATAATTCGGCAGAACAGATGTTGTAGGCTACCTGCCTAGATATGCATCCACCTTTTTCTCAGTATATATGAGTGTTATCTCCACTGAGGTGCATGCAATTCTAGGCAGGCATGCACAAATCAGCACAACATCTGTAGCTGGGCTGTAATTAGGGTGATGCTCCTTAGCTGGATAAAGTACAAAGAAATTAGGTGTGTCAAAGCTGCTTCTTAGTTTGTCCAGGTTCTACAGTTGCATGTACTTTTAAATTTTGACAGCCCCTGCTTAGATTCAAGCACTTGTTGTTTTATTGTGTAGTAAGCTAAAACATGATTACCTTTGTGCCAACCCAAAGGTGCATTAAATTTTTGATTAAAAAGATATGTCAAGTAGTACTAGTTATGGGTGGATGACTTTGGAAAAGAACTGGGGAAAAGAAATTTAACATTTCTTGCTCCTGAAGAAAAATCAGAAGAGGACGAGAGAAGGGACAAGCCGTTGAGGGGAGCCTGTTTGGACACTCTGGACTGTTGTGATAAGGCCACATCACCTAACACTACTACTAGCAGTATTATACAGGTAACTGTAGCTTATTATTTACATGAGATACTGCAGCAAAAAGCTAAACAAACATGTGTATTGCGCTTATACAGATGAGTGGAGTAAAAAACAATCTCACACTTACACTGACACGCTACCCTTCTTTTATGTTAAAGGACATAAGAGGGAAATTACGCAGAAGCTTTTTAACAAAGATTTGCTCAAAAGTATGTACTACGTGGTCTTGGGAACGTGTGAGTGCAGAGTGCGGGATATTACTGCAGGTGCTCCACAGATTTGGATAGCTAGAGTGGAGGACTGCGTGAGCTCAGTAGTTAAAGAATCTCTGGACATTTGGAATGGGAGGAAAAACACAAAAAAACTATGGGGAATGTGTCTAGTCTACTAAACTATGCCAAAAAGAGATAACATCATGTATAGGATGAGAGCACTGTTGTGTGAAACAATGCAATATGTGACATAGATAGGATGCTATGTTGTTCTAGATTTGAAAAACAGACAGAATGTGTTAGACGAATGACCTCGGGATGGCGTACCATGGTGCAAATGACAGCAGATAAATATGCAGATGTGAAATCTACTCTACTCGATGCTGCAAATGTTGTTGACCCATATGAATTTCATATGGGTCATGTGTTTTGTTTTTGTACTTTTTGTATTGATTTGTGTGTTTTAATGCTAACCAGTAAGCAACATGTCAGTGTTGCTGATGTGATGTATTGCTTAACTGAATCTTTGGTTTGTAAAAACATAGTTGCTTGTACCGATTTTCTGAAATGTGTATACTTGTAATCCTCACTGACGGATATGTCGTGTATGTCCTTGGAAATAAAATACTTGAGCACAGACATTGAAGGGTCAATCATTGTAATAAAGATTGTGGAGGAGATTCAGATATAGAAAACTGGCTCATGAAACAAGATGCCTCTATTCTTCACAAGACAGCTCCGGTGCATTTTAAGAGAAACAAGGTTTTAGTGAATACAATAGATTGGAAGTTCCAGCTAGATAGTTGACATGTCCGCTTATTCTGTTAAAAATGATGGGGTATGCTATATATTAACTTGTATAGATTTGTTTTCAAAATACGCATGGGCACATTGTTTAAAAAATAAGATTGGTAAATGCGTCGCAGCATCCTTTAAAGATATTTTAGCTGAATGTAGAATACCGCATAAAATACAAACAGATGAGGGAAAAGGGATTTTGAAGCATAAATGAAAATAGTATCATTCACTTTACCACATCAAATGAGACTAAGGCATCTGTAGTAGAGCGTTTTAATAGGACTCTGAAATCTAAAATGTGGCGTTATTTAACAGCCAATAATTCTAAACGATACGTAGACGCACTGCCGGACCTGGTCATCATCGCAGTATTAAAATGAAACCGATTGATGTAATAAAAGACAATGAGGATATTGTATTTAACAACTTGTATAAAACAAAAGATAAAAGAGTAATTCGTTTTAAATATAAAGTTGGTGATACTGTACGAATTTCAAAACTACGTGGTCCCTTGAAAAAAGCTATGTGCAAATTTATACTGATGAATACTTTACTACAAAGGAATGTGTGTCAATGGACCCTCCTGTTTACAGGTTAAAAGACTATGACGGGGAAATATTACAGGGAACATTTTATGAACCAGTGATGCCAAAAGTCATTATAGCTAAAAACAAAACATTTAAAATAGAAAATATTTTATCTCAAAAGAAAAGCAAAGGCCGTGACATGATGTTAGTCAAATGGGTCAAATGGCCAGATAATTTTAACTCTTGGATTTCAGAAAAACAGGTCATTCAGTTGCCCTAGCACCTTCCAAACACACGTAAAATGGATGTGGAGGATTTTTTTGTCACCCTGCCCAGTAACTTGTCTGCATTATTTTACTCCCGCAACACAATAGCAATTTAGAACAAAGCTATCCAAGCCTTTGCACTTTAAATCAGTATACGAGGAAAACATGGAAATCTTTTTCACCAGAAGACTAAAAATTGTTGTGTTTGATAAAAAATCCAACAAGAGGGTAACTTTATCAGCGAGACAAGGATTCTATACTGTCGTGGAAATCTGTTTCCTGGCGAGAGGCTGAGCAAATAATTGAGTTACAACAAAACAGGACAGGAACAGAAAACAAATCCACATCCCTGACCTAAACCCTACACATGTGGACAGACTAGCAGGATGAGAATAATAATAAAGAAACAGGTTCAAGATTAAACAATGTATAAGACATAAAAATTATAATAGAGAAATAGCACTCTTATAAGTACTTGCATAAAAGATTATAAGTGTAAGAAGAAAACAATTTTCTGCCGTCACAATGGACATATCGTGTGTGGCAGTTTTGAAATAATAAATTCACAGCTGCTGCACATTAACAGACGACAACTTTTTTAATCATAACTTTGCTTGTTGAAGAACAGATAATCAGTAAAAACCAAAGTCTAACATAAGCTGGTGCTTTGATAATGTCTGTTTGTGTGTGTGCATGTTTAGGTGCTCTGTCAAACTGCTCTTACTATCAGTATGACATAGTTAATTACATAAATAGTGACTGTGTTTATCATAAGGTTAAAGATGAGACATCTGATGCTCCACACAAGGTACAAGAGCAAGACAGAAGTACACTGTGCAGACTGAAGATTTGCATTAGGATATCACGGGGAGGGAGGGGCTCTCAGGCAGTCTAGTTTCATTGAATTGTAACATTTATCATTAGTTCATTTAAAAAAAAGTAGCTTTTCCTTCCATGTAAAACAATTTCACATACATAGAAGGGAGCCCATTATTGTTTTGTATAGTTTTATCATGTAATCCAAAAATACAAATGAGGACTGTCTGTAGACTGTTAAGTTGAAGTCTCAATAATCTTTCTAAAATGTCTGGTTTAATCACAGGGAGTATTTGTGCAGGTCTGTTGGTGGTTTGTGTCACTGTGGAGTCACGTACACAATAATACACAGCTGTGTCCTCAGGCTGCAAATTCTGTCCTGCTAATTTCACTGATGAAGTTGAAGTGTAAGTGTAGTAAAGGAACTTGTTCTTCAGAGCATTATTTTGATGAAAGCTGCCTCCTCCATATCGATGTATAATCCAGTCCATTGGTTTTCCTTCACACTGTCTGATCCAACCTGTTGCATAGCTGCTATCAGTCAAAGAATAACCAGAGACCTGACAGGTGATGGACAAAGACTGTCCAGGCTGCACAACCATCATGTCTGGCTGGATGAGATCAATACTGTTCACACCTGTGGAAACAGAAATCAACATTATCTCCATCATTCATCTGACTATTCAGTGTTTCTAATGTGTTTATTAGTGTGAATCCACTGAAAGCTCCTCACAGGATCCAGCTGCCAGCAGCAGTATCAGAGCTGCAGAGAACATGTTGATGCTGAAGCTGAACTGATGTGAGCTTTTCTGTCCTCTCACTGACTCACTGACACACACACACACACACACACACACACACACACACACACACACACACACACACACACACACACACACACACACACACACACTTCACTTCCTTATGAGTCACTTCTATTTGCATACTGTTGAATAAACTTTTACAATTTATTGAAATCAGTTGAAGATGTAAACGGTGTGTCTTCTCGATTGGCCAGACTAGTTTGAGAAATAGCTTTTTATTTACAGAATAATATTTTTTGAGCTTATATTGAATTTAAATGTTACCATCTAGATTGTTAATTTAGCAAACTTATGGCGCTGCACCGATTTCAATTATATTAAGTAAGTAAGTAAGTATATTAGTGTAGGTTAATATTGTATGATACAGAGCTTTTCGCTCTAGTTGAATTATGTTGTAATTACAGTAAGGATGTCTTTTTTCAAATGCAGGTGTTGCTGTGAGTCATTAAAAACTGTCCTACCACACTGACAAATACATTTATATTAATGAAGTGTGTTTCATGGTTATTTGGCCATCATTCAAAGGGAAATGTGTTTTCAAAGCTCTGACGTGCTTCTCATACAGAAACGAGTGTTGTTCAGTTTTTGTAGAGCTTTGTAGTCTGGTGTGTCACTGTGGGTCTCGTGCACAATAATAAACAGCAGAGTCTTCTTGTTTCAGACTCTTCACCTCTAAGTACACAAGGTTTTTGGACGTGTCTTTGGTGATGGAAAACTGCCCTTGGAGACTTTGGGCAAATATTGTGCCAGTTCCACCATCAATGCGTCCGATCCATTCCAGTCCTTTCCCTGGTTTCTGACGAATCCAGTACAGCCAAGCCAGAGAAAGACCTTGCACTTTACAAGACAGAGTGACTGGTTCTCCAGCTCTGCTGACCACTGGCTCTGAGGAGGTGAGGGACTGGCCCTGAGCAGCTGAAAGAGACACAGAGTTTAGATGACAGGGAGCCAGCAAACATCCAAAGCTCCTTTTCTCCTCTGCTGGACTTTACTCACCTGAAATGAGAACCAAGAGGAGGACACTTTGTACAGCTGTCATGGTGGAAACTTAGCTGAGTCTTCATCCATCCATCGTCAACTGCTTATCCTGTGTACAGGGTCGCGCGGGGGTTGGAGCCAATCCCAGCTGACTTTCGGCGAAAGGCAAGCTACACCCTGGACAAGTCGCCAGTCCATCGCAGACTTAGCGAAGTCTCCAACAGCAACAGCTGTAATGAAGGATATATTATGCAGGCATAATGGGTTGGGACTGTGCATCCATCTGTGAATTTGCATTTTACCAGTAAGAGATTTTGGAGATACAGTGTTACATAAAGACTATCTCTGTCAAAAAAATGAGAGCGAGAAAGTGTTATTTACCTTTTCTCTGTGAGTTTTTTACTCATATGCATTTGTGAGAGGCTAAGAATATGTGTTGTGTAGTTAGAAAGAACATTTATTAAGCTGCTCTGTCAGTCTCATTCACTTTCATTTCAAAACTGATCACTCACATCAGTGAGGTGGATTACTGCTAAGAAAGGGAAAATATGAGAAAGGAAGACATTTCTTATTGCAGTGTCATCTTTTAATTCAGTTTTCATCACAATGTCTTAAATCACAAGAAGAAACCGCAGCTCCTTCAGTCTTCCAGCAATTTATCTTGAAATCAGTTGAAGATGGTCCAACTAAATGAAGACATGAAGCTCACAAAGGGTGATAGTTTAACTTAAAACTTAAAAATCTAGTCAAGTTAAGCTCAATATGATCAGCAGACAGGACATTCTCCTTGAAGAAACTTGACATTGAATGCCCTCTAGTGTTTTTCAATTAGGAACTGCAGCATTTTCACTCCCATAATGTGTGTGGCTGAAATGTGAATATGTAGTGTGTCTTTTATTCCTATGTGAAATATTATCTCAGCAGATTGTTTTGCTGTTATTGGCTGTTTCATGAGGAAGTGGTCTTCACAGTAAGACATTTAAATTTATTATGTGTTTATTGTTGTCGGTTAATAATAATCTCCTTGTTTATTAAGAACAACAAAGGTTAAAACTATAGCACAGATGAGTACAGTATGTTTTTGTACAGCTGTTCATCCAACTCCAGTCACTGTGAGTCTCGAGCACAATAATAAACAGCAGAATCTTCAGTCTTCAGACTGTTCATCTGCAGATACAGCTGCTGTCTGCTGTTGTCTCTGATATGAGATGGTAAACCGGCCTTGAACTGACTGAGAGTAGAAGATACTGCCACTGCTGATATAAGCGATCCATTTGAGTCCCTTTCCAGCAGCCTGTCTGATCCATCTATTATATAGATTATACATCTACTTGGCCCATGTTTGGTTTCAATTTTAAACTTCCCCAGCTGTTTTAAGTATGCTGTTGTTCAGCCTATCTTGAAAAGGAACAATCTTGATGCAGCTTCATTTAGAAACTATAGGCCTATTTCTAATTGCCTTTTCATTCGAAAATTCTAGAAAAGGGTGTTGCGAACCACCTAAATAATGTTTTGGATTCCCATAATATATTTGATAAATTTCAGTCTGGTTTTCGTAAAAAACCATTCAACTGAGACTGCCCTCCTTAGGGTCTCAAATGACATTTTGATGGCTGCTGATGGGGGTAAATGTTCTGTGCTGGTCCTATTAGATCTCGTTTGATACTGTTGATTACTGCACTCTGATTGATAGACTGAAAACAACTGTGGGCATTACTGGATCAGTTCTGAATTGATTTTCCTCCTATCTCTCTGACAGGAGTTTCTGTGTCCATAGGAACATATGTCAGACTCTGCTCCTTGGTCCTGTGGTGTGCCCCAAGGTTCTGTGCTCAGCCACCTGCTGTTCAGTCTGTATATGGTTCCTCTTGGAAAGATTATTGGTAGCTTTGAAGACATATCTTATCATTGTTATGCTGATGACATCCAATTATATTTATCTTTTAGTCCTCATAGGCTAGACAAACTGTCCGTGTTTCACAATTGCTTAGCCTCCATTAACAAATGGATGGCAGTCAACTTTTTGCAAAAAAATACAGACAAAACTGAGGTGATTATTGCCATGTACTGTACACTCGTCTAAACAAATCCTCCATGGAACGACTGCAAGTTGTACAGAATGCAGCTGCAAGGCTTTTGTCTAAAACCAACAGGAGATCGCACATTACTCCTGTGCTTAAGGCTCTTCATTGGCTTCCCATTGGTTTTAGAGTACATTTTAAAATTTTAACCATTACCTACAGAGCCTTGCATGGTCAAGCTCCCTCTTACATCCAGGATCTGTTGCATGCACACATTTCTGGTCGCTCTCTGAGGTCTTCTGGCCAAGACCTTTTAACTGTTCTCGGAACACGTTATAAAACAAGAGGTTATCATGCTTTATGTGTGGTGGCTCCAAGGCTCTGGAACTCTCTCCCTTTAGCCTTGAGAGCCTTGGATTCTGTGGAAACTTTTAGAAAACACCTTAAGACACATCTTTTTAGACTAAGCTTTTAACTAGCCATATAGTTTTGTATTTTAAGTGTTGTTGTTGTTATTTGTTTTATTTTATTCTATTTTTTACTGTGAAGCACTTTGTGACCCCTCTTGTCTGTGAAGGGTGCTATATAAATAAAGTTTACTTCCTCATGAGCAACTTTTTTTAACACTGTTAAATAATCTTTTAAATTATTATTATTTAAATCAGTTGAAGGTTTAAACAGTGTGTCTTCTTGACTGAGCATATTAATATTATTACAAGAATTTAATTTGGATTTGAAACCTGACTTCCTGGTGCAGCTCAAAAAATCAGATTTTTTTTCTTTAAATTCTTTTTGAGATGCACCTGTATAATCTGATACAGGCTTTCCTGTCTTTTTTCAGATTCACTTATTTATTCAGTTTTCATCCAAAAGTCTCACAATCACAAGAAGAAACAGCAGCTCCTTCAGTCTTGTTTATCTTGAAATCTATATGAAATGGTGAACTACAACTACATGAACACATGAAGCTGCAGTCACTGCTGATCCAGCATTTAAAATGTTCTATTAGTGTTGTGATGTGAGGATAAAAGTCAAATTCAGCCCAGGCTTTGAGTGTCCGAGAGTCTCCGACAGAGGAGAGACAAACTTGACCCTGGCTGCCCTCTAGTGTTTGTAAATAGGAACTGCAATATTATTATTGCTACTGTCTTTTAATGCCAAATAACTTAAATAAATTAATTTGGCTGAAATGTGTACATGTAGTATTTATTTTATTCAAACCTGAACAATAATTCCAACAGATTGAATTGCTGTCATTGCTGTTTTTATGATGAAGTGATCAGTGCATTAAGACATTTTTATTTATGTGTTTATTGTTGCTGGTTAAATATGATCTTTCCCAGTGCCAGATTTCCTGATTTAATTAACAACAAAGTTTAAATATCTTTTCTCAGGATCTATCAGCACAGTAATCATGAGTACTGTAGGTTTTTGTACAGCTGCTCAACCAACTCCAGTCACTGTGACTCTCGAGCACAATAATAAACAGCAGAATCTTCAGTCTTCAGACTGTTCATCTGCAGATACAGCTGCTCTTTGCTGTTGTCTCTGGAGATGGTAAACCGGCCTTGGACTGACTGAGAGTAGTAGATGTAGCTACTGCCACTGCTGATATAAGCAACCCACTCCAGTCCTTTTCCAGGAGCCTGTCTGACCCAGCTCATAGCGTAGCTACTGAATGATAATCCCGAGGTTGTACAGGTCAATCTGTGGGATTCTCCAGGTCTTTTAACTGCTGGTTCAGATTCTGTCAGAGTCTGACCATCAACACCTGTCAAGACATTTAAAAAAAAAAACACATTAATAATGTTGGTACAGTAAATAAGATGTAAAATTGACATCAGAGAATATCTTCACCTGCCCAGCAGACAGTTAAAAGCAGCAGTCCTGTCCTATAGTCCATCATGTTAAACTGTGTGTCCACTGTTCTCTGTCATCCTCTCTGCAGTCAGATAAGTAGAGGTGGAAGACATCTGAGTTTTGCATTGACTCCTCCTCACAGGGAGGAACTGGATTTGACTTGGATATTAGTGACGGTTTGGAGAAAATGGAAAGTAAATATTTACTAATTACTTAAGTAATTTCTCTAAAAGTCCCTCTTTCATGTTTCAGTGTAATTTGCACATTATTAAACATTAAATTGGCTTCATTATTAAGAACAGTCTGTTTCATGTGAAGACTTTGGCAATAGTTTATAACATTTTCACCTACATTTTATACACTTGTAGCATGCAGGTGCTTAAAAGGGCGAGCATATTTACTTTTATGTTAGTATTTGTGTTTGAACTTTTGTTTTGTATTTTGTTTAAACACTATTCTTTGTAGTTCCTTTGTGTACTGCTGCTGTGACAGACTAATGTCCCCCAAAATGATTAATCTATCTGTTCTATCAGTCTGTCTGTCTGTCTCAGGGTTAAACAGACTCATCACACTACTGCAGATAATTTTTCTTAACAAGAAACTAATTTTTTTTTTTTTGTTTAGCATTTTAGATAAAAAATAAGACTTCAAAACTCAGTCACTCACTATTCAGAATTTTCAATACTGATGTTGATCACAATCAGAAACTTAAAAACAGTAATACTCAGACAAATGAATGTTGCCAGAAGTGGTAAATAGAGGAAATAGTTTGTGTATGACTCTCCTGTTATTGTCTCTCACTGTGGATCTCTGGCACAGTAATACACAGCAGTGTCTTCAGGCTGCACATTCTGTCCGTTTAGAGTCACTGTGTTGCTGGAAGAGTCTAAGTCGATACTGAACTTGTTCTTTAGTGAATCTTTGTAGAATGAATCTCCAGTATTTTTCATTCCAATCCACTCCAGTCCTTTCCCTGCAGGCTGTCTGATCCAAGCTGTGTAGTAGCCAAGAGAATAAGAGACCTGACAGGTGATGGTCAGACGTTGACCTGGCTGCACAGTCACAGAGGCTGGCTGTGTCAACTGTTCACACTTCACACCTGTTAAAAAAAGAAAATGTTTTGTACAAAATGATCAAAGTAGAATCAGTCTGCATGGATCTATAGATAGGTATACACACGCTCTATACAATTTACATTCCATGTAGATCTTTAGATATTTACTATATACAACGGATATATGATAATTATTTACAACTATATAATTGTCAGAAATATAATCTGTCTGTGGCTGAAAGAGCTCCTGAGCTGCCTCAGCTCAGCATAGAGAGGATGAGAGGGGTTGTCCGTCATGGCTTTCAGTTTCCCTCTCACCCTCCTCTCAGTCACTGTCGCAACACTGTCCAGTTACATCCCAACCAATGAGGTGGTCTTCCGTACGAGCTTGCATAGTTTATTAGCACCACAAGTACCAATGACACCAGCCCATCATACCACAGCATGTCTGGAAATCACCCCTGCTTTACTTTAGTCAAGGCCAGCAAAGCGCGTGCATGTGAATGCGCATGATGCGCGTAACAGTCGTGCACGTGAATACATTTTTGATTAATAAATTTTTTGGGGGGATAAATTAATTAATCAAAAATTAATTTTAAAAATATATTAAAAGTTGGGGTCATAGCAAGGTTGAACAGGGGTTCTACACAACAATGTCACAGATAATTGCTGAACTAAACAGTTGTTTATCTGAAAATGACATGGGTCACATTGAGCTTGATTACAACAACATTACCAACAGAGTAAGCATTTTACCAACGAGAGACGTAGAATTAACGTTTCAAGGAATGCACAAATGTTGGGATTTATCCCCAGAGCAGCTTTTAAAACTCACGAGGGAATTGCAACATTTAGATCTCAGCCGCGACCTAACACAGTGTTGACACAGATGCCGTATTTGGCGCCACATCCTACCGATGTTAATGTAGGGATGTATATATATATATTTATACCGATATTGTTGATCATCAAACGGTAGGGGATAGTTACGTCCCTCTTAAAAGAATAGTACATATATCGGGGCCAAACAACCATATGATCACAAATACTTATGACAGACCACACTATCTGAGGCTCTGCAAAACACACATTGATAGTATCGAGATTTCTCTCAAGACAGATCAGAATCAACATATCCCTTTTACGTACGGCAAAGTGATAATAAAGCTACACTTTCGACCCGTAAAATATCAGTATTAGACAAGGCGCAAACATGTACCATCCATATGCTCACAATGTGGACAAGTACGATGCATATTATACAGCCCAAGCAGGTGGTGATTTACCAGGATACAGCGGGCTCGGTGCTCAGTATGGTGCAGGGTTAGGGGGTATCTTCAGGGGTTTGTTTAGATTAGCATTCCCCTTATTCAAGAAGTACTAACGTCATGAACAGACGTTAAGAGGGGTATATTGGCCGTGGCCCCCCGACCAATAAAACGACCTCCTGGGAAAAGAGGGAGTTCCCCACCAAAGAGGCGTAGCCGAACAACAAACAAGAAGACCCATACTAAGACTAGAAAAAATAAACACGCAAGGAGAAGCAAGTCGACAAAACATCAGAAGACAAGAGACATTTTCTAACAAGAATGTCTTTGGTACATAGCCTGTCAGAAGAGTGCGTTAAGTCGGAGCTAGACCTGTTTATGGTGCCGTGAACACAAACAAGTATTGAGAAATTCATCTACGTCGAATTCCCCCCTCTAGCAGCGGTATCAGACTCTGCACCCCTTGAATTTTTCATTCCAGCTAGTACAGAGGACTACCTGGATCTAAACAATACGTTTCTGTACACACGCGTAAAAATCACCAAAGCTAGTGGCGGAAACCTGGATCAAGCAGACGAAGTGGACTTTATCAACTACCCTGGATGTACAATATTTTCACAGGTCGACATATCGTTGGGGGACCGACTCATAACGCAATCATCAAACACATATCCTTACAGGGGTATAATAGAGTGCCTTTTGAACTACGGAAAGGATGCTTTGCAGACACAGCTTGGATCCGGACTATTTTGCATGGATACAGCAGGTCATATGGACGACGCAACGGCTGGAGGACGCAATGAGGGACTAGTTAAAAGAATGGAGTACACACAAGGCGGCCGCGTAGTGGAGCTAATATCCCCTTTACATTCTGACTTGTTTTTTCAAGACAAGTTAATAATAAATGGCGTAGACCTCAAGATAAAATTCATAAGAGCTAAAAATGAATTTTGCTTAATGCGCAACACTGTAGACGACTTTCGAGTTAACATTATGTCAGCAAGCCTGTTTGTAAAGAAAGTCACCCTATCTTCGGCTGAGCATGGCAACGTTAAATATCCCATAGACAGAGTCTGTCTTAAAAATTTTAGTGTCCCAAATGTATTTTTGGGACAAATACCTAAATTTATTCTAGTAGGATTTGTAGACCATGAGGCATTTACAGGTAGTTATGCGTGTAATCCATTTACATTTAACCATTATGATATAGAGTTTTTATGTTTATAAGTTGACGGCCAGCAATATCCTTCAAAACCCTTTCAACCCAACTTTACCAGAGGGAATGCCATCAGGGAGTATCATCAATTGTACTCGGCAACTGGAAAGTATCTTAAAAACAACGCTATGGCCATAACCCACGACGAGTTTTGTAATGGATATAGTCTGTTCTGTTTTAACCTGAGCACTGATGAAGGATGCGGAGACCATATGTCGCTCATTAAAATTGGTAGCGTTAGATTAGAGGCTCGTTTTAGAAATCTGCTTCAACGCACAATAAATGCGGTTATTTAAGCCACATATGATTCTATAATTGAGATATCATCAAGAAGACAGGTTCTCATTGACTTTTTCTAACTTTAACAAACGGTAGGATGAATACGATAGAACTGTCAAAAGTACTTGATAAGGTAGTGAAGCAAGGCGTCTTTCTTGGAGTATTTGCTAGTGACCAACTTCCTAAATCAGTTATTAAAAAGAGACCCGCCATGTTGGTGGTAAAAAACACAGACCCCTCCCACCTGGGAGGACAACACTGGGTTGTTATCTATATTGACAAGCAGGGTGTGGGATCATTCTTTGACAGTTTTGGGAACTCTCCGATATACTCACATTTTCCTGAATCCTTTCTCAACAGTAATTTTAAGTCCACGCAACATTCTGTTAGACAAGTGCAAGATGTGGATTCTGTACTGTGTGGTCAGTATTGTGTGTTTTTTCTTTACCACATGGATAGAGGGTTATCTTATGACAATGTAATGACTAAATATAGTAATAAACAGTCAAGCAATGATTTTATGGTGTGCAAATTTGTGAAAAAATGTGTAGGTGTAAATGTGTATAATAATATTAGAAGTTGTGTGCCATTCATTATCAAAATGATTTATCGATTGAAACGTGTACGACAATGTTTTTTGTTATTATAGTGATATAAATAAAAACACTTTGAAATGATAAAGTTATGTCTCTATGTATTTATTTAAAACCAATAATGATAGATAATTAAAATGTTATCCAATCACTCAATCGCATTTTAGGAGATACAAATGGACTTGTTTCATTGTTTGCTAATAAATGCCCTCTGGTAACAAGAGGTGTAGATGGCGGTCCATTATTTATCCCAACCTGTAGGTCTCTGGCTGTCAGACACGCTGTGAGAAGCAGTCACTCCTCTTATCAAATCAGACCCTTTAATAACATTACCTACACATGAGACCCTTTCATAACATTACCATTAAACACAAACTCCCCACGTTCAGTCCATGCAGATATGTTTTTTGAGGAGGACAATTTTTTCCAAAATATGTTGGGCTTTATTCCTGCTATTTTTTGGCATGTTTTTTAAAACTTCTTCAAAAACAAAGGCTCTTCTTTCTTGATTCTTCTGCTCTGTAGAGTGAAAATCCTCAGCGACCGGCATTGACAAAGTTAGTGTGTTCTGGTCTTTTTCTCCTTGTTTTACCATGGTGAGAAATCTCTGCAATGCGATGGAATATTTTTTTGCTTTTTCATGAAGATCTTCAGTCTTTTGATCTAGAATGTCTTTTATAGTACAATCCAAACCGCCAGACTGTTTAAGCATCGTCTTCTTTTTCTTTGAAGCGCAAACCTTTACAATGGTAGCAAACTCGTACTGTTGTCAAACTCTCCGAAAGTCAGATCAACCTAATAGGTTTGAGGCGTTTCGTTAATCCAGACATGTTGTTGCAGTAATGCCAATGCCAATGTCAAAATAACCCCCCCCCCCAGAAAACAGCGACGGTCATTTTAAGTTCTCCGAAACTTAAATAAACTAATATGGTTTGAGGCGTTTCATTGATCTAGATTAGTGACTGCACCGCTGTGGCCCCGTAGTGGGCGATGCTAAACCCAAGAAAACAGTGCCGATCTCACACACGGAAGACTTACCAGGTTTGTTTTAATCAACAAGTCTGTCACAAGAGGAAGCAAGATTCTCTGTACTATCTGCTTTGAAATCGAGATATTTTTATATTAGCAAGGCATAAGGATTATAATACACTATACTTTAATTAATGTAGTTGTATATAGATAACAGTAATATGTTTTATGCCATAACTCGAAGCCCATTGCGAAACGATGGACAACATTGCAAGGAAACGTGTCATTCAATCCAAAAATGCTGCAAACCGGTGCAAAACGTTTTGAGATTGATCTCGCCCCAGATCTGAGTGTTTCCTTTTAGAAACGGGGCAGAGAGAAACTTGACACTGACTGCCCTCTAGTGATTTTATGACTCAATTTAGATTCTACACCATTTACACTTGTGTCTTTATTTGTAAAAATGTTGAATTAGCAGTAGTTTAATTTCAACAACCCAGTTGTTGTGCTGTCAGTTTGTGTTCAAATTTTTATAATGCTTTATTCAAAAAAATAAATGTAATGTAAAATTTCAAATGTGCTGTTTTTCAACCTTTCATGAACAAGTGATCTTGAGTTTATTATTGAATAATCATATTTCTCAGGAACAGATTTAGTAATCTGTGTGTTGAATTATTCATGTGAATACAGAATATGAAAAAAATAATAAAATAAAAAATAAAAAACAAACAATTAAATACAGAAATAAGTATGTAATATGAATACAAAAAATTCTTAATGCTTGGGGTCTAACAATGTGAAAGATGAGTACTGTAGGATGTCTTACAGCTGCTCATCCAACTCCAGTCACTGTGACTCTTGAGCACAATAATAAACAGCAGAATCTTCAGTCTTCAGACTGTTCATCTGCAGATACAGCTGCTGTCTGCTGTTGTCTCTGGAGATGGTAAACCGGCCTTGAACTGACTGAGAGTAGTAGATGCTCCTACCACTACCTCTGTCAATCCTGGAAACCCACTCCAGTCCTTTTCCAGGAGTCTGTCTGACCCAGCTCATATTATAGCTGCTGTACAGGTCAATCTGTGAGATTCTCCAGGCCTTTTAACCGCTGGTTCAGATTCTGTCAGAGTCTGACCATCAACACCTGTCAAGACAACACAGAAAACCATCACATGCAACAAACTGTCACTTTACATGAAAACATTAAATAAAGATCTGTGAAGATCTTCACCTGCCCAGCAGACAGTTAAAAGCAGCAGTCCTGTCCTATAGTCCATCATGTTAAACTGTGTCCATCTGAGTTTTGCATTGACTCCTCCTCACAATGTGGAGATGGATTTGACTTGGATGTTTCAGTATAATTTGTGCATTAGGCTCTAGGTTGATAAACATTATTTATGTTGTTTATTAAGCACAGTCTGCATCATGTGAAGACTTTCACAAGAGTTTATCAATTATTATTATTATTTTATTTTATTTAAAAAAAAAAAAAACCTTTGACCCAGTCGTCTAGGTATTACAATTTGGCCCTGGTCATTGCTGCTCAAATCCTTATGTATATAGAATTTACAAAACCTTTCAGAGACATTTCATGTTCTTTGCCTGGAGCCAATCCCAGCTTACATCGGGCGAAAGGCGGGGTACACCCTGGAAAGTTGCCAGTGCTTTCATGTCATATATATATATATATATATATATATATATATATATATATATATGACATGAATATATAGTATAGGTTTTGTTTTTTGTTTTTTTCTTACTTCAGTTTTCACTTCCTGGCCACATTTTAGATGAATGACAGAGTAGGATACACAAGAACGACACATGTTATGGATTCAACGTGTTGGATGTAAGTGGGTAGCCTAATGCTCAAAATTCATGCTGTGGATGTAACTGTGTGGACGTTGTTTGCAATGGATTTCTACCTGGTTAGCCTATATGAAAAGGTAGGTCATTTATTTAATATTGAAGTTTCACTGCTGAGCTTGTGTGTGTGTGTGTGTGTTCGAGTGTGATTAACTTAAGCTAGGCGGTGTGTCCTGTGTCTACGGAGTTTGGTCATTTGGCTGTCAGTGTCACTGACTGCATGACACGAAAAAGGCATTCATTGTGTATGATTTACGATTACTTATAGCTAAACCATCTACTTACTGTTTCCAATGCTGTAGCATTCTGATCACATATGGGAGCAGTGTGGTTTGTCTGCTACTGCTAGCTTGTACTAGCTAACAAGCAATTCATCAGTCTATCATGTTGTTATCATAATCATATTTACCTTGATCTTGGCTATGGGGGTATTTATGTTTCAATATTATTTGTGTGAACAGATGAGCGATCTGTGTGTAAATAATCTGTAAATATAAAACAAAATGAAGATTTATAAACTCAAAAAAATATTTTGCAAATAGAAAACAAATTCCACAAACAATAAAAATATCTGTGAATATATTCAATAGTTTACAAATAAATGAACCACATCTATGAATATCTTCCTAACATTTACAACTTTCAAATAGGCATTTGTGAGTCCAGTTTTAATTTACAAATTGTTGAAAAGTATTTGTCACTTTCAAACAGGCATTTGTGAGTCCCGCCTGTATTTGTCGATCTCAGTTCTTCACACACGGAGTTTTGAAACAAACTTTCCGCCGATGGAAAGAAAATTGACTCGTGTCATTTGGCTGGTTTCGGGACCACGTGATGATGCCTGCTGACGCCCGCCTACTGAATTTACATTTAACCATATACTTTCTTTTCCTAGTATGGCCAAAAGCCAAGTGGACATCGGTGGTAGTTCCTATGTCGTCAACACCAGCATCAAGAAGTGGACAAAAAGAACAACCCCAAAATTAAGAATTTATAAGTCCTTAAGATATAAATCACGGTTTAATGCAAACAGCGCCCGGACAGTCGGAGGTGTGATCCATGATCTCTGTTATTGGTCTGGGACCAGTGTTGCCCCTGTATCCGACGCATTTCACCGCTGCTGATGAATGAATGAATGACCACGCTACTTATATTTCACACGCTCATCAATATGACTGCAACGCTGATTTTCACTGGCACACTGTGCAGCAACACTTATCGCTGGTTTGGCTCCCTGTGTGTCCTGTAATCGCAAAGCGGGTGTGTGTGCCGGTGTGTGCCAGCGAAAGAGAGAGAGCGAGCGGTAGAACGTGACGGTTAAATTTAGCGGAGGAAAATATTGAAGTTACTTAGTAAGTTGTCCGTCTGACAGGACATGTGCAGTGTAAGTCACAGTCTGTCTGTTAAGTCTGTTTCCGCAACTGCTAGCTAACATATCTCCTGTAAAGCACGTTGTTATATTTTTTGGCTGCAATGTAAGGTTAACGTTAGCTAAATTAGGAATGCGTAATATTAATTAGTTGAGTGTCATTACTACCTAACTTGTCGAGGAATGAGAACATCAGGTTCAAGCTAAACTGGTGTCCTGTACACAGACTGTAATGTTACATCCTGATAGTTAAGTTAAATTATATTTCATTTTCCAGAGGAGTCAGAGGAAGGACGCTGAGGACCACGGAGGAGCTAAGGCTAGTTAAGTAAATTAGGGATTTAATTTTAATGTATGTCATTTTAAGCATTTGAGGAGACATTTCTTTTTAATGTGCAAATTAAATGCTTAGTAATTATACAGCTGTAATCAAATCGAATCTTAAGGTGCCAAGAGATTCCAGGGTCCATATGGTCGCCACTCTTTCACCACGATGTAATTAAGTTGTGTTTTTGTGCAAAACTGCACAGTGTTCAATATCAATTTTATTAAGGGTTGATGCACTGAGTTTAGCGTTTAATACTAGCTAGATTGGTTTTAGACATCTTGGTAGGTAGGGGTGTCTCTATGCAGCTTGTTTTCCCTAGCACTATGCACATCAGCTTTAGCTATTTGTTTGAGACGACTGCTTTGTTTGGTCACTCCAGGTAGTAGTTCCTGGAGTTCCCCTTCACTGCTGGTCCCCAAACCTGACAAGACATACAGTTGTTTGTAGACAACCTTTTTAAATATTTTACTAGGAAAAGGGATATTGGAGATTGGTCTGTAGTTGCTTATCACAAATAGGTCCAAGGGGTTCTTTGAAAAAAAATTGTGGGTCAAGGAAGCAGGTGGAGGAGTTTAGCTGCTTTATCACCTCTTTTGGATCATAGAGGTAGTAGGTGAAAAATGATGCATTGTGCCCACAGTATTGTGATGGTGTGGGGACATTAGATGAATGAGAGATGAGTAGGGTTGGAGATCTGAAGGCATCTGAAGGAAGTTTGTGAATAATATCAGACAGTAGTGAATAAGGACGCATGGCTGGCTGTCCAGCAGAAGGCAAACTGAAGCGGAGGAGTAGGCGGTGATCCTGAGGTACAAGAAACAAAAGGTTAGTCACAAAGAAAACACTGGGAAGCAAAGGAGAGATGATGAATCTGGAGCTCTGAGTTGATTGAGCCTGAGATGTGACACTGATTTTTCAGTTCTTAAACAGCTGATCAAAACGAGTTCAATGAACCCTGAGTGTGTTCACTGAGATAAGCATGTAAGTGGGGAATGAAAAGAAAACTACAATTCGCCATGGCAATGGGTAAATAAAGAGCAAAGTCTCCATTTTAATCCAGTGGCACTAGAAATATGAATTCATGCCAAAACAGACCATTTCATTTATCTTAAAAACTGTAGTGGAGGAAGGATTAATGATTCAACACTATTACATTTGATTCAGTTAAAGCATGTTCATTGTTTAATAAAGTGCTGATATGATTCTGTATGTTGCATTGGATTTATTTAGCTGTAACCTGATGGGGACAAAATGCAGGTGGCAATAACTGAAGATGAAATTATGAATCAAACAGATAAGACAGTTTACTCAAAGACCTGTGAATTTAAAGACACAGTCCAACCCAGTGATAAAGATTGTGGTGATTTGCAGTTGAAAATTAGTCTAGGTTCAAACTGACTCTATTTTACATGTATTTTGAAGACTATCTGTAGATGTTCAAAGACTTTGAAACTCCATTTAGTCCATACCGAACGTTAATCATGGTGCATCCAATTTTGGTTACTGTTTGTTAAAATCTAACTAGCAGTTACTAAGCCTCTAGTGTCAAGTTTATGCCCTAACTTAGGAGAGACGTAATTGTTGCACATCTGAATAAAAACCCAGTGTGGCTTTCAATATCTTTACTAAAATCTGCAACATACATAAACAGATAGTAGTCACACTTGCCTCCAGCAAGACTGCCCAGCAACATTGCTCAAAAAGTTGCTCCCATGTATCATCAACTTTAATGTCACTGGCAACAGTTAAGTTAGCTTAGCTGCTTGGTTTAAAAAGCTAACAAAAAAACTCAAGCCGAACGGCCTACTTTACCACTCTACCATGACTATTTACGTCTACTTACATGGGTATGTTCCTTTCATATATTATGTCTGCTTGCATCATTCCTGCAACATACACAAACAGATTGTTATGAGCATGGTCTGCACTGCCTTGTTGAGGCTGCTCCTAACATAACTCGCTAACAGTATACTCTCTCTTGTGGTAAAAGTGGGACCTAACACTTGCTTTGCCCTACTTGTGTACAGGACACTGGAGCACAATACATAATTAAACAATACCAAGAAGACGAAGAAGCAAAAGTATCACAGAACAATACATGAAGAAAAAAACAAACAAAAAAAACACTGCTACACCCTAAACAATATGTAATGGGGTGCCTGTGTTATGAACCTATTAACCTCACAAAATACAGAGCTAGTGCAACCCAGTGCAGGTGTGTGGATGCAGCTGAGCATGGGGCAATAACAAACACATGGACAGACGGGAACACTTGAAACACAGTGAAGTGAAAGAACAAAAGGAGACACTAAGAAAACACTGACAATTTCATTAATCACCATTCACTCCCTGGTCAAATAACATTGGCAGTGATGCAGGTAGTGTCCTCTGTTTCTGAGAAGCGGATGTCTGTCAGGCCTAAACGTTATATCCATAGGTGTTTATAGTAATAATACCATGCTAAGTGTGCCGGCTAAGACTTTATAGCTGCGCTGTTACGTTTTTCAGAGCAGACAAACACTGTAAACACACACCTGTCACCTGCCCAGCATGGTGCTGTTACCCAGAAACACAGCTTCTACACCTTATCTTTACAGTTTATACACACAGCCCTCAGCGGGTTTAATAGCCGCATTTAAAACCTGCATGTCAGCAACAGTTTGCCTAATATAGCTAACTTGGTAATGTTATCATATCTTACATGCTTCACTGTCCGCTGCTTTCTCGTCAGACGGATAGCTCTCCTTTCACTGTTGACTTGTGTGAGGCCACATGGATAGAAATGCTGTACGCTTTTAGTAAAGGTATTATAAATGATGGTAACCCCCAAGAGCCCTGCTCACTCCCTCTGCTTGCTTTCATGGCAGTGTGCTGGCACTAGAGCTCCCCCTGCAGTCCATAAAGTGCCCCTACGCCTCAGCCATTCCAATCCCTCCCTGCAGCCTTTGGGCCATGCCTCCTAATTTACATACACAACACAATCCCCAAATCCACAAAACACCAACCCTAAATCCCCAAATCCCCTATCCTAAAATACCAAATGCTCAATCCTAAATACCAAATTCATTTTTGACTTTTAGTTTTAGACTTTTAATTTTAAATCTGACCCAATAATCCCTCCATAGCTTTGTCTCTATATTACAGTAACAACCTTATGTGTACTGACTGCCTGGAGAGTTGCTAGTGTTTGGAAGGGAGAGGTGTGTACTACAGCTCAGTGTAGAGCAGTGTTTTCTTTGGCAGATGGGAACTTCCTTTTTCATTTTGCAAACCTATTATATGCACAAAAACGGTATATATAACTCAAAGGAGAGGGATAAAGTCAAAAAGCATAATGCCACCTCTTTAATACACTTAGCATATTTTTTTTTCACTAGGGCATGCAAGAACTGGTATGTTCAGTTTCAATAAAAATAGGACCTCAATATTCAGTCACTCACTATGTAAAGACAGTAATACTCAGACAAATGAATGTTGCCAGAAGTGGTAAATAGAGGAAGTAGTTTGTGTATGACTCTCCTGTTATTGTCTCTCACTGTGGCTCTCTGGCACAGTAATACACAGCAGTGTCTTCAGGCTGCACATTCTGTCCGTTTAGAGTCACTGTGTTGCTGGAAGAGTCTAAGTCGATACTGAACTTGTTCTTTAGTGAATCTTTGTAGTATGAAGCTCCAGTAAATTTCATTCCAATCCACTCCAGTCCTTTCCCTGCAGGCTGTCTGATCCAAGCTGTGTAGTAGCTGCTAAGAGAATAAGAGACCTGACAGGTGATGGTCAGACGTTGACCTGGCTGCACAGTCACAGAGGCTGGCTGTGTCAACTGTTCACACTTCATACCTGTTAAAAAAAAGAAAATGTTTAGTAACAAATGATCAAGTTATACTGCAAAAGAAGAACTGCTGACTTTGACAAATCCAGAGAGACTCGCATCCAGCTGCCAACAGCAGCAGCAGAGCTACAGAAAACATGTTTTATGTTGAAAGTGACGTGCTGTGAACTCCACTGACAGCCTGATGGGAAGTTTTTATAGCTGAGTAACAAGGAAGGTCACTGAGTTTGCATAGAATCAAACACATGAAGCATCAATGTTGGTCTAACTGGAGCCAATAGAAGAGTCTGTTGACTGTTATTATATCTGCAGAGTGAAAACATGCCTGGAAATCACCTCTGTTTTACATATATTTTAACATTAAACATTATTTACATTATTACATAATTGCAACAACAACAAGGATCATTATTAATTAATTATAATTCTAAATATGAACACATTCATTAAAATCCGCAAACAAGGAGTAACCACCAAGAACGTTGCTTTCTATAAGCCATGTTTACAGTGTGTTCAGTATGTTTTCAAATGATTAAAATTCACTTAAATAAGATGTGAGCTGTCTTATTGTGAGAATTTATTTCCTGTCAGCACCTCCTACATCACATTCATGATTAACTCCAAGCATAGGAGCACAGCATTTTTTTTGCAGCATTTATTTATTCACTTTTTTGCTCATTTACTGTACTTGGTGTAAACAGAAATAAAGTGACAGCAGCCAGGATCATGTAAATAGTATGAAAACGTAAGTCTGATGCTGCTGGTTTGCAGGTTTTACATAACAGACTTTTAATGGTTTCAGTGTCTGCAGATGTTTGAAGACGCTGACATCCAAAGAAAAAGCCTCCAGAGGAAAACAGCTGCTCATTCTTTAGCTTAGATGAAAACTGTGGTAGTTAATGCATGCATATATTAGTTTTTATAATGATCACCACATTTTACCTTTATCTCTGTGTGGCTGTGTCAGAAATAAAAACCTGCTCCACTTCTCCTCCACTTTATAGAGCAGCTCTTATCTCTCAGAAATGGTTTTAATTAAACTACAGTCTGTGATGGATAAAAACTAATAAATATTTTCTTTCTGTCCGTTTAGAGTCACTGTGTTGCTGGAAGAGTCTAAGTCGATACTGAACTTGTTCTTTAGTGAATCTTTGTAGCTTGAAGTGTATCCAACACATCCGCTTCCAATCCACTCCAGTCCTTTCCCTGCAGGCTGTCTGATCCAAGCTGTCCAGTAGCTGCTAACAGAATAAGAGACCTGACAGGTGATGGTCAGACGTTGACCTGGCTGCACAGTCACAGAGGCTGGCTGTGTCAACTGTTCACACTTCACACCTGTGGAGGAAAACATGTTGAATGTTGAATCAGTGTAATAACAGTGAACAGTCAGTGTGCTGTGATCATACTGTCAGTGTCTCTGCCTCAGTGAGACTCACAGGATCCAGCAGCAGCAGCAGCAGCAGAGCTACAGAGAACATGGTTGGTATTGAAGGTGATCTGATGGGAGCTTCTCTTCTTCTGCTGCAACTGACAGCATGATATCAAGTCTTTATAGCAGACTGTGAAGAAGTTCACTTTGCATAGAGAAGGACACTGACAGGCTATAAGAGAAGGATGAACAGCTGTAGCACATGTAGTCAAGCAAGACTCTGATTTGTATCATGACCATTTATTTCTAAATCAAACCAGAGGAGCTCATTCCTGCTAGCGGGCATCAATCTGTTTAAATCATTGCCACTTTGTCACAGTGGACATAAGTGGACTCAAGATGTCTCAATAACTGGACTTCGTAATTAGACTTTTCTGTAACTTCTGGCAGCAATACATGCTATTAAGGTGCTGGCAGTTAGTCGTGTAAATGAGCGACGTGACAAAGAACAATTTTCAAATCATGTGGAAGCTCTTTTTGTGTAAATGTTACCAAAATGTAATTTTTTTTGTATCACATGATTTCAATCATTACCCTTATGGAGACCATACCCAAAATGTCTATTTGAATAGCTTATTTATGGCATCGGTATACCAATCAACAACACCAAAAAACTTAAATAGCTGGGACTCCCTGCCAGTTCAGTTCTAGATGAGAGGAAAAATGGGCAATTGCCTTGATTTTTAACCTTCCTTGGATAACTATGACCTGGATAACTGAGAATCTTGACAGACAAGATAATCTGAATCAATACTTGAGTTTGCTGCAGGTGTTTGAAGGCCTGTATTGTTTTTAGACTTTTAAAGTTTTCAGAATTTGAATTGTGGCTGTTGGAAGCCACAGACATACAAACTTGAAGCCTTAAGAGGATATGGATTGTTTCATATAAGCAGTACATTTACATTTATTCATTTAGCTGACGCTTTTATCCAAAGCGACTTACAATTGAGGTCGCACGCCTCTGGAGCAACTAGGGGTTAAGTCTCTTGTTCAGGGACACAATGGTGGATGTCTCCCACACCAAAGGCAAGCATCTTATCTATGCGCCATCACAACCCCATGTAAAGAGCTTCCTTGTTCTTACCTGCCCAGTTAATAAACAGGATGAGAAAAACTAAATATATTCAGGTCTGATCATTGTAAAAGCCAGTTGTCTTTGTCCAGCCTGCAGTGATTTAGCCTGTCCTTCACTCTGCAACACATACATAGAGGTGGAAGAGATCAGAGTTTTGCATCGCCTCCTACTCAAAGAGCAAAACACTTGTTTTTATTAATTTGAAAATGTTTTTTTTAACTTATTCTGCTAACTTTTATTTAATCCATGTTTAGATCAACCAGGCACTCAGATCAGAGGCGTGTTTTATTGAAGATTGCTATGATGGACATATCGTGTGTGTCAGTTTTGAAATAATAAAGTCACAGCTGCTGCACATTAATAGAAACATTATCAACCATCACTTTGCTGTTGAAGAACAGTTCTTCAGTAAAAACCATAGTCCAACATAAGCTTTTGCTACAATAATGTCTATTTGTGTGTCTGTGTGTTTAGGTGCTCTGTCATACTGCTCTTAATATCAGTATGTAATTAATATTAGTTAATTACATAAATAGTGATTGTGTTTATCATAATGAGGTTAAAGATGTGACCTCTGATGCTCCTCACAAGGTACAAGAGCAGGACAGAAGTGCACTGCCCAGAAAAGATTTGCATCAGGACATCATGTGGAGGGAGGGGCTCTCAGGTGGTTTGTTCTAGTTTCATTGAATTGTAGCATTTATCATTAGTTTGTTTAAAAAAACTTCCTTTTCCTTTCATGTAAAACAATTTCACATCCAGAGAAGGGAGCCCATTATTCTTTTGTATAGTTTTATCATAAAATCCAAAAATACAAATGAGGGCTGTCTGTAGACTGTTAAGTTGAAGTCTCAATGATCTCTCTAAAATGTCTGGTTTAATCACAGGGAGTATTTGTGCAGGTCTGTTGGTGGTTTGTGTCACTGTGGAGCCACGTACACAATAATACACAGCTGTGTCCTCAGGCTGCAAATTCTGTCCTGCTAATTTCACCGATGAAGTTTGTGTGTAGCAAAGGAACTTGTTCTTCAGAGCATTATTTTGGTGAAGGTCTCCTCCTCCAAATCGATGAAAAATCCAGTCCATTGGTTTTCCTTCACACTGTCTGATCCAACCTGTTGCATAGCTGTTATCAGTCAAAGAATAACCAGAGACCTGACAGGTGATGGTCAAAGACTGTCCAGGCTGCACAACCATCGTGTCTGGCTGGATGAGATCAATACTGTTCACACCTGTGGAAACAGAAATCAGCATTATCTCCATCATTCATCTGACTATTCAGTGTTTCTAATGTGTTTATTAGTGTGAATCCACTGAAAGCTCCTCACAGGATCCAGCTGCCAGCAGCAGTATCAGAGCTGCAGAGAACATGTTGATGTTGAAGCTGAACTGATGTGAGCTCTTCTGTCCTCTCACTGACACACACACACACTTCACTTCCTTATGAGTAACTTTTATTTGCATGTTGAATAATATTTTACATTTGATTTAAATCAGTTAAAGGTGTAAACAGTGTGTCTCCTCGATTGGCCAAACTAGAGAAATTATTATTTATTTAAAGAACATTTTTATGAAGGTGCTAAAATGGTCTTAGATCTCACCATCTAGATCGTTCATTAGAAAACTTGTAACCTGCCATGATTTGATTTACTCTGAAAATATGTCTTAAATCTCATAAAGTAAGATTCTTTAGAAAAGTTGAATACTGTTTGCTACAGAGCTTTTTCAGCAGATCAGCAGATATGAGATTCTCCTTATATTGACAGAGGAGAAAGAAACTTGACACTGACTGCCTGCTAGTGTTTTTATAGGGAACTGCAACATTTTCACTTCCATAATGTGATCAGCTAGATGTCTGCCAATGGCTGAAATGTGAACATGTAGTGTGTCTTTTATTTACACCTTGACAATGATTTCAGCAGATTGTTTTGCTGTCATTGGCTGTTTTATGAAGAAGTGGTCTTTACAGTAAGATATTTTTAATTATGTGTTTGTTGTTGTTGATTAATTATGATCTTTCTCAGGGCCAATTTTCATGATTTAATTAAAAACAACAGAAGTTCAAATAAAAACAGAAGTCTTTCTCAGGATCTATCAGCACAGGAAAGATGAGTACTGTAGGATTTTGTACAGCTGCTCAACCAACTCCAGTCACTGTGAGTGTCGAGCACAATAATAAACAGCAGAATCTTCAGTCTTCAGACTGTTCATCTGCAGATACAGCTGCTCTTTGCTGTTGTCTCTGGAGGCCGTAAACCTCCCTTGGACTGACTGAGAGTAAAACTTCCTGTCACTATCATATTCAATGCTGGAAATCCACTCCAGTCCTTTTCCAGGAGCCTGTCTGATCCAGGCCATCCAGTAGCTGCTGAATGATATTCCAGAGGTTGTACAGGTCAATCTGTGGGATTCTCCAGGCCTTTTAACCGCTGGTTCAGATTCTGTCAGAGTCTGACCATCAACACCTGTCAAAAGAATAGAACATATTCACTTGCTGTAAGATGGCACATTGAAGAAGACAGATTTAACTCAAGACCTGTGAAGATCTTCACCTGCCCAGCAGACAGTTAAAAGCAGCAGTCCTGTCCTATAGTCCATCATGTTAAACTGTGTGTCCACTGTTCTCTGTCATCCTCTCTGCAGTCAGATAAGTAGAGGTGGAAGAAATCTGAGTTTTGCATTGACTCCTCCTCATAGGGAGGAGAAGAATTTCACTTGGATCTCAGTTACTGTTTCAACATTTCTGTCTGTTGGAGCTCTTTTAAGCCAGTGCATTCAAAATGTGATATAAACTAGCTACACATGTCTGCTATTAAATGGTGTAGCTGTAGCTGCAACACAGACAGAAAATGCACGGTTTAGTCTCCATCACATGTTACAGTTTACCCCTTAGTCTGGGTTAGATGTACTCTGGGGTAAATTGTAACATTATATAAGTACAATGAAAAAACATGATAATGAAAGCTTTTTATTCAACACTTTTGTCATGACTCCTGCATCTGGCACCTGAGTTTGGCACTTAGTGAGTGTGTTTTCATTTGTTTTTTTTCCTTTGGGTGAGTGAGGCATGCTTGGTTTGTTTATGTTCTTTTTTTCTTCGCTCCCTTCTCTCAGTTTTTTAAATCCTGGGCATGTCTGGCTTCCTGAGTTGGCACTAGCTGCACCTGTTGGTAATCACGCACCTGTTCCTGATCTGCCATCCCTACCTCTTCTTAAGGAGAGACCAGAATTCCATTCCCTGCTGGATTGTTAAGTCGTGTACTGTAGGTCTTGCCTTAGCATATAGCGTTAATCCAGTAGCGAGTTTGCTTTAACTAGTTTCTCTCTGCCTGTCTCCAGATCACCAAGTCTATCGAAGCCAAGATCCAATCCTTCCAGCCACCCAGCCATCCAGCCCTCAAGTTCCAACTGCTTGGAATGAGACTCCCTGCCACCTCACCCTGCGTCAGTCAATAAACTGTTTAACTGCTGCATTGTGTCCATGTCTGCATCTGGGTTTTGGCATAACTACTGACAACTGTTCTTTTACTTTTTTTTTTTTACACAATGATTGTGATTCAAGTCTCTAAGTCAAAGTAGTGACATCATAATGCTTTTATGTGAAAATCTGTGTGTGTGTGTGTGTCAGATGTATGGTGAAATTCAAAGAAAACATTAATAGAATTAACTGAGACTATTGTTGTTAGAAATAACCCACACTTTTGTAACCATGAACTAGCTTACCTTACAGCTTAAAACATTAGCACTAACAACTTGCATGCAAGATATCTACATAGAAACACAATAAATGTGATTTATGTTTAATGTTGAGTTTAACTACAAAACTGACAATGCCATTACAAAAGTAAATTAAGCCAAGGCTGTGCCTACCACTGGGTGCTACTTTTCGCATGTGGAACTAGGACTAAACTGAGCATGTGCAGAGTGAATCAGATGATTAATAACTTGTTCCTGATGTGGAGAAATTGAATGTTTTACATCTGACCTGTTTTACAAACCTCCCTGGTCAATATAATTAAAATAATTATCAAGAATGCAAATATTAGAAAAATTAAAAAGCTAATGAGGAAGTAAGAAACCACATCAGCTGTTGCTTTCATAGTGCGCATGTGTGTTTGTTGAGTCACTGTCATACACTCCTTAGTGTCATCTGACTTCATATCTTCTACTGCCACCTGTAGGTCTTTGTAAACAAATGTTCTGAGGAGTTTTTGTAAAGCCTCTCTGCTTCTTTTAACCAGTGTGTGACTAGCGCAGTAATACACAGCAGAGTCCTCTGGCTTTAAGTTGGACAGTCTCAGATTCACCATGCTGTTGCTATTATCTCTTGTGAATTCTATTCGTCCTTGCACACTGCTGGCATAAGTGTTACCGGAAGAAACCCAGGCAACCCCTATCCATTCCAGTGGTTTTCCTGCAGGTTGTTTTATCCAGCTCACGCCACAGCAGCTAAATGTGTAGCCAGCTCCTTTGCAGGAGAGACTGAGAGTCTCCCCAGGCTTTTTCACTACTGAACTGGAAGGAATGGACTCCAAACTCTGACCTGTACAACCTGATGAGATGAAAGGAGAGAGGAACCAGAGAAGAAAGTGAGACAGTCACCTGGGATGTTCTGGGATCACTGACTGACCATCAGTCGATGTTGTCTGATAAAAGATAAAACAGCAGGAAGCAGGAGAACTCACAGGGCAGAGAGAGAGCAACCAGCAGAAGAGTGAGTGTGTTGATCATCCTGAGGCTGGAGATGTGACCTCTGATGCTCCACACAAAGTACAAGAGCAGTCAGCAGGACAGAAGTACACTGCACAGACTGAAGATTTGCATCAGGATATCACGGGGAGGGAGGGGCTCATGCACAGGCACTCTGTTAGAGTTTAATTTTATTGAATCGTTTAATTTGAATTCATGGCTTTAATGTAGCTGTAACTGATCCATGTTTGACACAATATCAAATCAGAAAACATTTACTCTTATGTTATGACTTACAAAAATAATTGAATCATAATAATGAAGTAATGTGGTCTACCTAATAGGCATTATATTACTTGATCTGGTTTTAATTGAAATGTTAATTGATTTATTCATTTAGATGTTTGTATTTATTTTATTTTGCTGCTGCAAACACAGCAGTGTTGTGAAAGCAAGATCATCTAAATAAATACTTGAGTTTGATGCGGCTGGTTGGAATTTTTTACTAAAAAAGGTTAAAGTATTTAGAAAGCAAATTAACTACTTAAGAGCTGAAATCTCAATTTGTCACGTATATGAAAGTGATGTTTTGTATCACAATTAAATTTTAGATAATTCAAACCATTGAAGTATGTTGTTTATTGTTCAGCTACTGTCTTCTATGATGATTCATTTTAACGTCCTTATGAGCAACATTTTTTACACACTGTTGAAAAATAAAAATAAATAAAATAAATAATATTAAATTATTATTTAAATCAGTTGAGGGTTTAAACAGTGTGTATTCTCAACTGACCAGACCAGTGAGAGTGATTTTTATTTAAAGAACATTAATATTTTTAGAATTTAATTTTGATTTGAAACCTTATTGCAAAGTTTTGATGAATGCCCATACTTCCTGGTTTGTATATTTTTCTTTAAAATTTTTTGGAGATGCACCTGTATAGTCTGACACAGACTTTTCTCAAAGAGCCCAGGAAATGAGACTTGTCTTTTTTCAGAATCACTTATTTATTGAGTTTTCATTCCAATGTCTCACAAGCACAAGAAGAAACAGCAGCTCCTTCAGTCTTCGACCTGTTTATCTTGAAATCTATATGAAATGGTGAACTACAACTACATGAACACATGAAGCTGCAGTCACTGCTGCTCCAGCATTTAAAATGTTCTATTAGTGTTGTGATGAGTATAAAAGTCAAATTCAGTCCAGGCTTTGAATGCCAGTTAAGATCAAAGAGATCAGCAGAGATCTTATGGGGACAGAGGAGAGACAAACTTGACCCTGGCTCCCCTCTAGTGTTTGTAAATAGGAACTGCAATATTATTATTGTTACTGTCTTTTAATGCCGAATAACTTATATAAGAATATATAAGAATTTGGCTAAAATGTGTACATGTAGTATTTATCTTATTCAAACCAGAACAATGATTCCAACAGATTGAATTGCTGTCATTGGCTGTTTTGTGATGAAGTGATTAAGACATTTTTATTAATGTATTTATTGTTGTTTGTTGGCGATGATCTTTCCCAGGGCAAGATTTCCTGATTTAATTAACAACAACAAATAAAGTTTATTTAGAGATAGCAAACCAGCCTTGGACTGATTGAGAGTAGTAGATGCTGCCACTGCTGATATATGCGACCCACTCGAGTCCTTTTCCACGAGCCTCCAACAGAAAGGCCGGGGCAACCAGGGTTTGAATCCACAGCCTTCTTGTTGCGAGGAGACAGTGCTAACCACTGCACCACTGTGTCACCCTTTGTTAAACACAAGTGGCTGCAAATGAAGTCTCATGCAGTGGATCCTGAACCCAGCTGTTTACCTAGCGCTATATACAAGCCATTTTTGTGGCCTTCCTCTCTTGGTCCCTGTCTCTTATGCATCTTTTGAAAAATGTTAACAAATAATTGAACTAACAACTGTATATGTTAAACTGTGATTGTGATTAAGGTAGTCACTAATGAACCGTTCTTACCACATTTAAACATGTAACTTCACTTTCTGTTAAAGAGGTGGGGACATACGGGCTCAGATTAGGGGCTTGATGATACCCATTCAGGATTTACTAACAAAGTGTTGACTTTTTCGAGTACTGTTAACATTTATGTTTACTTTCAAATGCAGTGGTAGTAGAAATTAGTTATAATACTGAAGGTTCATACAGCAAAGAAAACCATCACATGCAACAAACTGGCACATTACAAGATTTGACTTGGATCTCAGTTACTCTTTGTTTAGAGTAGAAAAGTATCAACTATCACAGTATCCAGTGTACATGAGCAGCAGGAGTGTTAAGCTTTAGTTCAGTCCAGGGTTCAAGTGTCAGTCAGTTAAGATCAATGAGAACACCAGATCTGAGTGTCTCCTTTTAGAAACAGAGGAGAGAGAAACATGACACTGACTGCCCTCTAGTGAAAAGAAGAAGGAAAAATTTTCATTCTCATTTTATGACTCACTTTAGATTCCACATCATCAGTGATCTTTACTTTGTTTAATGTTAAATAATTATTATATAGAATTTAAAACAATAACTATTAAATGTATAAATAAGTATGTAATATGAATACAAAGAAAAAGACTTCATGCTTGAGGTCTAACAATGTGAAATATGAGTACTGTAGGTTTTTGTACAGCTGCTTAACAAACTCCAGTCACTGAGAGTATCGAGCACAATAATAAACAGCAGAATCTTCAGTCTTCAGACTGTTCATCTGCAGATACACCTGCTGTCTGCTGTTGTCTCTGGAGATGGTAAACCGGCCTTGAACTGACTGAGAGTAGGATTTGCTGTTACCACTACCAATGATATAAGCAATCCATTCAAGTCCCTTTCCAGCAGCCTGTCTGACCCAAGTGTTGTTATAATTGCCACCAAACCCTGAATATGTACAGGTCACTCTGTGGGATTCTCCAGGACTTTTAATTACTGATTCAGATTCTGTCAGTGTTTGAGCCTCAGTACCTGCAGATATGTAAACATATCATTAGTTAATATAGTCACACATTATCAGCATCTTTCCAATAATACTGTTTCATCTCGTGTCGGGCACAGACCTGGCACATCGCACATATTATTGTTGATTGTTGATCTTTGTTGTTGTATATTTTTATGTTGTCAGTTTATATATTTATATGTACACAATATTCTCTTCCGTTGCGTTATTTCTGCACGGAACAGACCCAGAATACTGCACATGTATATATCTGCAACGTTGTTCTTCTATTCCATATTTATATATTTCTACATTTATTTATGTTGACTCTGTTTGTCTATGTGTAGCACCTTATCTCCACAGCAAATTCCTCGTATGTAAAAAAATACTTGGCAATAAAGCTCCTTCTGATTCTGATAAAGAGTTTCATTGTTCTTACCTGCCCAGTTAATAGACAGGATGAGAAAAACACCCAAATAATCAGGTCTGATCATTTTTAAAATCCGGTTGTCTCTGTCCAGTCTACACTGTAAATGTCAGTGATTCAGTCTCTGTCCTTCACTGTACAACACATATGTAGAGATGGAAGAGATCAGAGTTTTGCATTGACTCCTCCTCACAGAGAAACACACCACATCTCATTCTTTTATATTATGATTTTTAATTATGAAAATGCTTTAAGTTTTTCAATCATAACATAATTTATACCCTAGAGGCTTTGTGGCTTTTTAATATGTATTTAGTCTTGCTTTTTTATGATTTGCTTTCAACAATGGTGTCCTACTCAGTCGTCTTCTATTAAGTCCACTTTGGCTCAAAGAGCAACGGATGTTGCTAATCGCAGGACACATCGTTTTATAAAATAATTCTGTTGAACCACAATTCAAAAGCAATGTCTGATTTCCATCAGTTAATTGTTATGTATTATTACTTTTGTCATTTTCACATTATTTAAGGGACCATTGTGGGTTTTTCTCTATTTAATGGAAGGGTACCAACAATTTTGTCCACTTCTCCCATACGTTAATTTATTTATTTTTTTTACTGCCCGTGCACCCCTCCCCATCGTGCACCACAGTTACAGTGTCATTCTTTGGGAAACACTGGTAAATAACTTGAAAAAAGATAACTGAATCATAAAAATTAAGGAATGTGGTCTACCTAACATTCAGTGTATATCGTGATTTGGTTATAATTGAAATTAAATAAAAATTATTAATTTACATGTTTGTGTTTAATTTATTTTGTTGCTGTAAAAACAAGTGAGGTGAAAGCAAGATAATCTAATACTAATACTGCAGCTGGTTGGATTTCTCAAAAAAAGGAAATATTTGGAAACCGAAACCTGTGTGATGATATGCAAAAAACACAGCTGTAAAAAAACAAAAAAACAGCTGTAGCACGACATGAAAAGGTCTGCTGGTTTATCTGTCAAATAATGTTTATGGAAGTGCTCTTTTGTATCATAATTAAATATATTAGACATTTGAAACCACTGAACTTTATGCTGTTTATTGCTCAGCTACTGTCTTCTCCGAGGAGTTATTTTAATGAAGCTCTGTTATGGAACAAGCAAGATGCAGATTTAGTAATTTCATTTCCTCATTCATATCTCTACTTAGAAAGGTTTTTTATAATCAAACATCTGCAGATACAGCTGCACAGGGCTGGACTGGGACAACAAAAAAAATAATCAGCCCTGGACACCCCTCACCAATACACCATCCTTCCATTTAAGGGGCCAGGTGTGTGACAAAACACTTAGCCCATGAGACTTAACATTGCACAAGATTGGGACCATGACAACAAGACAAGAATATTTTAATAGGCCTACTATTTGGGAAAAAAAATGTATGAAACATATAGGTATTTGATAGGGGGGTCCAGAAGATTCTGAGCATTAAGTTACTTTTCTGGACAACAGAGGTTTTTTTCAATATTTACATTGCATTGCAGGCTTATTGTGCAAATAAACATTTTTCATAGCATTTTTATAATTAACATTTCTGGGTGCAAGCTATTTTACAGAACATTTTTAACAAATACTTTCAAAAAGTGGTGGCTACATGTCCCCTCCCTCCCTACTTCCTCCCTACAGGTTGGTCCTGTCACTTTGTTACTTGCTAACACCATAGACTGGCAGTGGCCACAGCTCTCCTTTACTCCTTCAAGTGCCTGTGCCTGCTCTACGTCGGGTCCTGCAGCTGATGTTAAAACTACTGCAGGCCCGGTAGCGAACATATTGGTTATTTTTGTGCATTTGACGGCAGCCGTCTGAAGATTTTTTTGGGGGAACATAACGCAAGAAACAGAGCGCAGAGGGGGTGGGGGCTGGTAAGAGATGTGATTGGGCCGGCCCTGTCGGTATAAAAAATTACCCAATGGGCCGTTGTCCATGCTGTATGGGCCTGTCATCAGCCCATTTTTTTAAACAGTTATACATAATTTACGTTACATCAGCCCCAAAGGTGCGTCAGCCCAGGCCTGCACTTGCATGCTGCTGTCTCTGGAAATGGTAAACCTGTGCTCTGACATGCACTGTTAACTCTGGGACCTTTCCAAATCATGTCCAATCAAATGAATTTACCACAGGTGGACTCCAATCAAGTTGTAGAAACATCTCAAAGATGATCAGTGGAAACAGGATGCACCCGAGCTCAATTTTGATTGCAAAAGGCTTCGAGGTATGTTTTCTCCCGTTTGGTGGGTGTGTCTCAGTTGTTACCCAATCAGTTGCAACAAATTTGTAAACACAATGGTGTTAAGAAGGCAGGGAAATGCAGTGCACTTGCGTACACAACAGCGTGTTCAGGGAGCCACCATTTCTGTTGAAACGTTTTGTCGGCGCTGAACTCAGCCCTGTTATTGGCTCCGGCCCCCCGCTATCAACATTAAGCTGGTTTTCGTTCCAGTCAGACAAACTAAAGAAATACATTGATTTTTGGAGATATTTGCCACTTTCACAGGGCGTTTCACTTTTCTACAAGGCGTTTAAATGTGATTAAAACAGTGTTGCTCACCGGGTTCATGTACTTGTTTGAAAAGATCAATTAAGCGTTCATTGACATTCTCTGAAACTTTAATTCAATAATAATGTCATTTATTTGGGGGTATAAAACCCATTGTATCTCTAAGACTCACTTACAAAATGTAAAATAAAGTGTTTCAAGTGATTTCACTGGGCAGCTAATGTCAAACAAGCTTTCTGATACTCAAGTGGCTGCAAATGGAGTCTCATGCAGTGGATCCAGAACCCAGCTGCTCACTAATTCCTTCTCCTTTGACCAAGAGCATAGCACAAACTTCTGGGCTCTTTATACAGGCAGTCTCTCTGGGACCCCTTCCTCTCTTGATCCCTGTCTCTCACTCATCTTTTGAAAAATGTTGACAAATAATGGAGCTAACAACTGTACACATGGTGATTAAGGTAGTCACTAATGACCCTTTCTTATCACAATCACACAAGTAATAATAATCTGTTATTTGTGCTTAAGTCTGCATAGTTTGAAATCTCACCACATTTCAACTCTTTTCTCAACAAACTGTCTCCTACAACTATTTTATTATGATTAAATGAGGTTTGCTATGATTATCAAGCTAAAATACCATTATCGTTTATTGAAGCATTCATCATCTTCAAGGTATAAGACAACGCTGAAAAAAATACCTTCTTAGTTGTCACAGCCAGACATTGAGAAATTGCTTACTGTACAGTACTGCATAATACTTTGCCTGTTTATAACTTCTGGTGGCGCTGCTCTGTAGCAACCCAGTGAGTGCCGTTGTTGATGTTTTTAGTTTTTTGTTTGAATTAGCGTCTTAAGTGTTTTGTGCTTGTGACTATATTACGTTGGAGTTGACAACAGCAAACTTTGCAATAGGGAGAATTTCTGAATCAAGATAGTAGTTGACAGCCCCAAACAAAGGCACCGGGCCTCCACATTATACTTCTGGTCCTGATTTTTATCAGCGAGCACTTAATTTCCTGTCCTGCAACAACCGCGCTGTGGGAACATGAACTAAGTCGTGTCTACTCCAGAGAAACTTTGTTGTTCCTTCAAACACTTCAATCAACACCACCAGATAACCTGCCAGCAGCCATCCGAGCAACACACACCAGCACACGGCCTAGTCGCTGACACCCAAGATGGACGAGCTTCGTACTAACCAAAGGAGCTGTTTCGAGTATCGGGAATCTAACCTTATGGTGTTTACTGAGACGTGGCTCCACCAAGGAGTCCCAGATTCCCTGCTCAACTTGGGTGGCCACTTGCTGGTGCGAGCCGACCGCTCTGACGTGTCGGGGAAAAGGAACAGAGGAGAAATCTGCATGTACGTGAGTGACAAATGGTGTAAATACACAGTGAGAGAGACTATATGCAGCCCTGATGTCGAATTGCTTTGCATATCTATAAGACGTCACTACTTGCCAAGGGAGTTTGGCAATATTATTATAGCCGCTGTTTATGTTCCACCCAGCACCAACGCAGGCAGAGCCGCCGCGCTCATAGCAGAGTGCGCACATGAACAGTTGCAGCGCACACCTGGGGCGCCTATTTTTTTCTTGGGTAATTATAATCACTGCAAACTGGAGAGCGCGCTGCCAGGTTTTCAACAATATGTAAAATGTGACATAAAAAATAACAGGATCTTATGTTATAGAAATATTAAGGGGGCATATTCAGTCAAGCCAACCCCCCCCTCTCCAACTTCATAATACATTACATTTAATACTGTCTTACAAATCTGTATTCAAGTAAAGTAAACCTGAACATCAAACTGTTTGTGTGGACAGACGATACAATTGAAACACTAAAGGGGTGCTTCATGTGTACAGATTGGTCGATTTTCCATTCATCAGAGCTTGATGAGTCTACTAGTACTATTACAGAATACATCGAACTTTGTATTGACAGTGTGGTGGCCAAGAAGGACATTATAGTCTTCCCCAACAACAAATCCTATATTAGAAAAGAAATCAAAGACTGTATAAATAAAGCAAGCCTTTAGAACCAAAGTCAGAGCTGGGTTGTCAGTGGTCCAAAAAAAACTTAAACTACTCCTTACAAATGCGAAGGAAAAACAAAGGCAAATGATGGAACACAACTTCCAAACCTCAAATACCAAACAACTTTGTGACACAATGAAATCAGTGACTAGTATGAACCCTGCAAAACAACAAATTATCACACTGGACGACTAACAAAAAGCAAATGAACTGAATGACTTTTACCTGCGATTTGATTCCCAAAATTTCTCTCAGGAATGTATGTGTTCTGCAGTCCCTGCAAGCAGTCCCTACCTGTTATCACTAGCCCTCGGACTATCTCCAGAAACCTTGCATCATCTTGTCACAAGATCGCTGACGTAATTGCTGACGTAAACTGCACTCTGCGCATGCGTTGGTGTCTGTAGCCACCTGTTGGAAGCTCCGTCTTAAACCGGACTCTTATCCAGTTTTAATCCACTCTTTTTTGTTACATTTTTTATATCCTTTTTATTTAACTTAAGTTTTACGTGGGTTAAGGATTTTGGTCATCCGACATGGATTTAAAGCTAGATGACCGTAAAAACGCGATCAACGCTACTGGTCGCAACAAAGCTCCGGTGACTATGCTAGCTGAAATAACTCTGCCCCATGAGGACTGCACACTCCTTAAGAAAGCGAACAAGAAGATTGCTGACCTTATGGAAGACATCCGACGACTTTCAGAGGAACTCAAAGAGAAAGATTCCCTGCTGACTGGCTTTATGGATGTAGCTTCAGTACAAGCCAAACAGATCGTTTCTCTAACCGCTGACATCCAGGACACCGTGTTTTGGGACCCCTCTAGCCTTCCCAGGCTTTCATCCTGCTCGACTCCGAAGCATCAGTCAACCTGGGCTGAAGTGGTGGTCCGTGGCTGCAAGAGAGGCTCGGATGGGGCTGCCTCTCCTCCGCACATCGGCCTCTCCAACCGCTATGCAGCCTTGTCTTACGGCACTCCGGTCCAACCAGCGGATGCACCTGTGGCTTTGAGTCTCCCTGATACGGATCTCTTTCGGCGCACAGTGCCTGCCGACACTGTTGCATCTCCTCCACCGGCTACATCTCCTGCACTGGGCCGCCGGTCTGCCGCCGGACCTGATAGGCGGCCGTCATCCCGGTCAAAAACCTCCGCTTCCCGACGTAGGATCCTGAAGGAGGCTGTGCTCAGACGCTCCGGAGGCCATCTCTACCCTGCACCGTCGGGTAGCCCTTTTCTCAGGTATTTTACTGCTACTCCAACACAACACTCGGCAGCTCACACAGTCCATCCTCAGTCCGCACGCAGTGTTGAAGCAGATTCTGCTCAGTCCTGCTCTGGAACCACACAACCGGCATCTCCTCGTCCTCTTTTCTCCCCAACCACACTAATAATTGGTGACTCCATAACCAGAAACCTCCGTTTCTTTAACGCTACCACTCAATGCTTCCCCGGTGCCACCACGGCTGACATTTAAAAAAAAACTCCAGGACCTGATGCCGTCGCTCCCGTCCTCCATCACAAGAGTGACAGTCCATGTCGGAACAAATGACACAGCTCTTCGGCAGTCTGAGCTGACAAAATCAGATTTTAACCGTCTTTTTAACTTTTTAAAGCAGTGTGGAAAGTCCGTTTTTATCTCTGGTCCCATTTCCACAGTTGGTCGCTTCAGTAGACTCCTTGGTCTCCACGACTGGCTCCAGTCTGCCTGCAGGGCTCACCGTGTGTGTTATGTGGATAACTTTAATATTTTCTGGCAAAGAATGTCTCTTTTTAAGACAGACGGACTTCACCCAAACAAACGGGGCTCAGAAATGTTAGCTGCGCACACACAGCATGTGGTGCGGTCCACACATGATTTACGTGAATGACTAATCATTCATGCAGCACACCTGGACACACCACCGCTCACTGAACAGATCTCTGCCTCACTGCCAAAAATAACTGTCTCCATCTGCTGGCATGTAAAGCCGTCTGCTCCCAGCGCTGTTCCACTGACTTCTATTCCTGTCATCATCACGCATAGACCAGTAAACAGAAATGTGCACATCCCACACAGAAATATTAGTAATCTCTTAAGGATTAGGACAACTGCACCAACTCCAGCACCCAAAACAAACTAATTTAAAATGGCTCTCTTCAATGTGAGATCACTTTCAAGTAAGACTTTTGTCTTAAATGATTTTATCTTGTCTGCAAATCTAGATTTTATGTTTTTAACTGAATCCTGGTTGCAAATGAATGACTATAGCCAGCTAGCTGAAGTGTGTCCGCCTCAATATGATTGTTTTAGTCAACCGAGGGTCAGTGGTCGTGGTGGTGGGCTAGTGAGCGTGTATAGGAAATATTTAAAATGTCATCAAGTACGCTGTGATGAATTTAACTCCTTTGAAGTTCTCACTCTTAAAGTTGGAGGGCTGCAACCTATCATATTTGTTATAATTTATCGCCCCCCAAAACCGCCTGGAGGATTTTTATCAGAACTTCCTGAATTTTTATCTACTCTGGTTTTAAAAATTGTTCTTTGTGGCGATTTGAATATTCATGTTGATGACCCCAACAATGTTAATGCAACTAACTTTTTAAATATGGCCACTTCTTTTAACTTCAAACAACATGTCAAAGGGCAAACACATAACCGTGGTCATACACTGGACTTGGTTTTTACCCTGGGTGTCAGCATTTCCTCTGTGGAATTGGTGGACATGACCACAGATGTATTGTTTTTAGCTGCGATTCGACTGTTACTCATGCCGCCTCACCAAGCTCTGTGTGTTCTTGCATCTTTAATGAAAAAAGTGTTTCAAAGTTTTGCGTATTCTTTCAGAGCCAAAGCCAACACCAACAATCTGGTCGATCACTTCAATCATATCTGCTTGTCGTTGTGGTGTATAACATATGTGCATCTGGCCATTACGTGCATTCGACCATTACAGTTTAAGACCTCTGACCCAGAGCTGGAGAGAGGCACAGTGAACCCTTAAGGGGAAGTAATGATTGATGGGTGTGCAAAGAGTGAACCCTCCTATGCAATTTGACCTCTGACCCAGTGATAGGGGGAGTAGAGATTAGTGTGTATGAAGGGACTGTGCCCTTATATGGTTTTTAGCAGAGACCTAAACATGTCCTATATAAGCTGTGTTCGATGTACAGAGAGACAGAGTGGCCATCGGGCTGGGTCACTCTCCAAGCTGCTGCAGAGCTTGTAATTGATGCTGAATTCTTTGATGTAATAAACTTTTATAACCAAGAACAGTGTCAAGCGGATTTCTTCTCAACACATCATCGCAGCATTATCGTTCGGACACCACATCGTCACTAAATATTACTGCTCCGTATGTTAGGCCTGCGTCTAAAGCTAGTAAGCAACCCTGGATAAATTACCGCATTCGCAGCCTAAAAAGGGAATGCAGGAAAGCAGAGCACAGATGGAAAAAATCCAGTCTCCAAGTCCATTACCTCAGTCTGAAGGATTTATTAATTAACTACAATAACATGGTTAAGGATGCGAGAACACACTATTTTCCTGAACTCATTACTACACATAAACACAATCCCAGGTTTCTGTTTAAGACTGTGGATCAGCTGGTAAACCCAACCCCTCCTTGTGCCTCAGCTGGAAGTAATGATGACAGAATTGTTTTTATCTTATTTTACCAATAAGGTGGTGTCAATCAGAGCCTCTATTACCCCCGCGGCCTCTTACTCAGAGGTTCCTCACCAGCAACAAGAGAGTTTTAACCAGTTTTATCCCATCAACTTGTCTGAGCTTTTAAAAACAGTATCACAAATGAGAGTGTCCTCCAGCCCACTTGATGTTATACCAACAAGGTTTTTACTGAAAGTAATAGATTCTGTTGGGCCCCATTTGATCTCTGTTGTCAACAGCTCCCTATCTACTGGTTGTGTCCCTGATTATTTTAAAATGGCTTGCGTGAACCCACTTTTAAAGAAACCTGGTTTAGATCCCTCCCTCCCACATAATTTTAGATCAATTTCAAAATTATTATAATAATATAAAAATAATTTATTGCAAAAATTCTAGAAAGAATTGTGTCCAAACAGCTGCTCACTGTACTGGAAAATAACAAAATATTTGAAAAGTTTCAGTCTGGTTTTAGGAAGTACCACAGCACTGAGACTGCCCTGCTTAAAGTCACCAATGACCTTTTAATGTCTGCTGATGAAGGCATGTGCTCAGTCCTTGTACTCCTGGACCTTAGCGCCGCTTTTGACACCATTGATCACAACATCATGTTAGACAGACTGAGGCACTGGGTGGGGATCTCTGGTACTGCCCTAGAATGGTTTTCATCCTACCTGTCAAATAGGAAGTTTTGCGTGTCTGTAAACAACTATGTCTCCTCATTCTGTCCAGTTAAATATGGTGTGCCTCACGGGTCGGTCTTAGGACCCATTTTGTTTTCCTTGTATCTGCTTCCCCTTGGACATATTATCCATAAACATGGCATTTCTTTTCATATTTATGCTGATGACACATAAATATACTTGCCTGTCAGATCCACAGACCCTGGAATGCTGAGTTCGCTTAACAACTGCCTTTGTGAAGTTAAAAAATGGATGTCAAATAATTTCCTCCACCTGAACTCAGACAAAACAGAAATCCTGGTCAACGGGTCCCAGCAAATGGCAAATCAAATACTGCCATCTGCTGGTTCCCTAGTAAATCGCATTAAGCCTGTGGCAAAGAACCTCGGTGTTTGTTTTTTATCAACTTAGAAATATAGCAAAAATTCGATCTATGTTAACTTTTAAGGACACCGAGACCATTTTACACGCCTTCGTCTCATCACGCCTGGATTATTGCAACAGCCTTTTCACCTGTTTAACCCAAAAATCTATTGATCGACTCCAGACTGTCCAGAACTCAGCTGCCAGGCTTTTAACCAGAACAAAGAAATATGACCACATTACTCCTATTTTAGCTTCATTACACTGGCTCCCAGTATGTTTTAGAATTGACTTTAAAATTCTATTGATCACTTTTAAAGCTCTTCATGGCCTCTCGCCTTGTTATATTTCTGAACTTTTAGTCCCATACACACCAGCACGCACCTTGAGATCCTCGGGCAGAGGTCTGTTATCTGTTCCAGAGTCTCGACTGAAAACTAAAGGGGACAGAGCGTTTGCTGTCAGGGCCCCGAGGCTCTGGAACAGCCTGCCCGAGGAAATCAGGTCGGCTGAGTCAGTGAACTCGTTTAAGTCCCTTCTTAAAACATACTTTTATAGGAGAGCCTTTCCCGATCTCATTTGACTTTATTTTATCCCTTTTATTTAATTATATTTTACTAATTTTATATTTATCTGTATTTTAGTCTTTTCAATGTTTTCATGCTTTTATCTTGTATTGTTTTTGTATTATTGTCTCTTGGGTATTATTGTCTTTACACTTGTTAAAGCACTTTGTAACTTGTTTTTGAAAAGTGCTCTACAAATAAAGATTATTATTATTATCTGGAAGTGGACCCATTTAGCATCCAGCGACTCTTCAGCAAAGTGCGCACAGACAAGGCCACAGGCCCTGATGGTCTCCCAACCTTTCTGCTCAAAAGCTGTGCAGAAGAACAATGGCATGGTGCCCTTGTCGTGAAACCTCACACTGTCCCAGCTCTGTTATAAGAAATAAACTATAACTCCACTGCCTAAAAAACCTGGAGCCTCGGAGAATAATGACTTTCGTCCCATGGCTCTAACCTCGATTGTAATGAAATGTTTTGAAAAATATGGTGTCTATACTTATGAAGGATGTTGAGTCAAAGTTAGATGTGTACCAGTTTGCCTATAAGCAAGAATGCAGCACTGATGACGCAATCCTTTGCATCTCGCACTTTATTTCTCAGCACCTTGAAAACATAGAAGCTTATGCTAGAATCTTATTTGTCGATTTTAGTTCAGCTTTTAATACAGTGCAAACTCGCATGCTTTTAGAGAAGCTTAAAAACATGAATGTTAATACTATCTTGATTAAATGGTTTTACTATTTTTTTTACTGACAGGGCACAGCAAGTGAAGGTCAATGGGAAGCTATCTGAGATCACATACTGTAACTCAGGGGTTCCACAGGGTTGTGTTGTATCACCAATACTCTTCACATTGAAAACCAATGACTGTAGGAATGTACATTCTAACAACAATATAATGAAATTGGCTGATGATACCGCAATCCGAAGCCTTTTGCACAAGGATACAGACTCCTCTGTGTACCAAGACGAAATAGACACATTTGTTAAATGGTGTGACACCAACACAGGAGATGGTCTTCGACCCGAGGCAAGTTACTGACCATGAGCCAGTGGTCTTTAAAAACCAGGAAGTAAGTCAGGTGTCCTCATTCAAATATTTAGGTGTACACATTGACAGTCTTCTTTGCTGGAATACACATGTCTACAACCTGTGTAACAAATTGCAGCAGAGGCTATTTTTTAAGGCGTCTAAGGTTGTATGGTGTGTGCAGTCAGATCATGATGATTTTCTACCATGCAATCTTAGAGAGTGTCATCATATATGGAATTACTGCACGGTTCGGTAATTTTAAAGTTGAAAAGCTTGCCAACATGCACAAAACAGCTATGAAAATTATAGGAAGGAGAGACTATGAGCCTGTACAGAGCCTGTATGACCAGGCAGTCATGAAACAGGCTAGGAAAATTAAATTGGACCCTCAACATCCCCTCTTCCCTGAATATAAAACCCTGGGAACTTAATCAGGAAGAAGACTCCGTGTACCAAAATGCAAATCCAATCGCCTAAAATGATCATTTGTGCCAGCCTCCAGTAAGCTGCTGAACAATGTAAAATTAATAAATATGTGAGCACTACAGCACTTTACTTGCAATCAAGGTGCAATAGGGCAACATGCAATAAACATACTAGCACCTTAGCATATGCACTTTACACAAATGTCAGTTCAATGGAGCAATGTGCAACAACCACACTAGCACTTTAGCACTTGCACTTTAATCCATGGAACTATGTCGTCAACAATGTCCTTTTTCTGTGTGTGTGTTTATATTTTCCTCTTGTGAAGTACAGCATGTCGATGCTTCTCAGGTTCTTGTTGATGTCTTTTGTGATATTTTTTATGAAGCAACTCTGCACTGTGCCCAAGCAGAATTTCACCTTGGGGACAATAAAGCTAACCTAATATTAACACTGTGCAAGTTAGTGGTTCAAAGGCATGTAGGCTACTAGAAACTAGTAGAAACTACTTGCTTAAAAATTAAACATTGCAAACAAAAACAAATTTTACATTCCAGGATTTGAAATGGCCCTCCCTCCATCGGGGCCCTCGGTAATCAGTCACCTCCCCCCCTATTGATGCCCTTGCCTGTGACCACATCACTTTTTTCAACATACTAATCAAATTCCTTCAATTCACTAACAAATCCCTCTATCATCAGTCTCTTCTTATCTCACCAATCTTCTCCACTACCGCACTTTTTACCAAATCCTCTGTTCATCTAACATCAACCTCCTGTCTCCATCAGACAAACCAAGCTGATCCAGTCTTTTAATGTTCAAGAAATTACTTTAAATTCTCCTTTTTAAAACATTTTTTTTATTTTGTTACAGTATATCAGGAAAGTGAGTACACCCTTCACATATTTGTAAATATTTGATTATATCTTTTCATGAAATGACACTTTGCTATAATGTAAAGTAGTGAGTGTACAGCTTGTATAACAGTGTAAATTTGCTGTCCCCTCAAAATAACAATGTCTAAACCGCTGGCAACCAAGGTGAGTACACCCTTAAGTGAAAATGTCCAAATTTGGCTCAATTAGCTATCTTCCCTCCCCGGTGTCATGTAACTCGTTAGTGTTATAAGGTCTCAGGTGTGAATGGGGAGCTGGAGTGTGAAATTTGATGTTATCGCTCTAACACTCCCTCATACTGGTCACTGGAAGTTCAACTCACTTTTGTGAGATACTGCATGTTGAGCTACTATATGCGCCCATACTTTCTGAAAATTTTATTTGGGTTCTTTATTTGCCATGTAAAGTGTCTTTGAGGATCTTGAAAAGCTTTCTGTTTTTAATGTTGTATATATCCGTGTTATTTAAAAATGAATTCAATACACTATCAAATGAGAACATCCTTGTTCATTTAGGCTACAGATAGGGTTAATTGGATTTCAGTTCTATCAGCATTTAATTATACCACTTAAAGTACTTTGTTTTGATACTGTCTGTGCAGTGTGAACACATTCATCCCTGCTTGGAAAACACCTCTGCTTAATGTTGGAGTGTGTTACTAATTTCATGTTGCACCCTAAAATGTGCCTGTATTTCCCAAAAGAAAGTTGACTCTTTCCAGTACTGTTAACATTTATGTTTACCTTGAAACACACTCAGTGGTGGTAAATAGAGGACGTAGTTTTTGTATGAGTCTCCTGTTATTGTCTCTCACTGTGTCTCTCTGGCACAGTAATACACTGCTGTGTCCTCAGTCTTTAGATTGTTCATCTGAAGATAGAGCTTACTGCTGGAGTCATCTCTGGAGATGGTTAATCTACCCTGAACTGACTGGGAGTAAGAGATAGGGGAACTAGATGTGCCTATATAAGCGATCCACTCCAGTCCCTTTCCAGGAGCCTGTCTGACACAGTTCATAGGGTAGCTGCTTAGTGTGAATCCAGAGGCTGTACAAGTCAATCTGTGGGATTCTCCAGGCCTTTTAACCGCTGGTTCAGATTCTGTCAGAGTCTGACCATCAACACCTGTCAAGACAGCAAAGAAAACCATCACATACAACAAACATTACAAGAAAACATTAAATTTTCAGTGAAAATCTTCACCTGCCCAGCAGACAGTTAAAAGCAGCAGTCCTGTCCTATAGTCCATCATGTTACCCTGTATGTCCCCCTCACAGGGAAGAACTGGATTTTATTTGGTTTCAGTATAATGTGCGCAACAGGCTTTATGCTGATAAACACATTTTAATTTTAAGTACAGTCTGCATCATGTGAAGACTTTCACAATAGTTTAAGTTGTTTTTGTAGCTAGCATAGTTCACTAATGCAGTCGCAAGTTTGACTAACCGTCCTAATGGCTGACTAGGTGAGGTTATTTTGTCATTATCTCCTTGCCTCAGCCCACGCCGCTGTGAGTGACCTTGGTCCCTATGTATCATGAGAACATTAAGATTATTAGGCTAAGGGATCCCTTGATAAAGATGTGACTGTATAATATGGCCTATTGTACAACACCTGTAGCATGTTACTAAAACTTCTCATTCCCTTTATATTCTTATTGAAACTGTACGGGTTAGTCAGGGAATTCCAACAATTCTGGACTTAACAATAATTTGAAATGATGCTGTGACTTCTAGCAGAGTTTTCTGTTTCTTTGACAATTACTTGAACTTGTACTTGAGAGTGAGTTGTGTACTCCATGGCCACCTCTGATCACCAGAGAGTCAAGAAATGAGTGCTAATGAGTACACTGATCCACTTGTACTGATACACTTTTCCACGGCACATACTACTGAGCTTTAAAGTGGTTTGGGGGAATTACATTGTACACTGTGCGGTGCTGCCTGGGCCAAAAATGTCAGGGCCGATATTTTGTCCCAGTCCTGATGACCAATATGTCATTGTCCAATGTCCAGTCACTCAAATACATGATCAATATTTACATGTTTTTGATTGTTTTTTGTGACAATGTTGTATTAAAAACACAAACACAACCCTTAAGCAGCATTTAACACTGGAGCAAAACAGCAGATTCCAGTCAGCTAGTTGTCAAACTTCAGTCCAACCTAAACAAGAGTTTAAATTTAAAAAGTTGATTATCTCAAAGAAAACTTTGATATGAAATGAATGAAGTGCAGCTGAGATGATCAGTCATTCTTGGTTCTTCAGTTCTCACTAGTTTCAATAATATACAGGTGCTGGTCATACAATTAGAATATCATCAAAAAGTTGATTTATTTCAGTAATGCCATTCAAAAATTGAAACTTTTATAATGTATACATTCATTCCACACAGACTGATATATTTCAAGTGTTTATTCCTTTTAATTTTGGGAAAAGGTTCAATATTGAAGACACCTGGTGCCAAACTCTAATCAGCTAATTAACTCAAAACACCTGCAAAGGCCTTTAAATGGTCTCTCAGTCTAGTTCTGTAGGCTACACAATCATGGGGAAGACTGCTGACTTGACAGCTGTCCAAAAGACAACCACTGACACCTTGCACAAGGAGGACAAGACACAAAAGGTCATTGCTAAAGAGGCTGGCTGTTCAGAGAGCTCTGTGTCCAAGCACATTAATAGAGAGGCGAAGGGAAGGAAAAGATGTGGTAGAAAAAAGTGGACAAGCAATAGAGATAACCGCACCCTGGAGAGGATTGTGAAACAAAACCCATTCAAAAATGTGGGGGAGATTCACAAAGAGTGGACTGCAGCTGGAGTCAGTGCTTCAAGAACCACCACGCACAGACGTATGCAAGACATGGGTTTCAGCTGTCGCATTCCTTGTGTCACGCCACTCTTGAACAAGACACAGCGTCAGAAGCATCTCGCCTGGGCTAAAGACAAAAAGGACTGGACTGCTGCTGAGTGGTCCAAAGTTATGTTCTCTGATGAAAGTAAATTTTGCATTTCCTTTGGAAATCAAGGTCCCAGAGTCTGGAGGAAGAGAGGAGAGGCACAGAATCCACGTTGCTTGAAGTCCAGTGTAAAGTTTCCACAGTCAGTGATGGTTTGGGGTGCCATGTCATCTGCTGGTGTTGGTCCACAGTGTTTTCTGAGGTCCAAGGTCAACGCAGCTGTCTACCAGGAAGTTTTAGAGCACTTCATGCTTCCTGCTGCTGACCAACTTTATGGAGATGCAGATTTCATTTTCCAACAGGACTTGGCACCTGGTCTAAGGACCATGGTATCCCTGTTCTTAATTGGCTAGCAAACTCGCCTGACCTTAACCCTATAGAAAATCTATGGGGTATTGTGAAGAGGAAGATGCGATACGCCAGACCCAACAATGCAGAAGAGCTGAAGGCCACTATCAGAGCAACCTGGGCTCTCATAACACCTGAGCAGTGCTACAGACTGATCGACTCCATGCCATGCCACATTGCTGCAGTAATTCAAAAGGAGCCCCAACTAAGTATTGAGGGCTGTACATGCTCATACTTTTCATGTTCATACTTTTTCAGTTGGCCAACATTTCTAAAAATCCTTTTTTTGTATTGGTCTTAAGTAATATTCTAATTTTTGGAGATACTGAATTTGGGATTTTCATTAGTTGTCAGTTTTAATCATCACAATTTGAAATATCAGTCTGTGTGTAATGACTGAATATAATATCCAAGTTTCACTTTGTAGTAAACAACGGTGTGGATTTGTGCATTTTACATTGAATAAATTTGGAGCTACCCTAAATTCCTTTCTCCTCCCCAGAGAAGATGGGGAGGGGTCAAAGTTGCTTTCTCTAAGTGCTATCCCGACCATAAAACTGGCACCTTTTTGATTCCGAAGCTGATAACGCGGGGCCTGACTGTTAAACTGACAAAGGGACACGAGCCAGCCATTGGCATCTCCCTGAACAGCCTATCAAAACTGGCCCCCACACATGTTTCTGTGGAAACTGACCTTATTCTTTGTTTTATTACCACATCAAAGGGATACTCCTGTCTCACCTAAGTGTGACATTGTCCAGGACACTGAACTTTCAATGACAGAGGACTGCAGTCTCCAAATACTCAAAGCATTTAATTAAGTTAATTAAATCTTTAGTTACCTGATTACGTTTGCCTCTATTTGAGTAGTTATGTTAACTGTTGTTGCTATCTGTTGTTGATATTAGTGCTGAAAAGAAGTTACTTGTGCAGTGTTTTTATTTTCAGCAAGACACTCCTTCATCTAATGTAATCCAAGCTTTCCTCATGTAACCTGAGCTCCCCCAAGTGGGCGAAATAAGTATTACATGCCCTCGTCGGAAATGCCGTTAAATGTAAAAATATCCTGACCAATAATGTGACAATTGTTTCCTGTTACCAAATGCTTAGAACAGTACAACCGTTCAACCATTGAGGTTCGATTGTGGAAAATGTTTGATTATAATACGTGCAAATAGATTTCTTTTCTTTAGACATTAAGTTTAGAAAGGCAGTCCCTTGGGAAACCTGAGACGCCCCCTGGGGAACCACGCCCCAGGCAACAAAAGAGCGACACGCGACCTCGCTCGCTCTCTCTTCTTTTCGCTGTTGGCTCTTCCACCCTGCTCGGCCCTCTGGACGTTTCGGCACGAGCAGCATGCCGCGCCAGGCAACGCCCAGACTCGGCCAGCGAAACAAACAGGCCCTTTGTTCGCCTGAAGCTACACACCTGATGTGCCGCGACATCGATCTGCCTTCAGTTTGTTTTATTTTCTTTATTTCTTTGGTTTGTTAAAGTTATGAGTCCGTTAAGTTACACTGGACTAATTCAGGAACGACCAAGTTCCATTTTAAGCCTTTTTCATCGAGCCAACTTCACCGAGGTCAGACCAAGCCACGTGGTCTCGCCAGCTACAACGAAGGAAACCTGAAAACAGCCGAATTGCCAGACGGAGGAGGCGTTTTCAATCAGACACGGAGAACCCCGGAGAATCCCTAGCAAAAAGCCAGGATCGGGCAGCTAGCGTGGGACCCGTGCAACAGGCCAAAAGCAGGCTGTCGACAAGCAGTAAGACTTAACACACGTTCTGTGATCAGATGTCCATTTTAACTCCTAAAATCATAGCATTAGTTTACTTTCAGTAGCTCTTCTATGCCGTATGAGTCAAATGCTTCCCACAATCGAACCTCCAGGCTCATTGTTCAACAAATGTTTATGTTCCCTGTATCCAACCACCTTTTTATCACCTTAGTTAGAGAATAAATTCACTGTCATATAATCAAGAGCTGTGTGTGTTGCCTATTTATAGTTCCTGCCAAGAGAATTGACCCTTTAGATATGAGACTGACTGACTGATTTAAGATAATTGAGCGATTATTAACTAACTGATCACTAGTAATAATTGTATAATTACTCAAAACTACCTAGAGGTCCGGAGACTCTAGGATTATAACAACTCCGGTGGTGCCCTTTACGAGGAAATTCTGATATTATGAATTTTAATTCATAATTGGGTATCAATTCTCATAAATTTATTAAAATGCATAACTAGTAAATTTAGGTCTACTACAACTTTTTGAATGGAATTACTGAAATCAACTTTTTGATGATATAAATTATGACCAGCACCTGTATATCTGCAGAGTGAAAACATATCTGGAAATCACCTCTGCTTTACATGTGATGTTTTAATCATCATTACACACTCATTTGCAACATTTTGAAAAGGTCTCTGCATTTTCAGAAATGAAAGAACTGTTAACTTTGCTTTTACTGTAAACTATTAATGCACAAATGTACTGACAACAATTCAATATTAAAACATTATGTTAATTCTTGTATAATTTCAACAATGACTATTACTATTCTTAATGTAAGAATTAAAATAGATCATGGATAAAGTAAAACATATTCCTTTTGCACAAAAAAACAAATGTCTTTTTTCATCTTCTCTAAGCACCAGCATAAAAGAAGTAACTTAGAGATGCGGATGAATGAAATAATGAAGGCTACACGGAGACTAAAGCAAAATGATCAAAATCGGATTAATAACGAAACTGGCGGAGAAGATAAATTGACATCTAACAAACAGACAGAACCTAAGCATGATGGTAGAGACCTAACACATGAGGGACAGGAACAGGACTAAACAAGTACTAAGGTAGACACCGAGATAACAGGACAGATCAGAACCACCACACAGAACAAGTAGAAGGCTGGATTCAAGACCACAGACAGACAGGACTGAAACCCAGACACAGAGAAACCAAAATCAAAACACAGAGAAGGCATGGCCAAAGTAATCTAACCCAGACAAGCTCAGGGCAGGATCGTGACAAAAATAGTCTTAAACATATTTTCACTTCATAGTAGATAGAAGTAAGTAGATAGAAGTAACTGCCCATGTCTTGTTGATATGTGTAGGACGTCGTATCTTGTAGGTTGCTGAGTATTTGTGCAGGTCTGTTGGTGTTTTTTGTCATTATGGGTAGGCGTACACAGTAATACACAGCTGTGTCTTCAGGCTGCAGATTACTTCCTTTTATAGATACTGTTCCAGCAGAAGTGTCTCTGCTGTAGCTGAACTTGTTCTTCAGAGCATTATTTTGGTAAAAGGTGCCTCCTCCCCACTGATGAAAAATCCAGTCCATTGGTTTTCCTTCACACTGTCTGATCCAACCTGTTGCATAGTTGCTATCAGTCAAAGAATAACCAGAGACCTGACAGGAGATGGTCAAAGACTGTCCAGGCTGCACAACCATCGTGTCTGGCTGGATGAGATCAATACTGTTCACACCTGTGGAAACAGAAATCAACATTATCTCCATCATTCATCTGACTATTCAGTGTTTCTAATGTGTTTATTAGTGTGAATCCACTGAAAGCTCCTCACAGGATCCAGCTGCCAGCAGCAGTATCAGAGCTGCAGAGAACATGTTGATGTTGAAGCTGAACTGATGTGAGCTCTTCTGTCCTCTCACTGACACACACACACACACACACACACACACACACACACACTTCACTTCCTAATGAGTAACTTATTTGCATACTGTTGAATAATCTTTTACAATTTATTGAAATCAGCTAAATGTGTAAATAGTGTGTATTCTCGATTGGGAAAACTAGTTTGAGAAATAGTTTTTTATTTAAAGAACATATTTTTTGAGTTCATATGGATTTAAATATTTAAATGTTATCATCTAGATAATTTAGCAAATGGCGCTTCACGGATTTGAATTATTGTAAAAAATTATGTCATGTGTTAGTCAGTATGTTAGTGTAGGTTAATGTAGAAAAACTGAATATTGTATGATACAGATCTTTTCACTCTATGTGAATTATGTTGTAATTACAGTAAGGTTGTCTTCTTTTGAATGCAGGTGTTGCTGTGAGTCATTAAAAACTGTCCCACAAAACTGACAAATACATTTGTATTAATGAAGTGTGTGTCATGGCTATTTGGCCATCATTCAAAAGGATATGTGTTTTCAAAGCTCTGACATGCTTCAGTGCTTGTCATACGGAGATGAGTGTTGTTCAGTTTTTGTAGAGTTTTGTTGTAGAGTAGTGTTTTTTGTAGTCTGGTGTGTCACTGTGGCTCTCGTGCACAATAATAAACAGCAGAGTCTTCTTGTTTCAGACTCTTCACCTCTAAGTACACAAGGTTTTTGGACGTGTCTTTGGTGATGGAAAACTGCCCTTGGAGACTTTGGGCAAATATTGTGCCAGTTCCGTCATTAATGCGTCCGATCCATTCCAGTCCTTTCCCTGGTTTCTGACGAATCCAGTGCAGCCAAGCCAGAGAAAGACCTTGCACTTTACAGGACAGAGTGACTGGTTCTCCAGCTCTGCTGACCACTGGCTCTGAGGAGGTGAGGGACTGGCCCTGAGCAGCTGAAAGAGACACAGAGTTTAGTTGACGGGTAGCCAGCAAACATCCAAATGCTTCCCACAATCGAACCTCCATTTCTCATTGTTCAGCAATTGTTTATTTTCCCGGTATTCAACCATCTTCTTATAACATTAGTTAGAGAATAAATTCACTGTAATATAATCAAGAACTGTAAAACCAACTTGGTGTCGGTTAATGATGATCTTTCTCTTTTTTTTTTATTAAACACAACAACAACAAAGGTTAAAAGACAAACAGAAGTATTTATCAGCACAGTAAAGATGAGTACTGTAGGTTTTTGTACAGCTGCTCATCCAACTCCAGTCACTGTGAGTCTCGAGCACAATAATAAACAGCAGAATCTTCAGTCTTCAGGCTGTTCATCTGCAGATACAGCTGCTGTCTGCTGTTGTCTCTGGAGATGGTAAACCGGCCTTGAACTGACTGGGAGTAGTGGATGTAGCTACTACCATCATGATATATCCAGGCAATCCACTCCAGTCCTTTTCCAGGAGCCTGCCTGACCCAGCCCATGTTGTAGCTGCTGAATGTGAATCCAGAGGCTGTACAGGTCAATCTGTGGGATTCTCCAGGCCTTTTAACCACTGGTTCAGATTCTGTCAGAGTCTGACCATCAACACCTGTCAAGACAAACAAGAAAATAATCACTTGCTGTAAGATAACAGATTTAAGAAGGCAGATTTAACTCAAGATCAGAGAAAATCTTCACCTGCCCAGCAGATAGTTAAAAGCAGCAGTCCTGTCCTATAGTCCATCATGTTAAACTGTGTGTCCACTGTTCTCTGTCATCCTCTCTGCAGTCAGATAAGTAGAGGTGGAAGACATCTTAGTTTTGCATTGACTCCTCCTCACAGGGAGGAGAGAGCTGGATTAGGCGATCAGTTTTTGTTTGGTGAAAATGGAACATGAATGAACCCTGTAACTAACTGGTGACTTGTCACGGTTGTTCATGTCCTTCTGGCCCAGTGTCACCTGTTCCCGCAACCGTCAGTAATAAGCAGGTTGGACAAACTACAATGTGTTTCATCACTATGTTGAATTTGAAGAAGATGTAGTAATAGTCGTCGGCTGGTTTATTAGAAGTAAGAAAAGAGGAGATATTTGGACAAATGGAGGCCCACACGTATTATTTAGCACAAGAGCCGACAGAGCCTGTCGGCCACCATAGCTTCTCCTGCATGCTTGGAAAGGGAGAGGTGAGCGGTGACTAATGGTGCATTCATGTGGTGTTGGAATAATCGGAAACTTTTTTCTCCTTAAATCTTTATTGCAAAAAGAGAGTGTACATCGGACGTCATGGAGTTTACTTTGACTCATGCAAAATCCCGTATTGCATATACATATTTTGCAAAATTGTTAGTTTGCTGTGAATGTAGAGTGAACTAGATGTCTGTGTGTTGTTTATACACTCTGATAATGCTAATCCAACACATCTTTGTAGTAGTGCCCGACTTAAGAGCAAATGAACAGACACTGAAGTCGGAAGACCAACTTCACAACACAGGAAATGAGATCCATCCAGGACCCGGCTGCTCACTTGCTTTCACTCCTGCTCCTGGGACCATGTCACGTTTTTCCAACATACAAATCAAATTCCTTTGATTCACTCAGAAACCCCTCCATGATCAGCTTCCCTCTTATATCATTAACCGCCTCCACTGTCACACTCTTATCACCGCTCCTACCAACCACCTGTCCCCATCATCTGAACCGGGGGCGGAGCTAGACTCTCAGCACAGTGGGGCCAGAGCTTCGTCACGGGGCCTACCTGCTACAAAGTCATTTAAACCAAGTTTACATGACCCCGGACTCGCTTCAAAAGTCCACTGAGTCCGTCTGCTTCTCTGCTGCCAGAGCTGATCACAGCCTTTCTACTAAATGTTTGTGCTGTGGTGTCCGAACAATAATGCTGCGATGATGTGTTGAGAAGAAATCCGCTTGACACTGTTCTTGATCATAAAAGTTTATTATATCAAGGAGTCCAGCATCAATTACAAGTTCTGCAGCAGCTTGGAGAGTGACCCAGCCCGATGACCACTCTGTCTCTCTGTATATCAAACACAGCTTATATAGGACATGTTTAGGTATCTGTTAGATACCATAGAAGGGTTTGAGTCTGCAAACTAAGGCACCAATCCATATAAGGGCACAGTTCTATAGGATATGTGCAGGCATCTGTTAGACACCATATAAGGGTCTGAGTCTCCACATAACCACTAACCTCTGCTCTCCCCTTAAAAGGTCACTAATCCTCTATCCAGCTGCTACAGTGTTATGTTAAACTGTTATGCGTTAAATGCACATATGTTATACACCACAGTGCTCACACCAGAAGTGCTGCAGTTCGTCCCAAAAGTGTCCCAGCATCAAACAGCACAGAGCAGATGAACTGGCCGGGAAGTCAGACACGGAAACAGCACAGAATCTGTTCAGTTTTCAAAATAAAATACCCGGTACAGACTTTTGATCATTTATCAACAATAAACACAGTTAAATCCGACAAAAAAGAAAAAATTTAAGTACATAGCCTACTTAATCATACTAGTAGCACAAAAGCAAGCACTAATCACCAAATGAACAAAATCTAAACTTGTCGGCAAAATCCGGCAGGCAAAAAACACTTATTCTGAAATACTCCCTGTGTTAATTGCTTGATGCACCCATCAAGATGATGAGTGGAAGCAGGCCACAAAGAGCTTTGAAGAATGTAGTAGAAGCACAAAAAGGACACACAAGTTGTTAAAGTAGGGGCAGGCTACACGCTCCGCTGCTGAAACACTTCTGAGAGGCTTCCAGTGGACTTTGACGCTGTAAATAAACCCTTGGGAAGGCCTACATCCATCCCTCAGAATTCCCATGATGCATGAGAGGGAAGGGAGTTTTGTATGTGCTAATCAGTTTGCAATTTGTTTGAAAGACAAAGACAACTACGCTATCTCTGCTCATGAACCAAGCTGATCAAGTCTTGTATGTTCAAGAAATTACTTAAAATTCTCCTTATTCTCCAGTTTTAAATATTTTATCTTATATCTTGAGTTGCTATGCACCAGATTTTTTAAATTTTATTTAGGAACTTTATTTGAAAGTGAAAAAATGAAGATATGTATGAAGAAAGTGTTGACTCTTTCCAGCACTGTGAACCTTTAACTTTACTTTCAAACACAGTGGTAGTGGAATGTTCCCAGTGGTGCTGGTAAATAGAGGACCTAGTTTTTGTATGAGTCTCCTGTTATTGTCTCTCACTGTGTTTCTTCGGGCACAGTAATACACTGCTGTGTCCTCGGTCTTCAGACTGTTCATCTGTAGATAGATTTTACTGCTGTAGTCATTTCTGGAGATGGTGAATCTACCCTGGACTGACTGGGAGTAAGAGATAGGAGAACTAGATGTGCCTATATAAGTGATCCACTCCAGTCCTTTTCCAGGAGGCTGTCTGACCCAGTTCATAGCATAGCTGCTGAATGTGAATCCAGAGGCTGTACAGGTCAATCTGTGGGATTCTCCAGCCCTTTTAACTGCTGGTTCAGATTCTGTCAGAGTCTGACCATCAACACCTGTCAAGAGGATATAAACACATCAAGTGAAATAAGCTGCTGACACAAATAAAACTAGATCAAGATCAGTGACAGCAAAGAAAACCATCACATGCAACAAACTGACACATTAAAAGAAAACATTAAATAAAAATCAGTGAAAATCTTCACCTGCCCAGCAGACAGTTAAAAGCAGCAGTCCTGTCCTATAGTCCATCATGTTAAACTGTGTGTCCACTGTTCTCTGTCATCCTCTCTGCAGTCAGATAAGTAGAGGTGGAAGACATCTGAGTTTTGCATTGACTCCTCCTCACAGGGAGGAACTGGATTTGACTTGATTCTCAGTTATGGTTTTGTTAAAGCTGGGGAAAGGCAACATTGGAGAAACCAGCAACAGACAGCTAGATTTTGAAAGTATCCTAACAAAATGATCCCACCAACACCCTTCAGGCCTTCCTCCAAAGATACATTTTTGTGCAATGAGTGCACAGTCAGAGTAGGTGCAGGTAGGCAGACACAGGCAGGTTTATCAGCCAGTCATCTCATTCATACCGAATCAGAACTGAATGGTTCATTACAGTCCTGCAACAGCCACAGATACAGATTTTGTTTATCATTTTTGTGTCAAGGGATTTGATTTAAAGAGAAGGTCAACAAATATAATAAAAATGCTTATCAAGTATATTCCCTACTCATGCTGTGTTTAACTCATTCAAACCAAGGGCGTCACTTTGTGATGAAAAGTGGTGGGGACATAAGGTCTCAGATTAGGGGCACGATGATACACTAGTGTCACGAGACCTGACAGTGCTCAAACACAAGATAAGAAAATTTTTAACATTTTCAAGAAATATGAAATGCTGAAATATATGAGTGGGGGTCTCGGGGTCCTACCCCAGAAGATTTTGAGCTTTAAACACTTAATTCCCTGCATTCTGGAGACATTTTCTGCTCCAATTTAGTTTGGAAATGTCTTCATTCATAAAAAGAGAAACAGAAAATTCAGCTGGCAGGGGACAAGTCAATAATAGAAAAATATGACAGGATATATTGTAGTAAGTAGCAGCTTGTTATTTGTTTCTTCTATAATTGCTTTGCATGTTTTCTTATTGTGCAAATAAACCTTTCTCAAATAATTTTCATTTATTAGTTGACATATTGGTGCAAGCTATTTATCAATACATTTTTAACAATTGCTTTCAAAAAGTGATGGGGACAAAATCAGCCATTTCAAATGTGGTGGGGATTTCCCCCTTTCAGGTTTACATATCCCTGCCTCTGCTGAAATTATTTTTTCGTGGAAAAAATTTATACCCCACATTGAGTGATCAGTACTACTTCACTTTTGAGTTAAATTCATTTTAAAATGTGATACTGTGGCTCTGATGTAGCCACCTCTCTGTCCGTAGGATATCACCACTCTGTAGCCAGTTGGTCAATAGATTGAGACGACATATTAACTATTGAGTCTACCAGGGCTGGACTGGGACAAAAAATCGGCCCTGGCATTTTTGGCCGAGGCGGCCCACCAAAACTGGTCGGACAACTCTCATCGTTCCATTCAGGGGGTCAGATTAGGGGTGTGATGAAACTAAGACGAGACATTGCACAAGATTGGTGTCCATGACTACAAGACATAATTATATTTTAATAGACCTACTATTTAAAAAAATATTTATAACTGAAATCTTGAATAGGGAGGTCAAGGGGTCCTTCCCCAGAAGATTTTGAGCATTAAACACTTAATTTCCTGCTGGAGAGAATTCAGATGGCAGGTGACAATTCACAATGTAAAAATATAATGCAGTAATCAGTAGCTTATTATTTTTTGCTTAACAAATGCTTTCAAAAAGTGGTGGCTACATACCCCCAGCATCCCTAGTGTAAATGATCCTCCCTCCCTGCCCCCTCCCTACAGGCTGAGCTACTCCATGCTTATCGCTTCACCTCCACTCTCCCCCAGCTCTTTTTCTCACTCGGCCCATCATGGTCACTTTGTCACTCTGTTTCACTATCACACGTCTCCTCTTCTGCCTGGCAGCGGCCACCACAGCTCTTTTACTACGCAGGGTACTGCAGCTGAGTTTAGCAAACTTATCGGAAACATATAGGTTGTCTGAAGAATGTTTTTTTTTTTTGTTTGTTTTTTTTTGTGGCCCGTAACGCAAGAAACAGAGAGCAGAGGTGGTGGGGCCTAGTAAGAGAGGTGATTGGACCAGGTCAATGTCAGTATAAAAAATTACCCAATGGGCCGCTGTACATGCTTTATGGGCTGATCGTTGGCTCATTTTTTAAAAACAGTTATATAAATAAATAATTTATGTTACACCAGCCCCAAAGGTCCGCCAGCCTACTGGGCATTTGCCCGGTATGCCAGATTACCAATCCAGCCCTGGAGTCTACTGTAGTTTTAGCAGTCTGGTCTCCTGGAGGAGAAAAGAGACAGAAAAAAGGATGTAGTTATATTATATTTGGACAGATTTCACTGTGAAAGGGCAACAACCACAAATAATAAAAACAAGATAATGCAATATGAGATAATAGACCTGTATTGGATCCTATTTTTGTGATGGTGTTATTGATTGGTGGAGATCAAGGTGGAAAGCCTAATCTTACACTGCACTGCACTGCATTGTACCCGCACTGCAACAAACCTCCTAATTAAAAAGACCCATCTATATTTCCCCAGTTGGTTAATACTGACTGTCCCACTGACTGATCTGCTGCAGCAGTGTTTGGCCTAGTTTGGTAATCGATAAATTAATTGACTGCAGATGCAACGGCAAGACGTCTTTCTGAAAGTCAGAACCAAAAAAATGAACAAATTCTTCATCCAAGACTGCCTTCTCATTTTTAATACATATTCAAACCATTTTCTTGTTGATCTACTTGTAAATATTCAAAGCCAATTGGTCACAGATGACTTTTGACTGTTTTCTACTGAGTTGACTAACAACATTAAGACAATGAAAAACACATTAATATGACTGAATAAATATATATATATCTCTAAATTACATAAAATCAAAGGACTTTGTAAATAAAATTATGATGAGAAAGCATAGATGTCATTAAGATCACATTTGTTGTCTGTGGAGGTTTTTGTGCAGCTGCTCCACTGTCTTCAGTCACTGTGCTTTGTCGAGCACAGAAGTAAACAGCAGAATCTTCTGCTGTCAGGCTCTTGACCTCGAGGTACTGAGTGCTGCTGGGCACATTTTCAGTCATGATGAAACGGTTTTGAAAGGAGCTGGCATAGCTAGCAGAGTTTGAACCTGCATCCATCCTCCCAATCCACTCCAGAGCTTTCCCTGGCCTCTGTCGTACCCAGTGAATATAGTAGCTTGTCATGTCAAACCCAGATATGACACATGACATCTTCACTGTCTCTCCAGGTCTTTTCACCTCAGAGGGAGACTGGTCCAGTTTGATCTCACTCCAAACTCCTGTAAGCAAAGATTTCTGTTGATCATTATCCAACAAACTTGTAAATCACAGGTTGGACATTTACAAAAGAAGTAAAGCAGAAATGATTTCTCACCATGAATAGTAACTACAAATAATAAACTCCAGATAATTGTATTTCTCATTCTGTGATAAACACTGTAGTTCAGCTCTCTGATCTGAGTGTTTCAGAAATATATAAAACTGTCCCAGTGTTCTGCCACAAGTTGCTGATGGTGTGTTTATAAGAGAGGAAGAGTTTGCATAGACCTCCCTCTACAGGCTTAAAAAGGGAACATGTGACACAGACGCATTTCCATAAGTAGAGAATGTCTACAGCAGCAGAGGAAACAAAAATATCAAATTCCTGACAACTCATTTCTTGACTAAGTGCAGAGATCAAAACTTCCATATTGTACAGTGACAATCTTTTTACTCATGCAGTTTGGAGGCTTAACAAAATGGAATTTTTATTTTCAGTTAATTTGTTCAAACATTTTAAGAGATTTTGGGAAGATTTTTTCATAGTGTGGTCTTTGTAAAAGGAAATCTTAATCTGTGAAAGAACTTGACTGGCTGCACAAAGCCCTGACCTCAAGCCTCTCAAACACCCTTGGGATGAAGAAGAACAGAGATTGCCAGCCAGGCCTTCTTATCCAGTGTCTGATCTCACAAATGCTCTTCTTAATGAATGGGCAAAAATCCAACAGACTAAGCCTTCCCAGAGGAGTGGAAGCTATTATAGATGCAAAGTGGGGACTCACCCCATTTTAAGGTCTATGGATTAGAATTGGATGTCATAAAAGTAATGTGTAGGTGTCTCAATACTTTTGTCCATATAAAGTACACAACTGCGTCCTCAGGCTGCAGAGTCTGTCCTGTTTCTAAGGTGAAACCACTGAAAGCACCACACAGGATCCAATTGCCAGCAGCAGTATCAGAGGAACAGAAGCAAGGCAAAATTATTTGTATAGCACATTTCATCCATTGTCAACCGCTTATTCTGCGTACAGGGTCGCGGGGGGCTGGAGCCAATCCCAGCTGACAGGCGCAGTACACCCTGGACAGGTGGCCAGTCCATCAAACAGCCACTCACATTCACACCTAAGGCCAATTTTAGAGACCCCAGTTTACCTAGCCTGCATGTCTTTGGATGGTGGGAGGAAGCCGGGGAGAACATGTAAACTCCACACAGAAAGGCCGGGTCAACCGGGGTTCAAACCCACAACTTTCTTGCTGTGAGGCGACAGTGCTAACCACTGCACCACCACGCTGCCCCTATAGCATACTTCATCAACAAGGCAATTTAAAGTGCTTTACATTAAACATAAAAGCAACATAGGGAAATTGAAATAAACACATTAAAATGTAATTTTTAAATGGGTGAAATAGAAAATAAAAACATTATAAAATAAATTTTAGAGTTAAATATAAAATAAAAACAGGGTAAAACAGGACAGTCACTGTGTAAAAGTCACAGTGCAGTGTAAAATATTAATCTACAGCCTTAAATTTGATTTAATTAAAGGCAGTGGTAAAAAGAAAAGTCTTCAGTCTTGATTTAAAAGAACTGAGAGTTTCAGCAGACCTGCAGTTTTCTGGGAGTTTGTTCCAGATATATGGAGCATAAAAACTGAACACTGCTGCTCCATGTTTAGTTTTGACTCTGGGGACAGAAAGCAGACATCCTAGACGACCTGAGAGGTCTGGATGGTTCGTAACGAAGCAGAAGATCAGAAATGTATTTTGGCCCTAAAACATTCACAAACAGCAGCATTTTGAAATCAATTATTTGACATACAGGAAGCCAGTGTAAAGACCTCAGAACTGGAGTGATGTGATTCACTTTTTTGGTCTTAGTGAGGACTCGAGCAGCAGCGTTCTGAATCAGCTGCAGCTGTCTGATCGATTTTTTTAGGGAGTCCTGTAAAGACACCGTTACAGTAGTGAAGATAAATGCATGAACAAGTTTTTCCAGGTCTTGCTGAGACGTCCTTTAATCCTTGATATATTCTTCAGGTGATGGTAGGCTGACTTTGTAATTGTCCATGACTACACCAAGATTTCTGGCTTGGTTTGTGGTTCTTAACATTACCGATTGAAGTTGAGCAGCGACTTTAAATCGTTTTTCCTTGGCTCCAAAAACAATAACTTCAGTTTTATCTTTGTTTAATTTAAGAAAATTTAGCCCACAATTGTTAATTTGTTCAATACAGTTACTCAGCGCTTGAATGGGATCATAGTCACCTGGTGATATGGTTATGTAAATATATCTGTGTGTCATTACTACTTACTAATTTGCTCATTTAGCTGACACTTTTATCCAAAGCAATTGCTGTATATGTTAGAGGATGCATGCTTCTGGGGCAACGAGAGGCTAAGTGTCTTGCTCAGGGACACGTTGGAGGATGTGTCACAGTGGTGGATTGAACCCGGTTCTCTCGCACCAAAGGCTTGTGTCTTCTCCATTGCTCCATCACCACCCCATCTGCGTAATTATGGTAACATATTTTATTTTTTGTCACAATCCTGTCTGCCATGTCATGTTTTGTACTTTTAGTCAGTTTTATTATTTGTTGTTTTGGTCTGTTGGGTTTTGGGGTTCTGTCTTGTCTGTCTGTTACCCCAGTGATCCCTCTGCATGTCTGTCTGTTTCCCCCGCTCTCTCTGCCTACATGTGCCTCGATAGCCTCATGTCTGTCACCTGTGTTGCTCCTGCCCTGCTCGTTAGTCTGTGTGTATACCTGGTGTTTCTGTCTTGTCTTTGTTGGGTCATTGTATGCTGTCTCTCTGAGTTGCTGTGTGATTGCTTGTTGTCTGCCCTTTTGTCACGTTGCCCTGTTTCCTTGCACCATTTGGATTTTGGTTTGGACAACCTCTGTTTTGGACTCTGTATCAGCCACTCAACCGGTAAGTGTGCTTGCCTTTAGTTGTTTAAATAAATCACTACCTGCTGGCTCTGAGTCCTGCATTTGGGTCCTCCAACCTGCTCAACCCTGCCTTCACCACAAAGGCGTGACAATTTTATTGTTTTGCATAATCTGAGCCCAGAATGGAGCCTTGGAACTCCACAGGTGATTTTTGTAAGCTCAGATGTATGATTACCTATAGACACAAAGTAGTCCTTGCCCTTTAAGTAGGATTCAAACCAGTTTAGGACTATGCCAGAAAGTCCCACCCACAAGTCTGTCAAGTAATATGTTGTGGCCGACCGTGTCATATGCAGCATTGAGATCCAATAATACTAAGACTGAAATTCTGCCACTGTCAGATGTGACCTTAACGAGAGCGTCTCGGTGCTGTGGTGTGGTTGCAAACCTGACTGGAAGATAAATAAACATCATTTAGTGCCAAAACAGCTTAGTGCTTAGCTGTTGAAAAACAGCTTTTTCAATGATTTTTCTTAAAAATTGGAGATCTGATATGAGCCTGTAACTGCTCATTAGTGATGTGTCTCCTAGGTGTCATTTGAACTGGGCACGCTAGGGACATGTCCCCACCACTTTTTTTAAATAGCTGATTTTGTCCCCATCACTTTTTGAAAGCATTTGTTAAAACTGTTGTAAAAAATGTAAATATAGAAAAAATAAATGTGCATTGCCAAAAAAGTAAATCAAGCTAAAAACCAAGCTACTGATAATGGCATTATATTTTTAATTATCCCTGTTTCCCTTTTTAAAGGTTCACTGTAAGATTTAGTGACATCTAGCTCAAAAGGTGTCTCTTCAGAGACCGCAGAGAGTACCCAGTCAAGAAATGATGTTTCTATGTTTATTAGGAAATAAAATTTACTCATTATTCAGTAAAACCATATGTTATTGTGACTTGGCCACTGACAGATAACATGGAAAATGTAAGGAAAGAGTGTGAAACATCACTGTTTCTGCACCACAGTTCATTGTAAACCGCACATTAGATGAAGTTTATACAAACTCTGACAAGGGAAACGGATTCATTTTCTCTGTGATTATGGAGCAGCAGCAATAATATCTGGCCCGCTGCCAGATTATGGGGCTTTGATAGCAGTGCTGAAATAGTTCAGTCATGACAGCAAAAACTCAACCATTGGGTTGCAAGTCCTGCACCTTACCAACTGAGCTAACCAAATAACATGCTTAGGTTTAATGGTTCAGTCTTCAGACTGTTCATCTGCAGATACACCTGCTGTCTGCTGTTATCTCTGGAGGTAGTAAACCGGCCTTGAACTGACTGAGAGTAGTATATGCTGTTGCCATCACCACTGCTGATAAAAGCAATCCACTCCAGTCCTTTGAACAGTCTAGTCTGTTCAGTCAAGAAGACAATGAGAGTGTTTTTTTTTTTTTTTATTTAAAGAACATATTAATATCTTTACAAGAATTTAATTTGGATTTGAAACCTGTTTTGAAAAGTTTTTTTTTTTTGAGATGCACCTGTATAGTCTGACAGACTTTCCTCTAAGAGCCCAGGAAATGAGTTTGTCTTTTTTCAGAAACCTTTATTTATTCAGTTTTCATCCCAAAGTCTCACACGCAAACAGCTCCTTCAGTCTTCCAGCTGTTCTGAAATCTATATAAAATGGTGAACTACAACTATATGAACACATGAAGCTGCAGTCACTGCTGATCTGCATTTAAAATGTTCTATTAGTGTTGTGATGTGAGGATAAAAGTCAAATTCAGTCCAGGCTTTGAGTGTCTGAGTCTCCGACAGATGAGAGACAAACTTGACCCTGGCTGCCCTCTAGTGTTTGTAAATAGAAACTGCAATATTATTGCTACTGTCTTTTAATGCCAAATAACTTTAATTAATTTGGCTGAAATGTGAACATGTAGTATTTATTTTATTCAAACCTGGACAATGAGTCCAACAGATTGAATTGCTGTTTTGTAATGAAGTGATTAATACATTAAGACATTTTTATTTATTGTTGCTGGTTAATGATCTTTCCCAGGGCCAGATTTCCTGATTTAATTAACAACAAATTAAGTTATAAAGAAGTCTTTCTCAGGATCTAGCCGCACAGTAAAGATGAGTACAGTAGGTTTTTGTACAGCTGCTCATCCAACTCCAGTCACTGTGAGTCTCGAGCACAATAATAAACAGCAGAATCTTCAGTCTTCAGACTGTTCATCTGCAGATACAGCTGCTCTTTGCTGTTGTCTCTGGAGATGGTAAACCGGCCTTGAACTGACTGAGAGTAGTAGATGTAGCTACTGCCACCGCTGATATAAGCGATCCATTCGAGTCCCTTTCCAGCAGCCTGTCTGATCCAAGCGTTGTTATAATGCTTATCAAAACCTGAATATGTACAGGTCAGTCTGTGGGATTCTTCAGGCCTTTTAACTACTGGTTCAGATTCTGTCAGTGTTTGAGCCTCAGTACCTGCAGATGTTTAAACAGCTCATTAGTTAATATAGTCACGTATTATCAGCATCTTTCCAGTAAAGAGTTCCATTGTTCTTACCTGCCCAGTTAATAGACATGATGAGGAAAACAACCAAATAATCAGGTCTGATCATTTTAAAATCCGGTCCAGTCTACAGTGTAAATGTCAGTAATTCAGTCATTCACCCTGCAGCACATATGTAGTGATGGAAGAGATCAGAGTTTTGCATTGACTCCGCCTCACAGAGCACACCACATCTCACACATATCTGGAAAACAATGTTTTACATCATTCTCTTATATTATATTAAGATGCATGCCTTTGGTGTGGGAGACCGGTGTTCAATTCCAGCTGAGACATTTTCTCCCAGGTGTCCCGGAGCAAGACACTTGGGGGGGATTATGTATGTATGTAGCTTTAGATAAAAGCAACAGCTGAAAGACTAATTTATTTTTATCAGCTGTTGCTTTCATAGAATGCATGTGTTAAGTCACTGTCAAACTCTCCTTACTCTCATCTGACTTCATATCTTCTACTGCCACCTGTAGGTCTTTGTAAACAAATGTCCTGAGGAGTTTTTGTAAAGCCTCTCTGCTTCCTTTAACCAGTGTGTGTTTGGCGCAATAATACACAGCAGAGTCCTCTGGCTTTAAGTTGGACAGTCTCAGATTCACCTTACTATTATCTCTGGTGACTTCTATTCGTCCTTGCACACTGCTGACATAGTGTGTTTTGCTTGCATCGCTCCAAACACGTCCAATCCATCCCAGTGTTTTTCCTACAGGTTGTCTTATCCAGCTCATGCCGCAACATGTATATTTGAAGCCAGATCCTCTGCAGGAGAGACTGACAGTCTCCCCAGGCTTTTTCAGTACTGAACTGGAAGGAATGGACTCCATACTCTGACTTGTACAACCTGATGAGATGAAACGAGAGAGGAACCACAGAAGAAAGTGAGACAGTCATCTGGGATGTTTTCTGGGATCACTGACTGACCATCAGTCGATGTTGTCTGATAAAAGATAAAACAGCAGGAAGCAGGACAGAAGTACACTGCACAGACTGAAGATTTGCATCAGGATATCACGGGGAGGGAGGGGCTCATGTACAGGAACTCTGTTAGAGTTTAATTTTATTGAATCGTTTGAATTTTGTGTTCATGGCTTTAATGTAGCTGTAACTGATCCATGTTGGACACAATATCACATCAGAAAACATTTACTCTTTTATGTTATATGACTTACAAAAATAAATGAATCACAATAATGAAGTAATGTGGTCTACCTAATAGGCATTATATTACTTGATCTGGTTTTAATTGAAAGATTAATTATTTTATTTTGCTGCTGCAAACACAGCAGTGAGGTGAAAGCAAGATAATCTAAATACTTGAGTTTGCTGCAGCTGGTTGGAATTTTTTACTTAAACAGGTTAAAGTATTTATAGAAAGCAAATTAACTACTTAAGAGCTGAAATCTCAAAAAGCTAACAGCTGCAATGCACAGGAAAACACCTGCTGATTTTTTTCATGTATATGAAAGTGATGTTTTGTCCATCAATCCATCGTCAATGGTAATCCTGCGCACAGGGTCGCGGGGGGCTGGAGCCAATCCCAGCTGACATTGGACAGGTCGCCAGTCCGTCGCAGGGCCACACATAGACAGACAACCACACCTAAGGATAATTTTAGAAACACCAATTAACCTAGCCTGCATGTCTTTGGACGGTGGAAAGAAGCTGGAGCACCCAGAGAGAACCCACACTGCCACGGGGAGAACATGTAAACTCCAAACAGAAAGGCCGGGGCAACCGGGGTTTGAACTCACAACCTTCTTGCTGTGTGGAGACAGTGCTAACCACTGCATCACCACGCCACCCTCTGTTGCATCCAAGTAGCTGCAAATGAAGTCTCATTCTATCTGTCTGCCAATACCTTTATCTCAACTCTTATTAGGGTTAGACCTCAATATTCAGTCACTCACTAATCAGAATTTTCAATCCTCACATTTACAGAAGAGAAATAACTTAACTTTGCTCTTATACTTAACTAATAATGCCTACAGGTATTGACGACAATTCAATTTTAAAACATTATGTACAATATTATATAATTCCAACAACGACATGGATCATTACAGTATAATATAGTATAATTCTAAATGTGAACATATTTATTAAAATCCGCAAACAATGAGCGACCACTAACAATGTCACTTTTTATAAGCCATGTTTACAGTGTGTTCAGTATGTTTTCAAATGATTAAAACTCACTTAAAATAAGATGTGAGCTGTCTTACTGCGAGAATTTATTTCCTGTAAGCACCTCCTACATCACATTCATGAACTCCAACCATATGAGCACAGCATTTTAGTCACAGCATTTATTTATTCACTTTTTTGCTCACTTACTGTACTTGCTGTAAACAGAAATACAGTGACAGCAGCCAGGATCATGTAAATAGTAAATGTAAAACGTAAGTCTGATGCTGCTGGTTTGCAGGTTTGCATAGATGACTTTTTTCATGGTTTCAGTGTGTCACATGCTGTCGGCTATGCTTAGTTTAGCTCTCTGTGAGTTTTGGTTATTTGATCAGTTCAGTATCTGTTTTATAGTCTGTTGGGTTTTGGGTTTCAGTCCTGTCTGTTGTCTTGTATCCAGTCTTCTCGGTGTGTGTTTGCATTTTGGTTTGTTTGGGTTTTGTGGAGTTGGTCTATGTTGTTCTGTCTTCTGCTTGTTCTGTGTGGTTTTTCTGGTCTGATCTGTCCTGTTGATATTTCGGTGCCTGCCTTAGTTCTTGTTCCGTTCGGTTCCTGTCTGATATATTATGTTCTGTACCATCATGCTTGGGTTCTGTCTGCTAGGTGTCGATTTATGTTCTCTTCCAGTTTCATTATTTAATCTGATTTTGATCATTCTGCTTTAGTCTGTTCTGTCCTCATTATTAAGATTATTATTGGGTTTGCCTGTTTGTCCTGGGCCCCGTTTTAGAAAGTGGGATTGGTGAAAATTCTGAGTATGTTAAGCCTGTGATGAGGGAAACTCTGGAATTAGTGAGGATATGATCAGTACAAGTGGATGTTTTGGATCCATCACTTTTTATACACACTCATTGGTGTAGTCACCACTTGTGTCAAACCACATGCCTCTGTGACAGTAGGAAGCTTTGTCTTAAGTGGACAACATAGTGAGTTCCAGTCAATATTCAGATTAATTCAGAATAAATTTCATTATCATGATCACATACCTTATCTATCATTTCACACAATCACTCTAGATAAATAGCAATTTGCACCAGGTGGCCTGTAACCACACCCTACCAGTAGGGGCTTTAAATGGGGAACGTGTACTTGAAGCCACAGTGCTTCTATCTCTGACAGTGGGTCCTCCCTTTTCATACATAGACATGTACTTTGACATTCCATCCTACACCCACCCAGATAAACAAACACACAAAGGAAAAAGAACAAGGGACCAAGCCTTATTATCCACCCTCAACCCGACCCATCCGTAACCATTGTAGATAAATTGCGCTACAAAGGATCCCTCTCCTCCTCTTAACTCCATACTCCGTAGCTAGCTAGCTAGCTACCCCGGGGCGTCACACAAAATGTCCTTTATTTATTTTTCTCTTTTTAAGAAGAGAGACTACAACAAAGTCATCCTCGCTACTTGAAGACTCCATATTGTATTGTTGCTTAACACTGAGTATAGATGTGGTGTAGGGTAACCTCAAGTTAACCATGAAAAAACCTGCTCTGAGCAGTTAATGGCGTAAATTGCTGCTCCCACCTGCTTGTTAGCCCTGGTGTATAAATGTTTGGTGTTTCTGTTCAGTCCCTGTCCAGTCATTGTAGGGTGTATGCTCCGTTGTGTATTTGTTGATTGTGGAGTATGTGTTCTGTGGGATTCTGGATTACCTGGCTGTTATGGACTCTCTCTGTACCAATCTGTGAATGTGAATAAAAGCCCTGAACTGAATCTCTACTCTAGTGTTTTGCGTTTGGGCTCTCGCTCATTCTGCAAAGCGTGACAGACATCCAGAGAAACTTGGAGCCTCCAGAGGAAAACAGCTGCTCAGGATCAGAAATGCAAAAAACTAAATTCTTTAGCTTTAATGAAAACTATGGTAGTTAATGAATGTATATGTTTTTATAATGATCACCACGTTTGAACTTTATCTGTGTGGTTGCGTCACAAATAAAATGCAGTGTGGTTTCTATTTTTTTTTTTATTATAGTCAAATTAAATACAAATGTAACAAACTAAATCATTGTAACAAAGGCAAACATTTCTTCCCACCCATGGAGAGATGTAGCTAGCTTTTTCTATATATAGAAATCACTTTATTGCTGTTCATTTGCATGAAACTGTCAATAGTCTCTCCACATCTTTTCTAAACATATTACCGTATTATTATACTCTCTTTTCTATGTAAATATCTCCATACACAATAAATGTAGGATTCTAGTAATTCACTTTGTTTGTAAACGTTAAACTTAAAAATCCTGCCATTACTCCACTTCTCCTCCACTTTATAGATCAGCTCTTTTTTTTTTTTTTTCAGAAATGGTTTTAATAAACTACAGTCCGTGATAGATAAATATTTTCTTACCTTTCTCTTGGTTTGTATTATAGAGCAATATAAATCTTCTTCATCATTATTCTCTCATGAAATTTAATTTCTAAATGTTTGACTAAAGTCAGTCGTACATCAGTGGTACACAAATGTCTGTGATTTGTATCATTTTGAATGACCTGAGAACGTTAATCATGTAAGACATGTGCAGAATCTAAACAGCAAAGTGAGGATTAGAGAAGTTTTTGCAGAGAAATCCCAGACAATGTTTCTCACTGCAGGATTAGTTGTTCATCCATCTTTAATCACAGTCTCACAAGTACAAGAAAACAAAGCAACTCCTTCCTGCTGTTCATCTTCAGATTTACTTCTTGTCTACTGCAATGAACTGACATAGACAGATGGAGCTGCAGGAGTGTTTACAGTGAACTGGTGTTGAAGTCATTAGTGGTCTGAGGGCTCCTCCTCTGGTGGCTTCATGTTACAAGTGTTCAGGCACTGAGGGGTTTTTGTTCAGGTCTACTGATGGTTTCTGTTATTATGGATCTCACAGTAATACACAGCAGTGTCTTCAGGCTGCACATTCTGTCCATTTAGAGTCACTCTGTTGCTGGAAGAGTCTAAGTTGATACTGAACTTGTTCTTTAGTGAATCTTTATAGTATGAACCTCCAGGATCTCTCATCCCAATCCACTCCAGTCCTTTCCCTGCAGTCTGTCTGATCCAAGCTGTCCAGTAGCTGCTAACAGAATAATAGACCTGACAGGTGATGTTCGGACCCAACTGACAGCATGATATCAAGTCTTTATAGCAGAGAATGTGAGGAAGTTCAGGAAGGATGAACTTTTGTGCCACAAGTAGTCCTTGAAATTGTGAACTGTTTTGACACATTCATCCATCCATCTTTAACCTACTTATTGGGGGTCGGGTTGCAGAGGCAGCAGCTCCAGCAGGGGACCCCAAACTTCCCTTTCCCGTACCACATTAACGGACAGTGAGTGGGAGATCAAGAGGTGTTCACCTTTCTGATATAACTTGAAAAACTATTATGTGGTAACAACAGTGTAAGTGATCTTGCAAGATCAATTGATTTCTTGATTAACATGTTTGTGTTTACTTAATTATCTTGCTGTAAAAACAAGTGAGGTGAAAGCAAGATCTAATACTAATGCTGCAGTTGGTTGGATTTTAGATGTTAAAAGGTTTCAGTTCTCAAAAAAAGGAAATATTTAGAAACTGAAACCAGAAACAGCTGAAAAGGTCTGCTGTCAAATAATGTATATGAAAGGGCTCTTATGTATCATGATTAAATCTAAGATTAGACATTTGAAACCACTGAACTATAAATGCTGTTTATTGTTCAGCTACTTCTTCTCTGAGGAGTTGTTTTAATGAAGCTCTGTGGAACAAGCAAGATGCAGATTTAGTATTATGATTTCTACATTCTCTGCTTAGAAATATTTTTTCTTTTTATAAGTGTTTGGTGTAACTGTATTGAATAATTTTCTTGGACTACTTGAATTAATGATATTAACATAATGTTATATTACTGAATTGCTGTCAATACAATAGTCTGTATTTAAGCACAAACAATTTAAGTAAAAGCAAAGTTAACAGTTGTTCCATTCATGTAAATGCAGGGACATTTTCAAAATGTTAAAATTTAGAGTGTAATGAAATATATGTAAAGCAGAGGTGATTTCCAGGCATGTTTTCACTCAGATATAATAACAGTCAACAGACTCTTCTATTGGCTCCAGTTAGACCAACATTGATGCTTCATGTGTTTGATTCTATGCAAACTCAGTGACCTTCCTTGTTACTCAGCTATAAAAACTTCCCATCAGGCTGTCAGTGGAGTTCACAGCACGTCACTTTCAACATAGACCATGTTTTCTGTAGCTCTGCTGCTGCTGTTGGCAGCTGGATGTGAGTCTCTCTGGATTTGTCAAAGTCAGCAGTTCTTCTTTTGCAGTATAACTTGATCATTTGTTACAAAACATTTTCTTTTTTTAACAGGTGTGAAGTGTGAACAGTTGACACAGCCAGCCTCTGTGACTGTGCAGCCAGGTCAACGTCTGACCATCACCTGTCAGGTCTCTTATTCTGTTGGCAGCGACTTCACAGTTTGGATCAGACAAGCTGCAGGGAAAGGACTGGAGTGCATTAGTATTGACGCAACTGTGAAAGATTCACTAAAGAACAAGTTCAGTGTTAATTTAGACTCTTCCAGAAACACAGTGACTCTAAACGGACAGAATGTGCAGCCTGAAGACACTGCTGTGTATTACTGTGCTCATAGACACACAGTGAGACACAATAATAGGAGAGTCATACAAATACTACTTCCTGTATTTATCAGCACTACTGGCATCATTCTGATTGACTGAAAATTGATCCCCTTTTTTTATTTCATATGTTTGAATCATGTTTACATTTTTTTTTTCGTTTTTCCTTGGAATCATTGCTTACCGATGATGTAATTAGACTATTTTCTGTTTCTTACAGTGCTGCTGATTAAATTCTCTGAAATTATGTCTCCATAAGTTCATGCATGAAGATCATGCAGGTGAAAATAATAACACATCTTCCATGTTTTTGCAAATTGCACACCAATTTTTTGTTACAATTTATTTCTTATACAGAACCAAATTTATCTGAAATACTGAAAAAAATATTCAAAAAACTATATTAAAAAATAAAAAATATTTCCTGCTTTTTTGCCCTTTGCCAATCACATGCCTGTACTATGACTTTATGACACTACGTTTGATGTTTCTGATGCTATTTTTTGATTTCTGGTGAATATACTGGTGAATTTTTTTCCATACTGCTTTTTAAATTTAAATTTAAAACTCTCACAAACTGACCTGTACTTATGCAGGAATATCAGATTTTAGCACTGCTATCAGCTGGATCAGACAAGTTTAAGGAAAAGGACTGGAGTGGGTTGCCTTCATTTGTTCTCCGAGTGGAAGCACTAAAGCTTATTCCACAATCGCTTTACCATTTCCAGAGACAACAACGTGGACCAGGTGTATCTGCAGATGAACAGCCTGATAACTGAAGACTCTGCTGTTTATTATTGTGCTCAAAGACTCATTGATACAGGAAGCCACAGAGCTGTACACCAACCACTGCAGATGTTACTGTGAAAGTTACTGATAGAAAGTGCTGTAAAACCACTTTATATAAGTTTTAAAATATGCCCTAACTCTAACTTGTCCTAAACTGAAAGAAAGAGTGGAGTTTATACACCATCAGGTTGATCATCTCTTGTTATGAAACTGAGCAGAACTTTATCCGAGAGATAAGGTAACCTGAAAGATTAAATATGACCAAAACTATGGTCTTATGGTATTAGTGGATTGGTACAGTATTGTATAAATATATTTTAAAAACATACAAAAGTATTTCTAGAAACTATATTTATATATATCACTTATATACTGTATATATAATGCAAACTGAAAATTCAGTTGTTTTATTCTTACCAACTGCCGACAACATAGGTCCCCTGACTCTCCAGTGCAGGAAACGGTGTTTGGTTTTTTGTATTAGGGTTTATCAGTGTGATAGGTTGGGAAGCGCTGTGCACTGGCACTATCAACATATGGGTGGAAGATTCTGGACAAATCTAAATAGAACAATGTTAAGAAACTGAACACATTTATGTCAGTCAAGAACACTGAATACCAATATCAGTAACACATCAGCCCCACTGAACTGTTCAATTTCATCCTCTTCTTCCAACTCACTGTCAGACTCAGATTCTGAATTTCCAGAAATGTGATTTTCAAATACTGAAAATCATCTCTAAGCACCTCTGCTCAGAGATCCTTTTTGCCAATTTGATTGACTGCGTTGCAGAGCCACACAGGATGATTTGTTGTGTTCTGCTGTGGGAGAAAATATAGAATGGTTCCTGCAAGACAGAGGGCGAAATGTGCAGGACTGTGCATAAAATGTAAAAATGTTGCAACCTTGTGTGTGAATAGTAGGAGCAGAACAAAAACACACACACTAACAGCATGAGGACAGAGTGAAGGGAACCAGCACCTCCACACCTGCAGGTAATGTGTAGGGGGTTGTACAGTGTGAAGTAATTGCAAATATGTTATTTTTTGTTCTTCACAGAAAATGGAATCAGCTATCTGAGGTTGAAATAATAATAAATTGCATTGTTTCCTTTGGTTAAACATTGATAAGGGGTCCCTCAGACCCAAACACCACACAAAGGTTAAAGAACTGATTAAGTATCTACACACCAGGATATAATACTGAGCAGGATTTCTAAATATTTCATGCGCATAATGAGCTTTTAACAAAATTTTCTGGAACATCATGTTTTTGTACAAGTGAGTGGAGATGCAGCACTGTGATGCTGCTTTCGACATCCAGGGTATTGGGACTGAAGTTGCAGTAACTTCAGGTAAGACACATTTAAATGACCTATTATAAATGTGATTATTGGTGGTAGAGAAGTTTAACTCATGGTCTTATTTAGCTTTATAGTGATGATGGACAAACGAGAAAACAGCAGACAGATGTTTTTAATATGGCAACAAAATCAATTAATATTTATTCAATTAAATTACAAAACAAGGAGTAGCTCCAACAGTAATGTATAAATACAGGGTCAGTATGTGTTTAAATGTGACAACTAAACAAAGACATAATGAAGTGCATTTTTATATGTAAGTAGTATAGGCTATATAGCATATAATTTCTTTTGAAATACCACAGGGGCAACTTTTAAGGACTGTATGCATTTGCACTGTAAGCTTTAAGAGGAATCATTTCACATCAACTGATCTGTAATTCTTCCCGATAAAGTGGTGAAGTTGATCTGTATACCAAGGCACGGAGTGTGTGAAGGAGACGAGTTTGTTTATTTGGGCAAGTAGGGTAAACGTTCAGAGCAAAGGCAGAGGCGGGGATTGTGTCAGCCAGAATAGAGGAGAGAGAGAAAGGGTTTTTGGACTTTTAGTTGACACAGGGAGTGGGGATGTTTAGGTCCAGGGTGATAGCCAGGTGGTCAGAGATGATGAGATCTGTGCTGGTCAAGTTACCGATGGTGGTGCCAAAGGTGCACAGCAGGTCCAGGGTGTGTCCTTTTCTTTGGCGAGGGATATCTGTGTTTTGGGTAACATTGAAAACATGTAGAATATCCAGGAGTTAAGTTGTGGTTTTGCAGTCAGGGGAGTCAACATGGATCATGAAATCGCCAAGTAGCAGAACAGATGGTGAAATGGCACAGGGCTGAGTTAGAAACTTTGGCTTGGGGGGAGGGGGGGATGACATCAGTGACCAAGTATTGAGGACCAGACAGATTAATTGTGATTGTGTAGTGCTGCTAAACCACCACTACGCCCGTCCTGGTGTGATTTCTCCATGTAGATGCATTCTGGTTGAGGGAGAAATCTTGCACAACTGTGCCTGTGTACTCCCAGGAGATAAGGTTTGGCTGTCTACTAAGGACATTCCTTTGAAGACAGGTTCTAAGAAATTGTTACCCCGGTTTATTCGTAGTTTTCACATGACGTCACATTCCAGGGAAAACGCTCCCTTGGAGTGCAAAAAAATACTTTCCGGTGCCGCAGGAAGCAAAAGTGATAAATTTACTTTGTTGCTTTTGTATTGCCGAAATGCCGGATAGTTGTTGTGCAAACGGATGAACAAACCGAAGAGGAAACAAGCCGAGGCTGTGTTTCTACAGAATTCCATCCGATAAAGAAAACCCAGAGAGGAGGAGATTGTGGATTTGTGCCATTTAACGTAACGTTACTTCTGTCTCCGGGGAGGGCAAATAATGGCAACCGTCCAAATATACACGTATTTGCAATGAACACTAAATCAAAGGTAAGACAAGTAACGTTAAACATAAGTAGTCTACATACAGGTATAATAATTGTCGTATTTTTAGCCGTAACATATCTTTATGTAATTTGTTTGACATAGTTTGTTGTTTATCGAGGCGACCAACAACAGTGGTCGGAGTGAGTTAAAGTTTGCTAACAGTTGTTAGCTAAGTTAAATAGTTGGGTTGTTGTGTTGAGCTAATGAAACACGGAGCAACCTTTAGAGCAATGTTGCTGGGCAGTGTTGCCGTCAAGATTACTACCGTAGCCTAATCCCCTTCCCCCACCACCCGCCCTGCCCCTGCCCCGCCTCTATCCGTTCAAAACATAGTCAGACTTGCCACCAGCAACATTGCCCAGCAACATTGCTCATCATCAGCTTTAGACCCAACTAAACTCAAAATGCATTTGAAATGAAATTATTTGGAACTCTTACAAATACTGTTTACATCGATATTCTACTGAATGAAAAACAAAGACAGTCCTTTTTTTAATTTTCACAGCATCCCAACTTTTTGGGAATTGAGGTTATAATAAAAAATAGTTAAAGGCAAATTTGATTTTCAGTTTGAATAGTTAGCATTTGTTTAAGGGCGAGAGGGGTTAGTCTACAGTAATAATATCACATATTTAAGTGACTTTTTTTCTACCTTGTTGGACATATTATAGGTACCAAATCTGATGACCTGTTGTCCCCTGACTGGGTACCATTCATCTTCACACACACATACCAGCCATTAAGAAGAGGAAAAGAGAGAAAGACATGGAGAGGTATGAGCGGTACAACAGAATGAAGAACAAGAGGTGGGAGGAGAAGAAGGATGCAGTGGATGTCCTCCTAGAACTGTCATCAATGCCTGATGCTGAGCCGGTGCCACTTGCTCAGGAAGAACAACAGTGTGACAACAGACCGGCAGGCAGACATTATTCAATCAGGGACATTTGATGAACTGGCTTTTGAAAAACATGATAAAAAAGTGAAAGCAATGACTGGAATCCACATATTCCAAGTTATAAGTAGTTTTAACATTTGTGATGTCATTTCTACAGACTGGTACAAACCTCTCTCCCTTTTCAATTTCAATTCCAACTGCCAGCAGAACATTTCAGAATACCCTTGAGGTGTTAAATGCAAGGCTTGTTCAGTGCCTATGGTATTTAGACAGGTCTTTCGCAGATGCACCTGTATTAATGACTGTTTTGAGATTTTTATTGGATAGCCTAGAGATCTAAGAGCATAGCACAGACATACTCAAAATACAAACATCATCTTACCATGAAATATTTAATTGGCATAACACAACAAGGAACATTTTGCAGCTTGGTTCTGTGGAATTGGAGATAACACGAGGGCTTGCATCAGTACGGATCCATGTTGAGAGAGTTATCGGTGAGGCAAGGAATCAGTACACCATACTTAAAAGTACAGTAGGAATTCAAATGTGTGAAGCTGATACATTACAAATTTGTCAGTGCTATGCACTGACAAATTTGGCTCCCTCAGTTGTTCCCTTGGGCTAAACATTAAAATGGGTGTTGGTACACCATTAATGAAATAAGGATATGAGATGTCACTGATAAATTCATACTTTTATTGGAAAATAACAAATTTGATGTTTGTTTGCAAAGTTCACAAAAATCATTTCAACAGTCATTAATTCTAGACAATAACACCGTTTTCTAAAAAAGCTAGGGGAAAAAACAAGTAAAACCAATGTTTACACATAATAATAATAATAATAATAAGATGCTAATATTTTTGTATATCGCTTCACAAACTGCCATACTGCTCATATTTTTTATTGTTCTTTTATATTTAGTCAATTATATAATAGACATATCCTCTCCCCCTGTAATGTATTTGTACAGCACAAATCCATGGAAATGCACATGTATATACCTGCCACATTGTTTTTGTTTTTACACATGGTTCTATTGTTTTATAACTTGCAAATGTCTATTGCATATTTATATATTTTTACATTTATTTATGTCAAGATTTATGTACAAAAAACTACATTTATATACGGCACAAAGTATGTGGCCTGTGTTGAATACAACGCTTGAAACTTATACTCTGTTCAGTTTTTTTCTGTTATCCCTCCTTTGTTTGTCACGCAGTCGCTGCATTTCCAACTTGACATCTTCAAATGTGTAGTGTTAAGTTTCAAGCAACTTTTGTGAATGTACTGTCTTTTACAGATTCCTGACTTATACTCAAGTCTATCGTCATTATGCAGGACAGGGACCCCGCAGTAACAGCCTTTGCATTCAGATGGTTTGGTAGTATGTGATAATGGTAGAATAGGAGCTGTAAACACTTTTGCTACTAGCTCTGGAATGATGCACTACTGGACAAAGGTGTGTACCTTTTTACATACGGTGTCAAAAAAGTCAGTATCAGGCAGTATTCTCTCAATGTAAATTTCCCCATTGCTTCCATCACCTGGTCCCCAGACAGCAAAGTCACAGTAGCTAGCTTGTGTTAGGTGAATCTGTGTTTGCACATGATAAAAGTGACCATCAGTACTTTTATCATGTGCAAACACAGATTCAATGAAACTTTACCCTCAACCCCTTGGATAGAAAATGTGCAGTCCTCTTTGCTTTTCTCCAGTAAAGTGCTCTTCTGAAAGCTGCTGGGTGCCTTTACCTCCAACACACCCATATCATGGCAGTTACATGTTAAAATGCTGTCTGTGGTTGCCCCTAACCACGAGTATTTAGGGTTGATGACCAGTCCTCCTTTCCTGATAGAGAGATTTGTGTGGTGTCCCTCCATCATCTTGGCATACTCATCAACTACCTTACTCTCGTGATCAGTGCCTCATCTGAAACAGAAAAAATCGTGTATCAAGTATCAATTGATAGAAACAAATGTTAAGTAATTAATAAATTTTGATAATCAATTAATTGTTTTGACTTATTCTTGTCCACATTCTTTAATTCCAGATTTTAAATGGTAAATATTTCCTGGTTTCTTTACTCCTATGACAGAACACTGAATTTATTAATAATTAACAATTTATTAATTACTCCAGAAAATAATCAACTACAATGTTTTGAAAGATGAGTGTTTTCAGATTATTAAAAACTTTTCTGCACATCACTTCTATGTAGCTTTAGTCCTACTTGGTAATTCTGATATCAATATTTTTGGGTGCTGCTCTCATCCAGTGTAAAGTGGATGTAAATACCTGAGAGAGTGTGGTGTGTTGTTGGTTGGGGCCTTGTAGGCCACAGTGTAGCACAGCTTCTTCAGCAGGGAGACAGCTGGTTCCTCAGAACTCGTCTGGCAGGCAGCTCTAATTTTTAATGCAGTCACCCTTCCTGCCTTCTGGTCAAACCACATGGCTCATTTTGATTGAAGTCTCATATCCCTTTCTATTGCATGACACTACAAATAAACAACTTTGAGTTAACAAGTTTGTAATATGTGACAAATATAAACAATGATGAATTAATGTTTATTCAAAACATTAGAAAATGACAGTATTGCATTGTGTGGATAACTTTTCTACACTTGTGCCTGTGATATTCCTGACATTCGATCATGATCTTCGATCGTATTTACTGACTGACCTGTTCTTCTGTTATCCTTAACCCTCCATCCCTGCACCCCTAGATCTCTATTAGGGGTGCAGGGATGTTCAGTTGCACAGCCCGAGGTATGTACCTCTTTGTATGGCCAGAGACAATAGACAAAATTAAGCTTTTACAGGTTGATACCCAGTGTCTTCTGAAAGATGTAGCATTTTGTAGAATGATGCACATTCATTTAGGGTTGGAGAGGGAAACTTGGCAGGGGGAAGGACACCACACCCATCAACAGATCTCTTTCTCTGGGCTATCTGGCTCCCTGGTGCATACCCTACTACCCGACTGCCATACTTGGCTCATTCCAGACATAGGCTTCATCTGTGCATGCAGTGCTACTCTTCACCTCCCAAACAGCAGCATTATTAACCCATCCAGATCGAAAGTACATATAGCTGTCATTGCTTTTATATGCTTTCATCTTGGCAGCAGTGTAAGGTGAGGGATTCTCCACAAGATAAATGTAAACATCACCGAAGCCGAGCGCTGGCAGGGACCTTGCGGTTTTTAGCAGCAGAAATACGGCAACGGGTGCTGTATATGGATCGCAAGTGCCCAACACTTGCAGTTTTTGTCCATATCTTACCTTTTCTTTAGCTGACAGGTGATCCAAAGAAACGTGTGAAGTTAAATTTGCCGGCTTTTGCTGAGTCTCAAAGAGTACGGCCGCCATCCCCAGCACCGTTCTGCCCTCCAGGGAGCCTCGAATATCACGTGACTGAAAACTATGAATAGGTCCGATTGTCATTGAAAGAGTCATCAACCAACCAATCACCAAGCCAGACACTCTCTCCCGTCTCCACTCCCCAGATACCCCTTCGGACCCCCCCAACACCATCCTGCCACGCGTCTACCTCGTCGCCTCTGTAGTCTGGGTGGTGCTGCTGTTCGCTGCGCCCAGTCCACTGACCCGGATCCCGGTGCCGGTCCCCCTAACCGCCTCTACGTCCCCTCAAGTGTCCGCTCCCGGGTCCTCCAAAGGGCGCACGCCTACAGGTTCAGCTTCCACCCAGGGATGGCTCGCACCCTCTTCCTACTCCGCCAGCGGTTCTGGTGGCCCGCCATGGACAAGGACTGTCGGGCCTTTGTAGCAGCCTGCAAGGTGTGCGCCTGCGCCAAACCGTCCCACCAGCCACCCGCCTGTCTGCTCCTCCACCTTTCGGTCGCAGTTGCCCCTGGTCCCATATTGCCCTGTATTTCGTCACCGGCCTCCCTAGTTCTAATGGAAACATCCTCACAGTGGTTGACCGCTTCTCCAAGTCCGCCCACTTTGTCCCCCTACCCAAACTCCCCACCTCTCTGGAAACTGCCCGCCTCCTCATAGACCATGTTTTCCACCTCCACAGCATCCCCCTGGACATAGTTTCTGACCGGGGCCCCCAATTCACCACCGCCAGTCTCTCCTCCGGTTATCATCCCCAGACCAATGGGCAGACCGAGCGGGTCAACCAGGACCTGGGGGCGGCGCTCAGGTGTGTAGCATACCTTAGCCCCACCTCCTGGAGTTCCTACATCCCCTGGATCGAGTATGCCCACAACTCCCAAATCTGCGCCGCCACTGGTATGTCTCCGTTCATGTGATCCCTGGGTTATCAACCCCCCTTGTTCCCGTCACTAGAAGATGAGGTAGTGGTTCCTTCGGTACAGGCCCATCTTCGACGCTGCCGCAGACTTTGGAGGGAGGCCAGGGAGAGTTGGCAGACCGCCACCGGACCCCAGTGCCTGCCTGCCGCCTGGGCAGCAGGTCTGGCTTTCCTCCAAGGAACTCCCCTTACAGACCTCCTCGAAAACACTTACCCCAATCAAGCCGGTTTCCACCAGCTCCCTCTCCGTACCAGCGGCGGCGCCTCCCCCTCCTTGAATAATTGATGGCCAGCCTGCCTACTCAGTGCGCCGCCTCCTTGATGTACGACGTAGAGGCCGGGGATCCCAGCTGATGATCTGCACCTGTGTCTTGTCAACCTCCACCTCCGCCCGCCACACCTGCCAGCCATCAGCCTCATCATCAACAGGTCGCCTCACCTGAACCTTTCCAGCCCCGCCAGCTCCTCGGCCCCCCGCACCCACGTCTGCCGTCGTCCAACTTTCCTCTTTTCACCTCCCGCCTCTCCTCTCCTTCTTTTCCCTCAATAAACCTCTTTTGCAAACTGACAAGCGTTGCGTTTGGGTCCGTTCTGTCCGACACCACAACATGACATGGATTCTTCTGGGTAAAATACGCCATTGCACACCCCTTATTATCCACTGTCGTAGTACCGTTTAACTCCAGTGTAGGCGGTCAGAGTTTGTCAACCCTGAGTTAACTCTGAATAGGTTGAACCCCCATCCCTTCGTAGTACAGGCCACTGGTGTATCTGCAAATGAACAGCCTGACAACTGGAGACTCTCTTTATTGTTGTGCTCGAAAGCACAGTGATACAGAAAGACAAAGAGCTGCACATAAACCACTGCAGATGTCACTGTGACATTCACAGATAGAAAGTGCTGTAAAACTCCTTTATACAAGTTGTTTTTAAAATATGCCTTAATTCTAACTTTTCCTAAACTGAAACAAAGAGTGGAGTTTACACACCATCAGGTTGATCATCTCTTGTTATGAGGCTGAGCAGAACTTTATCTGTAAGAACATTTACAAAAAATTATCTTAGTCCTTCTTGACCCCTCATACCTACTAGTGGCTGCCAAAAAGACCAAATTCAAAAAAGTTTGAATCAAATTTAAACATCATTGCTTTGATATTTACATATTTATAAACTTTATAACAACAGTAATTATTTTCATTTGACATATTATCAATTGCTTATTTTCATTTGAATGTATTTTGTTCAGTGTTCTTCAAGTCCCTCAAAACCTGAGAGTTTAAAAATGACCGACATCGGGGTCTTAATAAAAGATGAAAACCTCTATTTAGATGGTTGGTCTTGTATCAATATATTTAACTATATTTTATTTATATACAGGAACAGGAATATATTTCAGTTCTTTAGATTAAAATGTATACATAAGGCTTGTCATGGTATATTATTGAAAAAATGATGATTATGATTTTATCATTGTATTTTTTATTTATAAAGTATGAAATCAGTATTGCAAAATAAAAATTCACCAATTTTAATCTTAAATATAATTTTGTTGATTTATTTTTACCCAATGCTGACAACATAGGTCCCCTGACTCTCCAGTGCAGGAAACAGTGTGGTGGTTTTTGTATTAAGGTTTATCACAGTGATAGCTGGGTGGGTGGGGTGCACTGTGATATAGATCCATACAAAAACTTCAGAGCAATAATCTGACACCCTGCCTTTCTTGTGATGGAAATAAAGGGCAGAAAAAGGTTCTTTTTCTCATTGGAATATGAGGAATATTAAAATGATAAACACAGTAGTGTTTATCATTTTAAATAAGCAGATAAGTACTTACTAATAAGTTAGTATTTTAAAGTCACAGTTAGTGCCCAGAGGTAAACGTTATCTTCCAGTAAATCTTAACCTGAAGAGCTGACTAAGAAGATGACATAGATGAAACCAGGATTAAATACTGACCAGGATTTCTGTGTATTTCTGAGCTTTTAACACATTTTACTGGTTTGTGTGGTGTGAGGTTTTTGTACAAGCAGTGAGTGGAGATGCAGCACTGTGACGCTTTCGACTACTGGGGTCGTGGGACTGAAGTCACAGTATCTACAGGTAAGACACATTTAAATTATATATTTACTCACTAGTTTATTTTTCTTTTATTAATATAAATATTGCTGGTGAAGAGGTTTACATTATGGTCTTATTTCAGTTCATACTCATGTTGGACAAACTAGAAAACAGAGCAGCCAGATGTTTTTAACGCAGCTGTTTCTTAGAAAGTGTTTGAAAAAGTTCTTGTTTGGCGTTATCGCTTAATGCAGGAGGTGGTTTGACTTGATCTTAAAATGTATTCAGCTGGATTAAAATTGCTGCTGATGAATGTCTGTATCTTTTTATTCACATTACTATACAACACAGTTTATTACTGTGAACAGTAATTATATACCGTACAGCACCATACCTGCATTTTGTTTTGTAAGAAGTTTCCCTTCAACATAGTAATATATATTTTCTTTGTGTGTTTAAATACGAACACTGAACAAAGACATAATGAAGTACATTGTGTTATATAGCATCGTATATAGTAGGCTATAGTATATAATTTAATTTGAAATACCACAGGGACAACTTTTATTAAAGGACTGTATGCATTTGCACTTAAGGTTTTTAGAGGAATCATTTCACATCAACTATCTGTAATTCTTCCCAAAACACTTTTAGGTATTTTAATTCACTGTTAAAAAAAAGCACAAAATCATCATCGGAAATAATTTAATATGTTAATTATTATTGTTATATATTATATTGACCCTTGATCCCACAAAGCAGCAGTTGTGGTTTTGAATGTTGGTGGAAGCAGTTGTTTTAACACGCTCAGCTCTGGTCTGTTTATCTGTGTGCTGAACACAAAAGCACAAATAATAAATGTGTTACTGTGGTAACACATTTATCATGGATAATGGATGATGATTTATATAATCTTTTATATTAACATTATTATTCAGTCTTTTTATTAGGTACTATAAAGTTTTTTTAACTTTTTAAGATCAAACCAGTGTTGTTTAAGAAAAGCTCACATATTTCATATTTACAGTAATGCTGATTTTGTAGTTTCACATGTTTCTAAAGATAAAATAAAGTATGTTTAATATTATACCCAAAGTGCTCAGCATTAATTGAATGTTTTAAACACTTTTTAAATTAGTTCACAATTTCATGCCGTGTTTCCGTCAACATTTTTTATGTGCATTTTGAAGTATCGCATTAGAAAAGGTTAATGGACACGGCAAAATAAAATTAAAAAATCCTTAATTTTGCCAAAAAATTTTTACGCTCGCTTGAGGTGATTTTTGCCTTTGTTGAAAAAGTGTAAATGCGCTAAATGAGAGATGGAAACACTGCTGAATAAGTTCTGACGTAGCAAACTTGTAACTGCACCGACTCTGTTCCCTTTGGTCCAGTGCAACTCTACACCCAAAGTGTACTTTCCAATGGGCCGTTACCACACATTAATAAGTGATTAATTACGTTTAATCAAAGAGTAGTGAATATGCAGTATTACATATTAGTGCCAGAGTATAAAAAATAACAAAATAATCAATAGGACATTATTTATTAGAATGTAGTATTCATTAAAATGATTTTTCTCTCTTTGCTTTCATCAGTCAAAGAGTTATCGGTGCTATCCTGCAGATGTTTTTACATTAGCCATTATATTATTTATATAAACATGATGTTGCTGCTCGGAAAGGGTAAAGATCATTTTATGTTTCAGCAGCAGCATTTTAATATTAATAATACTGATTAGATATATTATTGTCATGGTGATTACATGGTCATAAAGATAACAAAGGAGCATGTTATTCTCCTTACTAGTATTTGTAGTAAGAGTTTAGACAAGCTATTGATCATCTGTGTTCTTGCATTTGTATTTACATGTTTTGACACTTTCTCAGGAACACCCACACCACCAACACCACCCACTCTGTTCCCTTTGGTTCAGTGCCAACCTGGGTCTGGAGATAAAATCACTGTTGGTTGTTTTGCACGCGACTTCTACCCAAAGAGTCTTACATTCCAGTGGACCGATGCCAGTGGGAGAACCCTGACTTCTGAAAATTATCCTCCAGCTGAGAAAAACAACAAATATACAGGAGTCAGTTTGGTCAAAGTATCAAAATCTGACTGGGATTCAAGGAAGTCTTTTAAATGTTCTGTAAATCACAACGGATCTCCCACAAATCTGCAAGTGCAAAGTATGTGATTTTTCATTTTACTAATGCCTCTGATTTCTTATCAATATTTTCTCCTCATTCATCCTGATTTTATCAATGAATGTAGAACAATATTTATTCCCTCACATTTTCCTTTGTCTGCCTGAAACACACAGCACAATCATCTTATCACTTTGCAGTCAAATGATACAGAATACTATCGCAATAAATGACTATAACTGCTGTTTCCTTCACCTGTTCAGAGCCTCCTCCAAAAGTGACTTTGCTATCAGTGCCAAGTGAAGACACCCAGGCCCTGGTGTGCACGATTGAATGTGGTGATGGAAAACTTGACTCATTCAAGTGGAAAAAGAATGACGCAGAGTTGAACGACTACATTCAAAGTCCCATCCAAAGAACTGGAAACTTACATTCAGCTGTCAGTGTCCTGAAGGTCAACAATGCAGACTGGGACAGTAACGCTGTGTATACCTGTGAGGTGACTTACAGAGGAACACAATATAAAAAGAAGGCCTCAAAAGGTACAGTGCTACAAAGGTTATCACTAAATAGTGACATAAAGTAGTTTATGCTGGATCTTGACATAAATTACATGACATAAATGTGAAGTCCACAGTTTTTCTAAATGTTGCAAAATGCTTCTGACTATGTTGCTGTCTTTTGTGTAGCTCCTGTCACAGTGACTCTGAACCAACCCAGTGCCAAAAAAATTTTTAACAACAAACAGGCAAAGTTGGAGTGTATCATTACTGGACAGGACGAGACCATTGTTAGTGAAATTCAAATCACTTGGCAAATTAATGAACAAGATGTGACCAACAACATTGCTGAATCAACATCGTCCAGCGGCGTTCAGCACAGCAAAACCAGCATGATAACTCGTAGTCTGTCTGAGTGGCAGAGTGTCAACAAAGTGCGCTGTTCTGCTATTAGAGACGATATGACTCCAGTTATTCAAGATCTGACTGTCCACAAAGGAGGTATGTTACTGAGTGATGGAGACGGATTGGTAGAACACTAATCTGTAAGTCTGCTGAGGCTGCAACGCATAACATAAAGCATATATATGAACCTTGTTGGTAAACCAAGTATCTCTTCTAGAAGGAAAGAAGCCAAACGTGACAGTCCATGTCCTCCCAGAGGAGGACATAAACAAAGGAGCTGTGGTCTCTCTGGTGTGTCTGGTCTCTGGTCCTGTGCTGCAGGATTACTACGTCGCCTGGTCAGAAGGTACTGAAAATAAGGCCGGCATCTATATGGATGGCATTAACTTCCCCCCACAGAAGATCCAACATGGCTACTTAGTTACAAGTGTTTACACCACCACCAAGGAAAAGTGGGACAAGCACAACATGTTCTACTGCAACGTCTGGCCTGCTGGCACCAATGAGTCCATGAAAACATCACATGGAGTGTCTAAGGCCCAGGGTAACTCAATTGAATGTGATTAATAGTAGATTCAGCTTTGGTGGTATTTTGTGCTAACATGTTGCTCTGTCTCTGTGTGTACTCCGCCATGAATCTGTGCACTCTGTGATGTCATCAGTCTTTGTGATTGTAAAAATAAGTGTCAACATGTTAATTTAGTTTTGTTTGTCATCATATTGTGTTTCTGTCTTTGTCACATTGTCTAACAGCTTGAGAAGTGTGCTGACTGTTTCAAATAAATGTTGCATGGAGACACTTTTGTTACATGTTTATGAATGACTTAATTTTTTTTAAACACACTGAAAAGAAAGCACAAAGTCATAGTAGCATACTATATGTTCATATGGAGAAATGTCCACACATGATGTGATCAAACAGTGAATAATGCTCAATTCTAGTTTGAGCATTATTATTATGAGAAAAACGTAGACGTCTTTTCCTCTCTTTAAAAATGTTCATAAATGTGTTCGTAATCGTAATAAAAAAACTAGGGCTGACCCCGAATAGTCGATGTTTGGATGGGCAGAGTCTGATTCAATCGAAGCTTTGCAGCGAAACGAGGATCGTGCCATTTTGGCGATATGGGTGTGCTCAACCTCTGATTTTACATAGAACTATGAGTTTTCTCCCAGTAAATTAATAAACAGCCTATTACAATATACATTTACATGTTTAATGCTGTAAATAAACATGTAAAAAAATAAAACTTTCAATAAATGTTTTTAAAGTGTGTAAATAAATCCAAAATTGTAACCATAACCCTGGGTCATCAGTGCGCATGTGTAGGCGTAGCGTGTATGTGTGTGGTGGGCGAAGAGGAAGCTGCTTCACTGGTGTTGTGCCGAGTTGTCCGCACCTTGCGGGACTTTCTAAGCTGGCTTCTTGAAATAGACCTGCAAGGAAACGCGATGTGCATGCAGTTGTCGTCAGCACAGAATGCACGCGAAACTGCACAAGACCGGTGAATGACAGGCAAGCGAGAGAGAGAGAAAAGGATCTTCAAAAAGCCTCAGTTTAACTGGAAATTTACAGTGTAGTAGTTGAATGAATAGAGACTGCAGCTCTGCAGCTTCTCAAGATTAAAGAGGAGCTACCATGTGTAACCCCTTTTGTAAACCTTGGTTAACACACACATACACACACACCCCTCATCTAACCACCTCTTCTTAGATTCTCCTTCAGAGTCAAACCTGAGTTGGGCTCTGAGCTGCATAGAGGATGCCAATGAAGAGGATGAGTTCAGCAGTCTGTGGTCCACAACCTCCTCCTTCATATTCCTATTCATATTCTCTTTCTTCTATAGCATGATATTCAGCCTGGTCAAGGTAAACATGCAGGCCTTTTCAGCATTTCACTTATACAACAGACATTGTCAAGTAAAATAATGTGATATTACATTACAGGTTTATTGTGTTGATTTTGATGGAGACAATCACACAGTAAAGTGGTGTGAACGGTACCACTTCTTTCTCCCACTCTGTTCTGAACAAAGTTTAATGGCACAGCCACCCAGCATATTTTAAAATGCTGCACAGCACAAAGAAATAACAATTAACAGTTAATTGAATTAAACATTGCAAATACCTTATTTTAGTAACAAATAACACATAGTTACAGTGTCCTGGTGTTTCTGAAGATAATTTTTTTTTATGCAAGTACTTGAAAATTGTTATTGAAATGAACGAATCATCCAGTCCAGCCATTAATATTAATTGTTAAAGAACACCAGCCTGCAGCAAATCTGCTGAAGACACACAGATCATTTGGTCTTCAATTTTCCAGCTGGGTGAAACTCCAGATTGAATTTGACAAGTGTTCTAATTGTTTTGATTTTTATTTTTCAGATGAAGAAAAGATAAAGGATCATGTGGATGGACAGCATAGACGACTTTTACAGAGACTCTCAGTTGTATTTCATCTTTTTTTTTTTTAAACTTGGACATTATTGAAAATCTACTACACATTTACTAAAGTATGTGAAGTATGTGACATTTAAAATGATTAACTAAACACTGAAAATGGATTTCTGTAGAAAAATTAAAAATACAACTGCAATTCTTAACTGTTTAAATGAATATATTTGGTTTGTTGTCACATTATGATACAGAAGTTATTGATTACTTACATTTTAGTTTTATTAAAATGTGTTTGTGAAGTGTAGTATTAACTTGTCACTGATGTAAATAACACGCATGGTAGAAATAGATTCTATATGTTATTTTGCATTTTTTAGTTTGACTATAAATCCTTTTCATATTTGGTGATTCTGTTGATCATTTTTGAATTCATCACTAACTCAATAGATATGATACTTGCAAATACACTAGATGCAAATTGGAGAGACACACAAACATTAAAGGGAGTATGAATATAATCGATTGTGTGCTTGTGATAAACAAAGCATCTGTAGCATCTAAAAAAAACACCACATCAAATCAACATACTGTAAACATCTGTTATCAGTTAGAGTCTGAAGGATTTTCAATTTCCTGGAGTTTCTAAACATATCATCTTTAGAGAGTCACTTCCCTCTCTCTCTGCACCTCTGGGACTGCACCTGTAGCAGTGAAACTTTGTAGAAACTGTCAGAGCTACAAATAAACTTCCTCGAGTGAGAGAAACTCCTCTTTCACTGCATTTATTTGCATATCAGCATGTATCCAGGCAGGAAGTGGCTAACATGTGTACAGCAGGCACACATTCTCACAGTCAAAGGCAACACAAAAACTCTTCAGAAAAGTGTCATCATAACTCTTTTTCACAAATGTGAAATACCATGAAAAAGCAGGATAAATTGTACATACGTAGAATCGCTCATCAAATTATATTAAATTCAATACAGGACATGCAGGGAATAGACTAAACAAGGCAGACATCCCAAATGTTACTTAAGTAAAAGTATGTAAGGATAATCAGGAAAGTGTACTTACAGTTTTAAAAGTAAAAGTACTCAAAGCAGAAAGAAATATGTCCTCTGTGACTGTTCCTATTATATATTATGATTATTACTGTTCTAATCTTACTACTAAACTTACTAATTCATCAAGGTAAAAGCAGAATGTTTGTTGAGGTTAAATTATTTTTTATCAGACTGGAACTATGATTATTTTCATTATGGATTAATCCACTTAATTGTTTACTCCATTACGTGATTGTAAAAATTCTGAAGATAGTGAGAAACATTGTCACAATTGCCAAGTGACACCTCCACAATGCTTGTTGTGTCTGCCTAAATCTTAAAGTGATTAAAAATACAAATAAGAAAGTAAGTAGAAGTACAATGTGGCATGAAAAGAAAATACTGTCCACCACTGGTGGAGACTAAACAAGGCAGAAATATCATTTATGGTATAATTATATGTGTACTTACTGTATGTTGTTCGTTTTCTGTACAGAGTTGTCAGTTCATGGCTGATATAGAGATGGATAGTTTCATATTAGTGTTCTTGTTGGTATCTACAGCATCATGGCAGAACACTGCAGAATGAGATAGAAGTCTTTGAGCTCTTGCGTGATGAGTTTGGCCTCATTACTAATTTCTTTTAGTTATGTATGAGAACTCCCAACTGTCAGACTAAGGACAGGATCAAAACCTAAACGGTGGGGGCATTTTACACAAATGAATGAAGATACAACAGAGCAATATATGACAAAACGGCAGTTGCTGTTAAGGGGCGGAAACAACATATTGAAAGATTTAGAGAAAATACTGTATATATAATGCAATAATTATCATCTAATCATGTATTCCATTATTATATAAATACCCTCTTTCAACACAGAAGGGCCAACTCCTCAGGTCAAGACTCTGCTGTCTACTTACATCTGAAGGACAGAGGACACTCGTTTGAGGACCACCAGGTGCACATTTTAGACAGAGAAGATGGATGGTTTGAAAGAGGTGTCAAGGAAGCCATCTACACCAGGGTTGAGAAGCCGTCATTGAACAGGGGAGGGGGTCTACGCCACCACTTATCCCCCACTTACAATGCTGTCCTTTCATCACTTCCCAGGAAACTCAACAAACGTAACCTATTGGCCTCAGGTGAAGATACCAACGATGGTCGTTCAGTCTTGGCCACAGGTAGTCTCAACGACTGTAACGACTGTCGTCACAGCAACAAGGAACACTAACGAACCAGCGGTATCGATGACCCGGGATAACGACCCCACTGAGGTTAAATAGCTGAGTTTCCCTGCCAGTCAGTCAGAACTGAAGAAGTCCTTTGGATGAGGGACGAAACGTCTTCCAGTATCTTCAACCAAGTCCAGTTGCCCTTCATTTTAACCCTCGTTGGACCCTCTTTTGCTGTTTAATTTAACCATTTTAACCACAGCAAATTTGAAAGAAGCATACGATATATTATTATATTATATAGGTTAATTTGAATGTACATATGAAATTAGCTTTGCACTCCTCACCTACTTTTGATCAAGGGCCAGAATTTCTCTAAGCAGAAGCTGCGAGGGCGGGACTTCAATTTATTTATTTTTTATTTAGGCTTAATTAGCATATGCTACTAGTGTAAAAATGTTTTTTTTTCATTATAGCTGTGAAAAGACTCTTAGCCTACTTACTTAGAAATTGCTGTCAGACTTTCGCTGAGAAGGGTGTTCATTGAGGAGTGATGGCTGAAATTTATAATTGTGAATGTAACTGCAGGATGCAGTTCTGATTGGCAGGAAATGAAATCTCGACCAACCGCTTTTTACATAGTCTGTTGTTATGTAATTGCAACATTATTGTGCATGTAACACCTGTAGGCCTAGTTACCGGTGGTTACAGCAAATGAGGCTTAATTGGCCTACTACAGGTCACAGAAGTCTGGGGCAGATAAAGAAACTATTATTAGGGATTGGTCTTTTTCCATATCTATATGAGCAGTCATGATAGGAAGCTTTGAGGGAGGACTGTCTATGTCATGTACAGATATATCAGCATACAACAAATTTTAAGAATTGATAATTATTAGATGAGGTTCAAAATGATTAAGTTACTGTTTAAGGCAGGACCCTTTTTTCATGTAGATTTTGGTGTTTTTGTCTTCTTTTATTTTAATGAAAAAGAAACTTTTTGTTTGCATTTGAAGATTTCTTTTAAATAAGCCAAAACAAGCTAATCTGCATATTTAAACATGATATTTCAGGGGAAAAGCCTCTTGATGGAAACCATTAACTGGGGAAGTTCTGAGGTCATATGCTTTTTTATACTATTCATCTGCAGTGACTTGTCAAATATATGGCAAATAATTATGCCTAATTTGCATATCAATGTGGCGATTGTTTTGACATTATTAGACGCAAATTCTACTATATTAACTTGCAGAGTCTCCATTAAGTAGGCTACAGTACATTACCCTGTATGACCATGAAATATTGCCTTAGCTAAACTTCAGCTTACGTATTAGATAGTAGCCTAACTCATGAGTCGTGCCTGTCAGCAAGACACAAGTTAACTATATTTTGGCTAATTAGTGATAAACTCACTGGTAGTTTAGTCTTTTGTTCATCACCACTTACCTCCAGTCTATCCTCCACACAAGCCAAGGACACCACAACTGGGAGAGAAGCTGGGAGGAGCTGCTGCCTGCCTGTCTGTGTGTGCTGCCCTGCTGCGCAGAGACGAGAGAGAGAGAGACTAACCTGGTTTCGATTTTTTATTTATGAAATATATTTTGATGTCTACGTGTGCACGTGCTGCAATTGATTCATTTCTGTAATTCACTCTGTGTACTTTAGGTCCTTTAAACAAAAAAAAATACATCCTTCTTGAGAATGATATCAAGCTACTATGAACAAATGCACTTGATAAAATGTTTAATGTCAGGTTGTTAATGTGCAAGAGGGAGATTTTGGTTTAAGTTCCAGCTGGTCAATAGAAGTCAGAAAAGGGAGAGTAGACTACCATCTAGTGGCAAAATGCTTTAGGAGTCTTTAGTGATCCGTCACTTGGTCTTGATGCAGTAAAGAGAAATGCAATGTGACTGGAAATACAAAACACTATGTATGTGAGAGGATTACAAGATATTATTTTCCTGCCATATTTTTATGGCACTTGCTATTAAAATCAGTTGTAAAACACAACCACAAACAATAACCATTAACTCATTTATTTCTTTATCAACCTCATCCAAGTCATCTTGAACATGAAAGCTGTCCCAACATTCTTGCTCGTGGTAGGAAAACACCAAAGTCCATCACAGACTGATACACATAAAACAATTAACTCTCACAGTCACTATCTCTATGGTGGACAACAGTAATAAATTGTGATGGTTTTTTTTACATTGTCAATTTTGGTCAATATCTATGTGCTCATATTATTTTAACATAAATAAATGTACTGTAGAGGATGTATTTTTTTGCAATTCCCTACAGACAAATTCCATCATACAGTATCTTAGACATTCAATGAAACAGAGAGGCAGACACTTTATGAGTGGACTCCAATGACAACAAGGTCATTTGACCACTGTGGTTGTGTGATAAAATGTGACTATGAGCATTGGCATTTTCAGAAATATTCAGTAAACAGAATGTGCAGTGGACATTTAGAGGTGATATGACTCATTGTTCTCTTTCATACAACAGTAAAGCACAATAAACTCCTGTAAATCCACAAAATACAAATATAGTAAGTGGTTATTTTTGCAAAAAATACTACTACCAAATTTATGATGGTCTACATTAAAACCCTTTCACGTAATCTGCAGGTATGAACCGCTCAAAAATCGAGGTCTGAATTGAACCGTAAATTGGATGTATCATTATACCCCTACTTAGCACATGAAATGAAAGTGAAAGTGAGGATTCTGTCATGCCAATTGAAAGTAGTTGGCTTTATCATCCTAATCATCTCATCAATAACAATAAGATTTCACTATTAATAGTAGATTTGTCCCAGTCTGTGTTGACTGAACACTGTGGCTATCTTAAACTCACCTCAAGTTCATAAATCCTTAGGATGTCCGCAGTGCCTCTGCTGTCAAGGTTATCAGAAAGGAAGACCAACGAAATAATGAAAACTAGATGTGAAAAAACATTGTCATTAACTGAAATAAAAATTAAAACGAGGCTTTACAAAAAAAACGATAACTAACTAAAACTATATTGTAAGTTTGCACTAACTAACTAAAAGTAACTAAAATGAAAATGTTAAATTCCTTAGTTTTCATCTTTTTATTTATTTCATAGGACCAAAGCCTACATTTCGAGTGGATATGAAGCTGGGGGAACTGACGTTGCGGGCAGTTGGTCTTGCCGGACCAGCAGTTTAGAGGTGCACGGGTGATTAGCAAATTAACAAACTCCGATAGGAACCTGTTGGTGAGGCGCGGGTGTGTTATGCTTTTCTCCTCCGCGTGAAGAGCTGGCACTCTGAGCACCGTGTGGCCGGCCTGCCACGATTGCTTTATCCATCAAGAGATCAGCGTAGCGGCTGGCGACCGCTGATAGGAGGAGAGCCCCCTGTAACATTATGGGGAGGCTAACTTTGCCAGGAGACCCAGGTAGGGATCGTCTGCGTAGTTGGTGGGATGTGAACATGTTTTCTATTATCTTTTATACATAGCCTACATGTGTACAAATAAATATAAATGCAACAACGGTACAGAGCTTTGTTTAGTTTAGGTTGCAGGTATAGTGAGTCACTGTCTTAGTGGTTTTCTTTTCCTTGTTCTGTTCTGATGGTCTGGCTTAATACTCATCCTGCATGTTTGGGAGGAAGTTGCCTCTTGCCCATTGATTGTGAGCTCCCCTTGCGCTGGGTTAACTGTCTGCTGGTCATTATATTTACAGCATGTCAGCCAGTGTGTGTTTTATAGTCTCATTCATATCTTAGCCAACCTGTCTCTTTGTGCTTTTATAGCATCTATTTAGAATCTAGAATCTATTTTTTGATAAATATGGGTTTACATTTTAATATAGCCTAACTGCTTTCCAGTCACACTGAAGGTAAGTAACCTTCAGCGTGCTAGGGACCTGTTGTTTGTGGCTCCAAAGGGTGCCTCCACTACCTTCCAATTTTTAGCTGTCCATTTATTGTTTTTCACCTATTTAACCAAGAATGATAGCGCTAGAGACTGATGTAATTGATTTCCTGGGACCACTGGGTAGTAGGATTAGGGTACTTTGCTCTAAGGGTTTTCTGTATGTAGGTTTTAAATTTTACCGTAGATGTAGCATGTGCTTCATATATTTGTAGCATTTATTTAGACAATGTGTTAGTATACACACACTAATAAAATAAATAAATAAATACACACACACACACACACACATACATATATACATATATACACACATACACACACATATCTCACATCAACAACATCGTGCAGCGACACAGACTAAAACTAAAACTAATAACTAAACTAAAACTAAGCATTTTCAAAAAATAAAAACTAAACTAGCAAATTCACGTTAAAAACTAATTAAAACTAAACTGAAATTGAATACAAAAAGTCAAAATGAAATAAAAACTAATGAAAAATCCCAAACTATAATAACCTTGCTGCTGTCTTGCCTGTCTGTGAGACCTTCTGCATAGGGCAATCAGTTGTGTATTATTGCCAAGCTTGCAGTACTATAGTTTGCATATGTTCTGCATCTGCAATCATAGAAACACATACACGCAAATGTATGTAGATTAGTTTTCAACTTGGGCCTTCACAGAAAAACAATGAATCAATTAGGCTACTTGTTTGAAGCAGGACGGCTGGCTATATGGCAAATAGAAAACAGTTTTTATCTGGGACATGGACCACTGCATTGACACAGTGTTATGATGATTTCAGTCAGGTAATAAATAGCTCAAGGAGTTATAATAAGTTCATAACAGCATTTCACACAGTCTACAGTAAAAAATAAGATCACTCTCTAGATCACTGCCAATAATTCAAGTATCAAAAACAATCTGTGACAGTTGTAAATTGCTTCTTTTCATTTTAAAATTTCATCCACTGTGAAGTGTTGTTGACTCCTATAGAAGCAACATGGGTTTTTTTATTTGTTTGTTTTTTTATCCACCATATGTCTGATTAGCAAGCCAGCAATTGACTGCAGGTACACAGTCTCTAACACACAGGCAGGTTTATTTATTCTGTACCGCTGAGGGAGGAAGAAACCCTTAACTTGCTTTTAATAATGAAGCCAAAACATTCCAGTATGGTTCTTTATAATGCCTTTAACTCAAGTATTTCAAATCTATACAGTATAAAAAGCACTAAGTCCAAATTCTCTTAAATAATTCAAAGTGAAATATACCAACCCTAATGCTGAGATATGCAGATTCTTAGGGTGCTTTCACACCTGCCTCATTTAGTTCGGTTGAATCGTATTAGAGTTAATTTCCCCCCCTTGGTGTGGTTCGTTTGGGCAGGTGTGAATGCAACAGTCGCACTCAGGTGCGCACCAAAAGCGGACCAAACAAGCGGTACGATTTCAAACGAACAAACCACAGGATTTTATGATAGCAGAGATGTGATCTGTGCATTATTTACAAAGCTAAACCACTAATAAATCCATCTGCTGACCGCGACATGTGTTCAGCGATCTTATAATTGATTTGTATAAGCCGCTATGTTTATGAAAATCATTTGGTAACGTAAACTTGTAAGTGCGGGTATTTCCCTGATTAATAGGTAAAAATATGTTTTTTTTAAAAAGGAGGGCAAATAGCACTACGTTTACCCTGTCAGTTCATTAAGTCTATAAAACATTTGTGACAGCGATAACTACTAATCATGCTGAAATTATTACTTTGTGAGCTCTTTGCGATACAGATCAGAAACATTAAAGTGCTGCATAAACTTCTGTCAGTCACCGGAGTTTGATTTCCCCATGTGGGTCCTGATGATGCAGGATGACAATTGCCAAAGCTGTCCAATCAACAAGCTACCTGTAAGTTTGTATAACGTCATGGTTACTTGTCTTGGTTCATTTGTAAAACTGCAGTGTGAACATGAACCGGACCAGAACTGAAATACAACAGTGTATAATTTTTTTCACTTGGTCTGGATCAAATGAACCAAACTATAGGTGTAAAAGCACCCTTAGATAATGTAGTGTCACTAATTAATCACTTTGATCCTACATCATCATCAAATGCTGCTTTTTTCAAATACAATATCTTATAATTTATCTGACTCACCTGTACAATAGCTTCTCTTGCCAGTCAGGTGATTACGGGCATGGTGAAATTCCTTCAGCAGCTGTCTCTATAGTCCTTAATGGGCACACAGAAAAAGAACACCAACTTTTTATTAGGTTACAAATTGTAAATATGTAATGTAAATATTTCTCACAAACAGGTGATATGGGCAGAGTTTAATGTTGTGAGAAATAGTTTGTAAGACTTAGTTACCAGTTTATTAATTACATAATTAATTTTTAATTAAAATTAACTGTCTGGCAAAGATTTCAGTCACTTGTATACGGTAACGTTACTTTTTAGCCAACGATAGTTGATGTTTGCATAACTTTAACAGTAACGTACGTTAACTGGCCTGCCTCCACATAACGTTACTGACGCGGTCATACCAGTGTGTATATATATATATATATATATATATATATATATATGTGTGTGTGTGCGTTTGTGTGTTACAATTTCCTGAAAAAAGCTGGTAATACAAAAATCATTTAGTGACAGTTCACGTTTTCATAAAGAATACAATAATAATAATAATAAATACACGTCAGCCAAAAAATAGAGAATTGAAACAAATAAATAAATAACAAATAATCTGTAAAAAAAACAAAACAAAAAAAAAAAAACTATAAACAATATAAAAGTACACAGCCTGAGTATCAGACAATAAAAATCAGTTAAATTAATTATAAAGTTAAATTTGATAAATATTGAATACATTTTGATGCTGATTTACCATCTAATCCAGAAATACAGTCTTTATACATTTTTAAGTCAAGTTTAAAAACATTGAAAGAGTTTTGTTCATCATAAATTTAGATTTATGAATAAAGACTTTTCCAAGCAAAATTAATAAATTTACTATATATTATATGGAGGAGTTTGAGTCAGAAAAATGAAAGATGTCAATATTAGATAAATGTATGTTTGAGCCAAAGTGTCCATTAATAAAACACTGTATATGATTCCACAGAGTAGAGCTATGTGAAAAGCTATAGAATAAATGGTCTAGCGTTTCTGTTTTCAGAGAGCAGAAGCTGCATTTTTCATCTACAATGATATTTCTTTTACTTTGTTTGTAATTAAAAATCTATGTGGGTTACTCCATGCTCTATTCCAATTAATATTTTCATACAAGGGGGTCCATTTGTACCTGGAGGCAGGGATAGATTTTGCACCTAAAAGGTTTTTAATTACTTTGTTGTTGACTTTTCTGTCTAGAAAAGATAGACCATTAATTGAAACACTGCTGGAGAAAATGCATCAATTTGATCCAAATCTTTCTCATCTCTAAGTAGGGTGATGATCCCATGGGGTATAGCTCTGGTTACAATATCAAATTCTTTTCTTGGAGGACGGAATTTAGATTTATGAGTGAAGTTGTCACAAGTTAAAATTTGATTTGAGTTATTTAATAATTGGGATACCGGTAGCATGTCATGTTTAAACCAGCTTTGTATAAAGAGAGTCTTGTTTCTTTGTATGATGTTCATGTTGTTCCAGATAAAACATTTGTGAGGGGAGAAATTGTGTTTGTACAAAAGTGACCAACAAGTTAGAGCAGTTTATGGAAGTTTGACAATTTGACTGGCAGTCTGTTGATTGTTGGAGTATGGGCACAGAAGCAAGAATGTGATTTCAAAGTTTTTCAAAGATAAAGTTTGGAACAATGTTCCACAAACTGTATGTCCAATTTTATTAGTCAAGATGTTTTTCCTGATTTTATGGGCCTTCTTCCTCCATATAAAGTTATATAATAGTTTGTCTAGATTGGCACATTGTAACTTAGGTATTTCTATTGATGTAAATAAATATACTGCTCATGAGAGACCTTCTGCTTTAGAAAGAAGAACCTTTCCATACGTAGATATATCTCTTGCAAACCAAGAGTCAAACTTTTTATTAATAGGGTCGTGTAGTAGAGAGATAACTCTCTGTCATCAACTTGTGATTATGACTGATTTTTATTCCAAGATCAGTTACTAAATTCTTTATATTTATCTCACATATTTGACCCCAATGCTTATTTTTAAGAGAAAACCACTCACATTTTGATAGATTTAGATTCAAGCCTGAGCTTTCAGAAAATTGGTTTACAACATTTACTGCAACTCCTATTTGGGATTCATTTTTTAGAAACAGGGTTGTGTCATCAGCCCGCTGTGAGATTTTTATTTATCTTTCATTTAATGGAATTCCTTTGAATGAACTCTTGTGAATTAAATCACAGAGAATTTGAGCTACAATAAAAAATAGAAGAGGCGAGGTGGGGCAGCCTTGGAGGTTCCATTAGCCAATTTAACACAACTGTTTCCTCCCATGTACAGAGTTTTTACAGCATTAATAAAATTCTTACCAATTCAAAAAAGTTTAAGGTGTCAATAATAAATTTGTGGCTTACCATGTCAAAAGCTTTTTGAAAGTCACATAAAGTGTTCATGTAGAAAGCATTTGTATTCTATCAGATCCAAAACTAAGCAAATGTTATTGGCTTCATCTTTAATGAAACCAGATTAGCATTCATCAATTAAAGTGTGTAATTTAGATTTGAGACGTTTGCTAACACAATCTTATAGTCATTATTTAGCATTGTAATGGGTCTCCAATTTTCTCTTTGTGAGGTTTTGGAATAAGTGTTATGACACCTTGCCTCAGAGAAGGAGGAAGATCCCCTCTGTACAGAGATTCTTTGAAGACAGCAAGAAGAAATTTGCCTAATGGCCCAGAGAAACATTTATACATCTCAGAGGTCAGACCATCACAGCCTGGTGATTTATTGTTCTTTAATTGAGTTATTCCATAATTAATGTCCTCAAGAGTTATGTCCTAACAGCAGATTATATATTCTTCATCCTTAAGTTTTTCATAAAAAGCACTTATATAGTTTGATATTTCTTTATTGTCCTCGCTAATCTTATTCTTTCCTTCTTATAGGATTGATATTATTTCTTCTTTTTTCCATGTTTAAAGAAATATCTGCAGTTTTTCTCTTCTTGTTCCATACAATTCTACGTGACCTTATAAAATACGTGGCGGTGTTGCAGTGCTATGGCACAAAAAGTATGACCAGCTGGTTAACGTGGTCAGACTGGACGTTGACTGGGCTATAGGAATTGAGTTCAGCCGTGGTGGAAGAAAATTCATCTTTCTGTGCATCTATGCACCTTATGAGAGTTCCCAGAATGAAGATGAATATCTTTGCGGGTTGGCATGTGTCATGTCTTTTATTCAGGATAATGCTTCCACCTGCTTTTTTATTGGAGGTAATATGAATGCTGATGTTTCTGACAGTAGCTCTTTATTTGCCAATCACTTAATGCAGTTTTGTTCTGATAATGGTTTGATTCTATCTTATATACTTTTGCCTGATAATGGCTACATTTACATCAGTGAGGCGTGGCACACAACTTCATGGTTAGACCATTGCATCTGTACAGCTGATGCACATGACTCCTTAGAGACTCTAAGGATTAATTATTAATTTGCCACGACTGATCATGTGCCGTTTTCTTTCTCTCTAAATCTGGGCTATTTACCTACCCTTTTGTCTGTGAACAATGACATGCAGGTGGGTAAAATAGAGTATGAATATAGAATATGAAGTATATTGTGTACAGTCTGACACTTTGTTGAGTAACATCGACTTACCGAAAGACACGTCTGCATGCTGTGATATTAACTGTAAGAACCTGCAACATGGTACTGAGTTGTGTTCCTTGTACAACAGTATTGTAGAGTCCATTCTTGCCTCAAGCAGGCCTCTGTATAAGACCAAGATGTATAAAGCTAAACCAGGATGGAATGAACATGTTGAAGAGCTTCATGCTGACATGTTCTATTTCATATAGGCTTCGCCCTCTAAGGCTGCGCGGCACTGAGAATTTTAGTTTACACCCACCCACAGCGTGGGCCTCTCCTTCGTCCGCACCTTGTATATATTCAACCGTGAGACCTAGCCTTTGGTTCCCTATTTTCTTCAGCAATGACGACTCTTTCCTTCCGTGGGTCCCCCAGCCACTCCCCTCTTCCCCCATTCCAACCTTCCATCGACCCTGGCCTTCACGGGGGTGATTCCAGCCTCGAGGGGGCTCTCTCTGGCAATGTTTCCATCCCGCTGTCCGCCGCCACCTCCCTGCCATCTATTGCTGGCCTCGTCAGAGAGCTCCCCACCATTATGCAGCGGGCCTCCGCCCGCTGCCACATGCTCGTCCCCCTGGCCCCTATGTTCTCGCCCATAGCCAGCCGGCTAAGCGGGACCCGGTCTGGCCGCGCTTCCCTCCGATTAAGACGTACCAGGTCGGCACTACGGATCCCAAGGTTCTCCGGGCCCCAGTCTCCACCTACGTTCCCATCACTAAGGTGGAGGGCTTCACAGATCTGGTTTTTCCCCCAGTCCCTACCCTGGAGCCCGCCCTCACCACCTTCTCCGGGGTTAAACCACGCCAGGTGGTGCCCGGACGGCGCCCCGTCCTGGCCTCACAGGCAGCACTGTGGTTAGGCCGCATCGCCGACAAAGCATCCTCCTTCACCAAGCTGGCGGCTAACTCCACCACCATAACGGAAGAGGAGAAAGAGGAGATTAGCAAAGGAGCTAGCGTGCAGCTCACCGATTGCGCCGCCTCAGCTGTCACCGCTGCCCGGATGGCCGTCTGGCAGACCCAGATCCACCAGATCCTGTGGCTCCAGCAGTCTGTCGTCCCAGAGGCCACGAGGAAGGAGCTGGCTGAGGCCCTGGAGAGCCCGGAAGGGCTTTTTGGGCCTCAGTTCTGGTCCCTTGACGACACCGCGAGGTCCGGAGCTCAGGAAGCTGAGATCATCAGACAGCATGTGGGATGGGCTCGTCCTCCTTCTCGTCTTCCCCGCCCCCCAGCTCTTCAGCAGGACCGACGCGACCGGCAGAGAGACCGCCAGCGCCATGGCCGGCCTGAGGCTGCTGCGGGTTCAGCTCCCTATGTTCCCGTCTTGCTCCGTCGGCGCCTGCTCCACTGGAGCTGCACCGCGCTCCCAAGGCTCCGGCTTTGGCCTGCTCATGGCTTCTCTTCATGGCCACCAGAGCGCCTCATCAGCAGGTCTGGCCACTTTCAGAGTGCTACTCAGAGTGGCTCGCTTCCTGCCCGATGGACAGATGGATGGACAGCCTGATCCACTGGGGTCACAGACTGCAGTTCGCCTCCCAGACTGCAGTTCAGCTGGACGAAATTATTTGACATCCATTTTTTAACTTCACAAAGGTAGTTGTTAAGTGAACTCAGCATTCCAGGGTCTGTGGATCTGACGGGCAAGTATATTTGTGTGTCATCAGCATAAATATGAAAAGAAATGCCATGTTTCTGGATAATATGTCCAAGGGGAAGCAGATACAAGGAAAACAAAATGGGTCCTAAGACCGACCCGTGAGGCACACCATAGTTAACTGGACAGAACTAAGAGACATAGTTGTTTACAGACACACAAAACTTCTTACTTGACAGGTAGGATGAAAACCATTCTAGGGCAGTACCAGAGATCCCGACCCAGTGCCTCAGTCTGTCTAACATGATTTTGTGATCAATGGTGTCAAAAGCAGCGCTAAGGTCAAGGAGTACAAGGACTGAGCACATACCTTCATCAGCAGACATTAAAAGGTCATTGGTGACTTTAAGCAGGGCAGTCTCAGTGCTGTGGTACTTCCTGAAACCAACCTGAAACTTTTCAAATAATTTGTTATTTTCCAGTACAGTGAGCAGCTGTTTGGGCACAATTCTTTCTAGAATCTTTGCAATAAAAGGCAGTTTTGAAATTGGTCTAAAATTTTGTGGGAGGGAGGGATCTAAACCAGGTTTCTTTAAAAGTGGGTTCACGCAAGCTGTTTTAAAATAATCAGGGACACAACCAGTAGATAGGGAGCTGTTGAAAAGAGAGATCAAATGGGGCCCAAAAGAATCTATTACTTTCAGTAAAAACTTTGTAGGTATTATGTCAAGTGGGCTGGAGGACACTCTCATTTGTGATACTGTTTTCAAAAGCTCAGACAAATTGATGGGATAAAACTGGTTAAAAGTCTCTTGTTGCTGGTGAGGGACCTCTGAGTAAGAGGCCATGGGGGTAATAGAGGCTCTGATTGACACCACCTCATTGGTAAAATAAGATAAAAACAATTCACAGTCATCATTACTTCCAGCAGAGGCACAAGGAGGGGTTGGGTTTACCAGCTGATCCACAGTCTTAAACAGAAACCTGGGATTGTGTTTATGTGTAGTAATGAGTTCAGGAAAATAGTGTGTTCTCGCATCCTTAACCATGTTATTGTATTTAATTAATAAATCCTTCAGACTGAGGTAATGGACTTGGAGACTGGATTTTTTCCATCTGCGCTCTGCTTTCCTGCTTTTTAGGCTGCGAATGCTGTCATTTATCCAGGGTTGCTTACTAGCTTTAGACGCAGGCCTAACCTTTAGAGGAGCAGTAATATTTAGTGACGACAAGCAGATATGATTGAAGTGATCAACCAGATTGTTGGTGTTGGAATCAGACAGGTGTTGGCTTTGGCTCTGAAAGAATGGACAAAACTTTGAAACACTTTGTTCATTAAAGATGCAAGAACACACGGAGCTTGGTGAGGCGGCATGAGTAACAGGCGAATTGCAGCTAAAAACAATACATCTGTGGTCAGATTTGGTCATGTCCACTAATTCCACAAAGGAAATGCTGACACCCAGGGTAAAAACCAAGTCCAGTGTATAACCATGGTTATGGGTTTGCCCTTTGACATGTTGTTTGAAGTTAAAAGAAGCGGCCATATTTAAAACGTCAGTTGCATTAACATTGGTGGGGTCATCAACATGAATATTAAAATTGCCACAAAGAACAATTCTGTCATAATTTAAAACCAGAGTAGATAAAAATTCAGGAAGTTCTGATAAAAATCCTCCAGGCAGTTTTGGGGGGCGATAAATTATAACAAATATGATAGGTTGCAGCCCTCCAACTTTAAGAGTGAGAACTTCAAAGGAGTTAAATTCATCACAGCGTACTTGATGACATTTTAAATATTTCCTATACACGCTCACTAGCCCACCACCACGAACACTGACCCCCACTGACTAAAACAATCATAATCAGGATTCAGTTAAGGTAAAATCATTTAAGATAAAAGTCTTACTTGACAGAAATCTCACATTGAAAAGAGACATTTTAAATGAGTTTGTTCTGGGTGCTGGAGTTGGTGCAGTCCTAATCCTTAAGAGATTACTGTTATTTCTGTGTGGGATGTTCACATTTCGGTTTACTGGTCTATGCATGATGATGACAGGAATAGAAGTCTTTGGAACAACGCTGGTAGGAGACGGCTTTACATGCCAGCAGTTATTTGTGGCAGTGAGGCAGAGATCTGTTCAGTGACCGGTGGTGTGTCCAGGTGTGCTGCATGAATGATTAGTCATTTACGCAAGTCATGTGTGGACCGCACCACATGCTGTATGTGAGCAGCTAACATTTCTGAGCCCCGTTTGTTTGGGTGAAGAAAATATTAAAATTATCCACATAACACACACGGTGAGCCCTGCAGGCTGACTGGAGGTCAGTCGTGGAGGCCAAGGAGTCTACTGAAGTGGCCAGCACCACGACCAACAGTGGGAATGGAACCAGAGATTAAAACGGACTTTCCACACTGCTTTAAAAAGTTAAAAAGACGGTTAAAACCTGTTTTTGTCAGCTCAGACTGCTGAAGAGCTGTGTCATTTCTTCCCACATGGACTATCACTCTTGTGATGGAGGATGGGAGCGATGGCATTAGGTCCTGGAGTTTTTTTTAAATGTCAGCCGTGGTGGCACCGGGGAAGCAGTGAGTGGTAGCGTTAAAGAACCAATTATTAGTGTGGTTGGGGAGAAAAGAGGACGATGTGCGGAGGAGAGGCAGCCCCATCCGAGCCTCTCTTGCAGCCACGGACCACCACTTCAGCCCACGTTGACTGATGCTTCGGAGTCCAGCAGGAGAAAAGCCTGGGAAGGCTGGAGGGGTCCCATAACACGGTGTACTGGATGTTAGCGGTTGCGCTAAGAGAAACAATCTGTTTGGCTTGTACTGAAGCCACATCCATAAAGCCAGTCAGCAGGGAATCTTCCTCTTTGAGTTCCTCTGAAAGTCGTCGGATGTCTTCCATAAGGTCAGCAATCTTTTTGTTCGCTTTCTTAAGGAGTGTGCAGTCCTCATGATCTCGGCTAGCATAGCCGGAGCTTTGTTGTGGTCAGTAGCGTTGATAGCGGTCGGGCATCAGGGTCCTGTTTTACCTGGACGACCTGCTGCTGCTGGCGCCGTCACGGGACGAAGCAGTAGTGCTGACAGCCCAGTTAGTCGCACACCTGTCTTACCTGGGCTTCAAGAGTGCTCCTCTTTCCTCCCGGAGACTCACCTACCTCAGCGTGGTACTGGACTTCTCTCTCCGGAGAGCCCGGCTCTCTCAGGAGAGGGTGGATGCTTTGATGGAGCTGCTCCACCGTGTTGTCCCTCCAGCGGCAGTGGCGGCTCTGTCGGTCATGACGCTTCTGGGCCTCATGTCGGCGGCTCATGTGGTGGTCCCCCTGGGAGGCTGCAGCGGTGGTTCATCCCTCTGCGTGTCGACCTGGTGAGACAGAGACGGTGCCTCGTCTCCGTTCCCCTGTCTGACCTACTGTCAGGACCCCCTCTCTCTCTCTGGGCAGGGTCACGTCCCATATCTCGGTCTTCACAGACGCCTCCCTGATGGGCTGGGACGGCACCTTCCTTTCTCAGGTGGTGGGTTGTCTGTGGCAGGTCCGCAGGCCTCCCCACATAAACGTGCTGGAGCTCCTCACGGTGTGGAAGGTGATCCGACATTTCTCCCCTCTGCTGCAGGACCAGTTCGTGCTGGTCCGCACCGACACCAGGGCCGAAGCGGCCTACATAAACCGCCAGGGCTGGGTGCGCTCGGCACAGCTCCTGGGTCTGGCCAGGAGGCTGCTCATGTGGGCACACACTCACCTGCTGTCCACCATAGCAGAATACATCCCTGGCGTGCTGAACAGAGGGGCGGACATCATGTCGATGGGAGGCCCTTGCCCAGACAAGTGGCGCCTTCATCTCGATTTGGTGGACCAGATCTGGATCCGGTTCGGCAGGGCAGAACTTATCTGTGTGCCCTTTGGTTTTCACTGAGCCCGCGGGACTTTCCCCCGCTGGGGGTGGACGCCTTCGATCACCCCCTTTGGCCTCCCCGGCTGCTGTATGCTTTTCCGCCAGTGCGGCTGATCCCCTGCAGTTTTCAACCTTGGCGTTGATTCTGGTGGCCCTGGAGCGCACCTGTCTCCAGCGGTCGCTGGCGGGGAAGCTGTGGAAACTCCCCTGGAGGGGGGACGCTCTCTCTCAGGCAGAAGGTGCTATCAGGTGTTACCTGATCCTCGGCCAGCATCTCTGGGTCTGGCTGCTGAGAGGTGACGCCTGGAAGGCTTAGGCCTCTCCAGTGAGGTGGTTCGCACCATCCAAGGGTCGAGAGCCGCCTCCACTCAGTCCTCTTACTCCTCTAATTGGTCAGCTTTCCAACGCTGGTGTCTGGACCCGATCGCCTGTCCGCTGCCGGTGGTGCTTTTGTTCCTCCAGCTGCTCGTGGACAGGGGGCTTGCGTTCAGTATGGTTAAAACCTACACTGCCACCATTTTGTCCTGTCACGAGGGCTTTGGGGACAGGACTGTGTTCTCCCACCCCCTGGTGAAGCGTTTCCTTACGGGAGTGCGGTGGCGCAGGCCGGTGATGCGGCCTGTTGCCCCACAGTGGGATTTGGCGCTGGTTTTACGTGCATTAAATCAAGCCCCGTTTGAGCATTTGGAGACAGCGGACCTGAGATTCCTTTCGGCTAAGGTCGCCTTGCTCCTGGCTCTGACGTTGGCCAAGAGGGACAGCGATCTGGCTGCCCTCTCTGTGGCTCCATTGTGTCTCAGGATTCAGGGCGACGGCTGCTCGGCTGTTCTGTGCCCTAACCCGGTGTTCATGCCTAAAAACACTGCGAGCTCCTTTCGGTCGCGGGTCATCACCCTCCCTGCACGGCGGCCTCCTGGTCGTCCCCATGCTCTTTTGTCCATTTCTACCTGCGGGATGTCTCCCGTTTCTCTCTGACTCAGTCAGTACTGAGTGTTATCACTGAGTGATTCTCCTTGTGAGTGTGTGGTGCGCCCTCTCCCACGGGACGGTGTGGGGGTGGGTGGCCACTGCTTACGTGGCCCTGCCTTGTGAGCAGCTGATGTGGTTGCTGTCGTGACCCCGACTGCGTCTGTACAGCTGCGGGGCCCCCCCACCGAGTTTCCCGGCTTACGCGTGGGTCAGCCCTCCCATGCCGCCTCCCATGCCACGCCATTGCTGCTCACGCACACGCCGACACCAATGCCGTGGTCAGTGGGTGACTGGATGGCTCATTATGGCTCTGGGCAGGTGAGTTGTGCTTGGTGGTATCGTATGGGCCAGTGAGGCGTTGACTCATCCTGCTTCACCTCTACCCCAATAGCGATAGCCTTAGAGGGCAAAGCCTATACGAAATAGAAGAGGGGTTACGTACTGTAACCCGGATTCTATGAGTATAGGCGCTGCCCTCTAAGTTGAAGGCCTCACTGGACCTTGGTTCTCAGTGCTGAAGAAAAGGCATTTGGGAGCCAAAGGCTGGGTCTCATCGTTGTGTATATATACAAGTTGCGGACGTAGGAGAGGCCCACGCTGTGGGTGGGCATAGACTAAAATTCTCAGGCGCGCGGAAGGGGTAAACCCAATAGCGATAGCCTTACAGGGCTGCGCCTATACTCATAGAATCTGGATTACAGTACTTAACCCCTGGTCCTTTATAAGAAACTGACAAATGAAAATATGGTGAGATCTAACTCACTTGTAAGGAAACTGAAAAACAATAGTTGCGTTCAGTCTCTCGGGCTGAACAGAGGTTAGGACCCAAATGCAGACACGGAGACAAAAACTGGAGAGTTGGTGAGGTTTATTAGCAGAAACTTACAGGTGTGGTTAGGTGTGAGCAGTCCCAAAAATACAAAGTCCAACGAAAGTAACTAAATCCATGAGAAACACTGGAAACAATAGAAACACTGGAAACATCCAAAGGAACATCTAAAATGAACTCGCCATGAGTGAAAGACAGACAACCACTCAAATACACAGGTGAGTGAGAACCTAATTACACACAGGTGAAACCACTAAAGGCCCATTTATACCTTACATTTACACATACGCCATAGGCTACGCACATAGCCATGTATTTATAGTTGTGCGTATTCTCAGTTACACCCCCAAACGCTAGTCAGCAGTATCGCTACAGCGTCCACTGTGCTGACTTTTGCCGGCCAAGCAGGCTAACTTATGGTTTAGCGCTCCGCTAACATAAGTGGGGGCAAAATTGTATACGTGCAGCTGATGTAGCCTATTCAAATGTTACTGACCGAATGGATCACATTCTGATAGAAAAACTAGTCATTTCGCTCGGGTTGCAACGGTCAAATATATTGATTCACTATTTTACAGCCGCCATTTTGGCTGCTAGTAAATGTTACTTCAAAGCGCGGGTTACTTCCAGTCAGCTTGGAGGCATTGCGATGCTACCCGGCCAACCAATTAGAGCTAACGGTCCGCGTCGACTCGACGTGTAGTTACATTTTTGAGGAGGTGCACGTCGGGCTACGGTATAGCCTCTGTGTAACCCCGTAGCCTACGCCATCACCTATTTGACGTAGAAATATAAATTGCACTTGAAACAATCAAGGACAGGCAGGAAGTACACTAGGGCAGACTAACTACAAACTAAAACAGGAAGTAATATGTGGTGTACAATATATGTGCATTTGACTCATAACAGTTTAAAATAGCACTGTAGCAGCAGGACAGAGGGTCAGTTATCCTCCTAATGGGAGAGCAGTGATTGATGGTTATGTAGGGACTGAACCCTTCTATAGAATTTGACCTCTATCCACTTGTTTTGTTACCTCAGAATAGCACTGTACCCTTATATGGGTTGGAGCTTTATTTTGCAGACTCAAACCCTTCTATGGTATCTAACAGATACCTACACATATCCTATATAAGCTATGTTTGATGTACAGAGAGACAGAGTGGTCATCGGGCTGGGTCACTCTCCAAGCTGCTGCAGAGCTTGTAATTGATGCTGAACTCCTTGATGTAATGAGATGTGAAACTTATGATCAAGAACAGTGTCAAGCAGATTTCTTCTCAACACATTATTGTTCGGACACCACAAAAGCTAACTGAAACACTCTAGAAACAGACTAGAAACAGTGAAACAAGACTAGAAAACACTAATGAACTCATAAGTAAACCTGACTAATAAACAAATGACCAAAGTAGGCCTAACACATACTACAGAGAAAAGCGAACACAAGGGCAGGGAATGAACATAGAAACAAACACAGAACACACCTAACCAACCCAAACCCATGACAACAATAGTCCTAATGAATTCTGGAAAGAAATCAAAAGAATGAATAACTGTAAAACATGTTTACCAACTGTTACGCCCGGTCTAGGGGCCCAAACGCAACATCTTCCCCAAGTCCCAAGGAGCCACATGAGCACAACGTAGACTATTAGCAAACAAGAAATAGTGAATTTATTTATAACAGATGAAAACAAGTAAGGTCAAACTAGGTTACTTCAGGGTGAGCCAAGGCCAACATAACAAACAAAAAAACACCTCTAACTAGAAATCAGAACTAACCTGTCAAACAAAAATCAACCACAAGCAACTGACCTCCCTGACTATAATAAACAAGAGAAAAAGAAGACAACAGAATTGGCGGCCCACCCCTACTTAAACAAGCTCAGACTGTGGCCTGTTGGGAGAGGAGGAGGATGCCAAGATGCCCACGCGCGCCCAGCCACCGCCATCTTCTCCGCTTAAGTAGCAAGCTATCAGGAAGCACCCAATCATCTGCCATGAGCTGGAATCCACCAATCCCTCTGATTTTGTGGCACAGACCTATTTACATAATAAACAGAACAGGTAGCAATAACACTGGACCTAGGCATATTGTAAAGCTCATAACTTACGGCCACAGTCGTAACACCAACGAATGCTGATGGTGTAAGCAGTCCCGAAATTACTCCGTTGTGGCAGAAACACTATTATGAGCTGTTCAACTGTGTTAAAAGTAACTCCTTTGCAGTGGGCAATATTGATAATGAGGAAGATGTGACTGTCTCCCCACAAGAAGTCTATGATGCAATTATGTTGCTAAAAGATAATAAGGCATGCAGTATAGATAAGATTTCTGCCTAACATTTAAAATTTTATCCAAGGTCTTGGAGAGGACCTTACTAAATAAGCTGGAACAGACCTTTGACAATCAGTTTGGTTTTGAACCAAAACACGGCACAGATATGTGTATTTTTGCCTTGAAAGAAATTTTAGATTTGTATAACAGGCACAATTCCACCATTTTTATATGTTTTATTGATGATATTGAAGTTACAAAACAAAGCAGTTCCCAAATCTTTAGTAAGAATTCTGGCCTTTTGGTATGCTCATCAATCAATGTACACTTACTGAGGGTTTGCTGTCAATATGGCTCAGACTTTGACATTAAGTATAATGCAAAGAAGAGTAATATTATGATTGTTAGGAGTAGAGAGGACAAGAAACTGACATTCCTGACTTCTCTCTGGTACTGTCCTTAACGTATGTGATGAGGCGAAATATTTGGGACATTATCTAACTGACGACCTGTCTGATGATAGGGACATTTACAGACATATGATGGCTAGTATGTTGATTCGCAAATTTAGTATTTGCTCAGTATCTGTTAAGACTACCCTTTTTAGAGCATATTGTACCCCCGTGTATACTGCCCATTTGTGGAGGTGCTACAGAAAGCAGTATGCAGAAGCTCAATGTAGCATATAATGATGATTTGAGGTTGCTACTGAAGATGTCACGATGGAGCAGTGCAAGCCAAATGTTCGTCAGTGTTGGTGTGCCCACCTGATCTGCTGTGCTGCACAAGCTCATATATAGATGTATGTGTAGGTTATCATTCTCTCAAACAGTATCATTTCAGCACTGACCAACCAGGCACTAAGTTCAGTTAGGTTATTTTCCAGAACGTGGAATCATTGGTTTTTGAGCCTAATATGTAAATAGGCCTATGTAATATTGTGGTATAATAATGTATTTTCAATACTGTGGACTATGTATGTTTTTTCCTTTGTCTAATTTAGTGTTTGTCTGTTTAAGTTTTTCATTGTATGTCATTTGGACCGGGTGTGTGTCCTTAATAAAAGCTTGAATATCTTGCCATAACCTGAGCAGACGCCTCTAATTTTATATTTGAGAAATTCCCACGATGTACCAAAATGATTCCCTTTTCTAGCAGCCTCCCATTGTTCTGAGATAAGGAGTTCTATTTTCATTTTTAGCTCTTTATGAGATAGTAGAGAATTATTTAATTTCCAGTAACCGCTAGATAATCTCCCTCTTTGTTCCTTGCTGACCTGAATAGATAAATAAATGGCCTTATGGTCTGTCAGAACAGCAGGAGTGCATGACAGTACATGACTCAATGGAGGGCTCTCTCTATTGCTGTTTTCAACAATGTATTTTTTTCTCTCCATATATCAATGAGATCGAGCCTTTTTGTAAGTCAATTAGTTTTTCTGAATTTAGTTAGTTTTGGTGGGCATCTGTCTAATTGGTTATCCGTAACCATATTAAGAGTCCAGCTCTTCCAATAATTTAGAATTTTGTGAAAGTGAGCAGTACCCATAGTTGCCTAAAATAAAAAAATGCATCTTCCAAACAGGTAATAGTAACAATCCAGTGACCAGTGATATCCCTTACTGTATTAAGAACCTTTCCTTAAAATTTATAGAGTGAGAATAGCAACCCCTGCTGAGTGGTTGGATCCGTGAGTCAACCAAATGTCCTCTCCCCATTGACTCTTCCATAACTTTTCGTCGAGTGAGTTTCTTGGTTGAAAATAACATCAGCATTGTAGTCCTTACAAAAAATAAAGATGGTTTTTCTTTTAACAATGTTTCGTAGTCATTTAAAGAAAGTAGTTTCATCAACCCCTAAAGAACAATTCTCTTTACGAGAGAAAAACTACCTCTTTAATGTGAATTTGGAACATTTTAAAGTAATTACAAAGTGCTTGTGTTATTCATGAATGACTGATTGGGTTAATATAATGTAAAATATCCATCCATCCATCCATCCATCGTCAACCGCTTATCCTGTCTACAGGGTCGCGGAGGGACTGGAGCCTATCCCAGCTGACGTTGGGCGAAAGGCAGGGTACACCCTGGACAGGTCGCCAGTCCATTGCAGGTAAAATATACAATTATTAATATATAATAAAACCGTGAGAGAGGATGGAATTCAACCCTATGAACAGATATAGCCAACATAGGTATTAGAACCATTTTAGAACAGATTTTCTTACCCTTTAAAGCAGCAATAGTTAGAGAGGGCACAAGTTCAGAGTTTACAAAAAAAGTCCTAGTGTGACTCCATAGAAAACATCTTAAAGGAGACCTATTAAACTGCTTTTCCAATCCTATATTGTAGTTCTGTGACTCCTGTATGGCAGCTTTGCATGATTCAAAGTTAAAAAAAATATTTTATTTTCTTATACTGACTCTTCATGTAGGGCTTCATTGTAGCCTCTGTGGCTATGTTCAGACTGCAGGCCAATGTGACCCAAATCCGATTTTTTTTGCCCATATGTGAGTCAGATCTGATCTTTTTCTGACAGTGTGAACAGGCCAAGTCACATGGAATCTGATCTTTTCCAGTTCGGAATTGGGCCACTTCCATATGTGGTCCAAATCCGACACAGATCGGATCTTTTTAAATGTGACCTCAGTCTGGACACTCAGGTCGCATTCCGCTGAACGAAAAAGCTCCACAAAAAGCCATAATTAAACATGTGGCTCACTTCCTTCTCTACCTAGCTATCATCTACTCCCTTTCTTAAACCTGAAATCCACCGGACGGCGAGATCTCTTCTGAGTTACGAGCATGCTACTTGTCTGAGCGGACACAGTGGGGAGAGAGAGAGAGAGAGAGAGAGAGAGAGAGACGGAGTGAGTGAATTGTGGGGCAGTTGCGTTGTCCAAGGATTTCTTTCTTTTTAAATACTTTAACCTAATTTTTTGAAGCTTTGGCCATGTTTAACATGAACATCCAACATTGTAACATTGTAGATAAGTCATCCTTTAAAGGATCTCCACATCCTCAATGAAGGCTCGAGTTCCTCTGAAAAAAGCTTGCTTTCCTTGTTTCCTTTCTTCTTAGATGCGAGGCAACAGCCTTTCTCGGGTCTTCTTGTCGGCCTGAGTGAGATCCTCGCCGAAGCGAAGCCTCTTCTCCCTCAGGAAAGGTGGTTTTGTGCAATTTTCCAGACGCCATCCCTCGCTGTGCTGAAGGCAAAGAGGATAATCACGGAGCGAGGGTGTGTGTTGCTGACGTCCCTCTTTCCAATGCACAACATTGATGGCTTGACTCATATTTTGGTTAGGGGCTATTTGCTGACAAATGTCTATCACTTTTCTTTTTACATTTTCCTCCCTTTCCTCTGGTAGCCCATACTGTTGTGGTGACAGCCCGGCTGAAGGATGAGTGTCCTGTTTATTCCTCCTTTTTTCTTGTGATTCTGTTTTCCCCTTGTGTTTTGGTCTGTCTCCTCTGCTCCCCTTGCTTGTGGTCTCTCTCTCTCTCTCTCTGCTCCTGAGCCCAGCTGACTGCGCTTCGTCAGCCACAACCTCAGCCTGCCACACATTCCAGCAATCAGCCTCATCTCTGTACTTCAACCTCCACTCCGTCTCTACTTGATCGTCGTTGCTCCTAACCTGGCACTCTTGTATAATATGCGTCATCTCTGTTTCCCTGTACTTGGTTTTCCCTGTGTCTAACCCTGTCTGTCTGTCTGTCTGTCTCCAGGTTCACTTGCCTCCGTCCTCCGTTGTGTCAGCTGGGCTGGCCACCTTGCCCTCACCCCTCGGACGTCCTCCCGGCTCTTCCCCATGCCTAGCCAGTCAGCCTGCCACCATACTCCTCCACCAACTCCCCCGGTCAGTTCTCCCATGCCTCCTCTCTTCCTCGGTCCCTTGTTTCAGTCTCCTCGGTTCCCCATGTCCGTGTTTCCCCGGCATCCGCCTCTCCCTCACCCCCACTCCCTCAACCCCTTTTTCTCCCCAATAAAACCTGTTTCACTGGAGCGTTGCTTTTGGGTCCTCTCTGTCCAACACACATAACACATACAGCCTTAGAGCCCATCTCCGCCTGTATTTTTTAGTCTCAGTGACTATTCTCAGTGATTTCCATGTTTTTTTTTAATAGTTTTTCGTGACTGTTGCAAAGCTCATAACTTTTTGTTTTCATTTTTCAAAGCGTCAATTTTGACGAAGGCAAAATTAAGGGTGGTTTTCAGCTCTTTGATGCCTGACTTGTTGTCTCTTACCATCAGCTCCAGGTTATCTCTGGTTAACTGCAACCAGAATGTTAGCCTGAAGATCCTCTAGGGACAAGTCGCTCCTTTCTTTCCTTTTTACTTTGAAGGCAGGGTTGGAAGAGGGGCTACCAACCGGTGTTACAGCCTCAGAGTCCGTTGAGAAGTCGTCATCCATTTTCCCGCCGTTGTTTTCTTTTTGGCTAGCAACGTAGATGTGGTCCGTTAGCTTCAGCACTTGAGCTCTGTCGTTATGTTTCTGTTTCCTATTCTGTTTTTGTTCGGACATAATATGGCATAAAAACTTTATCGACAACAACATGTAGTTCCACCGTCGTTAAAAGCAAAGTTGGGAGGACAGAAAACTGTTATTAAGCAAGCCGCTCTGTGGTTGCGATTGAGTGCATTACCGGAAGCTGACACGCATCCTCTAGTGGACCAGCATGAGTATTACATGCTTTGGCATGTTGCATCATGGGCTTCACAGAGGGCTTCAGTATCATTAACTTTAATGGAGTCTTTCAACTTAATAAGGTTGTCTGTTGAATTGCCCAGTTAAAATTAAGATATGGTATCACACCAGAGGACATGGTTTTCAGTGACAAAATATATCAAGCTCGTACATAAGCTCCTAAATATATGGATGAAATAAATGATTGCCATTCACTAAAATAGACACTTGTAACATTATGCCTGAGGTATTTCTCAACATTTGTATGCGTGTCATTTTATTTTATAAAAGTTGTAATTTATTACACCATGCATGAGACAGTCACACCATAGGACAATTTTGCACTTTTGACAAAATAATTTTTTATAGATATATTTCCAGTCAAAGTGAATTTTAAACTGTATTTACATGAGTTGTAAACTGATGATACAATCAGCAGTATGTGTAGGGGGTAAAAATAAAAGTCAAAGTCTGGATGAGTTATCAATATTATTCACACCTGTGGAAACACAAAACAACATTATCTCTGTCATTCATCGGACTATTCAGTGTTTCTAATGTGCTTATTAGTTTGAAGTAAGTTAATTTAGAAGAGCTGGGTTCTGTAGAGCTTTTTAAAGTAAAGCTTTTTCGGCAGTTAAATTATGTTGTAATTACAGTAAGGTTGTCTTGAGTCATGATAAACTGTCCCACAACACTGACAAATACATTTTAATTGTGTTTCATTGTTAAATGGCCATCATTCAAAGGGAAATGTGTTTTCAAAGCCCTGACATGCTTCAGTGCTTCCAAGTGTTGTTCAGTTTTTGTACAGCTTTGTAGTCTGCTGTGTCACTGTGGCTCTCATGCACAATAATAAACAGCAGAGTCTTCTTGTTTCAGACTCTTCACCTCTAAGTACACAAGGTTTTGGACGTGTCTTTGGTGATGGAAAACTGCCCTTGGACACTTTGGGCAAATTTTGTGCCAGTTCCGTCATTAATGCGTCCGATCTATTCCAGTCCTTTCCCTGGTTTCTGACGAATCCAGTGCAGCCAAGCCAGAGGAAGACCTTCCACTTTACAGGACAAAGTGACTGGTTCTCCAGCTCTGCTGATCACTGGCTCTGAGGAGGTGAAGGACTGGCCCTGAGCAGCTGAAAGAGACACAGAGTTTAGATGACGGGTAGCCAGCAAACATCCAAAGCTCCTATACATCTCTGCTGGACACCGACTTCACTCACCTGAAATCAGAGCAAAGAGGACGACACATTGTAGAACTGTCATGGTGGAAACTTGGCTGAGTCGCATTTGCAAAAGCTGTTATGAAGGAGATATATTGTGCAGGCAGATTGGGTGGGGACTGTGCATCAGTGAGTCATTTTGCATTTTACCAGTCTGAGTCCTCACAGGGGTTTATGGCTGGATTAGGCCTGATATTCAGTTTTTGTTTGGTGAAAATGGAAAATGAAGGCGGAGGAGGTGGAGTTGAAGCTATCTTCGACTCTAGGCTTCTAATCAGTCTGTTAATGATTGGTGACCTAACCCGTTTCTCGTCCAGTGTCATCTGTGATTGGCTCCCGCAACCGTTAACATTAAGCAGGTTTTTGTTCAAGTTACACAAACTAAATAAATACATTGATTTTTGGAGGTCATTGCCACTTTCTCTTACAGGGCATTAAAATGTGATGAAAATGGAGATGCTGCCCAGGTTTATGTATTTGTTTCAAAAATACTCCAATTAAGTGTTCATTGACATTCTCTAAAACTTTAATTCAATGCGCTCACTTAGACTCACTTTACTAAAATGTAAAAAAGTGGGTGATTTAACTGGACAGCTAATGTCAGAGCCCTAATTTATTGGTAACATTAGTTTCCTCAAACAAGGAAGCCCTCTGAGTCACCGAAGTGACTGGGTAGAGTTTCATGCAGTGGATCAAGACCAGAAGCCAACTGCTCACCTGCTCACCACATCACTTTTTTTCAACATAAAAATGCAATTCCTTTGATTCACTAACAAAATCCTCCATGATCAGGCTCCTCTTATTTCATAAAGATCCCCTACTGCTGTACTTTCCACCATAGCCTGTTTCATCTAACACCAACCTCGTGTCCCCATCATCCAAACCAAGCTGATCCAGTATTTTTATGTTCAAGAAATTAATTAAAAATTTCCTTTTAAATTGTATCTTATAGCGGTATTGAGCAGTGGTAGTTTGTGCAACTGAGGGGTCATGTGTCTGAATAGGTGGTCAGCAGCAAAGGAACACCACAGGGGACTGTACTCCCACCATTTCTTTTCACGCCTTACACCTCTGACAACTCCTGTCATCTACAGAAATACTCAGATGATCCTGCAGTTGTTGGGTGTATCAGCGATGGAGATGAGACTGAGTATGGGGATCTGGTTAACTGCTTTGTGTTGTGGTGTGGGAGCAACCACCTCCTCCTAAACGTGACAAAGACGAAGAAGATGGTGGTGGACTTTAGGAGGACCAGGACACAGTTTGTTACACAAACTATTTAACATCATGGACAACACTTCACATACGCTGCACAACCTGCTGGTCGGGCAGCAGAGTGCATTCAGCTGGACACTACTACAACTCCACTGTAGCAAGGACCGTAACAGAAAATCATTCCTATCCACTGCCATTGCCAAACCTGTGCAGGGAGAGGAGACTGAAGGACACGTGAATGTTAAGAACATTAAACTACAGTTAATGCAAGTGATGCATCTTGAATATGTGCACAGTGGCACTTGTGTATACATCTCAGTTTTATAAATATAAAAATAAATGTAAATTTTTTACATTACGTTAGTTTGTGTGTTTCTGGTAAATTTTTTTGTAATCTCTGTCAGTTTTGCTGCTGCAACAGCAATTTCTCCTCGGGGATCAATAAAGTTCTATCTATCTATACATTCGCAAAGTGAGGATGAGAGAAGACAGAGTTTTTGCACAGAAATCCCACAGAACATTTGTCACTGCAGGATTAGTTATTCATCCATCTTTAATCGCAGTCTCACAAGCACAAGAAGACACCGCAGCTCCTTCAGGCTTCATGACAGATGGAGCTGCAGGAGTGTTAACAGTGAACTGGTGTTGAAGTCATTAGTGGTCTGAGGGCTCCTCCTCTGGTGGCTTCATGTTCATGTCAAGTGTTCAGGCACTTGGGGGTTTTTCTTCAGGTCTACTGATGGTTTGTGTTATTGTGTTTCTCCGTCACAGTAATACACAGCAGTGTCTTCAGTCCGTTTAGAGTCACTCTGTTGCTGGAAGAGTCTAGTCGATACTGAACTTGTTCTTTAGGGAAACTTTGTAATATGCGGTGTATCCAACATGTGCGCTTCCAATCCACTCCAGTCCTTTCCCTGCAGGCTGTCTGATCCAAGCTGTCTTGACAGGACGGTCAGACGTTGACCTGGCTGCACAGTCACAGAGGCTTGCTATGTCAACTGTTCCCACTTCACACCTGTTAAAAAAGAAAATGTTTTGATACAGATAGAATAAAAGTAGAATCAGTAACATTCTGCATGGATCTATAAATATATACACAGTGTATACGCACTATATTCAATCAGTACAATTTACATTCTACGTAGATTTTTAGATATTTACACACTTTATACAACCAATATGCGATAATTATTTACAACCAAATAAATAAATATGATCAAAAATTATGTCTGTCGGACTGGCAGAACATCCGTAGCAGCATAGAAACGTACGAAGGATCACTGTTGGTCTAACTGGAGCCAATAGAAGAGTCTGTTGACAGTTATTATAACATGCCTGGAAATCACTTCTGCTTTACATATGATTTTAATTTTATTACAAATTCAATTGTAACATTTTAAAAATGTGGAATATAAAACAATAACAAAAAAATAAACAAATACAGAAATAAGTAATATGAATACAAAGAAAAGGACTTCATGTTTGGGGTCTAACAATGTGTAAGATGAGTGCTGTAGGTTTTTGTACAGCTGCTCAACCAACTCCAGTCACTGTGAGTCTCGAGCACAATAATAAACAGCAGAATCTTCAGTCTTCAGACTGTTCATCTGCAGATACACCTGCTGTCTGCTGTTGTCTCTGGAGATGGTAAACCGGCCTTGAACTGACAGAGTAGTATTTGCTGCTACTGCCACTGCTGATATAAGCGATCCATTCAAGTCCCTTTCCAGCAGCCTGTCTGATCCAAGCGTTGTCATAATTGCCACCAAACCCTGAATATGTACACGTCAGTCTGTGGGATTCTCCAGGTCTTTTAACCACTGATTCAGATTCTGTCAGTGTTTGAGCCTCAGTACCTGCAGATATTTAAACAGCTTATTAGTTAATATACAGTAGTTACATATTATCAGCATCTTTCCAGTAAAGAGTTTCATTGTTCTTACCTGCCAAGTTAATAGACAGGATGAGAAAAACAACCAAATAATCAGATATGATCATTTTAAATCTGGTTGTCTCTGTCCAGTCTACACTGTAAATGTCAGTGATTCAGTCTCTGTCCTTCACTCAGCAACACATTTGTAGAGATGGAAGAGATCAGAGTTTTGCATTGACTCCTCCTCACAGAGAAACCCACCACATCTCACAGATCTCTGGAAAACAGTGTTTTACATAATTCATTTGTATTCTGATTATAATTATGAACTTTTTAATTATTATTATTTTAAAGCCATTCAATAGTAACATTATTTATACACAAAATAGATGTTTTATTATTTTGCTTAACAACATTTAGAGGGCCATCCATATAATGCAAAATATATTCCTAAACGGAAACATTAGCAGACTCTTCGGTCTTCAGACTTTTTATCTGCAGATACACCTGCTGTCTGCTGCCTCTTGAGATGGTAAACCTGCTCGGACATGCACTGTTAACTGTGGGACCTTAGTCTGGTGTGTGCCTTTCCAAATCATGTCCAATCAACTGCATTTACCTCAGTTGGACTCCAATCAAGTTGTAGAAACATCTCAAAGATGATCAGTGGAAACAGGATGCACCTGAGCTCTATTTTGCGTGTCATAGCAAAGGCTGTGATTACTTATGTACATGTGCTTTTTTTTTAATTTTTATAAATTTGTGAAGATTTCAAACAAACTTTGTTCACCTTGTTATTATGGGGTATTTTTTGTAGAATCTTGTGGAAAATAATGAATCCATTTTGGAATAAGTCTTAATATAACCAAATGTGGAAAAACTGAAGCACTGTGAATACTTTAAACATGCACTGCACACGGCTGGATTAGGCCTAGTAGTTTTAATTTGGTGAAAATGGAAAATGAATGATTCCTGTAATTGACTGGCAACCTATCCCACTCCGACTTCTCGTCAAGTGTCACCTGTGAGCTCCGGCCCGCTACTATCAACATTAAGCAGGTTTTTGTTCCAGTTTGACAAACTAAAGAAATGCATTGGTTTTTTTGGAGGTCTTTGCCACTTTCTCTAGGGTGTTTAAATGTGATTGAAAGGGTGTTGCTCCCTGGGTTTATGTACATGTTTAAAGTATTCCAATTAAGCGTTTTCTCTAAAACTTTAATTCAATAATAATGTAATTTATTTGGGGGTATAAAACCCATTGTATCTCCAAGACTCACTTACTAAAATGCTTTGACCAGGGGCGCTGCACACAATTCTGGGCCCTATATACAAGCAGTCTCTGTGGCCCCCCTCATCTCTTGGTCCCTGTCTGTCACTCATCTTTTGAAAAATGTTGACAAATTCTGGAGCTTACAAGTCTGCACAGTTTGAAATCTCACCACATTTCAACTCTCTTTTCTCAACAAAGTGTCTCCTACGACTATTTTATTATGATTAAATAAGGTTTGCTATGATTATCAAGCTAAAATACCATTATCGTTTATTGAAGCGTTCATCATCTTCAAGGTATGGTAAGACAACGCTGAAAAAAATACCTTCTTAGTTGTCACAGCCAGACATTGAGAAATTGCTTACTGTACAGTACTGCATAATAAAAGACAAGGGAACCAGACTGCACTAGATACCTGCATTCAATCTAAACTGTTTTAGCTTAAACCATTCTTTAACTGCTAGTTGTGATTGTGATCACCTTTCTTTTGAAAGAAATAAGTTGGCAGTTATTTTCCTTCACTTTGCTTTCTTACTCTTCTTTTTCTTTTTTGGTACCTTAATTTCCCGTGCTTCGGGAAAGACTTGACTGTCCCAAAGCATGTTGATGCTCCAGCTTCAGCATCGCTCTGCTCTGCTAAACCATTTTGCGTCTTTTGGAAATGGTGAGAGTGACCTCCACTGTTCTTTATTTTTTTTGGGGGGGGTATACAAAGTTCAGTGTCTCAACGGATTTATTCAGACGCTTTTTATTTAGTTATGAAACTACTTGCTTAAAAATTAAGCATTGTAAACAAAAACAAAGTTTTCATTCCAGGATTTTAAAGGGGCCTCCGTCCATTGGGGCCCTGGATAATCAGACCCTCTCCTTGTATAACAGTGTAAAAATGCTGTTCCCTCAAAATAACACATCACACAGCCATTAATGTCTAAACAGCTGGCAACCAAAGTAAGTACACCCTTAAGTGAAAATGTCCAAATTTGGCCCAATCAGCTATCTTCCCTCCCCGGTGTCATGTGACTTGTTAGTGTTACAAGGTCTCAGGTGTGAATGGGGAGCAGGTGTGTTAAATTTGGTGTGAGCGGGTTGATGATTGGCGGTTCAATCCCCGGCTCCTCCAGGCTGCATATCCTTGGGCAAGACACTGAACCCTGAATTGCCACTGGTGGCTGTTTCATGAGTGTATGAATGTGTGTAAATGTTAGTTTCTGTTTGAGCACTTAAGCTCAGTGTATGAAAGTGGGTGAATGCTGAATGCAATGTAGTGTAAAAACACTTTTGAGTGTTTGAAAAGACTAGAAAGGCGCTGTACAAATACGGAGCATTTACTGGTCACTGGAAGTTCAAATCACTGTGTGATACTGTATATTGAGCAACTATATGCACCTGAAAAGTTTATTTAGTTTCTGTATTTGCCATGTAAAGTGTCTATGAGGATCCTGAAAAGCTCTCTGTAAATAAAATATTTCTCTGTCCTTATTTATTTCATTAGGCTAAAAAATAAAACTGAAATCCAATTAACACTATCAGCATTTAATTATACCATGTCCACTTAAAGTACTTTTTGATATTTTGATATTGTCTGTGCAGTGTGAACACATTCATCCCTGCCTGGAAAACACCTCTGCTTAATGTTGGAGTGTGTTACTAATTTCATGTTGCACCCATAAATGTGGCAAACAAAAAGTGTTGACTCTTTCCAGTACTGTTAACATTTATGTTTACTTACAAACACAGTGGGAGTGGAAATTAAATATACTGATACTGGTAAATAGAGGAAGTAGTTTTTGTATGACTCTCCTGTTATTGTCTCTCAGTGTGTCTCTTCTGGCACAGTAATACACAGCTGTGTCCTCGGTCTTCAGATTGTTCATCTGTAGATAGAGCTTACTGCTGGAGTCATCTCTGGAGATGATGAATCTACCCTGGACTGATTAGGAGTAAGAAATAGGGGAACTATATGTGCTTATATAAGCGATCCAATCTAGTCCTTTTCCAGGAGCCTGTCTGATCCCGCTCATAGGGTAGCTGCTGAATGTGAATCCAGAGGCTGTACAGGTCAATCTGTGGGATTCTCCAGGCCTTTTAACAACTGGTTCAGATTCTGTCAGTGTCTGACCATCAACACCTGTCAAGACAGCAAAGAAAATAATCACATGCAACAAACTGACACATTACAAGAAAACATAAGATCAGTGAAGATCTTCACCTGCCCAGCAGACAGTTAAAAGCAGCAGTCCTGTCCTGTAGTCCATCATGTTAAACTGTGTGTCCACTGTTCTCTGTCATCCTCTCTGCAGTCAGATAAGTAGAGGTGGAAGACATCTGAGTTTTGCATTGACTCCTCCTCACAGGGAGGAGATGAATTTGACTTGGATCTCAGTTACTGTTTGTTGAAACTGTAGGATGAATGTTTTCTGTACATGAGTCATTCAGCCAAAAGTCCATCTTTCATGGTTCAGTATAATTTGTGCAATAGGTCTGCAAACACATTATTAAATTGGCTTCATTATTAAGAAGAGTCTGTTTCATGTGAAAACTTTGGCAATAGTTTATAAATTTTTTACCTACATTTCACACACTTGTAGCATGCAGGTGCAACCCTCTGGACTCGCCAATCACGTGTGAAGTGCTCACTTTTTTACTTTTATGTATGTATTTGTGTTTGACATTGTCCTACCAGGAACAAATAAAGTATCTATCTATTCTATCTGTCTGTCATTGCCTTAATCACAACTCTTATTAGGGTTAGGGTTAAACACATTCATCACACTACTACAGATCATTTTTCTTAACAAGAAATAAAACATTTTTATATTTAAGATAAAAATAAGACCTCAATATTCAGTCACTCACTATTAAAATTTCCAATACTGACAGTTACAGAAAGGAAAAACAAAAAAGGGATACTGAGACAACTGAATGTTGCCAGAGCTGATAAATAGAGGAAGTAGTTTTTGTATGACTCTCACATTATTGTCTCTCACTGTGTCTGTCTGGCACAGTAATACACAGCAGTGTCTTCAGGCTGCACATTCTGTCCGTTTAGAGTCACTCTGTTGCTGGAAGAGTCTAAGGAGATACTGAACTTGTTCTTTAGTGAATCTTTGACAGTTGTGTCACTACTAATCCACTCCAGTCCTTTCCCTGCAGGCTGTCTGATCCAAGCTGTGTAGTATCTGCTAACAGAATAAGAGACCTGACAGGTGATGGTCAGACGTTGACCTGGCTGCACAGTCACAGAGGCTGGCTGTGTCAACTGTTCACACTTCACACCTGTTAAAAAAAGAAAATGTTTTGTAACAAATGATCAAGTTATACTGCAATAGAAGAACTGCTGACTTTGACAAATCCAGAGAGACTCACATCCAGCTGCCAACAGCAGCAGCAGAGCTACAGAAAACATGGTTTATGTTGAAAGTGACGTGCTGTGAACTCCACTGACAGCCTGGTGGGAAGTTTTTATAGCTGAGTAACAAGGAAGGTCACTGAGTTTGCATAGAATCAAACACATGAAGCATCAATGTTGGTCTAACTGGAGCCAGTAGAAGAGTCTGTTGACTGTTATTATATCTGCAGAGTGAAAACATGCCTGGAAATCACCTCTGCTTTACATGTGATATTTTAATTTCACTACACTAAAACAATTAAATAATAAAACATTATTTACATTATTACATAATTGCAACAACGACAAGGATCATTATTAATTAATTATAATTCTAAATATGTAATAAACATATTTATTAAAATCCACAAACAAGAAGTAACCACCAAGAATGTTTCTTTCTATAAGCCATGTTTACAGTGTGGTCAGTATGTTTTCAAATGATTAAAACTCACTTAAAATAAGATGTGAGCTGTCTTATTGTGAGAATTTATTTCCTGTCAGCACCTCCTACTATTCATGATTAACTCCAAGCATAGGAGCACAGCATTTTTGCAGCATTTATTTATTCACTTTTTTGCTCATTTACTGTACTTGGTGTAAACAGAAATAAAGTGACAGCAGCCAGGATCATGTAAATAGTGTGAAAACGTAAGTCTGATGCTGCTGGTTTGCAGGTTTTACATAACAGACTTTTAATGGTTTCAGTGTCTGAAGATGTCTGAAGACATTGACATCCAGAGAAACTTGGAGCCTCCAGAGGAAAACAGCTGCTCAGGATCAGAAATTTCATTCTTTAGCTTAGATGAAAACTGTGGTAGTTAATGCATGCATATATTAGTTTTTATAATGATCACCACATTTTACCTTTATCTCTGTGTGGCTGTGTCAGAAATAAAAACCTGCTCCAATTCTCATCCACTTTATAGAGCAGCTCTTATCTCTCAGAAATGGTTTTAATTAAACTACAGTCTGTGATGGATAAATATTTTCTTTAGTATTATAGAGCAATATGAATCTTTTTATCAATATTCTCTCATGAAATGTAACTTTAAAGCCAATCATACGTCAGTGGTACTCAAATGTCTGCGTTTTGTATCATTATGAATGACTTGAGGGCGTTAATCATATAAGACAGGGTCTATCAGCCCAGTGAGGATGAGAGAAAACAGAGTTTTGACACAGAATTCCCAGGCAACGTTTCTCACAGCAGGATTAGTTATTCATTCATCTTTAATCACAGTCTCACAAGTACAAGAAGACACATCAGCTCCTCCAGGCTTCCTACTGTTCATCTTCAGATTTATTTCCTGTCTGCTGAGATGAACTGACACAGACAGATGGAGCTGCAGGTGTGTTAACAGTGAACTGGTGTTGCAGTCATTAGTTGTCTGAGGGCTCCTCCTCTGGTGGCTTCATGCTACAAGTGTTCAGGCACTGAGGAGTTTTTGTTCAGGTCTACTGATGGTTTGTGTTATTGTGACTCTCTGGCACAGTAATACACAGCAGTGTCTTCAGGCTGCACATTCTGTCCGTTTAGAGTCACTGTGTTGCTGGAAGAGTCTAAGTCGATACTGAACTTGTTCTTTAGTGAATCTTTGTAGCTTGAAGTGTATCCAATATGTGCACTTCCAATCCACTCCAGTCCTTTCCCTGCAGGCTGTCTGATCCAAGCTGTCCAGTAGCTGCTAACAGAATAAGAGACCTGACAGGTGATGGTCAGACGTTGACCTGGCTGCACAGTCACAGAGGCTGAGAACATGGTTGGTATTGAAGGTCATTTGATGGGAGCTTCTCTTCTTCTGCCTAAACTGACACATGATATCAATCAATACCCTTATGAAGACCATACCAAAAATGTATATTTGAATAGCTTATTTATGGCATTGGTATACCAATCAACAACACCAAAAAAGTTAAATAGCTGGGACTCCCTGCCAGTTCAGTTCTAGATGAGAGGGAAAATGGGCAAATTGCCTTGATTTTTAACCTTCCTTGGATAACTATGACCTGGATAACTGAGAATCTTGACAGACAAGATAATCTGAATCAATACTTGAGTTTCCTGCAGGTGTTTGAAGGCCTGTATTGTTTTTAGACTTTTAAAGTGTTCAGAATTCAAATTGTGGCTGTTGGAAGCCACAGACATGCAGACAAACTTGAAGCCTTAAGAGGAAATTAATATCTTCATATCAGCAGGTTTTCAGTAAAGAATTTCATTGTTCTTACCTGCCCAGTTAATAAACAGGATGAGAAGAACTAAATATAATCAAGTCTGATCATTGTAAAAGCCAGTTGTCTTTGTCCAGTCTGCAGTGATTTAGTCTGTCCTTCACTCTGCAACACATACGTAGAGCTTGAAGAGATCAGAGTTTTGCATCACCTCCTCCTCAAAGAGCAAAACACCTGTTTTTATTATTCCAGCTTACTGCTGGAGTCATCTCTGGAGATGATGAATCTACCCTGGACTGATTAGGAGTAAGAAATAGGGGAACTATATGTGCTTATATAAGCGATCCAATCTAGTCCTTTTCCAGGAGCCTGTCTGATCCCGCTCATAGGGTAGCTGCTGAATGACAATCCAGAGGTTGTACAGGTCAATCTGTGAGATTCTCCAGGCCTTTTAACCGCTGGTTCAGATTCTGTCAGAGTCTGACCATCAACACCTGTCAAAAGAATAGAACATATTCACTTGCTGTAAGATGGCACATTTATGAAGACAGATTTAACTCAAGATCAGTGAATATCTTCACCTGCCCAGCAGACAGTTAAAAGCAGCAGTCCTGTCCTATAGTCCATCATGTTAAACTGTGTGTCCACTGTTCTCTGTCATCCTCTCTGCTGTCAGATAAGTAGAGGTGGAAGACATCTGAGTTTTGCATTGACTCCTCCTCATAGGGAGGAACTGGATTTGACTTGGATATCAGTTACTGTTTCGACATTTCTGTCCGTATCTTGGAGCTCTTTTAAGCCAGTGCATTCAAAAATGTGATAAACTAGCTACACATGTCTGCTATTAAATGGTGTAGCTGTTATCTGTACAACACAGACAGAAAATGCACGGTTTAGTCTCCATCACATGTTACAATTTACCCCTTAGTCTGGGTTAGATGTACTCTGGGGTAAATTGTAACATTATATAAGTACAATGAAAAAACGTGATAATGAAAGCTTTTTATTCAACACTTTTGTCATGACTCCTGCATCTGGCACCTGAGTTTGGGACTTAGTGAGTGTGTTTTTCATTTGTTTTTTTTCCTTTGGGTGAGTGAGGCATGCTTGGTGTGTTTATGTTCTGTTTTTCTTCGCTCCCTTCTCTCAGTTTTTTAAATCCTGGGCGTGTCTGGCTTCCTGAGTTGGCACTAGCTGCACCTGTTGGTAATCACACACCTGTTCCTGATCTGCCATCCCTACCTCTTCTTAAGGAGAGACCAGAATTCCATTCCCTGCTGGGTTGTTAAGTTGTGTACTGTAGGTCTTGCCTTAGCATATAGTGTTAAGCTTGTTAATCAAGTAGCGCGTTTGGTTTAACTAGTTTCTCTCTGCCTGTCTCCAGATCACCAAGTCTATTGAAGCCAAGATCCAACCCTTCCAGCCACCCCAGCCATCCAGTCCTCAAGTTCCAACTGCTTGGAATGAGACTCCCTGCCACCTCACCCTGCGTCAGTCAATAAACTGTTTAACTGCTGCATTGTGTCCATGTCTGCATCTGGGTTTTGGCATAACTCCTGACAACTTTTCTTTAACTTTTTTTTTTTTTAACACAATGATTGTGATTCAAGTATCTAAGTGAAAGTTGTGACATCGTAATGCTTTTGTGAAAATTTGTGTGTGTCAGATATATGGTGAAATTCAAAGAAAACATATAAACGGAATTAACCGAGACTATTGTTGTTAGAAATAACCCACGCTTGTGTAGCTATGAACTAGCTTACCTTACAGCTTAAAACATTAGCACTAACAACTTGCATGCAAGATATCTACATAGAAACACAATAAATGTGATTTAAGTGTGGCAGACCTAAATTTTAGTTATGCAATTGAATAAATTTATGAGAATTGATACCCAATTATGAATTTTAATAATCATAAAATCAAAATTGTCCTCGTTTCAGGGCACCACCGGAGTTGTTATAATCCTAGAGTCTCCGGACCTCTAGGTAGTTTTGAATAATTATACAATTACTACTAGTGATCAGTTAGTTAATAATCGCTCAATTATCTTAGATCAGTCAGTCAGTCTCATATCTAAAGGGTCAATTCTCTTGGCAGGAACTAGAAATAGGCAATGGACATCTGATCACAGATCGTGTGTTAAGTCTTACTGCTTGTCGACAGTCTGCTTTTGGCCTGTTGCACGGGTCCCACGCTAGCTGCCGATCCTGGCTTTTTGCCTCCTCCGTCTGGCAATTCGGCTGTTTTCAAGTTTCCTTCGTTGTAGCTGGCGAGATCACGTGGCTTGGTCTGACCTCGGTGAAGTTGGCTCGACGAAAAAGGCTTAAAATGGAACTTGGTCGTTCCTGAATTAGTCCAGTGTAACTTAACGGACTCATAACTTTAACAAACAAAAGAAATTAAAATTAAAAACAAACTGAAGGCAGATCGATGTCGCCGCACATCAGGTGTGTAGCTTCAGGTGAACAAAAAGCCTGTCTCGCTGGCCGAGTCTGGGCGTTGCCTGGCGAGGCACGCCACATGCCTGGGGAGACTCTGGGTTCACATTTAGCTGCTGTGACATGAGCTGGATAAGACAACCTGCAGGAAAAGCACTGGAATGGATTGGGGTTGCCTGGGTTTCTTCCGGTAACACTTATGCCAGCAGTGTGCAAGGACAAATAGATTTCACCGGAGATAATAGCAACAGCATGGTGAATCTGACTGGTTAAAAGAAGCAGAGAGGCTTTACAAAAACTCTTCAGAACATTTGTTTACAAAGACCTACAGGTGGCAGTAGAAGATGAGATGAAAGGAGAGAGGAACCACAGAAGAAAGTGAAAGAGAAAGTCATTTGGGAAGTTTTCTGGGATCACTGACTGACCATCAGTCGATGTTGTCTGATAAAAGATAAAACAGCAGGAAGCAGGAGAACTCACAGGGCAGAGAGAGAGCAACCAGCAGAAGAGTGAGTGTGTTGATCATCCTGAGGCTGGAGATGTGACCTCTGATGCTCCAGAGCAGTCAGCAGGACAGAAGTACACTGCACAGACTGAAGATTTGCATCAGGATATCACGGGGAGGGAGGGGCTCATGTACTGGCTCTGTTAGAGTTTAATTTTGCTGAATCGTTTATTTTGAATTCATGGCTTTAATGTAGCTGTATCCTCCTGATGTTGGACACAATATCACATCAAAAAACATTTACTCTTATGTTATATGACAAAATAAATGATATAATAATTGAATCATAATAATGAAGTAATGTGGTCTACCTAATAGGCATTATATTACGTGATCTGGTTTTAATTGAAAGATTAATTGATTTATTCATTTAGATGTTTGTATTTATTTTATTTTGCTGTTGCAAACACAGCAGTGAGGTGAAAGCAAGATAATCTAAATAAATACTTGAGTTTGCTGCAGCTGGTTGGAATTTTTTACTTAAAAAGGTTAAAGTATTTAGAAAGCAAATTAACTACTTAAGAGCTGAAATCTCAATAAGCTAACAGTTGCAATGCACAGGAAAACACCTTCTGATTTTTTTTTTTCATGTATATGAAAGTGATGTTTTGTATCACAATTAAATCTTAGATAATTCAAACCATTGAAGTATACAAATGCAGCTTATTGTTCAGCTACTGTCTTCTATGATGATTCATTTTAACGTCCTTATGAGCAACTTTTTTACACAAGGTTGAAAAATAAAAATAAATAAAATAAATAATATTAAATTATTATTTAAATCAGTTGAGGGTTTAAACAGTGTGTATTCTCAAGACCTGCTGTCTGTTGTTGTCTCTGGAGATGGTAAACCGGCCTTGAACTGACTCAGAGTAGGTTTTGCTGTTACCACTACCAATGATATAAGCAATCCATTCAAGTCCCTTTCCAGCAGCCTGTCTGACCCAAGTGTTGTTATAATTGCCACCAAACCCTGAATATGTACAGGTCAATCTGTGGGATTCTCCAGGACTTTTAACACTGATTCAGATTCTGTCAGTGTTTGAGCCTCAGTACCTGCAGATATTTAAACAGATCATTAGTTAATATAGTCACATTATCTGCATCGTTCCAATAATAATTTTTCATCTCATGTCGGGCACAGACCTGGCACGTCACACATTTATTGTTGATCTTTGTTGTTGTATATTTTTATGTTGTCAGTTTATATATTTATATGTACACTGTTACGTCCCGAGGTGTCTAGGGATATAGGGACATAAACATAAACCAGATGTTGTTGGTTTGAAAGGGTATTTATTTGAAATAATGCAAGTGGAGCACAAACAGAGGATGGGCCAATGGGTGCTGCGGAAATCAACAAACAATTATAACAAAAGGAGATCCTCAAAAGGAGGATTACTGCTTACAGAGATACTAACAAAACAAGAATAAACCAAAAGCTCACTAACCTACGGCATTTGAAAAACACAACACAAAACGCACAGCACCCCTGAGCCTGATGAAAACTAACATAAAACACCTACGGTGTGTGCAAGAAAGGTGTCACTGATAGCTAAGCTTAGCCCTGGCCCACTCTCTTACCTTCACACAGTGAATCACACAAAGTCAAGACACAAAGTCTAGCACAGGGTACAAAATACTACTATAAGCTCTAAGACAGGCGTTCCCAAGGCAAGCAACTCAGGTCAAATTGCTGCCCCGAATGGCAGACCCAGCAGGCTTTTAAGCAGGTGGTGGTCGTCACGGTCTCCATCTGATTGGCCCGTAGAGCATGCCGCACCAATCGAGGGCATGGTAACTGGAAACCCAGGAAGTAGGTGGGGCCTTCTCTCCTTGTGCAGCCAATCCTCCGCGTGGGCTTGCACAGCCTGCTCAGCATAACAGATAGTCCACTTAAAAGCACAGGCAAATACAGGTGGGGGCGATGGCAGCCGTAACAACACAATATTCTCTTCTGTTGCGTTATTTCTGCATGGAACAGACCCAGAATACTGCACATGTATATATCTGCAACGTTGTTCTTCGATTCCATATTTATAGACTTCTACATTTATTTATGTTGACTGAATGTTTGTCTATGTGTAGCACCTTATCACCACAGCAAATTCCTGTAAAACATATGTAAAACACTACTTGGCAATAAAGCTCCTTCTGATTCTGAAAGAGTTCCATTGATCTTACCTGCCCAGTTAATAGAAAGGATGAGAAAAACACCCAAATAATCAGGTCTGATCATTTTAAAATCCGGTTGTCTCTGTCCAGTCTACACTGTAAATGTCAGTGATTCAGTCTCTGTCCTTCACTCTGCAGCACATATGTAGAGATGGAAGAGATCAGAGTTTTGTATTGACTTGCATTGAAGTCCACTTTGGCTCAAAGAGCGTTGTTGCTAATCGCAGGACACACCTTAGTTAAACATGTCCCTATGGTCAAATTATTTCCAATCTTTTCTAGAGTTACCATCATTTTTGTCCTGGCCAGTTTCATCAGTTTGTTTTATAAAATAATTCTGTTGAACCACAATTCAAAAGCAATGTCTGATTTCCATCAGTTAATTTTCAGTGACTTTTTATGTAAAGTTATTTCAGGGTCCATTGTGGGTTTTTCTCTATTTAATGGAAGGATACCAACAATTTTGTCCACGTTTCCCATACGTTCATTTATTTGTGGCGGCCGCCACAATATCAACGCTGACCGCCACATATTGAATTGTTTTTTTTTTTTTACTAGGCCTATTTAAAATGGTATTTGATTGCAGAGCGCCGTAGCGCAGTCGCTCAGAACATCCTCTCGCTTGTCCCTCTCTCACTCTCTCTCCCTCATGAACACAGCTGCACAAATCAGTCCAACACAACACTGTCAATGTCGGAGACCCAGCTTTAAAAAAGTTATTAGCAAGCATGCAAGGAGGCTAGCTAATAAGGACAGCTAAGTTATTGTTAGAAAACACCTGGGTTTTCGATGTTAGCACGCTTTATATAGCTGATTGTCAATATCGACAGCCCGTGCACCCCTCCCCATCGTGCACCACAGTTACAGTGTCATTCTTTGGGAAACACTGGTAAATAACTTGAAAAAAGATAACTGAATCATAAAAATGAAGGAATGTGGTATACCTAACATTCAGTGTATATCGTGATTTGGTTATAATTGAAAGATCAAATTATTAATTTACATGTTTGTGTTTAATTTATTTTGTTGCTGTAAAAACAAGTGAGGTGAAAGCAAGATAATCTAATACTAATACTGCAGCTGGTTGGATTTTAGACGTTAAAAGGTTTCAGTTCTCAAAAATTATATTTTATTTATTTAAACTGAAACCTGTGTGATGATATGCAAAAAACACAGCTATAAAAAAAAAAACAACTGTAGCAGGACATGAAAAGGTCTGCTGGTTTATCTGTCAAATAATGTTTATGGACGTGCTCTTTTGTATCATAATTAAATATATTAGACATTTGAAACCACTGAACTTTATGCTGTTTATTGCTCAGCTACTGTCTTCTCTTTGGAGTTGTTTTAATGAAGCTCTGTTATGGAACAAGCAAGATGCAGATTTAGTAATTTCATTTCCACATTCATATCTCTGCTTAGAAAGGTTTTTTTCCTAATCAAACAGTGTTTCTCACAGTGTTTGGTATAACTTTGAAGTAATGATATCAGTCATATGAGATAAATGCAGTAAAGAGTCCTGTAGGATTTTGTACAGCTGCTCAAGTCACTGAGTCTCGGGCAGAAATATAAACAGCAGAATCTTCAGTCTTCAGACTGTTCATCTGCAGATACACCTGCACAGGGTTGGACTGGGACAAAAAAATAAAATCGGCCCTGGAATTTTTGGCCCGGGCGGCCCTCCAAAATCGGTCGGACACCCCTCACCAACAAGACAAGAATATATTTTAATAGGCCTACTATTTGGGGGAAAAAAATTATAAAACAGGTATTTGATAGGGGAGATTTTGAGCATTAAATCGTTTTTAGCTTAAGTTACTTTTCTGGACAACAGAGGTGTTACATCCCCGCTCTCTAGGGGTAGGAGTGACGTAAACATAAACCAGATGGTTTTCGTATGGGTGGAAAGATTATTTATTAAACAGTCTGATACACACAAAAGGGTCAAACAGAAAATGGGCAAGTGGGTGCTGCGTAAAACAAAGAACCAAATATAATAAAAAGAGATCCCTCCTAAATGAGGGATTACTAAACTACTTGCAAAAGAATAAACAAAACCTTTCTAGCCGTTGTTCAAAAGCAAAACACAGGGAGCGCAGCACCCCTAAACCTAGTGTATCTAACACAAGTATTTGGTGTGAGAGATCAGTGATGAGCTTCCCCTAGTCCAATTCTGTAGACCAATACTGGGATCAGCCCAGGTGAGTTACCAACTCTCAGTAACACACAGATCTAACAAACAAAGAAATGGTTGTTTCCACTGAGGACACACACACAGAGTTCAAAGTTAGGACCAGCGTTGGGGCAAACTACATGGCAAATGGTAGCTGCCTCGACCCAGCAGCAGACCAGCCTATTTGAGAGAGAAGGCACGGAGGCGGTCCTGCAGGCAGCTCGGCGATTGGAGAAGGGTTGGTGCGCCGCTCCAAACAGGATCGTCGGATGTGGGAGACGGGATCAGCCAGACTTGCCGAAGACCAGCCAATCCCCGCCTCACAGTGTAACACATGTAGGGAGAAACGCAGCAGCAGTGACACACAGACAGAGGTTTCTTCAATGTTTACATTGCATTGCAGGCTTATTGTGCAAATAAACATTTTTCATAGCATTTTTATAATTAACATTTCTTGGTGCAAGCTATTTTTCAGAACATTTTTAACAAATGCTTTCAAAAAGTGGTGGCTACATGTCCCCTCCCTCCCTACTTCCTCCCTACAGGTTGAGCTACCCCATGCTTACCGCTTCACTCTCCTCCTGCTCTCTCTCCCCCTTGGTCCTGTCACTTTGTTACTTGCTAACACCATAGACTGGCAGTGGCCACAGCTCTCCTTTACTCCTTCAAGTGCCTGTGCCTGCTCTACGTCGGGTCCTGCAGCTGATGTTAAAATGCAGCCCTGGTTGCGAACATATCGGTTATTTTCGTGCATTTGACGGCAGCCGTCTGAAGATTTTTTGGGGGGGCCATAACGCAAGAAACAGAGAGCAGAGGGGGTGGGGGCTGGTAAGAGATGTGATTGGGCCGGCCCAGTAAGTATAAAAAATTACCCAATGGGCTGTTGTCCATGCTTTACGGGCCTGTCATCGGCCCATTTTTTTTTACCAGTTTTACATAATGTATGTTGGGCCTACATCAGCCCCAAAGGTGCGTCGGCCCACCGGGCATTTGCCCAGTATGCCAGATTGCCAGTCCAGGGGCGAGTTCAATCTCAAAAAGTTTTGCACCGATTTGCAACGTTTTCGGATTGAACGGCATGTTTCCTTGAAACGTTGCGCAACGTTCTGCAACAGGCTTTGGGGTATGTTTGCTCCCGTTTAGTGGGCGTGTCTCAGGTGTTACCCAATCAGCTGTGTAAACTTTGTAAACACAACGGTGTTAAAAAGGCAGGAAGGGGTGTTCAGGGGACAACCGTTTCCATTGAAAAAAACGTTTTGAGTGTAATTTGGCGGAGGCGATCTTAATCGGCAAGCTGTGGGCCTGTAAAGCCTGGGAGTGCTTTTGGTCATATATATTGACTGCTTTTATCAATACTTCAATGTTTTGGAAGCTTTATGTTATTTGGAACGTGGTTGTATGGGGTGTAATAATGTTTTGAAGATAACTACCAATAAAAATGAACATATAAACAGTAAATATGGCCAAAACATGGACATTCGCCTGGTATATTTTTGAAAGATTGTGTAATAACTGTTGTATCAGTTTCTTTTCATCAAATTTACAGTTACAGTTGTATTCTAGATGTATTAGAAGATATTCAGGTGCATTATAATCTACATTAGGATGGTTTTGATGGTTTATTGCATCAAAATAAAGCTTTTTTTACCAGACAAGGATGAAAATATTATATTTTTTCTGTATTTCATATCCATGTAGTCTGTAATGGTAAAATAAATATGTTAATATACAATGGATTTATATTCCTTAGCTTCTGGCCTTTCAAAGGAGACCAGAATTATGCATCTAGGCCTAATGGTTGAGGAGATATTACTGATTTATTTTGGATATGTTATTTTAGGTGTTTTTCCTAGAAATAGGTGCCAGGTACCATGTAATAATGTTATTTATTTGGGGGTATAAAACCCATCGTATCCAAGACTCACTTACAAAATGTTAAAGAAAGTGATTTCCCTGTGCAGCTAATGTCAGAGCCCTAACTTATTGGCAAGATCAGTTCCCTCAATCAAGCTTTCTGATACACTCAAGTGGCTGCAAATGGAGTCTCATGCAGTGGATCCAGAACCCAGCTGCTCACTAATTCCTTCTCCTTTGACCAAGAGCATAGCACAAACTTCTGGGCTCTTTATACAGGCACTCTCTCTCCCTTCTGCTCTTGGTCCCTGTCTCTCACTCATCTTTTGAAAAATGTTGACAAATAATGGAGCTAACAACTGTACACATGGTGTTTAGGGTAGTAATCTGTGATTTGTGCTTAAGTCTGCACAGTTTGAAATCTCACCACATTTCAACTCTCTTTTCTCAACAAACTGTCTCCTACGACTATTTTATTATGATTAAATGAGGTTTGCTATGATTATCAAGCTAAAATACCATTAGCGTTTATTGAAGCATTCATCATCTTCAAGGTATAAGACAACGCTGAAAAAAATACCTTCTTAGTTGTCACAGCCAGACATTGAGAAATTGCTGACTGTACAGTACTGCATAATACTTTGCCTGTTTATAACTTCTGGTGGCGCTGCTCTGTAGCAACCCAGTGAGTGCCGTTTTTAAGTGTTTTTAGTTTCTTGTTTGAATTAGTGTCTTAAGTGTTCTGTGCTTGTGACTATATGTTGGAGTTGACAACAGCAAACTTTGCAAGAGGGAGAATTTCTGAATCAAGATAGTAGTTGACAGCCCCAAACAAAGGCACCGGGCCTCCACATTATACTTCTGGTCCTGATTTTTATCAGCGAGCACTTAATTTCCTGTCCTGCAACAACTGCGCTGTGGGAACGTGAACTAAGTCGTGTCTACTCCAGAGAAAATTTGTTGTTCCTTCAAACACTTCAATCAACACCACCGGATAACCTGCCAGCAGCCATCCGAGCAACACACACCAGCACACGGCCTAGTCGCTGACACCCAAGATGGACGAGCTTTGTACTAACCAAAGGAGCTGCATGTACGTGAGTGACAAATGGTGTAAACAATACACAGTGAGAGAGACTATATGCAGCCCTGATGTCGAATTGCTTTGCATATCTATGAGACCTCACTACTTGCCAAGGGAGTTTGGCAATAGGGCGCTGCCAAGTTTTCAACAATATGTAAAATGTGACATGAAAAATAACAGGATCTTATGTTATGGAAATATTAAGGGGGCATATTCAGTCAAGCCAACCCCCCCCTCTCCAACTCCATAATACATTACATTTAATACCATCTTACAAATCTTTATTCAAGTCAAGTAAACCTGAACATAAAACTGTTGCATAAAACTAAATGGGTCCTTCATGTGTACAGATTGGTCGTTTTCCATTCATTAGAACTTGATGAGGCTACTAGCACTGTAACAGACAACATTGGATTTTGTGTTGACAGTGTGGTGGCCAAGAAGGACATTATAGTCTTCCCCAACAACAAATCCTATATTACAAAAGAAATCAAAGACTGTATAAATAGGAAAAAGCAAGCCTTTAGAATCAAAGACAGAGCTGGATTGTCAGTGGTCCAAGAAGAAACTACTCCTTACAAATGCGAAGGAAAAACACAGGCAAACGATGAAACAAAACTTCCAAACATCAAATACCAAACAACTTTGGGATACAATGAAATCAGTGACTAATATGAACCCGGCAAAACAACAAATTATCACACTTGACGACTAACAAAAAGCAAATGAACTGAATGACTTTTACCTGCGATTTGATTCCTGAAATTTCTCTCAGGAATGTGTGTGTTCTGCAGTCCCTGCAAGCCACTACCTGTTATCTGGAAGTGGACCCATTTAACATCCAGCGACTCTTCAGCAAAGTGCGCACAGGCAAGGTCGCAGGCCCCGATGGCCTCCCAGCCTTTCTGCTCAAAAGCTGTGTAGAAGAACAATGGCATGGTGCCCTATTTTCCAACAGTCGATGAAACCTAACATTGTCCCAGCTCTGTGGAAGAAATAAACTATAACTCCTGCCTAAAAAAACTGGAGCCTCAGAGAATAATGACTTTCGTCCCATGGCTCTAACCTCGATTGTAATGAAATGTTTTGAAAAATGTGTGTCTATACTTATGAAGGATGTTGAGTCAAAGTTAGATGTGTACCAGTTTGCCTATAAGCAAGAACGCAGCACTGATGACGCAATCCTTTGCATCTTGCATTTTATTTCTAAGCACCTTGAAAACATAGAAGCTTATGCTAGAATCTTGTTTGTTGATTTTAGTTCAGCTTTTAATACAGTGCAAACTCACATGCTTTTAGAGAAGCTTAAAAACATGAATGTTAATACTATCTTGATTAAATGGTTTTATTCTTTTTTTTACTGACAGGGCACAGCAAGTGAAGGTCAATGGGAAGCTATCTGAGATCACATACTGTAACACAGGGGTTCCACAGGGTTGTGTTGTATCACCAATACTCTTCACATTGTACACCAATAACTGTAGGAATGTACATTCTAACAACAATATAATGAAATTGATACCGCAATCCGAAGCCTTTTGCACAAGGATACAGACTCCTCTGTGTACCAAGACGAAATAGACACATTTGTTAAATGGTGTGACACCAACTATCTAATTTTAAACATCCAAAAAACACAGGAGATGGTCTTCGACCCGAGGCAAGTTACTGACCATGAGCCAGTGGTCATTAAAAACCATGAAGTAACTCAAGTCCACATTGACAGTCTTCTTTGCTGGAATACACATGTTGACAACCTGTGTAACAAATTGCAGCAGAGGCTATTTTTTAAGGCGTCTAAGGTTGTATGGTGTGTGCAGTCAGATCATGATGATTTTCTACCATGCAATCTTAGAGAGTGTCATCAGATATGGAAGTACTGCATGATTCAGCAACTTGAAAGTTGAAAAACAAGCTTGCCAACATGCACAAAACAGCTATGAAAATTATAGGAAGGAGAAACTATGAGCCTGTACAGAGCCTGTATGACCAGGCAGTCATGAAACAGGCTAGGAAAATTAAATTGGACCCTCAACATCCCCTCTTCCCTGAATAAGAAACCCTGGGACCTTAATCAGGAAGAAGACTCCGTGTACCAAAATGCAAATCCAATCACCTAAAATGATAATTTGTGCCAGCATTAAGCTGCTGAACAATGTAAAATAGTGTAAAATTAATAAATATGTGAGCACTACAGCACTTTACTTGCAATCGTGGTGCAATAGGGCAACATGCAATAAACATACTAGCACCTTAGCATATGCACTTTACACAAACGTCAGTTCAATGGAGCAATGTGCAACAACCACACTAGCACTTTAGCACTTGCACTTTAATCCATGGAACTATGTCGTCAACAATGTCCTTTTTCTGTGTGTGTGTTTATATTTTCCTCTTGTGAAGTACAGCATGTCGATGCTTCTCAGGTTCTTGTTGATGTCCCCCCCCCTTTGATGCCCTTGCCTGTGACCACATCACTTTTTTTCCTTTTTTCAACATACAGTACTAATCAAATTCCTTCAATTCACTAACAAATCCCTCTATCATCAGTCTCTTCTTATCTCACCAATCTTCTCCACTACCGCACTTTTTACCAAATCCTCTGTTCATCTAACGTCAACCTCCTGTCTCCATCAGACAAACCAAGCTGATCCAGTCTTTTAATGTTCAAGAAATTACTTTAAATTCTCCTTTTAAAACATTTTTTATTTTGTTATACAGTATATCAGGAAAGTGAGTACACCCTTCACATATTTGTAAATATTTGATTATATCTTTTCATGTGACAACACTGAAGAAATGACACTTTGCTATAATGTAAAGTAGTGAGTGTACAGCTTGTATAAATTTGCTGTCCCCTCAAAATAACAATGTCTAAACCGTTGGCAATCAAAGTGAGTACATCCCTAAGTATTTGGCTCAATTAGCTATCTTCCCTCCCCGGTGTCATGTAACTCGTTAGTGTTATACGGTCTCAGGTGTGAATGGGGAGCAGGAGTGTGAAATTTGATGTTATCGCTCTCACACTACCTCATACTGGTCACAGGAAATTCAACTCACGTTTGTGAGATACTGCATGTTGAGCTACTATATGCGCCCATACTTTCTGAAAATTTTAGTTGGGTTCTTTATTTGCCATGTAAAGTGTCTTTGAGGATCTTGAAAAGCTTTCTGTTTTAATTTTGTATATCAAATGAGAACATCCTTGTTCATTTAGGCTACAGATAGTGTTAATTGGATTTCAGTTCTATCAACATTTAATTATACCACTTAAAGTATTTTGTGTTTTGATACTGTCTGTGCAGTGTGAACACATTCATCCCTGCCTGGAAAACACCTCTGCTTAATGTTGGAGTGTGTTACTAATTTCATGTTGCACCCAAAAATGTGCCTGTATTTCCCAACAGAAAGTCTTGACTCTTTCCAGTACTGTTAACATTTATGTTTACTTTGAAACACAGTGGTAGTGGAAATTAAATATACTGATAATGTTATAATTCTGAATGTACTCAGTGGTGGTAAATAGAGGAAGTAGTTTTTGTATGACTCTCCTGTTATTGTCTCTCACTGTGTCTCTCTGGCACAGTAATACACTGCTGTGTCCTCGGTCTTCAGATTGTTCATCTGTAGATAGAGCTTACTGCTGGAGTCATCTCTGGAGATGGTGAATCTACCCTGGACTGACTGGGAGTAAGAGATGGGAGTACTAGATGTGCCTATATAAGCGATCCACTCCAGTCCTTTTCCAGGAGCCTGTCTGACCCAGCTCATAGCATAGCTTCTGAATGTGAATCCAGAAGTTGTACAGGTCAATCTGTGGGATTCTCCAGGCCTTTTAACCACTGGTTCAGATTCTGTCAGAGTCTGACCATCAACACCTGTCAAGACAGCAAAGAAAACCATCACATACAACAAACATTACAAGAAAACTAAACTTAACTAAATTAAGATCATTGAAGATCTTCACCTGCCCAGCAGACAGTTAAAAGCAGCAGTCCTGTCCTGTAGTCCATCATGTTAAACTGTGTGTCCACTGTTCTCTGTCATCCTCTCTGCAGTCAGATAAGTAGAGGTGGAAGACATCTGAGTTTTGCATTGACTCCTCCTCACAGGGAGGAACTGGATTTGAGTTGGATGTTTCAGTATAATTTGCGCAACAGGTTTTAGGCTGATAAATATAAAATAAATTTTAATTTTAAGTACAGTCTACATCATGTGAAGACTTTCACAATAGTTTATAAGTTGTTTTAGTAGCTAGCATAGTTCACTAATGCAGTTGCAACTTTGACTAACCGTCCTAATGGCTGACTAGGTGAGGTAATTTTGTCATTATCACCTTGCCTTAGCCCACGCCGCTGTGAGTGACCTAGGTCCCTATGTATCATGAGAACATTATTAAGATTATTAGGCTAAGGGATCCCTTGATAAAGATGTGACTGTATAATCTGGCCTATTATACAACAACTGTAGCATGTTACTATAATGAATGAATGCTTATGTATTTAGAAAATTCATGCCATGCATTCATTAAATAAACAGTTATTGACTCATTCCCTGCATGTTATTATTGAAACTGTACAGCTTTGTCAGGGAAATCCTACAATTCTGGACCAAAAAATAATTTGAAATGATGCTGTGACTTTTAGCAGAGTTTTCTGTTTCTTTGACAATTACTTGAACTTGTACTTGAGTATGAGTTGTGTACTCCATGGCCTCTGATCACCAGGGAGTCAGTAAATGAGTGCTAATGAGTACACTGATCCACTTGCACTGGTTAACTTATCCACAGCACTTACTACTCAGCTTATATTACATAAAGTACACATTGTGCGGGGCTGTCCGGGCCAAAAATGTCAGGGTTGATATTTTGTCCCAGACCTGATCACCAGTATCTGTCAATGTCCATTGTCAAGTCACTCAAATACATGATCAATATTTACATTTTTGATTGTTTTTTTATGACACTATTAAAAACACAAACACAACCCTTAAGCAGCGTCTGCATTTAACACTGGAGCAAAACAGCAGATTCCAGTCAGCTAGTTGTCAAACTTCAGTCCAACCTGAACAGGAGTTTAAATTTAAAAAGTTGATTATCTCAAAGAAAACTTAAAAATGTTTTCCCCAAAGACAGAAGGATTCAGATGTGTGTCTAACCTTTGAGCTTGAAATTAATCAAGTGCAGCTGAGATGGTCAGTCATTCTTGGTTCTTCAGTTCTCACTAGTTTCAATAATATACATCAGAAAGGAGGGATATAAAACAATTGAGGGTAGAATAGTATCACTCCCTGCTGCTGCTTAGAGGAAGTAAAACAACTATTTTGATTACAGTATGTTGTTAGTTGACAGATTGAAAAAAGATTAACATTTCAGGCTTTCTTCTAAGTAATTGTGTACTTGTGGAAATCAACAGGTAAATAAAATAAAAGTTTATACTACAGGTAGAGTCAAAAACAAACAGCAAAATGCTCTGTAACGTTTGAGCTGCATCTGTGCACTTTTAAATTTATTATAGTTTGTTCAGCACACCTGTGTGCCTGTTTTGGATTATAACAGATTTTCGGTAACTAGTAGCATGTATGTGACAATTCATATTTTTAAAATAATTTTATTTGAATTTGAAATCTGATGGGGAAGTTTGACTCCAGTTTCAGCAAACATCAACTGAGAGCCAAATCGACCCCAGTTCCCTCCTACCTGTGAGGAGGATTCAATACAAAACTCTAAGTCTTGTTCTTTAGGAAATCTTTGTAGTTTGCGCTGTAGCCAACTCTGATTCCACTCCAGTTCTTTCCCTGCAGGCTGTCTGATCCAAGCTGTCCAGTAGTTGCTAACAGAATAAGAGACCTGACAGGTGATGGTCAGACGTTGGCCTGGCTGCACAGTCACAGAGGCTGGCTGTGTCAACTGTTCACACTTCACACCTGTGGAGGAAAACATGTTGAATGTTGAATCAGTGTAATAACAGTGAACAGTCAGTGTGCTGTGATCATACTGTCAGTGTCTCTGCCTCAGTGAGACTCACAGGATCCAGCAGCAGCAGCAGCAGCAGCAGAGCTACAGAGAACATGGTTGGTATTGAAGGTGATCTGATGGGAGCTTCTCTTCTTCTGCTGCAACTGACAGCATGATATCAAGTCTTTATAGCAGACTGTGAAGAAGTTCACTTTGCATAGAGAAAGACACTGACAGGCTATAAAGGTATATAATGGACCAGACAATTAATTGTGCATTGGTTTTTGTGTGGGAAAATTGTTTTCTTAAAAATTTGGTATTCAATCTGCAAATCTTGTGGAAGAGTTTATCTCTAAATTAAACAAAATAATGTAAATTCTTTCAGCACATGCGTGATATCAAGTCTTTATAGCAGACTGTGAGGAAGTTCACTTTGCATAGAGAAGGACACTGACAGGCGACAAGAGAAGGATGAACTGCTGTAGCACATGTAGTCAAGCAAGACTCTGATTTATATCAAGGCTTTTCCGTAACTTCTGGCACAGTGAAACATACCATACATACTTTTAAGGTGCTTTCAGTTATTCATGTGAATGAGCAACTTGACAAAGAACAAATTTGTATTAAAATAGTTTTCATAAAAAATGTTGGTGTTCAATCTACAAATCATGTGAAAGATTTTGCTACCAAAACGTACATTTTAGTTTCACATCCATGATATCCTTCAATGTCCTTATGAAGGCACATGGATACAGTTTCACCGAAAACATGGTTTATGTTGAAAGTGACGTGCTGTGAACTCCACTGACAGCCTGATGGGAAGTTTTTATAGCTGAGTAACAAGGAAGGTCACTGAGTTTGCATAGAATCAAACACATGAAGCATCAATGTTGGTCTAACTGGAGCCAATAGAAGAGTCTGTTGACTGTTATTATATCTGCAGAGTGAAAACATGCCTGGAAATCACCTCTGCTTTTTACATTTGATGTTTTAATCATTATTATGACTACACAATTATTTGCAACATTTTGAAAACATCTCTGCATTTACAGAAATGAAAGAACTGTTAACTTTGCATAAATATATTGTACTGACAACAATTCAATATTAAAACATGTAAATTTCTGTATAATTTCAACAATGACTATTATTACTATTCTTAATGTAAGAATTAAAATAGATCATAAAGTAAAACATATTCCTTTTTACATCTTCTCTAACCATCAGCATAGAAGAACACAGAACAAAACAGTTAAAAATAGTGTTAAACATATTTTAACTTCATAGTAGATAGAAGTAACTGCCCATGTCCTGTTGATATGTGTAGGACGTCGTCTCTTGTAGGTTGCTGAGTATTTGTGCAGGTCTGTTGGTGGTTTTTGTCACTATGGGCAGGCCTACACAGTAATACACAGCTGTGTCCTCAGGCTGCAGATTATTTGCTTTTATAGTCACTCTTCCAGCAGAAGTGTCTCTGCTGTAGCTGAACTTGTTCTTCAGAGCATCATTTTGATTAAAGGTACCTCCTCCCCACATGTGAAAAATCCAGTCCATTGGTTTTCATTCACACTGTCTGATCCAACATGTTGCATAGCTGCTATCAGTCAAAGAATAACCAGAGACCTGACAGGTGATGGACAAAGACTGTCCAGGCTGTGTGTTATTTTCTGTGTGAGCTTTTCACTCATATGCATTTGTGACATAGGCTAAAAATGTGTGGTGTGTAGTTTAAAAGAACATTTATTAAGCTGCTCTGTCAGTCTCATTTACTTTCATTACAAAACTGATCAGTCACAGTGAGGTGGATTACTGCTAAGAAAGGGAAAATGTGCGAAAGGAAGACAGATTTCATATTGCAGTGTCATCTGTTAATTCAGTTTTCATCACAATGTCTCAAATCACAAGAAGAAACAGCAGCTCCTTCAGTCTTCCAGCTGTTTATCTTGAAATCAGTTGATTATGGGGAACTCCAACTAAATGATAGTAATGAAGTAATTTACTGAAGTAATGAAGTAATGAAGTAATAACAATGCTTGTTCATAATACTTTCCTACAAAATTCCTTTAGAAATGATGACAAAGGAATGTTTTACTATACTCTTAACCTCCAGCTTGAATTTAAGGATGAATCAACAAATTCCCTGGTTCCTAAGGAGAGACGATCTTTGATTTAATCCAAGCTTTCCTCATGTAACCTGAGCTCCCCCAAGTGGACGAAATAAGTATTACATGCCTCGTCGGAAATGCCATTAAATGTATAAATATCCTGACCAATAATGTGACAATTGTTTCCTGTTACCAAATGCCTAGAACAGTACAACCGTTCAACCATTGAGGTTCAGTTGTGGAAAATATTTGATTATAATACGCGAAATAGATTTCTTTTAAACATTAAGTTTAGAAAGGCAGTCCCTTGGGAAACCTGAGACGCCCCCTGGGGAACCACGCCCAGGCAACAAAAGAGCAACACGTGACATCTTTTCGCACTCTCTTCTCTTCGCTGTTCTCTCTGGACGCTTCGGCACGCATCGGCGTGCCACGCCAGGCAACGCCCAAGAGTCGGCCAGCGAGACCGGCCTTTTGTTCACCTGAAGCTACACACGTGAAGTGCCGCGACATCGATCTGCCTTCAGTTTGTTTTATTTTCTTTCTTTGTTTTGTTAAAGTTATCAGTCCGTTAAGTTACACTGGACTAATTCAGGAACGACCAAGTTCCATTTTTAAGTCTTTCCCGTCGAGCCAACTTCACAGAGGTCAGACCAAGCCACGTGGTCTTTGCCAGATGGAGAACCCTGGAGAATCCCTAGCAAAAAGGCCAGGATCGGGCAGCTAGCGTGGGACCAGCAACAGGCCCAAGCAGGCCGCCGGCAAGCAGTAAGACTTAACACACATTCTGTGATCAGATATTTCCTTTTTAACTCCTAAACTCATAGCGTTAGCTTACTTTCATTAGTTCTTCTATGCCGTATGAGTCAAATGCTTCCCACAATCAAACCTCCAGGCTCATTGTTCAGCAAATGTTTATGTTCCCTGTATCCAACCATCTTTTTATCACCTTAGTTAGAGAATAAATTCACTGTAATATAATCAAGAGCTGTGTGTGTTGCCTATTTATAGTTCCTGCCAAGAGAATTGACCCTTTAGATATGAGACTGACTGATTGATTTAAGATAATTGAGCGATTATTAACTAACTGATCACTAGTAATAATTGTATAATTATTCAAAACTACCTAGAGGTCCGGAGACTCTAGGATTATAACAACTCCGGTGGTGCCCTTAATGAGGAATCTGGTTTGATTTTATGAATATTAAAATTCATAATTGGGTATCAATTCTCATAAATTTATTAAATTGCATAACTAAATTTAGGTTTGCTACATCCGTCACAAGCATACAGTACAAATGGTGGAACCAAACTGAATCTGAAACAGGTCACAATCCTTATCTTTGGAGTGGAGGGTCGGTTATGTTTGAGTAGGACTCGTTGCACTGACACTATGGGATTTGGAAACTGCTTTATCACACAGCATCTGTGGAAGGGAAAAGGAAATATTTTGTCTGTATCAAAGCAATATTACCTCTAATTAACTAACTACCATTGTCAGATTTTTTTTATTTTGTTTAAAGTTGCTGAAACACAATATGACATCATGTCTAACTGTTCTGATAATGCAAACTGTTTAGGTTCAGGTGAAATGGTTTTCCACAAGGGACCCCTCCCAGTTAATGCTCAGTTCTTCCATTACAACATGATCAAAAACTTTACATAAACACTTCTGTACATTCAGCCAAGGAGCTGTATATGATAAAATGTTGTTAAACATGTTCAACAAGTAACACAAACATTCAGACTTGCTTAGCAACTGTTCTGTCTACATGTCATTTCACATTAACACAGCAGTCAATTTGTGAAGTACAATAGTAGCCAATTACTTAATGTATAACAATATAATTATTATTTCACAAGAATATTTGTTTATTTAGTCTGACCCCGTTGACATGTAGTGAGAGCAAAAACAGTGATTGTGTGCAGGAGCCAGACATACCTATGATCACATCGAGCTTGTGAGGGTCCAGCTGGTCCTTTGAGTGAGTCGATCCCAGGAACCCCTGAAAGAAAATAAATGCAGTTGCAAATGAGATATAATAAATATTCAGTTAGGCCAGTACTTCCACCTAATTTATTTCTTCATTTGCGTATCATTCTAAACACTGTAATTCTATTCCTATACCAAATCTTATTATTATTCTTTATTTACTTTTCTTGAGCTAAGGCAGGAAATTCAAATTCTGGGTTTAGCATTAAGTTGGTTAAAGTTGGCAAAGGGTAGGTTCAACTTTTAAAGTTGAATAGAGGATCTATGACCATACAAATGGACGTAAAGTTGAGCAGTATTTTATAAAACATCACATGCTATTATCGTGGTCAGGCATTGCTGTACACAAAAACATTATTTCAAGCGTGTCTTAAAACAATTCTCACATACCCATGTACACTTTAACATTGCTTTTCTAACTGAGTCATTGGTCACTGTAATGATTACCCCCTCCATGGTTGCAAAGAAGAGAAATCTCTAAAAAACAGTGAACCTTTAGAAGATATCCACTTTTGACTAGTCTAATTCAGATGCTTAGCTGATGATTCATAGTAGCTTCAACTAAGCTTTAGAATTAATTTATACAAAAATGACAACTGTGGTGATGTCTTTACAGACTACATGGGCAGGAATAATGATGACAGTGACCAATAACTTACTGTAAACATGTGAGTATTAAGGTAGACTATAAAAATGTGACCCTTTAGCACACAGACAGCAACATATTAGTTGCATTTATTACTCTGATAAAGTTTTATTTTATTTACATTTTAACAGTCCAAACAGAAACAAGTATAACTGCATTATGATTTAAAGTATGCTTATTTCTATATGTTGTTGTTTGTTAAGTTAACAACATGTACTGCTTCCTTCTGGGCCAGGTTACCCTTATGAAAGAGGGCTCTGATCTCAACTAGATATTTACCTGATGGAATGAAAAAAAAGAAATAATATGCTTTTGAAAAATATATTTTAATGTAAGAAAAATATGTTTTAAAAACCATACTTCTGGAAATCAGGCTGAAACATGTGGCATTATTACAGAAATAATTACAATATTTTGCAGTAGCCTACACAATGAAGCATGTTTGGCTTAAATATATTTTTACCCACTAAAAGTGTAATTGTTTAACAATGTACTTCCACAAAGTACCCCTAAATAGTATTTACTAAGAATTAAATAAATACATTTTTAATAAATAGACTAAAATATTGTAAAAATATACTTTTAGTTAAGCATATTTATTAAAAGTTTAATTAAGTATATATTATTGTCAATTTATTCAAAGTATACTTTTGAGAAGTATGTTAAAACTCAGGAGAATATATCTTTAATATACTTGTAATAAGCATGTTAGAAGTATGTACTATAAGCATACTATGTGAATTTCAAGTATATTTTCAGTGCCTTTAAGAACACTTCTTTTTGACCTGGGTGTCCTTCTGGCCCAGTCAACAATAAGCAAGTTTTTGTTTTCAGAAATCACCTTGTTGAGCTGCCTGTTTCTACACTAGCCCAAATGGACAAACTACAGTGTGTTTCATCACTATGTTGAATATGAAGAAGAAGAAGAAGTAGTAGTAGTAGTTGGCTGGTTTATTAGAAGTAAGAAAAGAGGAGATATTTGTACAAATGGAGGCCCACACGTATTATTTAGCACAAGAGTCGACAGAGCCTGTCGGCCACCATAACTTCTCCTGCGCGCTCGGAAAGGGAGAGGTGAGCGGCGAGTGATGGTGCTTTCATGTGGTGTTGGAATAATCGGAATCTTTTCTCTCCTTAAATCTTTATTGCAAAAAGAGAAAGTGTACATGGGACATAAAGGAGTTTACTTTGATTCATGCAAAATCCCACTTTGCATATACATATTTTGCAAAATTGTTATAACAGTTAGTTTGCTGTTCATGTAGAGTGAACTAGATGTCTGCGTGTTGTTTATGCGCTCTGATAATGCTAATCCAACACATCTTTGTAGTAGTACCCATGTTGATTCCACATTCCGACTTAAGAGAAAATGAACACACACTGAAGTCGGAAGACCAACTTCACAACACAGAAAATGAGATCCATCCAGGACCAGGCTGCTCACTTGCTTTCACTCCTGCTCCTGGGACCATGTCACGTTTTTCCAACATACAAATCAAATTCCTTAGATTCACTAACAAACCCCTCCATGATCAGCTTCCCTCTTATGTCATTATCCGCCTCCACTGTCACACTCTTATCACCACCCCTGTCCAACCACCTGTCCCCATCATCTGAACCGGGGGCGGAGCTAGACTCTCAGCACATTGGGGTCGGAGCTTCATCATGGGGCCTACCTGCTACAAAGTCATTTACACCAAGTTTACTTTTTGCTTCAAAAGTCCCCTTAGTCTGTCTGCTTCATCCATCCCTCAGAATTCCCATGATGCATGAGAGGGAAGGGAGTTTTGTGTGTGCTAATCAGTTTGCCATTTGTTTGAAAGACAAATGTTACTGTATGATTTACGTTTATTAAAACGGGTCTCCTTAGAATATAGTTTTGTGGTGGTTTACCATTGAATGACTCTCCTGTTATTGTCTCTCACTGTGTCTCTCTGGCACAGTAATACACTGCTGTGTCCTCGGTCTTCAGATTGTTCATCTGTAGATAGACTTTACTGCTGGAGTCATCTCTGGAGATGGTGAATCTACCCTGGACTGACTGGGAGTAATGGATAGGAGAACTAGATGTGTGTACAAGAGCAATCCACTCCAGTCCTTTTCCAGGAGCCTGTCTGACCCAGTTCATAGCATAGCTGCTGAATGTGAATCCAGAGGCTGTACAGGTCAATCGATTCTCCAGGCCTTTTAACTGCTGGTTCAGATTCTGTCAGAGTCTGACCATCAACACCTGTCAAGACAGCAAAGAAAACCATCACATACAACAAACTGTCACATTGCAAGAAAACATTAAATAGAGATCAGTGACAATCTTCACTTGCCCAGCAGACAGTTAAAAGCAGCAGTCCTGTCCTATAGTCCATCATGTTAAACTGTGTGTCCACTGTTCTCTGTCGTCCTCTCTGCAGTCAGATAAGTAGAGGTGGAAGACATCTGAGTTTTGCATTGACTCCTCCTCACAGCTGGAGATGGATTTGACTGGATGTTTCAGTATAATTTGTGCATTAGGCTCTAGGTTGAAAAACACATTATTTATGTTGTTTATTAAGCACAGTCAGCATCATGTGAAGACTTGAACACAATAGGTTGGCTTCCTTGATGCCCTGGAAAGAGGGTGGGATATGGCAAAATTGTAGTAAGTAAGTAAACTTTATTTATATAGCACCTTTCACAGACAAGATGGGTCACAAAGTGCTTTACAGAAATAATAGATAGTAATAGATAATAATAATAATAATAATAGAATAAAATAAAATAAATAAAAAAGAACAACACATAACGTACAAAACCATATGGCTAGTTAAATGCTTGTTGAAAAAGATGTGTCTTAAGGTGTTTTCTAAAATTTTCCAGATAGTCCAAGGCTCTCAAGGCTATAGAGTTCCAGAGCCTTGGAGCCACCACACAGAAAGCACGATCACCTCTTGCTTTAAAAGGTGTTCTGGGAACAGTTAAAAGGTCTTGGCCTGAAGACCTCAGAGAGCGACCAGAAGTGTGTCTGTGCAATAGATCCTGGATATGAGAGGGAGCTTGACCATGCAAGGCTCTGTAAGTAATGGTTAAAATTTTAAAATGCACTCTAATGCCAATTGGAAGCTAATGAAGAGCCTTAAGCACAGTTGTATCTCCTGTTGGTCTTTGACAAAAGTCTTGATGCTGCATTCTGTACAACTAAACAAGTGTACAGTACATTGCAATAATCCAGACGAGAAGAAATAAAAGCATGAACAAGCATCTCCGTGGCTTCTTTAGAAACCACAGATCTAATCTTAGCAATGTTCCTGAGATGGAAAAAACAGGAACGAACCACAGATTTAAATGAGACATAGAAACGCTGGAAAGCTTCCTTGGCCCTCACCACCACCAAACCCCATGAATGGGATTTTTGCAATCGAAGGGCCAGAGTCCCTAAAAACCCGAGCAGACTGTGGTGTCCTGAATGCACCACCGCCGAATTCTCCAATTCACTCCGTTGACGTGATTGGCTGAGACAGTGTTGTGGTAGCGTCTTTGGTGGCGCGATCAGTATCAGCAGAGCTGTCGTCAGGAGCAGTGACGAGCCGGGGAGCTCTCTTCTCCACGGCTGCCACTATGGGACAATATCCCTTTTAACAAGTTACACTTTTAGTTTCACATTACAGCATGGATGTTAATACATTAAACCTCTGGAATAACATATTTTACAAATTATATAAATGTGCAAATTTCTTGTTCAGTTCAACAGAAATAATTCACCTCTCCTCTGAGTGAATGACGACACATTCTCAACTAACCTTTAAAAAACCGTACTTCAAACTTTAGCTTTAGTAAATACAAAGAAAGGTGCACATGTGCAGGAGCAATGACCATAAACAAAACAAACATCGATGTCGGAAGGCCACCATGTTGGTTATACTTTTTACTCGGGTGCTAGCTACACTTCAATTAGCAGTCACTCAACTGAGGTTTTTGCTCACAGTGATTACTTATAAATGCTTTAACCTAATTTTTTGAAACTTTGGCCATGTTTAACATGAACATCCAACATTATAACATTATAGATAAATCATAAAATGTGGAAAAGCATGATAGGTCTCCTTTAAGGACTACTAACCAATCAGAAGCAGAGAAGGGCAGGTCAGTGTGAAGCCCGTAAACAGAACTTCGGTTCAGCTGTATATGTTGCCGACCAGCTTGGCAACCAGAGACGTGCACAGACATTTTGGTGGGCAGGGGCTCAAGTGAAAAAAAAGCATTTTTTAAAACAAGACAAATATATTAACTCAACAACATTTTTACTCTTCTACAAAATCAGTTTACACACAGACCACGGTCTTCTTTAGTATTCACTAGGTTTATTACAGGAGCAGCAACAGCAAAGCAAACTATGCCACAATGTGCATGTTTTCTATGCTACTAGTTTCAAGTATATATTTATGACATAGTTTCATTAATAATTTTTCACAAGGCAATAAATCGTTTCAATTCTTTTTGTGTTATTGGAATACATGATACTTCACATAAATCTTCACACTAAACTGTGGCATTGGGCTGCAGGCATAATTAAAATAAATGTTATTTAAATACTTTTACTTTTTCTTTCACAAGCAAGATGCCAAATGAGTAAAGATAACCTTCAGCTTCACACAGCCAAGCAACAGAATACTGAATAGCCTGAATACATTAATGTATTGATCAAATACTTTATTATTATTTCTATTATATTACATTTACCATGCACACACACACACACACACACACACACACACACAATTCTGATGGTGACATGGACTTAGTTTCACATTTGAGGGAGGGCTGTCTGTATCATATAAGGATCTATCAGCATACAACACACTAATAGACTGGATAGTTATTGGATGAGTAGCCTACCATCAAAACTATGAAGTTACTCCTTAAGGCACTTTTTCATGGAGTGGTCAATTTTGAGACTTTGGTCTATTTTGCTTCCATGTCTTTCTTTACTCTAATGGAAATAAAACTTCAAGAATACACATTTAGATGGTGTTGGTTTTAAGCCTAATACCCTCAGTCTATTTGCATCTGTATATTTATTCTATATTAACCAAAACAAGCTAATCTGCATATTTACAAAGCACATTTCAGAGAGAAAATAGCCAACTCTTGATGTAAGTCATTAACTGTGGAAGTTCTGTGGTGATATGCTTTAGTTATTTTCTTTATATTATTAACCTGCAGTGACTTGTCAAATGTGTGCAAATTGGCGCATTTTAATTAGTTAATCCCTAATTTTCAAATCAATGTGGCAATGTTGTTAGACACAAATGTTACTGTGTTCACCTGTAGTGTCTCCATCAGTACATGAGGTTGTATGGCCATGAGATATTGCCTTTGCTAAACTTCAGCTAACTTATTACATTACCTCAGCTCATGAGTCATGAGTTTGACATAGGCCTAGGCCCACATTGTCTTTTGTTTAATTAGCAGTAAACTCGAGGCACTGGTAGTTTAGTCTTTTGTTCATCACCACTCACCTCCACACAAGCCAAGAAAAACACTGCTGGGAGAGAAGCTGGAGGGGCTGCTGTCTGTCTGTGTGCTGCGCTCTGGTTGCGCGTTGAGATGCGGAGCGAGAGTAGTGTTGTCATTCAAAGAGCGTTTCGTTCATAAGACCTAATCGTGTATATGACTCGGGAGGAACGGGTAGCCTCAGTGAGGATTTGTTCATTTTCATGCATGCGTGAAAGATCTTGGACTCTTACGTTCACTCGTCAAACGGCAGCTGCATGGGCTCCGTCAGCACAGAAAACAGAATTGATTAGTTCACGACTCTCAACTGTGGGTCTCTTTGAGTCGTTCATTTGTCACGTGACAGCTCGGCTACAGGGCTGTGGTAAGCAGGCAGCACAGGAAACAGAACTGATTAGTTCACGACTCTCAACTGTGGGCCTTTTGGTTTGAGTTGTTCATTTGTCACGTGACTGTGGAGCAGAAATTAATGACTTGTTCACCGCTCACATGGGTCCTCCTCAGTCTTTCGTTCACTCGGCAGGCTGAGTGAAGAATGAGAGGCAGGTCGGCTGTCAAGTAACAGTCACTGGACTGACATTATAAAGCTATTTTGTTAATTATGTGACATTTTATAAAGCATAACATTATTACAGCGCAGGGATGTTGTGCTAAATTATAGTAGCCTTACAGCTAACAGCTGATGAGAGTTGTTCTGGGTCCGCTCCACTTCAGAGCCCTGACAGCGTTCCACCTGGAGCCAAATTACCTCCGAGGTCGTCTCCTCTCCGAAACAAACAGACCAGGTCATCAAAACACAGCCACGTAGCAACATTAGCGTTAGCTCTTTAAACAGCTTTTCCAGGTCCGCCAGAAAACGCAACGTAACTTTTCCTTTTTATTTACCAACAGAGCCGTGCTGTTGTTTCACAGGTCATGACAGGTGAACAACCTGGCCATGTTTGAGAGCGATGTGCTCATGTGAGTTTCTCTGTCAGCAGAATCCGGACCTGATGTGGCCCATTCTGCGTCCAGACCTGCCAAACTGCTGCGTTTACATGTGTTTATTTCTTTGTTCTTCTCTCTGTGCTGGAGTTCTTTAAGAACTTGGTGGCTTGATCCAGATTATTATTTAATTGGTTGAATTTTAATAAGAGTGTGTTTATTCATTTAGTGTATCAAGCTTATTACTTCAATATATTTACTGCAAATCTGATATTAATATTTTACTCATGGATAGGGACGTTAGGCTACTGTACGAATGAGCACTTTAGAGATAATGATAGTAATTATATACATAAGCCTTTATATGGCTGGTCTGGTTGTATACTGGGGAAAGATTGTGAAAATGGAAGGATTTAGCCGGAGTAGTGGATTGCATATTGACAACATATTTCTGTGGTTTTTACATGGTTTGAATTTGGTTGTGGGCCCAAGGGGGTTTATATAATGATGATATACAGTAATCAAGAGGTGAATTTGTGCATTATACTTTGTCAATTAAAGCAAGCCAGACAGGCTTCCGTGTTTGAGAATGGCGCTGTTTTTTAATCGCCCACTAGAGGGCTGCAGCGCCACAATAACCAGCCTAGTTCAAATGAACGAAATGATTCAAGATAAGATTTGAAAATTCAAGTCTGTCAAAAGAGTCGAACTTGCCATCACTATAATATGAGCATGGTCTGCACTGCCTTGTTGAGGCTGCTCCTAACATAACTCACTAACAGTATACTCTCTCTTGTGGTAAAAGTTGGATCTAACGCTTGCTTTGCCCTGCTTGTGTACAGGACACTGGAGCACAATACATAATTAAACAATACCAAGAAGCAAAAGTATCACAGAACAATACATGAAACAAACAAGCAAAAAACACTACTGCACCCTAAACAATATGTAAGGGGGTGCCTGTGTTATGATCCTATGAACCTATTAACCTCACAAAATACAGAGCTAGTGCAACCCAGTGCAGGTGTGTGGATGCAGCTGAGCACGTGGCAATAACAAACACATGGACAGACGGTGAAGTGAAGTGAAAGAACAAAAGGAGAGTAGTAGGAAAGTAAACACTGATGACAATTGCATTAATCACCATTCACTCCTTGGTCAAATGACATCAGCAGTGATGCAGGTAGTGTGCTCTACTTCTGATTAGTGGATGTCTATCAGGCCTAAACATTACATCCATATGTGTACGTAGTAATAATTATAGGTGGGACCAAGTCATCGTTTTACAAGTCCGAGTTAAATCTCAAGTCTTAGTACTCATGTCCCAAGTCGAGTCCTAAGTCCAGACCGATCATGACTGGCATGTCCGAGTCAAGTCTCAAGTCAAGGACCAACAAGTCAAGTCCAAGTCTTAAACTTTGAGTTTCGAGTCCTAAACAAGTCATAATGTGCTCTTCACCAAATGTAAAACCATTTCAAAAGTTTAAAAATAAAAAAAATGTATTGAATGAAGCATTAGCCTGTACAGAAAGAAGGCAGAGGTGTAGTTTCACACAACAAATGTTCTATAATTTCATGAATTAAATTAAATGTTCATGTAGGGCTGCTAATAATTTTGGTCAATATTGAGATCACAATTATTTAACAGGATTACTCATCGCCTTAGGAAACATTCAACAACTATTGAACTTTTAAAATGTAACAGTTTCTTTTTAAAACTATTATATATGTATTACTCCAAAATCTCATATAGCCCATGAAATAAGAAACAATAATCCAACATTATTAACTTTAAGCAGCATCTACAGTGCAAGAGCACAGTTTCCCCCAAGTTGACAGCTTTGGGTCACGGATGGGTCACTGAGGGGGCTGTGTGTGTGTGTGTGTGTACTGGGGGAGCTGCAGGACAGGTGACTGGTGAACTAATCGAGTTGATGAAATTACTTACAGAACGCTGAAATAAAACCGTGTTGTTTCGTCGGGAGATGCAGAGACAGAAACCAGCGGTGAGAAAACTATAAATCGCTATGACGTTAGAAGACGCAGACACCATGGATATTTTACAAGCACTGATCAAGTAAAGCAACACTGAACACACCTTAGACAGGGACGAGCGGCTCAGCTGTACAGCTGTAAAGGAAAGAGGCGCGCTGGATTTATAAAACAAAACGAGTGTCGTTGTGAAACAGCACCCGGCGCCATTATCTTTTTATCTGAATTAACTTGTTTTTATAATTGGTGGAAGCAGCTTCATGCAACAGCTGCGGCAGTCTTTCTACACTGTTTCGACCTGACCTTTCTTTTCTCCGTGAGGTGGAGGAATTTATAAAGTTGTGCGTTTTGGAGGCGCAGTGTTTTTTTTCGAGACCTATGTTGATGTGCTGCGCAAGTTTATATCATAATTTATATTTGGGCATGGGGAGTGTCAAATCAGCTGAAGTCAAAAAGCTCAATTCCAAGTGAAGTCACGAGTCACTGGTGTTAAAGTCAAAGTCAGTCGAGTCGCAAGTCATAATTTTTGTGACTCAAGTCCAAGTCATGTGACTCGAGTCCACACCTCTGGTAATAATACCATACTAGGTCTGCCTGCTGAGATTTTATAGCTGCGCTGTTATGTTTTTCAGAGCACACAAACACTGTAAACACACACCTGTCACCTGCCCAGCATGGTGCTGTTACCCAGAAACACAGCTTCTACACCTTAATTTTACAGTTTATACACACAGCCCTCAGCGGGGTTAAAATCCGCATTTAAAACCTGCATGTTCTGACAGTAACATAACTCATGCATGTCAGAAACAGTTAGCCTAATATAGGTAACTCGCTAATGTTATCATATCTTACCTGCTTCACTGTCCGCTGCTTTCTCGTCAGACGGATAGCTCTCCTTTCACTGTTGACTTGTGTGAGGCCACATGGACAGAAATGCTGTACCCTTTTAGTAAAGGTATTATAAATGATGGTCCTCCCTCCAGCCCTGCTCACTCCCTTTGCTTGCTTTCATGGCAGTGTGCTGGCAGTAGAGCTCCCCCTGCAGTCCATAAAGTGCCCCTACGCCTCAGCTGTTCCAAACCCTCCCTGCAGCCTTTGGGCCATGCCTCCTAATTTGCATACACGACAGAGTCCCCAAATCCCCAATCCTAAATACCCAATAAATTTTTGACTTTGACTTTTAGTTTCTGATTTAGACTTTTAGTTTTAGACTTTTAATTTTAAATCTGACCCAATAATCCCTCCTAACCTTATGTCTACTGACTGCCTGCAAAGTAGCTAGTGTTTGGAAGGGAGAGGAGAGGTGTGTACTACAGCTCAGTGTTTTTCCACTGGTGTTTTTGAGGGCGTGTCAGAGTAATCGCTTGGAGAGCGTTATATGAGGCGCATTTAGCTTTCATAGGGAAACGGATAGACTACAAACAAGCTGTTTTCAGGCAGTTTAGAGTGTTTTCTGTGGGAGATGGGAACTTCCTTTTTCATTTTGCAAACCTATTACATGCACAAATAAGGTATATAACTCAATAAAGGAGAGGGAAAAAGTCAAAAAGCATAATACCACCTCTTTCATACACTTTTCACTAGGGCATGCAAGAACTGGTATGTGTTCACCTTCCAGCAATTGTGTACAGATCCTTGCAACATGGCGCCGTGCATGATCATGCTGCAACTTGAGGTGATAGTCGTGGATGAATGGCACAACAATGGGCCTCAGGATCATGTCACGGTATCTCTCTGCATTCAAAATGCCATCAATAAAATGCACCTGTGTACGTCATGGAATGTGAGTATTTGCCCACTGAAGTCGGTTATGACGAGGAACTGCAGTCAGGTTGCCACCTCGATGAGGACGACGAGCATGCAGATGAGCAGAATTGGCTTGGCTCAGTATGTGAGTAAATTTGACTTATTGAAGGGATATTGTGATACTGTTTTATTAGTTGTAGCCGGATTTCCTGGTGGGAAGCCCGTTTTTATGTACAGCAGGAAGCTGTTAAGTATGTATAACAACTTATATTACAAAAAACAAACTGAATCATGAAAGTGAAATAATGTGGTGTACCTAACAGTGCATTAAGTGATCTTAATACAGAGATTCATAACATTTACAGGGATTTTTTTGTAAACAAGAAATGAAAACATTGGCATTTAACTTGTTTATATTTATTTAGTTTGCAAATCAATTTAACATTTCAGACGAATTCTATAAAAATAGGACCTCAATATTCAGTCACTCACTATTCACAATGTTCATAACTGATAGTCACAATCAGAAATGTAAAAACAGTAATACTCAGACAAATGAATGTTGCCAGAAGTGGTAAATAGAGGAAGTCGTTTTTGGAGGACTCTCCTGTTATTGTCTCTCACTGTGTCTTTCGGGCACAGTAATACACAGCAGTGTCTTCAGGCTGCACATTCTGTCCGTTTAGAGTCACTCTGTTGCTGGAAGAGTCTAAGTCGATACTGAACTTGTTTTTTAGTGAATCCTTGAAGTAAGAGCCTCCTGTATATTTCATTCCAATCCACTCCAGTCCTTTCCCTGCAGGCTGTCTGATCCAAGCTGTGTAGTATCTGCTAACAGAATAAGAGACCTGACAGGTGATGGTCAGACGTTGACCTGGCTGCACAGTCACAGAGGCTGGCTGTGTCAACTGTTCACACTTCACACCTGTTAAAAAAAGAAAATGTTTAGTAACAAATGATCAAGTTATACTGCAAAAGAAGAACTGCTGACTGTGACAAATCCAGAGAGACTCACATCCAGCTGCCAACAGCAGCAGCAGAGCTACAGAAAGCATGGTTTATGTTGAAAGTGACGTGCTGTGAACTCCACTAACAGCCTGATGGGAAGTTTTTATAGCTGAGTAACAAGGAAGTCACTGAGTTTGCATAGAATCAAACACATGAAGCATCAATGTTGGTCTAACTGGAGCCAATAGAAGAGTCTGTTGACTGTTATTATATCTGCAGAGTGAAAACATGCCTGGAAATCACCTCTGCTTTACATGTTTTAATTTCACTACACACTAAACTGTAACGTTTTGAAAATGTCCCTACATTTACATAAATTAAATTACTGTTAACTTTGCTTTCATACTGAAGTAATTATGTCTACAAGTATTGACAACAATTCAATATTAAAACATTATGTACAAGGATCAATATTTAAATTATAATTCTAAATAAGATTATTAACATGAATCATGGATAATAGACGATATATTCATTAAAATCAGAGTAATTCAGGTCATTCACTTTGTTTGTAAATGTTCAACTTAAATGCCAGTTAAATACAGTTTTACGAGAACCAGTGCCAACCCGCGGGAGGAGCGTGTGAGGCCGGCCAGCCATCCTCTCACAGAGCCCTCTGCTCCCGCCGTCACACAGACCGCTGCAGCAACAACAGCAGAGGAAAACATTGCTAGAAGGTTTTCATACCGCTTGTCTGCCTTTACATTCTGAGGAATGTTGAAACGTTTTAACTTAAAAAAGAGAAAGCTGTGTGGATCGCTGGTGTGTGTGTCGCATTGAACATTACGTCGTGGCAGTTGTGTGTGGCGTCGCTATGACGACAAGCTACGTACTATCTCTGGGTACAATCTGCAATGGAAAACGGAGCAGGGCCGAGTAGAGTCGAGTCTATCGATTTGCGCTATGGTAGCATTTTTCGGCAAGGCAGCACAGATCGTCAGAACACCGGCAACAGTTCAACGTTTAGTCCTAATGGTAAGATGTGGAACAATGATGTGTGGTTGTGGACTGGTGAGTAACTTATACCATCTGCTCGGTTACGGTCGCAGTCTGAAGCGACTTTGATTTGGATCACACTACGATATTTGTTACGACCCGCCCTTCTCGAGAAGGGTCCAGCTGCAGTCCGCAGACAAACCATAGACTGTATATAAAAACCAGACAAATGTGACGGAAGTTGAACTTCCATATATGGCCCAGAAGCCAAACGTGATGACGTTTATCTCGACTGCTCGGTCCACGCATAGTTGTTAAATAAAAAAAAGCCGTTAAAAAAAGAGGTGTCAAGTGTCAACGTAGTAATCACTGTACGTTATGTGTTAATATTTACTATATTATACTTATATAATATAGTATATTTATTCTATAATTCCTGCAAATACTTATTTATAATAGCCTAATGATAATAATAAAGCAATGTTTCAATTCATACCACTGTTGTATATTTTATTTCTTCCAAAGTGATTTTAAGTTTCACAAACCAAGAATATTCTGTAATGTTACATCACAAGCCAGATGTGTCTCGATTTAGGTTAAAACTTAACAACATTACTGAGAATTTATTGACAGAATAACAGCGGTACGAACATTATCAGCTGTTGCTGGACACGTCTGCTGTGTTGGCTGCAGAGGTCTGTTTGACTGGGCCTGGGGGAGCTAACCGTAGCTAGCTAGCTATTCCTGACAGCCCCCCGAAGTACATTCCTCTTACCCTAACCAGGGTATGTGCCTAAAGTTATTGATTATGCTGTCGACCGGTTAACCCTACAGCGGCGCTAGCAGATAGGGTTAACCTCCATTGTGTTGCTGTGCAGCCTCCGGTAACGTTACTGCAGCTATATAACACCCGTCGGCACTATGGTCGGCACTTGCGGAGCTTCTCAACTCCGAAAACGTTTGAACACATTTTCGATGTTGTTGGCTTCTAAAGAATAATACGGTTTGCATTAGGATCTATCATGTACGTAAGCCGAGATGAACTTGATCACGTTTTGTGCGCAGTGTCTTCTGGGACAAACCATATTTGAAAGGTCAACTTCCGTCACGGTCTGCAGGCTGCAGCTGGATATACTTGCCCTTCTCTTCTCTTCTGATTGACTGGTAGTCCTTACCTGGGAATTGCGCATATGCAACTCCCAACAAAGATTTTGTACAAGTAAGATGCATCACTCTGTAGCTCAAGAGCAGAGCGTACAACACACAGGGTGAAAAGAAGAGCTGCAGCAATGAAGGCAAGAAGGTCGTGGGTTCAAACCCCGGTTGCCCCGGCCTTTCTGTGTGGAGTTTGCATGTTCTCCCCATGTCTGTGTGGGTTCTCTCCGGGTGCTCTGTCTTCCTCCCACCGTCACCAAAGACATGCAGACTAGGTTAATTGGTGAGTGTAAGTTAATTGGTAGGTGTGAGCGTGAGTTGTTGTTCGTCTATTGGGATTGGCTCCAGCATCCCGCGACCCTGTTTGCAGGATAAGCAGTTGACGATGGATGGATGGATTCTCTCGTGAAATGTAAATTTAATGCTAGCCACACATAAGTGGTATAAGTGGTTTTGTATCATTTTGAATGATCTAAAGATGTTAATCACATCAGGGTCTATCAGCCCAGTGAGTTTTTACTCAAATCCAAGAAAATGGTTCTTACTGCAGATTAGTTGTTCATCAAGCACAGAAAGACATGGCAGTTCCTTCAGGCTTTCTGCTGTTTATCTTGAGATCTACGTCGTCTGCTGCAATGAACTGACTGAAAGATGGAGTTCCAGTCGCTGCTGATCGTAAACACCTTAGTCAAACTTTACTAATCAAAATGAAGTCAAGTTAACACATGACTTTTGTTTAGAGTAGAAAAGTATCAACTATCACAGTATCCAGTGTACATGAGCAGCAGGAGTGTTAAGCTTTAGTTCAGTCCAGGGTTCAAGTGTCAGTCAGTTAAGATCAATGAGAACACCAGATCTGAGTGTCTCCTTTTAGAAACAGAGGAGAGAGAAACTTGACACTGACTGCCCTCTAGTGATTTTATAAAAGAAACTGCAACATTGTGATCTAATGACTCCTGGCTGATGTCAGCTGGGATTGGCTCTAGTCTCCTTCCACTCCTTCCACAGGATAAGTGGTTGACGATGAGTGAGTTATTGATATGACTCACTTTACATTCTACATAATTTACTTAATTTGTCAAAAGGTATAGTGTTTGTAGTAGTTTAATTACAGCAAAGAGATTGTTGAGCTGTCTCGTTGTTGTGCTGCTGCTGTTTTATGAGAAGTGATTTATTTTGTGCTTTTTGTGTGTTTAATGTTTACTACAAATATTTCTCAGGAACAAAAATTACTGCTCATCCAACTCCAGTCACTGTGAGTCTCAAGCACAATAATAAACAGCAGAATCTTCAGTCTTCAGACTGTTCATCTGCAGATACACCTGCTGTCTGCTGTTGTCTCTGGAGATGGTAAACCTTCCCAGGACTGACTGGGAGTAGTATTTGTCGCTACTATCCCCTAGTTGTAACCCACTCCAGTCCCTTTCCAGCAGCCTGTCTGATCCAAGCGTTCCAGTAATGGGCATCAAACCCTGAATATGTACAGGTCAGTCTGTGGGATTCTCCAGGCCTTTTAACCACTGGTTCAGATTCTGTCAGTGGTTGAGCCTCAGTACCTGCAGATATTTAAACAGGTCATTAGTTAATATTATCAGCATCTTTCCAATAAAGAGATTCATTGATCTTACCTGCCCAGTTAATAGACAGGATGAGAAAAACACCCAAATAATCAGGTCTGATCATTTTAACATCCTGTTGTCTCTGTCCAGTCTACAGTGTAAATGTCAGTGATTCAGTCTCTGTCCTTCACTCTGCAACACATATGTAGAGATCAGAGTTTTGCATTGACTCCTCCTCACAGAGAAACACACCACATCTCACAGATCTCGGGAAAACCATATATCACATCATTGTTTTATATTCTAAATTATAATTATGATCTAATTATGAAGATGCTTTTCAAGTTTTTCAACATTTATACACAAATTAGATGTTTTAATTCGGTTAGAGTTTAGATTTATTGTATAACAATTAATAATAATAATAATAATAATAACTGAATGCCATCTACATTGGATAAAACATCACATAAGAAAACAGACATTTTCAAACAGAACATTTCCGTTTTTATATTACAGATGTTGAAAAAATTGTTGGTACCCTTCCATTAAAGAAAGAAAAACCCAAAATGGTCACTAGGGGTGTGTGTGTGTGTGTGTGTGTCCCTTTTTTGCAGGAGTGGAGGCAGGTGTGCAGGAGCCTGTTACCAGCTGCCAGCCATCAGCCTCATTATGCTCTGCCTCTTATACCGGGTCCTTGCCTCCCCTCAGCGCCAGATCATAGACACATGTTACCGATCTCCCCACCTGGGCCAGCTCTTGCAACTACTTCACTCCTGCTCATGCACACCCGGGAATGGGGAGTCATACCCTGCGGACTTCCCCCTTCCTGGATTATTATGCTGCCCCTGGACCACCCACTCCCTGAACCCAGCATCTCACATCCAGTATATTGTTAATAAAACCCTGTTTCGATTCACCAACTCTGAGTCTGAGTACTGCATTCAAGTTCAAAAACGATTTAGTCTAATGATTTGCTTTCTGCTTTCAACAGTAGTGTCCTCCTCGGTCGTCTTCCAGTTTGGCTCAAAGAGCAAGCGGTGCTAATTACAGGACACACCTCAGTTAAACATGTCCCTATGGTCAGATTATTTCCAGAGTTAACATCATTTTTGTCCAGGCCAGTTTCATCAGTTTTTAAAAAAAATAATTCTGTTGAACCACAATTCAAAAGCAATGTCTGATTTCAATCATATTTATGATTGAAATCAAATTATATTTTTTATATTACTTTTGTCACTTTCACATTATTTCAGGGACCATTGTGTTCTCTATTTAATGGAAGGGTACCAACAATTTTGTCCATGTTTCCCATATGTTCATTTATTTGTAGCGGCCGCCACAATATCAATGCTGACTGCCACATTCATACAACGTAGTGCAGTCTCTCAGAACATCCTCTCGCTTGTCCTTCTCTCACTCTCTCCCTCATGAACACTGCTGCACAAATCTTTCCAACACAACACTGTCAATGTCGTAGACCCAGCTTTAAAAAATTATTAGCAAGCATGTAAGCAGCCTAGCTAATAAGGACAGCTAAGTTATTGTTAGAAAACACCTGGGTTTTCGATGCTAGCACGCTGTATAGCTGGTAGTCAATATCGACTGCACGCACACCCCTCCCCATCGTGCGCCACAGTTACAGTGTCATTCTTTGGGAAACACTGGTATATAACTTGAAAAAAGATAATTGAATCATAAAAATTAAGGAATGTAGTCTACCTAACAGTTTATTACGTGATTTGGTTATAATTGAAAGATCAATTGATTTATTATTTTTCATGTTTGTTTATTTGTTGCTGTAAAAACAAGTGAGGTGAAAGCAAGATAATCTAATACTAATACTGCAGCTGGTTGGATTTTAGACGTTAAAAGGTTTCATTATTTAAAAAAATAAAATAAAAAAGGAAATCAACACTTTGGAACTGAAACCTGTGTGACGATATGCAAGAAACTTACAGCTGTAGCAAACATGAAAAGATCTGCTGGTTTATCTATCAAATAATGTATATGGAAGGGCTCTTTTGGAAGAAGAATGGAATAAGAATCCCACGAGGGGAAACTAAATGTTTTCACTCTGTTGTTAGTATTTTTAACAGGTCTGAAATGCACAAACAGGACCTACAGCAACAACACATGGAGAGATGTCAGAGCGAGTGGGCTACCACTTGGTAAGGCGGCCCCAGCGGTTGGGGGTTCAGGGGCTTGCTCAAGGCCCCGCTCGGCACGGCCCAGGAGGTGAACACCTCTCCAGCTAACAGTCCACACTCCGTTTAAATCTGACATTGGACATTTGAAACCACTGAACTATAAATGTTGTTTATTGCTCAGCTAATGTCTTCTCTGAGGAGTTGTTTTAATGAAGCTCTGTTATGGAACAAGCAAGATGCAGATTTAGTAATTTCATTTCTACATTCATATTTCCGCCTAGAAATGTTTTTTCCAATCAAACATTAGGGTTTCTCACAGTGTTTGGTATAACTGTATAGAATCATTTTCTCTGACTATTTGAAATAATGATATCAGCCATATCAGATAAATGCAGTAAAGATGAGTCCTGTAGGATTTTGCAAGTCTCTGAGTCTCAAGCACAATAATAAACAGCAGAATCTTCAGTCTTCAGACTGTTTATCTGCAGATACAGCTGCATGCAGCTGCCTCTGAAGATGGTAAACCTGCTTGGACATGCACTGTGGGACTTTAGACAGGTGTGTGACCTGAGCTCAGTTTTGAGTGTCATAGCAAAGGCTGTGCTTTAAAAAAAAACAAAAATAGATTTCTAACAAACATCAATCACGTTGTTATTATGGGGTATTGTAGAATTGAGGAAAATAATGAATTTCATCCATTTTGGAATAAGGCTTTAAGCAGGTTTTCATTCAGGGCATTGATTTTTGGAGGTCTTTGCCACTTTCTCTAGGGTGTTTAAATGTGATTAACTAACTAATTGTGACTGTGTTGCTCCCTGGGTTCATGTACTTGTTTAAAATGTAAAGTTCCAATTAAGCATTTTCTCTAAAACTATAATTCAATCATAATGTCTCCAAGACTCACTTACTAAAATGTAAAAAAGTGTGGGGATTTCACTGGGCAGCTAATGTCAGAGCCCTGATTTATTAGCAAGATCAGTTCCCTCAAACAAGGAAGCTTTCTGATACACCCAAGTGGCTGCAAATGGATTCTCAGCTGGTCACCTGCTCACTCATTCCTTCTCTTTTGACCAGGCATGTAGCACAAATTTCTGGGCTCTATATACAAGCAGTCTCTGTGGGCCCCCTTCCTCTCTTGGGCCCCATCCACACTACTGCGTTTTCGAATTAAAACGGAGACCTTTTGCTACGTTTGCACCTCCCCGTCCAGACTACAACGATGAAAACGAAGACCTAAAACCGAGAAGTTTGGAAACGCTGCTGACCCTGTTTTGCGTTTTGCAAATAATACTCATCTGCCTACACTTGTACTGTGCATGTCGCCATTTACTTTGCAACAACTCCCAGTCTGTTTTCTGACGCCACACTCCTGTGTTACATGTGTTACATATGTTTATTGATCCATGCAACAAAAAAAAAAACTGGTCTGATGCTTAGTCTGTATTTAATTATTTTTTGCCAAATCTTCTGTAACTACGGAACAGACCATCTGCTTCATGTTTACACTGGCACGCGCATGCCCAGTGCACCTGAACGGCTCCTAGCTGTGCGTTTTCAGTCGTTTTAATGTAGACGGAGATCAACTCCAAAATGCAGCGGAAACGCTGGTGTGGATGGAGATCGTATTCGTTTTAATTCTCCGTTTGTAAACTAAAACGGAGTAGTGTGGATGGGGCCTTGGTCCCTGTCTCTCACTCATCTTTTGAAAAATGTTGACAAATAATGGAAATAATGGAGCTAACAACTGTACACATGGTGTTTAGGGTAGTCACTAATGACCCATTCTTATCACAATTAAACAAGTAGTAATAATCTGTTATTTGTGCTTAAGTCTGCACAGTTTGAAATCTCACCACATTTCAACTCTTTTCTCAACAAACTGTATCCTACAACTATTTTACTATGATTAAATGAGGTTTGCTATGAGTATCAAGCCAAATTAGCATTATCGTTTATTGACGCATATATCATTCTCAAGGTATAAGGTACAACGCTGGTAAAAAAAAATCCTTCTTAGTTGTCATAGCCGGACATTGAGAAATTGCTAACTGTACAGTACTGCATAATAAAAGACAAGGGAACAAGACTGCACTAGATACCTGCCTTCAATCTAAACTGCTGATATTAGCTTAAACCATTCTTTAACTGCTAGTTGTGACTGTGATCACCTTTCTTTTGAAAGAAATAAGCTGGCAGTTATTTTCCTTCACTTTGCGTCCTTACTCTTTTCTTTCTTTTTTGGGACCTTAATTTCCCGTGCTTGGGGAAAGACTTGACAAAGCATGTTGATGCTCCAGCATCAGCGTCACTCTGCTCTGCTAAACCATTTTGCGTCTTTTAGAAATGGTAAGAGTGGCCTCCACTACTTTTAATTTTTTTTGGAGGGATATACAAAGTTCAGTCTCCCAACTGATTTATTCAGACGCTTTTTATTTAGTTTGAAACTACTTGCTTAAAAATTTAACATTGCAAACAAAAACAAAGTTTTCATTCCAGGATTTTAAAGGGACCTCCGTCCATTGGGGCCCTGTATAATCAGTCCCTCTCCTTGTATAACAGTGTAAATTTGCTGTTTCCTCAAAAAAAAATATAAAAAAATACATACAGTGTGGGGGTGAATGTAATTTAGTGTAAAAGCACTTTGAGTGTTTGAAAAGACTAGAAAGGCGCTGTACAAATACGGAGCATTTACTGGTCACTGGAAGTTCAAATCACTGTGTGATACTGTATATTGAGCTACCATGTACAACCGGAAAGTTTTATTTAGTTTCTGTATTTGCCATGTAAAGTGTCTGTGGATCTTGAAAAGCTCTCTGTAAGTAAAATATTTCTCTGTTCTTATCAATTTTATTTTTATATACTCATGTTGTTTACAAATGAATTTAATACACTATCAACTGAGAACATCCTTGTTCATTAGGCTAAAAAAATAGAACTGAAATCCAATTAACACTATCAGCATACCATGTCCACTTAAAGTAATTTGTGTTTTGATATTGTCTGTGCAGTGTGAACACATTCATCCCCGCCTGGAAAACACCTCTGCTTAATGTTGGAGTGTGTTACTAATTTCATGTTGCACCCTAAAATGACAGAAAGTGTTGACTCTTTACAGTACTGTTAACATTTATGTTTACTTTCAAACACAGTGGTAGTGGAAATTAAATATACTGATAATGTTATAATACTGAATGTACTCAGTAGTGCTAAATAGAGGAAGTAGTTTTTGTATGACTCTCCTGTTATTGTCTCTCACTGTGTCTCTCTGGCACAGTAATACACTGCTGTGTCCTCGGTCTTCAGATTGTTCATCTGTAGATAGAGCTTACTGCTGGAGTCATCTCTGGAGATGATGAATCTACCCTGGACTGACTGGGAGTAATAGATAGGAGAACTAGATGTGCTTATATAAGCGATCCAATCTAGTCCTTTTCCAGGAGCCTGTCTGATCCAGCTCATACGGTAGCTGCTGAATGTGAATCCAGAGGCTGTACAGGTCAATCTGTGGGATTCTCCAGGCCTTTTAACAACTGGTTCAGATTCTGTCAGTGTCTGACCATCAACACCTGTTAAGACAGCAAAGAAAACCATCACATGCAACAAACTGACACATTACAAGAAAACATAAGATCAGTGAAATTTTTCACCTGCCCAGCAGACAGTTAAAAGCAGCAGTCCTGTCCTATAGTCCATCATGTTAAACTGTGTGTCCACTGTTCTCTGTCATCCTCTCTGCAGTCAGATAAGTAGAGGTGGAAGACATCTGAGTTTTGCATTGACTCCTCCTCACAGGGAGGAGATGAATTTGACTTGGATCTCAGTTACTGTTTGTTGAAACTGTAGGATGAATGTTTTCTGTACATGAGTCATTCAGCCAAAAGTCCCTCTTTCGTGGTTCAGTATAATTTGTGCAATAGGTCTGCAAACACATTATGAAATTGGCTTCATTATTAAGAAGAGTCTGTTTCATGTGAAAACTTTGGCAATAGTTTATCAATTTATTACCTACATTTCACACACTTGTAGTATGCAGGTGCAACCCTCTGGACTCGCCAATCACGCACGTGTGAAGTGCTCACTTTTTTTACTTTTATGTTAGTATTTGTGTTTGACATTTGTTTTAGCACTATTCTTTGTTGTTTCTTTGTGTACTGCTGCTGTGACATGTTAATGTCCCCCCAGGAACAAATAAAGTATCTATCTATTCTATCTGTCTGTCATTGCCTTAATCACAACTCTTATTAGGGTTAGGGTTAAACACATTCATCACACTACTACAGATCATTTTTCTTAACAAGAAATAAAACATTTTTATATTTAAGATAAAAATAAGACCTCAATATTCAGTCACTCACTATTAAAATTTCCAATACTGACAGTTACAGAAAGGAAAAACTAAAAAGGGATACTGAAACAATTGAATGTTGCCAGAAGAAGTAGTTTTTGTATGACTCTCCTGTAATTGTCTCTCACTGTGGATCTCTGGCACAGTAATACACAGCAGTGTTTTCAGGCTGCACATTCTGTCCATTTAGAGTCACTGTTTTGGTGGAAGAGTCTAAGTCGATACTGAACTTGTTCTTTAGTGAATCTTTGTAGAATGAATATCCAGTAGATCTTATTCCAATCCACTCCAGTCCTTTCCCTGCAGGCTGTCTGAAAAATCCCTCAGTGTTCAGGCACTGAGGGGTTTTTGTTCAGGTCTACTGATGGTTTGTGTTATTATTGCTCTCTGGCACAGAAATACACAGTGGGGGATTTTGTTTTTATATACCACAGTGCATGCCTTGTCTGGGTGGTCACCTAGAGCCAACATACCCAAAACTAAAAGTGAAAAACCGAGCAGATAGTACAACAACAACTGTGAATGTGGATACCTGCCCCGTGTTACCCCACCCGTCACTATTGCTGCCGTCAAAACGGTTACTCATTCTATGACCACACTGAAGAAAGTTCAGTAAATGCAAATAAATATTAATATTAATATACTATTAATAATATCAAATAGTAATACTAGACATCTTAAAGATAATGTGTACCAAAACTCTCCATCCTATCTTTATGTTAACATACTTTACTAACCTTTTGTTTGGGAGGTTTGATGCAGCCATCCTTTTCTCATGGTGCAACCAGGAATTAAGCAGCTCTGGTCATGTGACAGTTTAGACTAAACATGTGATACTGCACATGTTTCATTGAGACCCTCTATTATTTCAGTATTTGCTTAAAATGTATTGATAACATTTTTAGAGCCTTATAAATGAAAAAGTTTTTTATGGTCACTATTGTGACCGATGGGATTAAAAATAACACAAATCATGGATAATGTAAAACCTATTCATTAAAATCATCAAACAAAAGGAAAAGCAAAGAAAAGAGCAAACACCAAGGACTGTATCGTCCATCGCTTTGCACATAAACAAAACAAATGTCTTTTTCATCAACATACAAGAACACAACAATTAAAAATATATCATGTATGTATACATATATAATATGTAAAATATATTTTGAAAGTAAACTATTTCCTGGAAGTTACTGTGCATGTCTTGTTAACATGTGTAGGACGTTGTCTCTCACAGGTTGCTGAATATTTGTGCAGGTCTGTTGGTGGTTTGTATCACTGTGAGGTAATGTGCAAAGTCATACACAGCTGTGTCCTCAGGCTGCAAATTATTTGCTTTTATTGTGTTCTACTGTTCCAGCAGAAGTGTCTCTGCTCCTCCCCACTGATGGAATATGTTGCATAGCTGTCAGCAGTCAAAGAATAACCAGAGACCTAACAGGTGATGGACAAAGACTGTCTAGGCTGCACAACCATTGTGTCTGGCTGGATGAGATCAATACTGTTCACACCTGTGGAAACAGAAATCAACATTATCTCCATCATTCATCTGACTATTCAGTGTTTCTAATGTGTTTATTAGTGTGAATCCACAGAAAGCTCCTCACAGGATCCAGCTGCCAGCAGCAGTATCAGAGCTGCAGAGAACATGTTGATGTTGTGATGGGTCGCAAATTATTTTAGAACATTACAGCCTAAATTGTTGTCATTAATTGCATTGCCATCATTTCATTAAGTGCAGTGTTCATCATTTAAAGTATTATTTTAAAGTGTAAAGTCAGGATCACAGTGTTAAAACTCTATAGCTCTTGTCATCACTTAGTGTTATTTTACAGTGTAAAGTTAAGATCACAACGCTGAAACTCTATAGCTCTGAGTGTGTGTGGTCCTCTCTGTGTCTAACTGCCCGGAGGCAGTAGCAAGTGTGTGTGTAAGCAGGCACGTGTGCTCTGGGAGCAAAGTGAATGAGCACAGCAAGACATCATCAAAAATACCAGCAAAGTTAAAGCAGAATTAGTGAAAATGTGTTGCAAAGTATACATAAACATTGTCTATCACAGTAGGGATGTCTTGTCTTTAGCACACAGCACAAAAGACACCAGCTTATTCCACAAAGTGAGGTTTTTGGTGAAAGTAGCATGATCAGCAAAGGGCAAATCATTTTTGATCATTTTAGTATCCTTAATTAGAAGTAATCATTAATCATTCCTAATTCATCATCTTTAATCAATCATTTTATTATCTTTAATCAATATTAATAAGTAATCATTCTTAGTTCATCATTTATAATCATTTTAATATCCTTAATTAGCATTAATCATTAGTAGGTAGTTTATTAATTATCCTTACTTACTTCTTACTTACTTCTTAATCTTTGAACATTACACATCATGAGATGTGTCTTATTTTCTACTTAGAAGTGCTGTGCTGTAATCATGAATGCAGTAACTAGCTCATTGTGGTAAGATCCCTGAGTGGGGGCATTGACTGCAGACACTGAGACTATGCATACCTTGCTCAACTGTTATCTACTGTTATGAGCAGGAGAGGCTACAGGTGTCCAAAATCTGCTGTGACAAGTGCATGCTTTGGTCTACTGATATCCACTGTTGTTATAACATGATGAACTGCCAAGGTGTCAGTCTGCTGATATTAAGACTACATGTTTAATGATTGCTTAAAGGGGTTGATTGACAGCTTCCAACCTCTGATTCATAGAGCCTGTGTGAACTTCAAGTGAACTTGCCCATGGGCATTTGGTGAACTTGCTGACAAAGCAATTGCTGGCTCTGCTCGGCAGAGTGGGTGAGCTTCAAAGGCAGAAAGTGGATGGATAGATGAAGACAAGAAGTAATAAACAGCCAGTATAACAACAACATGTGTTATTCCTGTAGTAATTTTTTAAGAAATATAACTGTGCGTCAAATTATATACGCATAACTGATGAAAAAGGGTGACATTTGAGTTACAATGTAAATGATAAGTTTCTTATCCTGTAATATAACAAAATATAGAAATATAAATATAGAAAGTCAACAACACAGAATGATGAATGAAAGCTGGAAAACTTGTAAAAGTGGTATAACAACCTGTGTGAACAGCATAAAAACAGAAGATAGATAGAGATTCAGCATAAAGAAAGAAGGGGGGCACACCAGCCCAGAAGGGGTATATAAGGCTGTCTGCAGACCATAGGGTTGACCTCATCGTCCAGCCTGCTGGGATGTTGTATGGGTTTATGTGTCCTGTTTTGGAATAAACTCTTTTTGTACCGACTCTTGACCGTCTCCAGAGAAGTTTTTGTCTGCAAACTTATGGCTATTGTGGGAAGCTAATAGAGTATTTTTGACAAAGTTTATAAAGTTGGTGAAGTTTGGGACCAGGCTCAACTGGCCCAGCCTGGTCACACATCTGACGCAACAGTTGAAGCTGAACTGATGTGAGCTCTTCTGTCCTCTCACTGACACACACACACTTCACTTCCTTATGAGTAACTTTTATTTGCATACAGTTGAATAATCTTTTATCATTATTTATTTAATCATTATTGAATAATCATTATTAATGAATGTGCTAAAATGGTCTTAGATCTCACCACATAGATGGTTCATTTAGAAACCGTATAACATGCCATGATTGGATTTACTCAAACAAAACCCTCATAAAGTACGTTTATTTAGAAAAGTGGAAAAATGTATACTACAGATCTTTTTCAGCAGATCAGCAGATATGAGATTATGTTTGAATAAAGTGACAGAGTAAGAAACTTAACACTGACTGCCCTCTAGTGTTTTTACATCGGGTACTGTAACATTTTCACTCCCACAATGTGACTGTCTGTAGAGGTCAAATCATTTAAACATGAATGTGACTGGAATGTGAAAATGTACTGTGTATTTTATTTATATGGATAATATATTATAATGATTTCAGATTGTTTTGTCATTGGGAGTTTTATAAGGAAGTGGTCTTTACAATAAGACATTTTAATTGTGTTTTTTTTTTTAGGATTTCCTTAAAACAACAACAAAAATTAAAACAGAAGTTTAAATTAAAACAGAAGTCTTTCTCAGGATCTATCAGCACAGTAAAGATGAGTACTGTAGGTTTTTGTACAGCTGCTCAACCAACTCCAGTCACTGTGAGGCTCTCGAGCACAATAATAAACAGCAGAATCTTCAGTCTTCAAACTGTTCATCTGCAGATACACCTGCTGTCTGCTGTTGCCTCTGGAGATGGTAAACCTCCCTTGGACTGACTGAGAGTAGTAGATGCTAGTAACATCGATAGTGGCAACCCACTCCAGTCCTTTTCCAGGAGCCTGTCTGACCCAGGCCATCAAGTAGCTGCTGAATGTGAATCCAGAGCCTGTACAAGTCAATCTGTGAGATTCTCCAGGCCTTTTAATCACTGGTTCAGATTCTGTCAGAGTCTGACCATCAACACCTGTCAGGACATTTTAAAAATCACATTGATTAAATTGGTTCAGGAAATCAGAATTATGTTAAATCGAGTGAAGCTCTTCACCTGCCCAGCAGACCGTTAAAAGCAGCAGTCCTGTCCTATAGTCCATCATGTTAAACTGTGTGTCCACTGTTCTCTGTCATCCTCTCTGCAGTCAGATAAGTAGAGGTGGAAGACATCTGAGTTTTGCATTGACTCCTCCTCACAGGGAGGAGAAGAGCATTTTAGTTTATCTATAGACTCGGTTCTTAAAATAATCAAATCCACATTCGGTTTAAAAAATCCCCCAAAGTGTCAGCAGTATGTGTAGGGGGTAAAAATAAAAGTCTGGATGAGATCAATATTATTCACAAAATAATACAAAATTATCTCCATCATTCATCTGACTATTCAGTGTTTCTAATGTGTTTATTGGTTTGAAGTAAGTTAATTTAGAAGAGCTGAGTACTGTAGAAAAAGCTTTTAAAGTAAAGTAAAGCTTTTTCTGCAGTTAAATTATGTTGTAATTACAATAACGTTGTCTTCAGTCATGATAAACTGCCCCACAACACTGACAAATACATGACAAAATGTGTTTCATTGTTTATTGGCCATCATTCAATGGGAAATGTTTTTTCAAAGCCCTGACTTCAGTGCATCTCATACAGAAACGAGTGTTCAGTTTTTGTACATGCTTTATAGTCTGGTGTGTCACTGTGGCTCGTGCACAATAATAAACTGCAGAGTCTCCTTCTTTAAGACTCTTCACCTCTAAGTAGCCTACACTAGATTTTTGGATGTGTATTTGGCAGTGTTGGGCAGTGACACGTTACTAGTAACTGTAATAATATTACTTTCCAACTAAGTAGTGTAACTACTTACTCATGGTATGGATATGATGTTAGTTAAAAAAATCAGGAGAGACTGCTTTGTTTGGGGGTGAAGGGGGTGGTAGGGAAAGTGTGTTTCCCATAATTAGCCTGTAATTTGGATAATTATCAACGCTGACCGCCACATAGATTTTCAAATTTTTACTAGGTGTATTTAAAATCATTTTTGATTAAGGAGCTGTATTGAGGAGCATATATTCGTGCAGCACCTCCTGGCTCGCTCCCTGCTTCTCTCTGTCTCTCTCCCTCTCTCTCGTGAACACCGCTGCACAAACCTGTCCAACCCCACACCCCCTCCTCCACCCCTCCTGTCATTCTGTGGGAAACACTCAAAAGTATTAACATAACTAGTTACTTTTATCACCCAGTAATAAGTAAAGTAATATTACTTTTTTAAAGGAGTAATAAGTAACTAGTAATATTACAATTTCTGAGTAACTTGCCCAACACTGACTTTGGGCAAATATTGTGCCAGTTCCACTATCTGATCCATTCCAGTCCCTTTTTTTTCCATTGAGATTAAAAATCTCTTTTCTAAGAGCATCCTGGCCAAGACAGGCAGCAGCGCAATTAACAAGGTTGCAGACATTAAAACATAACAATTTATAATGGGAGTAACTAGTGAGTTACAAGGTCATAAAATATCTAAATTTAGTATATATTTACCACAAATAATAAACTACAAGGATCGTCCGAGTAATCATTCATAACATCTACAGCCAGTGTGTACATGTGGATGACAGGGAGCCAGCAGACATCCAAAGCTCCTTTTCTCCTCCCCTGGACACCGACTTCACTCACCTGAAATGAGAGCCAAGAGGGGGACACTTTGTACAACTGTCATGGTGGGAACTTGGCTGAGTCTGCTACTGCAAAAGCTGTAATGAAGGATATATATTATGCAGGCATAATGGGTGGGGACTGTGCATCAGTGTGTGAATTTGCATTTTACCAGTCGGAGATTTTGGAGATACAGTGTTGATATATTAAAACTAAATTTGCATTGGAGGCAGGGAGAGACAAAGCAGGGGAAAACGGAGACAGACATGCAGAGGGATCACTGGGGTAACAGACATGACAAGGGTTACCGAACACTAGATGACAGACAAAACAGACCCCCAAAACCCAACAGACCAAAATAACACCAACTAAATCCAAAAGTGCAAAACACGGCATGGCAGAGAGGCAGAGTGTGACAGTACCCCCCCCCCAAAAAGGACAGCCCCTGACGTCCTAAAACGAAACATCACAAAAAAAACCCCAAAAAAACAAACAGGTCAAGCTGGCCCAGGGTGGGCGGAGGGAGCCCAGGCGGAGGGCCAGAAAAACAAAACAAAAGTCTCAAAAGGCCAAATACCGGCAGGGCAAGGCAGTTCAGGAGGCCGACCGAGGTGAACAAAAGTTCAGGGAGCAGACCCAGAGGTCGACAGAGCAGACCAGGAGGGCAAAACTGTTCAGGTGGGCGTCCCGCGGGACGACCCATGAGGCCAGGCAGACCAGGGGGGCCACAATGTTCAGGAGGCCGTCCCGGAGGACGACCCAACAGGCCGGGCAGAACAGGGAGGCAACAATGTTCGGGAGGTGGCCCCGGGGGACGACCCAACAGGCAGGGCAGATCAAGGGGGCAACAGTTCAAGGGGTTGGCAGGACGGCCAACAGTGAGGCAGCAAACCCACTGGGGGCCGAGCAGGAGGCCGACGGCAAGACCTCTCCGGAGGTCGGCACCCAAAGCTTGGGTGCTCTGGAGGCACAGCTGGGCTGAGGTCCTCGGACTGAGGCCACCAACGAAGCTGATGCCGGTTGGAACACCGACGAGGGAACAGGAGTCAGCTGGTGATCAGGCTGGCTGCTAGCAGCGCTAGCAGGCCGGGGATCAGGCAGGTGGGCAGGCAGAAAGCTAGCAGCACTAGCTGGCCGGTAATCAGGCGGAGCAGGTTGGGGGTTAGCCGGCTGACAGCTAGCTGGTTGGGGACTTGCAATCCTTAGGCTCTCTGGCTCTAATGCCAAGTCCATCAAAAAAGAGACCAGAGAGCTAGATGTCCAGGAGTCCCCAACTAGTCTGGATGCTGGAGCCAACACAGGAGGGAGATGACCAGGCGGGCAGCTAGCAGGCTGGGTGCGTGCAGGCTGGGAGAGGAAGATGCCTCCCACCCTGCAGCTAGCGGGCCGGGGATCAGGCTGGCGGCTAGCAGCTCTAGCGCCACCAGGCAGCGAACCCTCGGGAGTGTCCATTATCTGCTCCAGGTCTCTCTTCATCCGTGTGATGACGACCAACTGCTCATCCAGGGAGGGGAGATTCAGCAGCCTTGGCTTGCTGCACAGGGTCTTCTCCATGAGGCCATAAACAAACAGTCTGCGATCCAAGTCCATGGAATCCAGGATTGAGGAACCTAACCTTTCACAGGTTGAGGTCCACTCCCTTATATCCTCTGCCAATAATGCTAGATCCGCTAGGTCCATTTGTGGTCGGATCATTCTGTCACAGTTTGTCTTATGGAGGCAGGTAGTAGGACCCGAAAGCAGGACACGAAAGCCAGCAGGAACAGTTCAGAAGGGTTTTAATAAACAAACAAAGGCGAGCACACTTACAAACTGAGTGGCTGATGACAGAGTCCAAAAACAAAGGTTGTCCAACAGAAAACCAAAATGAGCAGGGAAACATTGGACATTGGCTGACAACAGGAGCAACACACTGCTACACAGGGTGACAACATACAATGACCTGACAAGGACAAGACAGAAACACCAGGAATATATACACACAGGGACAAACGAGCAGGGCGGGAGCAACACAAGTGAAAGACATGAGGCTAACGAGGCAGAGAGAGAGAGCAGAGGAAAACAGAGACAGACATGCAGAGGGATCACTGGGGTAACAGACATGACAAGGGTTACTGAACACTAGATGACAGACAAGACAGACCCCCAAAACCCAACAGACCAAAATAACGCTAACTAAATCCAAAAGTGTAAAACACGGCATGGCAGACAGGCAGAGTGTGACAGTGTATTGCTGGATTAAGCCTGAAATTCAATTTTTGTTTGGTAAAAATGGAAAATGAAGGCCGAGGAGGTGGAGTTGAAGCTATCTTCGACTCTAGGCTACTAATTGGCCTGTAATTGTCCGGTGACCTAACCCGTTTCTCGACCAGTCTCACCTGTGATTGGCTTACCGCAACCGTCAACTTTAAGCAGCTTCTCATTCCAGTTAGACAAACTAAACAAATACATTGATTTTTGGAGGTCTTTGCCACTTTCTCTTGCAGGGCGTTTAAATGTGATGAAAATGGTGTTGCGGCCCAAGTTTATATTTGTTTCAAAAATACTCCAATTAAGTGTTCATTGACATTCTTGAATTTTAATTCAATACGATTGCCATTTATTTGGGGGTATAAAACTCACTTAGACTCACTTTACTAAGACGTCAAAAAGTGGGGGATTTATCTGGGCAGCTAATGTCAGAGCCCTAATTTATTGGTAAGATTAGTTTCCTCAAACACGGAAGCTCTCTGATAGACCCAAGTGACTGGATGGAGTTTCAGGTAGTGGATCCAGACCAGAACCCAGCTGTTCACCTGCTCAATCACTCCTGCTCCTGTGACCACATCACTTTACATAAAAATCTAATTCCTTTGATTCACTAACAAAATCCTCCATGATCAGGCCCCTCTTATTTCACCAACATCCTCTACTGCCGTACTTTCCACCGTAGCCCGTTTCATCTAACACCAACCTTCTGTCTCCAGCATCCAAACCAAGCTGATACAGTATTTTTATGTTCAAAAAATGACTTTAAATGCTCCTTTTAAAATAATTTTAAATTGCTATAGCTTATAGCTATATTAAGCTACTGAGAGCACCAGCTCTTTTAAAATTTGTATTTAGGTTCTTTATTTGCCATGTAAGGTGTCTTTGAGGATCTTGAAATGCTCTCTATAAATAAAATATTCTTCTGTCCTTATTCATTTTAATTTTGTGTACTCATGATGTTTACAAATTAATTCAATACACTATGAAATGACAACATCTGTTTATTATTTAAATAGTGATAATTGGATTTCAGTTCTATCAGCGTTTAATAATACCATATCCACTTAAAGTACTTTTTGTTTTGATATTGTCTGTGCAGAGTGAAAAAAATCTGCCTGGAAAACACCTCTGCTTCATGATGGAGTGTGTTACTAATTTTATGTTGCACCCTAAAATGTGCCTGTATTTAACAGAGAGTGACTCTGTGACTTCAAGTGTTGACTCTGTACTCTGTACAGTACTGTTAACATTTATGTTTACTTTCAATCACAGTGGTAGTGGAAATTAAATATACTGATAATATTATAATACTGAATGTTCTCAGTGGTGCTAAATAGAGGAAGTAGTTTTTGTATGACTCTCCTGTTATTGTCTTTCACTGTGTCTCTCTGGCACAGTAATACACTGCTGTGTCCTCTGTTTTCAGATTGTTCATCTGTAGATAGACTTTACTGCTGGAGTCATCTCTGGAGATGGTGAATCTACCCTGGACTGACTGGGAGTAAGAGATGGGAGTACTAGCTGTGCTTATATAAGCGATCCACTCCAGTCCTTTTCCAGGAGCCTGTCTGATCCAGTGCATCCCGTAGCTGCTGAATGTGAATCCAGAGGCTGTACAGGTCAATCTGTGGGATTCTCCAGGCCTTTTAACCACTGGTTCAGATTCTGTCAGAGTCTGACCATCAACACCTGTCAAGACAAAAAAGATACAGTATGCATGTCATGCTTAACATTGGTAGCATAATGAAAACATTTCACATTAAGATCAGTGAAGCTCTTCACCTGCCCAGCAGACAGTTAAAAGCAGCAGTCCTGTCCTATAGTCCATCATGCTAAACTGTGTGCCCACTGTTCTCTGTCATCCTCTCTGCAGTCAGATAAGTAGAGGTGGAAGGCATCTGAGTTTTGCATTGACTCCTCCTCACAGTGTGTAACTGGATTTGAGTTGGATGTTTCAGTATAATTTTTGCATTAGGCTTTTTGCATTTTTTGAGTTGTTTATTAAGCACAGTCTGCATCATGTGAAGACTTTCACAACAGTTGATAGGTACTGCAAACTGCACACTGGGAACACACCTCAAGAGTTCTAGTTTGAGATGCTCTGACCCAGTTGTCTAGGTATTTCAATTTAGCCCTTGTCATTGTTGATCAAATCCTAATGTATAAAATATAACATTTGAATTTAAAAAACCAAAGCACAAAGGGCACATTTCAGGCTCAGGGGAAGTAAGATGGCGCCTGTGTATAGCCTGGCCACTGCTCCCCTCCATCTCTGGCGATTTTTCCTGTTTGCATTCGTCATTTGTGTTGCCATACCAGCCTAACACCCAACACCTACGTCTCAGGTGCTTGGACTTAGGATCAACACACTGTTAAACATCAGAGTGTGCATGGAAAGTCTTCTTCATAGCCGGGATAGCTACAAACATTCATTTCCGCCTCCATTCACACACCTGCCCTCCTCACCTGAGTACCAGCTCCTGTTTATGAGCCGGGGCTCTGGTCGTCCTAAGAAGTGATCGAGGAAAAAGGGCTGAAGAGCTGGCGTTCAGTCCCAGCTGCGCCGGCGCTCGTTGACGAACTCATCTGGAGCTGGTTGCACCAACAGGGCTTACGCCTGGTCTTAAGGTAAGTAGGTCTTAACTCAGCATTCTAAGTCCGACCTAATAGTTATTTGCACCATCCAGGCTCCAAGTCCTCTTCTCGCTAAGACCGGGCGTAAATCTTACGCCTAGTCAGTAGCAGGCGTAAAGTAAAAATCTAGGCAAGTTTCTATAGTAACCACTTGATAACTCAGCAGTAAAGACATGGCGCGCCTTATACACAGACTTTACAATGAGCGGGCTTTTAGACGGGAGAGAGTTATTAGGGACAGAAGCAATCCATTGGACATTTACAATGATGAGGAGCTGATTCAGAGGTTTCAATTTTGTCGGAGAGATATATATGAACTTGTTGAAGAGCTGTCACCCAACTTACAGTTTGTGTCCGATCACAACGCAGCATTGACACCTGCATTACAGCTGTTAATAGCGCTACGTTTTTATGCAAATGGTGCGTTTCAAAACACTGTTGGAGACACGATTAATGTCCACAAATCCACCGCATGTCGGGCCATCTGCAGAGTGTCACTGGCACTGAGCCGTCGCCTTCCACGATCTGCTCACCTCCCCACTGAGGCCAAGTCTGCGGTGATGAAACACCGATTCCTCCGGGCCTCTGGCATTCCTGGTATTGTGGGCTGCATCGATGGGACTCACATCCGGATCCAGGCACCATCTGAGCATGAGTATCTGTATGTCAACCGCAAGGGATACCATTCAATCAATGTGCAGATTGCTTGTGACGCCAATTATAACATCTTTAATTTGGTGGCAAGATGGCCTGGATCTACCCATGACGCACGCATCCTCCGAGAGAGTGTGTTATACCAGGATTTCGAGGCTGGAAGAGTAAATGGGCTGCTTCTCGGTGACAGTGGATACCCACTGAAACACTGGCAGATGACTCCTATAATTGCTCCTAGGACTGAGCAAGACAGTATAACAACATCCACACCACCACTAGGTCCCTCGTTGAGGGGTGCATCGGAGTCCTCAAGCGCAGGTAAAATTCTTTCCGCAGTGTCTGTGCCGCTATCCATGGTGCTGATATAGTGTGGTCACTAGATCACTGAAAACTATTTAAATAGACTAGGCCTAGGCTATATAAAACTCGCCAAACGTGACACATTTAGGTTTTGCAATAGCCTAATCATTAATTCTTTTTTCTAGGTTTCATTGTCTTCATGGAGAGATGCGGATGCACCCTGAGCGAGTCTGCATCGTAATAGCAGCGTGCACTGTCCTCCACAACATCTGTGTCACCAAGAGGATCCCTCTCCCTAGGCAACACTATCAGCCGGTGCCGGAGGAAGGTGCCGACCCTGTGGACCATGCAGGGCATGAAGATGTCGGTGGACGACTAGTCCGTACACGTATTATTAATGCTTTATAAATGTTATAAACTATTGCTTCACTTAAAATAATTCTGCCATAAAAAATAAGCCACAAAGAAAGTCCAGTAGGTTCCTAATAAACTCTTTTTTAATTTACATATAATTGTCATTGATTCATTGCACACAATTTGCCATTAGGCTTATTTACAGAATTACAAAAGACCGCCCATCCTCTTCAGAAATAGGCGAAGATGACCTGCTTATCTGTTGTTGGAGCAACTGTATTTCTAATGATATTTTTTTGTTTTTCAAGTTCCAGCTTTTCCTGCTCGGCCTGTAATTTCTTTGTTTCAGCCTCCACTCTAACAATTTCTTTTTCAAGAAGTGTCTGAGTCTGAACTTTATTGAGTGAATTCAAGTCATTTTTTGTACAGCATGTGTTAAATGCTTTTATTCTTGTGGCAACTGGAAACTCTGAACTCTGCCTGTGTTGTGCTTTGTTGTTTGGATTCACTGTCCTATAAAATTCCACTGAAGAAGATAATGCTTTCACTTCCCCACAATGTGAAAATGATTGTATTAGGCCTACAGTTACTTATAAAATTAATCATTGAAGTATTACAGCTGTTTCATGCTTATTCAGTTTCTATTATTATTTGTTATAGGCATTTGCCTTTGGTTATTTTATTGGCAACAATGTATTTTAAATGTATATTTCAGCATAATGATTTGGATTAGTTTGATCATGCTAATGTGTTACTAATCAATGTAATCCTAAAGGCGTTATAAGATACTATGTTGCCTTATGTCTGCACTTTTTTTTTTTTAGCAATTACATTGTTGTTGAAGTACAAGACACCAAATTAAAAATCTTAAGACCCTCAGTGAAGTTCTTAATTTTCCATCGGGATGCTACACTAAGAGAAACCAGCATACTATTATACAATGATACAAACGTAATTTACCACTCTGCATAGTTTATTGTTAATGCTCATATAAATATAAAGCTCCCATGAATCTATACCAAGAAGAGCACCATTTAATGTTCAACTGTAGACAAACATACAGGCAGTGTTGGGGAGTAACTACTTACATGCAATTTAGTCAAATAATTTAATTACAAAATAAATGTAAGTGTTATCTGTTACAGTTAGGCTGATTGGTAAAATATGTAATTAAATCACAATTTCTTATGAAAATGTTTAAGATGCCATCTGAATATTTTCTTTAAAAAGCTTGGCTAAATGTTGAATAATATTCATTTTGTTGCTTTGAGTGTATTTCATGTGCACATTGTCTTCCTTTGCCATTTCCAGCCACAGTTGTTTAGTAAGGTTTGTTGCTGTTCTGATGCTTTTGATTGGTTTTCATGTTTGAATTTGCTGCGCCACCACTCAATTAAACTGCCGCTCAAGCTGTGTTTTTAAAATGGTTAACCATTGAAAAACAAAACATTTATGGCAGCATCAAATATGAGTAAAACATTGATGTAAATAAAACATGTAGCTTGGTGTTGGTCTATTTTTTATATTATAAATGATAGTTGGGTACACAAAGTAAATGATAAAAGAATAATTTTAATCTACAGAATAGACCCAAAAGTAAACATCATGCCAGTTAAAAATTAAAGATGGGAGGCTAGAACTTCAAGTTGTCCCTGAAATCTATAATACAACAATATAGCATAACTTCATGGCCTATAGGCTACTCAATTAAATTACAAATATTACCGGTTATATATATATATATATATATTTTCCTCAGGAGTGTATTTCTTCCATCATTCACATTGCTTTAATTTTAATTAAATCGTCAAGAAAATTAATCATCTTCAGCAAAGTACAGCAGAGTATGTGACCATGTTGGAGACCTTTTTGTTGAAAGAGATATTTTACTTTTTTTTTTTTTAGTTTCCTTGATTAAACTATATACTACTTCAGTTATATTTTTGAAGTTAGAGCTATAGTCTATTAACAAATAAATGTAAAAACACACTCAATGTAATATTTAATTAAGTAAAACCCACAATTGAGTTTTTGAATTGAAGTTTCTGTTGTAAACTTCTCAGCTGACATAACCTACAAAATTAAGTTGATTAATATCTTGGATAAATATTATTTCCATTAGATTACCCTCCTTTTAAATTTCTGTGTAAAATAGAATTTTACAGCAACACTTTTAATGACAAAAAGGCTGGAGCATGTAGGCCTGTACTCCTTGTATTGAAAATAATCTCTGGTTCCACACTCCAGTCCAGTTGGTGGCACTAATGCACCTCTCGGCTAGTTTTCCAACCGCCAATAAAAAAAAGAAAAAAGAAGAATTAGTTCTGTAAAAAAAACAAGCCTGACAGGCTTATCAACAACGTTTTGCACTGGCGACGGAGTAGCCTATCCACACACGTAGCTGTCACACGACAGTCTCCTTTGGTAGATTATCCGTGGCACTATCCACCCGCCATAGAGGTGGGCGTGTGTGTGAGACAAACCGGCAAGATGGCGGACCGGACAGGCTGCACATTGTAAGCTCTTGCTCAATTGCCCCGAAATTTACCTAAAAAACATTGTATTAACAGTCGAACAAATTTAAAATAGTAAAGCAGACTTTTGGAAAGTGCACTGCTGTGAAATAGAAGTTGAGCCCTCAAATAACTTTGACCGAACATTCTGAGCGGGAAAGCGGGTGCTAGCCTAAGTGCAGATTCGAGCCTAACAAACATGAGTGACCACGACTACACGCCGATGGAAACGTCGACCAACAACGCCGGTAAGAGGAAAAATCCCCCTGTTACCCCAACGAAAGTCGCAACACCTCCTGCAAAGATAAAAATGCCCCAAAAGACGAAAGAAATCCCACATACAACCCTGGTCCAAGCTATAGAAAAGCTAACCACCAAAATTGATAATTTCGGTGAGCAGTTAAGGGAGAACTCCATCACGGTGGCCAACATTGCCAAACTTGTGGAGATGAACGCCTCTGACATCAAAGAATGGAAAGAGAAAATACAAGCGGTGGAAAAAGAAATGCCCCGTGTCACGCTCTGCCGGTTGGCCATCCTTTGTGTTGCACTTTTGAGTTTAGTATCTGCCTTAGTATGTTGAGTTTTGGGTTCTGTCCTGTCTAGTGTCCAGTATCTGTTATATAGTCTGCTTGTCATGTCAAGTCTCTCTGTTTTCCTCTGCTCTCTCTCCCTGCCTGTGCCTCGTTAGTCTCATGTCTGTCACCTGTGTTGCTCCCGCCCTGCTCGTTAGTCCCTGTGTATATATACCTGGTGTTTCTGTCTTGTCCTTGTCCGGTCATTGTTCATGTTACCCCCCAGTCTGTCGTGTGTGTGTGTGTGCGCGCACTCTCTGCCTGCCTGTAACCAGCCTTGCTTGTCTTGTCTCGTCTCCCTGTAATTTTGGATTTTGGATTTCTCTTATTCAGCCACTCACCTGTAAGTGTGCTCGCTTTTGGTTATATTAAAACCCTTCGTTGAACTATACCTGCTCCGCTCTGTGTCCTGCGTTTTGGTCCTCCAACCTGCCTCCACACCACGATCGTGACACCCCATATTTTTAAAGAAAACGAGGAACTAAAGGAAAGAGTAACAGAGTTAGAGCGATACAAGAGGCGCTGGAACCTCAAAATACATGGCCTGAAAGAAAAAGACGATGAGCACACCCGAGACGTAATCATCAGTATTCTGTCTGAAATCGCTCTGCAGTGGGCCTCATCGATGGGTGGTCGATACTGTTCACCGCCTCGGAAGACGAGAAGAAGGGAGACCCCGACAGAGCATCATCCAGTTCGCCATGAGGCATCACCTTGATGCCATCTGGAAACTGTCCAAAAACTCCAAGGTCTGCAAAAATATCGGAATCCACTTCAAACAGGACTTCTGTAAAGCTGATAGAGAGGCACGCGCTGCTGCATGGCCGAAGATGGAGCAAGCCAGAGCGGCAGGGAAGAATGTCTACTACAGAGGACATGTGGGCTACATCAACGGTAACAGGGTTACTCCAGACTAGATAAAGTTAAATCTAAAACATGTCACCCTCTTCATGCTCTCACATCGTTGAGAGTCTCATCCCAGGAGGGGTTTACTAATATTTGCAACTCAGACATTTGAACATTGTTCACTTTACAAAAAGGTGCATATATTGCTGTGCAGTTTAAAAGAAAACAAACCTGATTCACCATAAAATGTTAAAGAGAAGGGGGAAAGTATTTTAAGTTATGTTTACACTAGACTGTTGAATACCTCCTCTCAATTGAAGGCATGCACTTCAAAGTCAACATTTTTATGAAAGTTTATTTTTGTTATTTGCAAATTTAGATTAAGGTGGTTAAAGTTAAGCTGCCATAGATATATTTTGATACACTTTACAATTTAAGAATAAGAAGTTTCAATATTTCGACATTGGTTGAGTACAGGTAATTACAGGTGTTCACAGTATATATTCCTTGCTGACAGGGGCTTCATACAACTAAACTTTTTTCCCTATTTTTGTCTTACTTTTTTTTTCTATTTTCTCTTTTCTGAAATCCACATTATCCTTTGTTTCACTTAATGCTAGGGGGTTACGAGATTCTATAAAAAGGAAATCAACTTTCTTGTTTTGTAAAAATGAAAAAGCACAGTTCTATCTTCTTAAAGAAACTCACTCTAACAACACAGATGAAAAGTTCTGGTCAAATCAGTGGGGAGACAAAATAGTCTTTAGCCATGGCACAAATAGGTCAGCAGGTGTCGCCATACTCAAATAATTTTCCTGGGAAGGTGGTAACTACCAAGAAGGATGCTTATGGTCACTGGATAATTTGTGTGGTTGAAGTCGATTATGTATTTGGAGGAGATTTTAATATGGTGATTGATGAGTGGCTTGATAGAAATCCTTTCAAAATATCAGGGGCACCATTACAACCCTATTTTACTTGAGTTTTTTAATATATTTCTACTAAGAGATGTATGGCGCACGCTTAACCCTGATAGCCAAACCTTTACTTGGTTCAAATCAGATGGTTCAGTTAAATCTAGATTAGATTTCTGGCTTCTGTCAGATACTGGGTCTAAATTGGAGACCAATTCCACAATCTCCACTGCACCTTTAACAGATCACTCCTTGATTAAACTTATTCTTACTCCTACAAATCCAAGTCAAAGGAATAAAGGGTATTGGAAGTTCAATTCAAGCCTTCTTAAATATGAACCATTCTGTCAAGAAATTATTTTAGTAGTAATCAGTGATATTCATAAAGATTGCAACTTAACAAATTATAGGGAGAAATGGGAATTCTTAAAATACAAGGTACATCAAATCACCATTTCAAACAGCAAAAAATTAAGCAGAGCTAGTAAAGAAGGGGAAATGGAAATTGTAAAGGAAATCAACAAAATTTGTAATAAACCTATGTTAACTGTAGATGACAAACAAAAACTGATCCTTCATGCAGTCTTCACTGGACAGCATTTACATTAATAAGACTAAAGGAGCATATATCAGGTCGAGAGCGAAGTGGATAGAGGAGGGTGAAAGGAGTTCTGCCTATTTCTGTAGATTGGAGAGAAAGAGACAAGAACAAAATACTATAAAAACTCTATTAATTGAAAACCAAGAATGTACGGATCCTAATAAGATCTCTAAGGAAATATTTCAGTTTTACAGTAAATTGTACTCTTCCTCTTATTCATGTACAGCTGCTGATGCTTTCTTCGAGCTCACTAAAGAATGGTGTTTTAAAGATGTATGTGATGCTGGAATCAGAATGGACTGAAGTTGAAAATGCCTTGAAATGTTTATCCTTTGACAAGTCTCCAGGTTCAGATGGTCTAACAAGTAACTTATATAGACACTTCTGGGAACATCTGAAAGACCTCTGTTTCAACATTATACTAGACTATAAAATCTTAACTCATATCTACGCTAACAGACTAAAAATTGGTATCACTCAATCATCTGGGTTCATAAAAGGACGATCAATTCACAATAACATACGACTTGTACTTGACTTACTTGATTACAATAACTTAATCGAGGACGATGGTTTTATCCTTTTTCTTGACTTTTTCAAAGCGTTTGATATTATTGAACACCAATTTATGTTTCGTACCCTAGAACAATTTGGTTTTGGTGAAAAATTTCAAAATATAGTGAAATTACTGTATAAAGACACTAATAGTACTGTGTTGTTACCACAAGGTGTATCTCCAAGGTTTCCTATTGAGAAAGGCATTAAACAAGGCTGCCCCATCTCCCCTCTGCTTCAGTATTTCTGCTTCATCGCTGCAGCAGAAATACTTTCCATTCTGGTTAAACATTAACATTTCGAAAAATTAACAGTGCTAGACAAACAACTAACTATCAGCCAACTGATGACACGACTATATTTATGAAAGACAGTGACCAAATTCCTAAGGTTCTTCACACAGTTCATTTCTTCTCGAAAGCATCTGGCTTAAAATTAAACCTTAATAAATGTGAGGTTTTTCCGATTCACAATCCCACCCTTACATCAGTTCGTAATTTCCCTGTAAAATCAGCTGTTAAATACCTAGGGATACACATTACTAAGGATAAGAACTCGCTTGATAATCTTAATATTTGGAATAATCTGGATAAATGCAAATCTTATTTAAACTCCTGGTCTCAAAGAGATATTTCTATTATAGGCAGAATTTTTCTTACAAAAATGGAGAGCATTTCTCGATTCATCTACCCAGCCTACTCCTTATCGCTTCCTAAAAATGCAATAAAAGCCATAGACCAAGCTATTTTCAATTATATCTGGAAAAAGAAAACCCACTATATTAAGAAAGGCACTATAGTTAAAGAATATGAAGAAGGTGGACTTAAGGCTATTGATATTGAGTGCATTAACGATACTATTAAAACAAACTGGTGAAGGTCTTTTTTAATTCCCGAAAAACAATTCTGGTTTCATATTCCCAGTAAAATTTTTATGAAGGTAGGAGGCATTGATTTCCTTCTTCAATGTGACTTTGATCTAAAAAAGCTCCCTGTCAATTTATCCTCGTTTCATCAACAAGTTTTACTGTATTGGAGATACACAAATATAGATATACAGATATACAAACATAATTTTACTCCTCACAACACCCCTATATGGAATTGCAGGTATGTGTTACTTAAAAATAAATTCATATTTTTCCCACTTTGGCTAGAAAAAGGAATATGGTCTGTGATGGACTTATTGGACAGTACAGGTAACATTCTGTCATTTGAGGACTGGTTCCAAATTTAAGCTTTTCGACAGAGGTCAGTATGCCAAGGTTGTCAAGGCAATTCCTCAAGCTGTAATTGCATCGATTATATAATTAATCTCAAAATACTGTGAAACCTAATCTCCCTTCGCTTTTGGTGAATGATCACAATTTCATAAATATAAAATTACCAAACTTCATTATCAGGCAAACATTAGAGAATTATATCCACCTTCTTTCCACAGAAATTCCATTTTTCTAATTTTCTCTAAAAAAGAGGCTGAGACTCTAAGTTCTAAATTTTTTAAATTTCCTATTGCACCAAAAGCGAAGGAGGTTCATTTTAAGGTTCTGAATGGAATATACCCCTCAGCTGAATTTTTGAGAAGTCGTTTTGGTTTGGATCACAATAACTGCACATTCTGTGATGACCACATTGAAACTACAGAGCATCTGTTTTATGAATGTATTTTTGCTAATGCTTTCTGGGAAGATGTGCATTATTGGTTGTTCCCTAAAGTTTTAAACTTTTCTAGTCTAACAAAGGAAAATGTTATATTTGGTACAATTTTGAAAGACCCCTTACATGACCTAGCTATCAATTCAATTATCATTCTCGGGAAGTTTTTTATACATAAAAACAAATTCATGAAATCGAGGCCAAATTTCTACATTTTTCATAAGGAACTGTGTCTTTACTTTTCATCTTTTAAACATATTAAGAAAAAGAACGCTATTAAGTTCTCTAAATTAGTTGATGACCTTAGCCTTACCGAAAATCCCTAGCTTTGTTACTTTGCTCCTTATTCTCCCACCTCTTTTTAATTTATTTAATTTACTTTATTTATTATTTATTTTTAGTGTACATCACCTTCCAATCTTGTCTGTTCCCTTGTTAATTATACACTGGTTTGATCTATGTCACTTTGTATGTAAATTTTGTCAATAAAGGAAGAGAAAAAAAAAAAGCTTCAGTGTGACTTACAGTATCAGGGGGCGTGCCAATATGGCAGAGTCAGCGGTCGTACTTTTTGCAGGCTATGGAAATTGACTCTTAAAAAACCTTCAAACTATCAAAAAACTATAAGTCAACGCCACAGGCCTCGGGCACATAGCATTTACAGCAAGCTAGACCATTTTTAATTTTCATTTTTAATTGCCTCCTTCAGCTTATACTGTATCGCTATGACTGGAGCTAGCAATGATCATGGCTACTCGTTGCTGCTCTTCAGCAAGCATGTGATGATGAAGACATTGATTTGATGGAACAAACCAATGAAGAAATGTCCCAGATCTTTGCTCAAGGCCCACGACCAGACAGACAACATACGCTGCTGAAAAGCCAGAACCCGAAGAAAATTAAAAAGTCTTCTGGCCAGGTAGAGGAAATCTCCAACAGTGTTCTCTTCAACGCTATTCAAAACCTGACTCGTAAGTTTGACGCTCAGAGTGACCATATCCAAGCCTTCGAATGGCAACTTAAGGAAAATACCGACGTTGTTGTTAAAATCAGAGAGTCGGTAGACGCTAATACGCAAGTTGTTAAACGAATAGTAGAGGATGTGGACAACCAGAAGAAGCAGGTAGCTTCGTTGCAGAAGGAGAATGCAGCATTGCATGAATCGTGTCTGGAGCATGCAAGATATAAATGGAGATGGTCGCTACGACTCAACGCCGTCCCCGAGAGAGACAGAGAAAACATCAGAGAAGAAGTTATCAAGATCAAAGTCGTCCCCCTTCCAGCAGAAAATCTACAGAACACGGTGGACACTGTGCACAGGTTGGGTCAAAATGTGAGACCCGACGGACCTCGACAGATCATACTACAGTTTGCCATGAGAACTGTCCGCGATCAAGTTTGGAAGATGTCCAAAAATGCCTAGATTTGCAACGACTTAAAAATACGCTTTAGAGAAGACTTCTGCAAGGAAGCCCATGCTCGTCTCTGGCCAAAAGTGGAGCAAGCCAGGAAAAAGGGACTTAAAGCCTACCTTCGGGATGGTTATGCCGTCATTGACGGCCGCTGGCTGGTCAACTGAAGAACAGCATCGTCTTAGTTATATTGCCAGCTGTTGGAGGTAGGCCTTTACTCTGTAACTGTTATAGCTGCAATTTTTTATGTAGCTTCTAGCTTGGCCTACTTGGACCTAAATGACTGTCCCTGTACACTTAACATATGGTACACAAGTGTTTTCTGGTCTTGACAGTTGAGTTGTTTTAAACTTTGTTCTTCTCAGCCAGTCAATGGGGTTAAATAGTGACTGGTTATTAACCTGTTTTGAGAAGGTTATCTCCTACAGTTGTCCTGCGTTAAGTTTGTGAACACACTCAACCAATACTGTATGTTCTCTTTGTTATCTTTAAATGTTAGAGGTTTAAGAAATAGCACAAAGCGTAAGGCAATTTTTCTTTTTTGTAAGGAGCAACCAAAAGTAAACTGTTTTTTCTTACAAGAGACACATTCTATCGATAATGATACTAATTTCTGGAAATCCCAATGGGACTGTGGCAACATATTCCTTTCTCATGGTAATTCAAATTCAGAAGGTGTGGCAATTTTATTAAATCAATTTGATGGTAGTATTATTGACCACAAAGGTGATACTGAGGAACATTGGCTTATGGTCACTATTGAACTAAATTTTTGCAACTATATTCTGGTCAATATATATGGTTTTAATAATCGAGCCAGAAATAAGAGATTGATTGATACTTTAGGTACCAAGATTGACGAATGGAAGAATATTTACTCTACAGAAAAGGTCATTGTTGCTGGTGACTTTAATGTGGTCCCAGATGAATGGCAAGACAGATTTCCTACACGTTTTGTCTCTCACGCATTCAAATAGCTGACTTTTCTAAATCAATTGATCTTGTTGATATTTGGCGTAAATTGAATCCAGAGAAAAAACAATACACATGGAGTAACAACAAGTCGAACCCAGTGCTCTAGAATGGACTTCTGGTTAATATCAAGCAACCTGTCTGATTTGTCCTCTGATTGCGATATCTGTCCTTCTCCCCAAACGGACCACTGTGTAATTACTCTGTCTATCTTATCTAGTAACAACTTACCACACCGTAAACTGTTCCACTGGAAATTCAACAGTAATCTGTTGAAAAATTATTATTTTAATAACAGGATCTTACCTCTGATTAGTGAGGTTAAGTTACTAGATCATCTATCTCCAATGAACAAATGGGAGTGGTTCAAATATAATGTCAGGATTATTGGCATTCAAGAAGGTACGAATTTGGCCAGTCTGAGAAGAAAGCAACAACTGGACATCAGATCTAACCAGACCTCTCTTAACGAAGAGAAAAATTTAGAACTCCATCAGCTGCAGCTGGAGCTAGATGATCTTTATAAAAAAAAAGTTGAAGGTGCATTTATCCGCTCAAGGGCGAGATGGATTGAAGATGGGGAAAAGAATTCCTCTTACTTTTTTAATTTGGAAAAAAATAGACAAGCCAAGAAGGCAGTACATAAGCTGTATGTTGATGATTGTCAATCATATCTTGATCTTCACTCAGACAATCACATTTATACTTTCTATAGGACTCTTTATAGCTCCAAATACTCTAATCAAGATACAACCTATTTCCTCAATTTGTTAAAGGACTCGACCCCAAAGATAGATGAAGATTTTCTAGCTCTTACAGAAAATGCAATCTCTTTAACAGAATTGGACACAGCTATTTCTCAGATGCCTAATGGAAAGTCTCCAGGTGCAGATGGCCTCACTACGGAGTTTTATAAGCATTTTTGGACTGGGATACGAGATCTGATTTACAATGCCTTCAAAGAATGCATAGGCAATTCTACCCTGTCGCCAACTATGAAACGTGGGATAATCACGCTCCTAATCACCTAATAAAGATAAATTATCCTTGGACAACTGGAGGCCTATTACACTCCTTTGTGGGGATTATAAACTCTTAGCTCATGTTTATGCAAATAGACTCAAGAAAGGGCTTATCAAAATAATTGATGAAACACATTCTGCATTTATCAAAGGGAGAAATATCCACAACCATATTCGTTTAGTCTTAGATATTCTTGACTATAACTCACTGATCCCACACAATAGTTTCATTTTATTCTTAGATTTTTTCAAAGCCTTCGATACCTTAGAACACCCCTTTCTGCTCAAAGCATTGGAAATGTTTGGCTTTGGCCACAGTTTTTGTGGAGTTATTAAAATGCTCTATAACGACATAAACAGTTGTATATCCCTCAGTCATGGCTTCTCAATGAGTTTTCCAGTTAATCGGGGTATTCGGCAGGGTTTCCCAATTAGTCCTCTTTTATTTATCTTAGCTGTGTAATTGATGGCGATACACCTCAAAAACTCCTCAGGCATCCAAGGTATTGAAATATTGGGGAAGGAACTGATAATCAGTCAATTTGCTGATGATACAGCAGTGTTTTTAAAAAACAAGAATATGGTTTCAAAAGCTATTGATAAAATAAGTATTTTCACTAAAGCATCTGGTCTGACTCTAAACCTTAGAAAATGTGAACTTTTGGCTGTCCATAATAACGAGCTTAGCAGCATAGCCAACATCCTGGTCAAAGCTGAAGTCAAATACCTTGGCATAGTAATAACAAAAAAAATGCAAAACAGAGAAGCTCTGAATATTTTTTCCCAGACTACATGCTGCTCAGAAATCCTTAAATCATTGGCTTACACGTTACCTATCCTTATTAGGTCGAATTCTTCTATCCAAAGCTGAAGGGTTATCTAGGCTTATCTACCCATGCCATTCACTATACACTCCGTCTAAAGCTATTAGGTCATCCAACTCCATAATATTTAAGTTTATATGGAGGAACAAAACTCATTACCTACGCAAATCTCAGTTAGTCAGGGACTATGAAAACGGGGGTCATAGGGCCATGGAATTCGAATCTAATTGCGGTGTTTAGAGTCAAATGGTTTTCGCAACCTGAATCTATATGGTACCATATCCCTAACAAAATATTTAATAAGGTTGGAGGGATTGTTTTCCTGTTGAAATGTGATTATTATATGCCCAAAATTCCTGTAAGGATGTCTGATTTCCACAAACAAGCACTACATTTTGGAAAAATGATATTTACTCACAATATTTCACCACATAATTCTCTATTATGGAACATCAGGGTCATTCAACTTCCTTAAAAGTTGGTGATGTCCCACTGATGGACAAAAAATGCAATAACAAAACAATCAGTCTGGTTTTTAAATCCAAAACTTTGGGGACTTTCATTCATGCTCTGTACGTGATAATATTGAGGTTCCCTTAAGGAGACAGTCATTTTCCTTTTACCTTTCATGTCCTATTTCTCCTAAAGTGAAGGAAACGCACTTTAAAATAATAACAGCAATATACCCTGTTAGTGACCTTTTAAACAAAAGATTTAAATTTGAGGTGGAGCTTTGCATCTTTTGTTCTTTAGAGGCTGAAACCATTAACCATTTGTCTTTCAACTGCCCTTACACCCTCTTTTTGGTCTGATGTCCATGATTAGCTGTTCTTAAAAATTTAAAAACTACCTTCTTTTGTATACAATATTTATTTATTTTATGGACAATTTGGATGCACATATTTCGGATACCATGAATCTTGTTAATTTGGGTAAATATCACATACATTCTTGTAAGTGGAAAGGCAGTACTCCCTCTTTTACTGTATTCATATGTTCTTTTATCAACTACTTCAAGTCGCTGAAAGCCATGGTTATAATGAACAGAAAGGCAAAAAACCTGCTCTCATCTATATCTCAATCCTTGCTTTTTTAGTGTCTCATCTTGCTCTTTTTTTTTCTTTAAGCATCTATTTACATATATTTTCCTGTTTGTAACTTACATTGTCTGCTGCTATGTTTGAGTGTGCTATGGTTTCATTTCCACCATTGTAGGTTTTTCCTCATTGTCTTGGATCCGTTTACCCATTCCCTAACTTGTTTGTATGTTTTGTACTTTTTCAATAAAATTTAAAAAAAGGAAAGAAAAAAAAAAGACTCACAGGATCCAGCAGAGCTACAGAGAACATGAGAAAAACAGAGAACAGGTGTGTTCAGAGTTCCTCAAAGACGACTGAGCTTCACACCCGTGAAAAAGAAAACATGTATTCATTCATCCATCATCAACCACTTATCCTGTGTAGTGAACAACGATGTGGATTTGTGCATTTTATATTGAATGAATGTGGAGCTACCCTAAATTCCTTTCTCCTCCCCAGAGAAGATGGGGAGGGGTCAAAGTTGCTTTCTCTAAGTGCTAGCCCGACCATAAAACTGGCACCATTTTGATTCCGAAGCTGATAACGCGGGGCCTGACTGTTAAACTGACAAAGGGACACGAGCCAGCCATTGGCATCTCCCTGAACAGCCTATCAAAACTGGCCCCCCCACACACGTTTCCGTGGCAACTGACCTTATTCTTTGTTTTATTACCACATCAAAAGGATACTCCTTGTCTCACCTAAGTGTGACATGTTCCAGACACTGAACTTTGGATGACAAAGGACTGCAGTCTCCAAAAGACTCAAAGCATCTAATTAAATTTAATTAAATCTTTAGTTACCTGAATATGTTTGCCTCTATTTGAGTAGTTATGTTAACTGTTGTTGCTATCTGTTGTTGATATTAGTGCTGAAAAGAAGTTACTTGTGCAGTGTTTTTATTTTCAGCAAGACACTCCTTCATCTAATGTAATCAATGCTTGTTCATAATACTTTCTTACAAAATCCCTTTAGAAATGATGACAAAGAAATGTTTTACTATACTCTTAATCGCCAGCTTGAATTTAAGGATGAATCAACAATATTCCCCGGTTCCTAAGGAGAGACGATCTTTGATTTAATCCAAGCTTTCCTCATGTAACCTGAGCTCCCCCAAGTGGACGAAATAAGTATTACATGCCCCCGTCGGAAATGTGCCTAGAACGGTACAACCGTTCAACCATTGAGGTTCGATTGTGGAAAATATTTGATTATAATACGTGCAAATAGATTTCTTTTCTTTAGACATTAAGTTTAGAAAGGCAGTCCCTGGGGAAACCTGAGACGCCCCCTGGGGAACCACGCCCCAGACAACAAAAGAGCGACACGCGACCTGCTCGCCAGACTCTTCCTTCTCGCTCTCCCACTCTCTTCGCTTCGCTGTTGGCTCTCTGGACGCTTCCAGGCAACGCCCTCAGTCGACCAGCGAAACAAACAGGCCCTTTGTTCGCTTGAAGCTACACACCTGAAGTGCCGCGACATCGATCTGCCTTCAGTTTGTTTTATTTTCTTTATTTCTTTTGTTTGTTAAAGTTATCAGTCCGTTAAGTTACACTGGACTAATTCAGGAACGACCAAGTTCCATTTTAAGCCTTTTTCGTCGAAGCCAACTTCACCGAGGTCAGACCAAGCCACGTGGTCTCGCCAGCTACAGCGAAGGAAACTTGAAAACAGCCGAATTGCCAGACGGAGGAGGCGTTTTCAATCAGACACGGAGAACCCCGGAGAATCCCTAGCAAAAAGCCAGGATCGGCAGCTAGCGTGGGACCCGTGCAACAGGCCAAAAGCAGGCTGTCGACCAGCAGTAAGACTTAACACACGTCCTGTGATCAGATGTCCATTTTAACTCCTAAACTATAGCATTAGTTTACTTTCATTAGCTCTTCTATGCCGTATGAGTCAAATGCTTCCCACAACCGAACCTCCAGGCTCATTGTTCAGCAAATGTTTATGTTCCCTGTATCCAACCATCTTTTTATCACCTTAGTTAGAGAATAAATTCACTGTAATATAATCAAGAGCTGTGTGTGTTGCCTATTTATAGTTCCTGCCAAGAGAATTGACCCTTTAGATATGAGACTGACTGACTGATTTAAGATAATTGAGCGATTATTAACTAACTGATCACTAGTAATAATTGTATAATTATTCAAAACTACCTAGAGGTCCGGAGACTCTAGGATTATAACAACTCCGGTGGTGCCCTTTACGAGGAAATTCTGATTTTATGAATAATAATTCATAATTGGGTATCAATTCTCATAAATTTATTAAAATGCATAACTAATAAATTTAGGTCCACTACACCTGCATACAGGGTCACGGGGAAACATGTATTGCGCATTAGTAAACTTGCTACAACATTGTATTAATTACATTTTATTCTTCACACAATGTTTAACACAACTCAGACAAGCGAGACAAACGCATTCACATTTATGTTCAAATCAAAAATATTACTTAATGTTCTTAGTCTGTGTGGCCAGGCTGGTGGTGGCGCTAACAGGAATCACCACCACTACCAGAATCTATCCGACAACACCACCTGGGGACTTCCACCCCAGGAAATGCTCTTTTTCTACTTTGACTAAACCTTTATACAAAGGCTACACAGGTTTATTACAGAGATGTGGCTCCAAAAGAATAACTTATTTATCGATAATCGGTAACTGGAAGTGCCTGAAAAGACGATGGTGAACACAAAATAATCAAATTACAATGGAATATGAAAGATTACAAATTTGGCAAACGAGTTTTTATTTTTAACACACTCCCAGTTGTTACTGATTATTAAACCAAACAAAAAAGCAGAGTGGGCCAGGGCCAGCTGTGGGGAGGCAGTCTAAGGGTGCGCTCCAACTTACTCTAATCGATGGTCACTGCAAATTGTCACTACCCCAGTGCCGCTAACACTACAGCGTGTCTAGCCTCCACCAAAAGCCGACCACTAGCACCTCTGAAAAGAACAAAACAACAAGTTAAATAAAACACAATGGACCAGTTGGTTATATCTAAAATATAAGCATAGTCAACTAGGGGAGTGCCAGTTGGAGGCACTACAGCCGGAGTGTACCAGCAGCAATAGTTAAGATCCTAATTTTACAAAGACAAAACAGCAGCTGACAACCTACAATTAAACACATACATATGAACAGATTTATAAAAGTAAATAACAGTTACCTCAGGCATTTATCATACTCTACTTGTTGCTCCTTAAGCTTCTCGTACCTTAACACAGGGTGCTCTGTGAGGAACAATACATCACGCCACTCCAGACAGGGAACCTTGGAATCAGCCAAACTACATAACAGGCAGGCAGTAGACTGCTGCAAAACATACAACCTCAGTCACTGGGAAAAGACAATGAAACGCAAGACAAGGTTTTTACTCACTCACCTACCAAGACATCACAGAGGATTCATGTGGCAACAGACAGGCAGCGAAAAAGCAAAGAGGCAGCCATGATACTACAGCTGCTTGAGGGGGTTTGATCTGGGTGGAGCTAATTTGATGCTCCAGAGGTGCGTTCAAGAGCAAGGCTAAAAACCTATAAGCCTGCATAGAAAACACACACCACTACATGTGCTTTAATTATATGTATGAGAACACCAAGCTGTACAAAAACTTGTCTGAATGAAGCAGATTTATTGAGACAATGTTTATCTGAGTGTGTTTATGAAATGCAGAAAGCAAAGTTTTGAGCTTTTGTAAAAGCATTTCCCCTTATTATGTCTCGAGCACAATAAATCGCAAAATCTTCAGTGTTCAGACTGTTTATCTGCAGATACAGCTAGTGTTACTCGATTGAGTCTCATATCGACTGCATTTCTGATTGTTCTTGTTTTAGTCTCAAACAAAGCACACTAGGGATTTTATTTCAAGACCACAACTGTGGGAATATCAAGCATTGTCTGTGCATTGTCTGATTTGTTAATATTTTAACTTTGATTGGATGTAAAACTTCAAATGCAACAACTAACTAATTAAAAAATTTTGTTGCTGTTAGGAGCTGTTACCCCTCCCTGCCCGCCTTCACACGCACTTGTAGAAAGTGAATGTGGGACAGCTGTGTCTGTCTAAGAGAAGGAGGACATGTCAGCAAAATCTTTATTATAAAATTTGGCTTCCTAAACTATAAAGAATTAATCTCAAAAACAACGTTCAAAATTAAACACAGCAATCTGTAAATCCGGCAGTGCGGCGCTTGCGGAGTCGAATGAAACCAAGTTAAACTTGTATTGCCACTTAGAAAGAAAGCATAAAGAAAGGTAAGCTTTGTGTAAGTGACTTAACAAAGCTAGCAAGCTTACCTATGCATACTGTATGTTTCAGGGCATGAATTTCAGGTGCTTGCCACCCAGCTAGGTGCATTAGCTATCTAATTTAGTTAACATATTGAGGAAAATAGGTAATGCAGTGTTAACTTTGTGAGAGACTGAGGGGACAGGGCATCTGGTGACAACTTGTTCGTAACTTACATTTTTGATTGGGATAAACAATGACGAGACAGTCCACAGGCAGCTATGTAGCTAATAGTTAAGTTATATCAACCTTAGCTAATGTCAGCTGCATACAGCTCCTGACAGTAAAGTTATGTGCTGTGGTACCGCTTCCTCATTTGGGTGAAAGAGCAAGCCTAGAGATGTGACAGCAGAGTTGAGACAGATAGGGTGCAAATTTTGAGTGTGACTACATAGTTGCACATCAAATATGAAAGCCAAGAATTAATGTTGAGTGTTTTTATGGGAATGTGAATCATTCAGATTAATTTGAGAAGTGCCTATGATCATGTTCCACATTTTATGTGCCATGTAGTGTGGGGCACTGGTCTTGGTCTTGACATGGTCTCAACCAGAGCCTGTCCTAACCTCCCTGGCACCCTAAGCAAAATCTGCTATGGGGCCTTCCTACTTGATTCATGAGCCGTGTAAACAATTTGCCATTGCGGCACAGTCACACATGACACTGTAGTGCTCTCACTACAATCCTTCCTCCTTTAAAACAGTAATAGGCCTGAATGGCTCATTTGTTGGAGCAGCAACTGTTTCATTAGGGTCTGAGCTGCTTGTATCTAATGCTGGTTGTACATCAATGTGCTCATACTGGCTGAGGCTGCCTGTATTTCACTTGCTAAAACAAATGAGGCTGGATTTGAATTAACTGTGCTTGTACTGGCTGATGATCCAGCATCTACTCTACTGTCAAACTGCAGTATAGACCCTGTAAATTATAAATAACAATAGGCTACTTGCAATTTATTAACGTTATCAACTGCATCAGGCCCGTTCAAACTGGCTCCCAGAGTTTTCTTTAATACATGTCAAAGTGAAAAATACTATTTATACTATGATCAGACTAAATACAAGGTGCTTATTATTTACTATGTGCATCCATATTACCCTGTCTGCCCAGCTAGTCAATGTCACTGATTTCCATCTGCATTATTTCAGATTTGAAACTACACCTTGACTGAGAGACAGATACTGTCTCGTTTGAAAATGATGTGCGCACACGAGGAGTGCCACCACATCCGTGTATTGTCTGGATTGGTCGGCACCATAGATTGTATAGGTCGACACAGATGTTGCTGCCAGAATGCGCAAATTTAATTTTGTGTTACCTGACTGCAGTTCACTTTCATTGAGTTTTTCTCTTATCGTACTCAGAAGCATGGTTATCTCTTCATCCTTTCTTTAAATTGTAAACATTGACACCAGGTTTCACCTTTTACAAGAGAGTGCGGGGCCCTGCCTAATATGCAAGGCCTTACACAACGTGCAAAGTGAGCGTATAGGACGGTCTGGCTCTGGTCTCAACCCCTCAGCATCTTGGTCTTGTCTCGGTCTTGATACTCTCTGGTCTTGGTCATGGCTTGGATGGTCTTGACTATGACACTAAATACAGCTGCTATTTGCTGTTATCTCTGGAGAAGGTAAACCTTCCCTAGAATGACTGAGAGTAGCCTATTATTTGTTGCTACTACTCCAGCTGATAGTTGTAAACCACTCCAGTCCCTTTCCAGCAGCCTGTTTGATCCAAGCATTCTAATGGCCAAACCCTGAATATGTGCAGGTCAGTCTGTGGGATTCTCCAGTCCACTGACTGTCTGTATTTGACCCTCAGTGCCTATTGACCGTTGCATGTTGATTGAAAGTATACAAAAAAGGAAGTCAGAAACCACAAAAGCAGCTGTTGCTTTCATAGTGTGCACCTGCCTGTTCTTAGAGTCAATGTCATCTGACTTCATATCTTCTACTGCCACCTGTAGGTCTTTGTAAACAAATGTTCTGAGGAGTTTTTGTAAAGCCTCTCTGCTTCCTTTAACCAGTGTGTCTTTGGCACAGTAATACACAGCAGAGTCCTCTGGCTTTAAGTTGGACAGTCTGCAGCACCATGCTGTTGCTATCATCTCTACTGATTTCTATTCGTCCTTGCACACTGCTGGCATAAGTGTTACTACTGGCAACAGAGAAGCCAACCCCAATCCATTCCAGTGATTTTCCTGCAGGTTGTCTTATCCAGTGCATACTGCAGCAACTAAATGTGAAGCCAGATCCTCTGCAGGAGAGACTGAGAGTCTCCCCAGGCTTTTTCACTACTGAACTGGAAGGAATGGACTCCATACTCTGACCTGTACAACCTGATGAGATGAAACGAGAGAGAAACCACAGAAGAAAGTGAGACAGTCATCTGGGAAGTTTTCTGGGATCACTGACTGACCATCAGTCGATGTTGTCTGATAAAAGATAAAACAGCAGGAAGCAGGAGAACTCACAGGGCAGAGAGAGAGCAACCAGCAGAAGAGTGAGTGTGTTGATCATCCTGAGGCTGGAGATGTGACCTCTGATGCTCCACACAAAGTACAAGAGCAGTCAGCAGGACAGAAGTACACTGCACAGACTGAAGATTTGCATCAGGATATCACGGGGAGGGAGGGGCTCATGCACAGGCACTCTGTTAGAGTTTAGATTTATTGTATCATTTATTTTGTATTCATGTTTTAACGTAGCTGATAGCCATCCATATTGTATAAAATATCAGAAAACAGACATTTCAAACAGAAAACTGCAGCTGGTTAGATTTTATATGTTAAAATGTTTCAGTATTCAAGAAAAGGAAATTAACGTTTTGGAGTTGAAACCTGTGTGACGATATGCAAAAAAACTAACAGCTGTAGTGCACAGGGAAAGGTCTGCTGGTTTATCTGTCAAATAATGTATATGAAAGTATCATAATTAAATCTAAGATTAGACATTTTAAACCACTGAACTGTAAATGCTGTTTATTGTTCAGAGTTGTTTTAATTAAAATCTATGGAACAAGCAAGATGCAGATTTAGTAATATGATTTTACATTCTTATCTCTGATTAGAATTTTTTTTTTTCTAATCAAACATTAGTGTTTCTCACAAAGAGTTCTGTAAAACTGCAGTAAAGATGAGTCCTGTAGGATTTTGTACAGCTGCTCAAGTCACTGAGTCTCGAGCACAATAATAAACAGCAGAATCTTCAGTCTTCAGACTGTTTATATGCAGATACACCTGCTGTCTGTTGTTGTCTCTGGGGATGGGAAACTGTGTATCAACTGTTATCCTCTCTGCAGTCAGATGGAAGACATCTGAGTTTTGCATTGACTCCTCCTTACAGTGTGGAATTGGATATGACTTGGATCTCAGTTACTGTTTGGTGAAACTGGAGAATCAATGTTTACTGTACATGACTCATTCCTCCAAGTCATGTTTCAGTATAATTTGTGTAATCGGGTGGCAAACATATTATTAAATTGTTTGCTTCATTATTAAGAGTCTGTTTCATATGAAGACTTCAGTTAATCAATGTCTCAAATTTGCACACATCTGTAGCATGCAGGTGCTTAGAAAGTCTTACTTTTTTACTTTTACATTAGTACTTATGTGTGTGTCTATGAAGATTCTCAGTCATCCAGGTCATAGTTATCCAACGAAGGTTAAAATGAAGGGCAACTGGACTTGGTTGAAGCTACTGGAAGACGTTTCGTCCCTTATCCAAAGGACTTCTTCAGGACTTCTTCAGAACTGAAGAAGTCCTTTGGATAAGGGACGAAACGTCTTCCAGTAGCTTCAACCAAGTCCAGTTGCCCTTCATTTTAACCTTCGTTGGATACTTATCTGTGTGTGTGTTTGACATTTGTTTTTCCACTACTCTTAGTAATGTGTAGTTCCTTTTTGTTCTGCTGTTGTGACATGCTAATGTCCCCCCAGGAACAAATTAAGTATCTAGCCTGTCTATAAGTAAGCCATTAAATTTAACATAACTCTTATTAGGATTTGGTTTAGGGTTACACAGATTCATCACATTTAACCAGAGTTTTTAAAAGCAAGGAATAAAAACAGGTTTGCATTTAACTTGTTTATATGTATTTAGTTTGCAAATTAATTGAACATTCAGCCAAATAAGATAAAAATAAGACATCAGTATACAGAATGTTCATAACTGACAGTGGCAATCAGAAATGTAAAAAAGAAAGAGATACTAAGACAACTGAATGTTGATAGTGGTAGTGGTAAATAGAGTAGGTAGTTTTTGTATGACTCTCCTATTATTGTATCTCACTGTGTCTCCTCGTGCACAGTAATACACAGCTGTGTCTTCAGGCTGCACATTCTGTCCGTTTAGAGTCACTCTGTTGCTGGAAGAGTCTAAGTCAATACTGAACTTGTTCTTTAATGAATCTTTGTAGTATGTGGTGGATCCAGCTCTCATTCCAATCCACTCCAGTCCTTTCCCTGCAGGCTGTCTGAGCCAAGCTGTGTAGTAGCTGCTTACAGAATAAGAGACCTGACAGGTGATGGTCAGACGTTGACCTGGCTGCACAGTCACAGAGGCTGGCTGTGTCAACTGTTCACACTTCACACCTGTTAAAAAAAGAAAATGTTTTGTAACAAATGATCAAGTTATACTGCTAAAGAAGAACTGCTGACTTTGACAAATCCAGACAGACTCACATCCAGCTGCCAACAGCAGCAGCAGAGCTACAGAAAACATGGTTTATGTTGAAAGTGACGTGCTGTGAACTCCACTGACAGCCTGATGGGAAGTTTTTATAGCTGAGTAACAAGGAAGGTCACTGAGTTTGCATAGAATCAAACACATGAAGCATCAATGTTGGTCTAACTGGAGCCAATAGAAGAGTCTGTTGACTGTTATTATATCTGCAGAGTGAAAACATGCCTGGAAATCACCTCTGCTTTACTTATGATGTTTGAATTTCACCTCGCACTAAATTGTAACATTTTGAAAATGTCCTTGTGTTTACCAAAATTAAATTACCTTTAACTTTTAACTTTTAACTTTTAACTTATACTGAATCAATAATGCTTATAGGTATTGACAATACAATATTAAACCATTATTTACATTATCATATAATTGCAACAATGACAAGGATCATTATTCATTCATTATAATTCTAAATATGAACATATTCATTAAAATCCCAAACAAGGAGCAACCACCATGAATGTGTGTTCAGTATGTTTTCAAAAGATTAAAACTCACTTTAAATATGATGTGAGCTGTCTTACTGTGAGAATTCATTCATCACTGTCAGCACCTAAATCACATTCACAATTAACTTCAAGCATAGAAACACAGCATTTTATTGGTATGAAAACGTAAGTCTGATGCTACTGGTTTGCAGGTTTGCATAAAAGACTTTTTTAATGGTTTCATTGTCTGCAGATGTTTGAAGACACAGACATACGGTGAAAGTTGGAGCCTCTAGAGGAAAACAGCTGCTCAGGATCAGAAATGCAAAAAACCAAGTTCTTTCACTCTTTAGCTTAGATGAAAACTTTGTATATGTTAGTGTTTATAATGCTCACCACATTTTACCTTTATCTGTGTGTGGATGTGTCAGAAATAAAAACCTGTTAAAACCCTACGTTAGTAAAACTCTGAATGTCTACATTTCGCTGTCCTGTGGAAATTTTGTGTGAAATAAACCACTTTAGTATCAATCATTTACTGTTGTGTAACTTAATTTTGCTAAAATAAGCATTTTAATTCGATTCTGATTTTATCTTGTCATTATACACGTATAAATGCTTTAGACATATGCTAATTAGCTCATTTTATTTAATGTCTGCCATTAGTTGCAAATAGTATCCTATACATATACCAATCCATCATTTCCCTCTCAAATTCATATTTTGTTTGGGAGAATGTGTCTTTAGTGATTTGATTTGCTAGATATGATGCTCATCAACAAGATTCCGACCACTTCACCTACAATACATTAAAACTCATCAACAGTCTGGTGTAAACGGTGAGTAAAGCCACACAGTATTATTTATTGTGTTGCCTTTCATTCACTTGATATGAAATAGTGGCACTGCTGCTGTGTTTTTGTAGTATTTCAAAAACCCTTTTGCACTGCACGGTACCAGCTCGCCTCGCCTCGACTCTACTCGCTTTTTTGGGTTTTCCATTGTGGAAAAGTTGTATCTGTACCTGTTTCCACGTACTTTTTCTTGGATCACCTCCGTCGAGGTTCCAAGCGAGCTGAGGCAATACTAAAATGTGATGTGAAAAAACAGCAGACTACTGATTGGTCAGAGAGAATCGTCACTATTCACTGCATCATCATTGCGCGCGCCTGACAGAGGCCAGAAACAGAAAGTTTTATATTTTACAATTTTCATATGTTAGTTCATCACTAAACCCACTTCTTCTTCTTCTTCTTCTTCTTTATTTAGATTTCGAATATTGACATTTTACTACACTACATTGAGGAGTACTATCTCTAGGTACTATCTGCAATGGAAAATGGAGCACGGCCAAGTCGAGGCCAGAAAAACAGCATTGGATTACGTTCTCTGATTTGAGAGGTGTTCAATCAGTTTTTTATTATATGTAGGCCTACTCCCATGACTTAAAGCCAACTACTGACCCTAAGCAGCAGACAGAGGATTGTGGATATTTTAGTCTTTTTATCTCAGTGTGATGTGAGAGGGTTCAATCATGACAATTTCAGTGTTTGTTCTGCAGCCTTTTTATAGTAGTACTACAATAGTGATCAGTGGCTGTGATGCTGCTAGGTGGTTTATTAGAGGCTGGTCCTATTTGTGCATGCATTAGCAGGGTGGCCGTGGAGTATACGGTGAAAAGTTCTGGTGGGCTGGTCTGAAATAAAGTCCAGATCCATTTTTTACTCCCAGTCCGTCCCTGCCTGAGGATCACATTATGAAGGTTATGGAGAGACTGGTTCTGGCACATTTGAGACCACAGGTGATCACCTCCATTGACCTACTGTAGTTTGCCTACCGCCCTGAGGTTGGTGTGGAGGATTCTATTATCTACCTGCTTCAGCTAACTCACTCACACCTGGATAAAGCTGGCAGCATTGTGAGGATCATGTTCTCTGATTTCTCTAATGCTTTTAACACGATCCAGCCTTTACTGCTGCGGGAGAAGCTCCAAAAGATGCAGGTGGACACCTCCACAACTTCCTGGATTATTGACAACCTGACAGACAGACCACAGTTTGTGGGAATGAGGGGTGGTGTGTCTGAACAGGTGGTCAGCAGCAAAGGAGCACCACAGGGGACTGTACTCCCACCATTTCTCGTAACGCTTTCCACCTCGGACTTCCAGCACAACTCAGCAAGGACCGTAACAGAAAGTCATTCCTATCCACTGCTATTACCATACACAATAACTGTCCTCCTGTGCAGGGAGAGGAGACTGAACATTAAACTACAGTTAATGCAAGTGATGCATCTTGAATATGCGCACAGTTGCACTTGTGTATACATCTCAGTTTTGTAAATATACACAATAAATATATCTGGTCTGTACATTTTTTTTTGTAATCTCTGTGAATTTTGCTGCTGCAACACCGCAATTTCCCCTTGGGGATCAATAAAGATAGATCGATCGATAGATGTGGACATCATTAAATTAAATGTAGCAATAAAGATTTAAACTGTCATAATACAAGAACTTAAGGACTCAAAGGCAGACTCGGAACAGTAGAATGATAGTGTTAAAGGCAGATGAAAAGTCCAGGAAGAGCAGCCGGACGTAGGAATCCCTGCTCTCTAGGTGGGTGAGAGCAGAGTGGACGACAGCTGACACTGCGTCAGACACAGACCGGTTCCTCCTATAGGCATACTGATGGGGGTCCACATTGATGTTAATGTTGTGTCCTTTATGGGGGCCAGAACCAGGCGTTCAAAGCATTTCATGATCAATGGAGTGAGGGCTACGGGACGATAGTCATTCATACTTTTCACCGCTGATTTCTTGGGCACTGGTACAATAGTGGACGTCTTGAGACAAACAGGCACAGTAGCTAAGGAGAGTGATAAGTTAAAAATGTCCTTTAGCACCCCAGTAAGATACTGAGCAGTCTGTCAGAACCCGGCCGGGGATGTCGTCTGGGCCTGCTGCCTTGCGGGGGTAAATCCTCCGCAGCGTCGTCCTCACTTCCTCAGCAAACACACTGAAAGGTAGCTCACCTGGAGGAGTTGGATAAGTCAAAACGAGCATAGAAGGTATTTAGAGCATCAGGAAGGGATGGGTCCCGAGGACATTCTGCATCCTTCCCTTTGTAGTCTGTGATGCTCTTAATGCCCCTCCACATGCTCCAGGGGTCAGTGATGGAAAAATGGCCCTGTATCCGTAGGGCATAAGTACCCTTAGCGTTTTTGATGCCATCCATTAGTTCCCTCCTTGCTGCTCTCAGTGCCACTGCATCTCCAGGCCTGAAGGCTGATCCAGGCTGCACATTCTGTCCGTTTAGAGTCACTGTTGCTGGAAGAGTCTAAGGGGGCTTTCACACCTACCTCGTTTGGTCCGGACTTTCGGACATTTCAGTTTGGTCCAAACCAAATTTGCAGATGTGAAACCTCCTCGGGACCACGGTCCGGATCAAAGAGACAGAATTTGGTCCGACCAAAAGAGGTAGTCTCGGTCCGGATCAACCTGAACCATGGTTCCGTTCATTTCTGGTGTGAAAGCATTTTTTGGATGGTTCGGACTTTCAGGCTATTTAGCCTACAGGAAGTTCGCCGGTTGCCGTTTAAACCGGAAACAAATAAATGCATGGAGAAATGCATTGAAATATGGGCACAATTATAAATCTCCCGTGACAGCTCATCTTTTGATACAGACGGCCACTAGGCCATTAGTAGCCTATCACACTGCCATCGCTCAATGAGGACATTTAATTGCGAATTTGAACTAGCCTTCAGTATAGTTGGTGCTGCAGGTAGTAGCCTAATACCATAATAATAACAATGCATTGTTTCCTATACGTTCATTTATTTGTGCCGACCGCCACAATATCAACACTGACCGCCACAGATTGATTTTCGATTTTTTTTTAATAAGCCTATTTAAAATCATAGGCCTATTTGATTGTAGAGCGCCGTAGTGCATTCTCGCAGCACTTCCTCTCACTCGTACCTCTCTCTCTCTCCCTCATGGAACACAGCTGCACAAATCTGTAGGAGCCTAGCTAATAAGGAGAGAAGTTAATGTTATGTGATTACAGCTGGATTTTCGTGACTAGCACGCTGTATATAGCTGTTAGTCAAAATTGATCTCACTCGCACACGCATGCCCCCCCGCAACAGTTACACTGTCATTCTGTGGGAAACACTGAAATGTAGTAGCAAATATGCATATGTAGCCTACATTTTTTTATTCATTCATTCTTGTCAAAGCTCTCCGCTGAACTGTTTAATAAACAAATCAATGTCAAGTAGCCTACAGGGAGACGCAGCCAACATAGATGATGACGACAGGACGCAGGTCTGTCATGTAAGTTCCTTTAGTGCGGTCGCAGAATTACAGTGTGAAACAAACCAAAACTAACCGAATGTATCAAAACATGAACTTTGGTTCGGACCTTGGTGCGGACTTTCAGGTGTGAAAGCCCCCTTAGGCAATACTGAACTTGTTCTTTAGTGAAGCTTTGTAATGAGCTGAAGCCAGCTCTTATTCCAATCCACTCCAGTCCTTTCCCTGCAGGCTGTCTGATCCAAGCTGTCCAGTAGCTGCTAACAGAAAAAGAGACCTGCCCTTTTATGAAAAGCGCTGAGATAACTGTTGTTGTGATTTGGCACTGTATAAATAAAACTGAATTGAATTAAATGGCATTGACAGATGGAGTTCCAGTCGCTGCTGATCGTAAACACCTTATATTTAAACTTTACTATACAAAATGAAGTCAAGTTAACACGACTTTTGTTCGAGTAGAAAATTATTAACTTTCACAATATCCAGTGTACATGAGAAGCAGGACTGATAAGTTTTAGTTCAGTCCAGGGCTCTGACAGCCTGAAAGATGAGTAATGTAGGATTTTGTACAGCTGCTCAAACAACTCCAGTCACTGTGGCTCTCGAGCACAATAATAAACAGCAGAATCTTCAGTCTTCAGACTGTTCATCTGCAGATACAGCTGCTGTCTGCTGTTGTCTCTAGAGATGGTAAACCGGCCTTGAACTGACTGGGAGTAGAATGTGCCGCTACTATCAGTATAGATAAAAGCAATCCACTCCAGTCCTTTTCCAGGAGCCTGTCTGACCCAGCCCATGTGGTAGCTGCTGAATGTGAATCCAGAGGCTGTACAGGTCAATCTGTGGGATTCTCCAGGCCTTTTAACCACTGGTTCAGATTCTGTCAGAGTCTGACCATCAACACCTGTAAAGACATTTTTTTTAGCTTAATTAAGTTTGTACATGAAATAAGAACTGTGTCAAATTGAGGTCAGATGATCACCTGCCCAGCAGACAGTTAAAAGCAGCAGTCCTGTCCTATAGTCCATCATGTTAAACTGTGTGTCCACTGTTCTCTGTCATCTTCTCTGCAGTCAGATAAGTAGAGGTGGAAGACATCTGAGTTTTGCATTGACTCCTCCTCACAGGGAGGAGAGAGCTGATAGTGTTTGGTGAGTATATTAATGCTTGTAAAATATCAACATAAATGTCAAATCAACATCAATAAGCATATTTCTGTTCCACAGGGTCGTACTGCAAAAATAATTCTGCCTGGGAATCTAATGTTAGCCCAGGCCGACATCTTCACGTTCACAACAGACCCACTTATTGTAACTATTTCAAAGAAATATTTGTGTCTTTTCACTGATTATTCCAGTAACACATATTTTACTTTTTTTACTCAAAGCCAACTGTCTTCAGTTTCAAGAGTTAGTCACAGTCACTATTTCCATGCATATGCATTTGCTGCTTTCCTAAAGAGTATTATTAAGTGTTGCTACTTTAAAACAAAACTACATAAATATGTTGAGGGCGGCTCTGCTAGCATGTTCTTTTTATAAATTGTATCCATGTACTTGTGATTAATTCAGTCAGATACACAAACACTGTTATGTTGTGTAAAACAAAAGTTGCAGAGAAAACTAAAAGGTTTATTTTCCTCTCTGCAGTCAGATTAGTGAAGGTTGAAAACATCTAGTGTTTGCATTGAATTGTTCTCACAGGAAGGACAGAGTTTGGCATTTTATTTGTTGGACATGAGTTGTAACACCAGCCAACTAATATGATAGGCTTAATATGAAGTAGAATTTGGTGATTTATTATATAGTCAGATTTAACAAAGTATCGTCCAACAAATAACAACTTTAACCATACTCACAACTCAATTTTCATCACACAAAAACTTGACCTTGTTAAACTGTGAGATTACATTATATTCTTCATTTTAATCTTTCATCAAGTCTACAAAGTGATTTTCATATTACAGTAAATAAAAATCTGACACACCCAATGCACTCCCAAAAAATAAGAATCATTTGATGATTATTAAATAATAATTCAGAATTTACATTTTTATTCAAATAGGTCAAACTAAACTAACTAAGAGGCTGAAGAACTTACTGATGCATTTACCATCAATGTAATGTGTCTTGTTTTATGAAAAAGTGATATAAAGAAGGAATTATTAGGTGAAGAGCTTTTTAAAGCACAGTTGTGAGCTGAAAAAATGCTGTACATGAATATTGTGAGTCAAACAGGTAAGACACATTTTGGAAAAAGCCTCCACTGTGTTTTATATTATTTTACTAAACCATGTTATAATCCTTCTCCTTTTTCACTGACAATATGTCTGTTTCTCTCTGTAACAGTGAACTGGTGTTGAAGTCATTAGTGGTCTGAGGGCTCCTCCTCTGGTGGCTTCATGTTACAAGTGTTCAAGCACTGAGGGGTTTTTCTTCAGGTCTACTGATGGTTTGTGTTATTGTGGATCTCTGGCACAGTAATACACAGCAGTGTCTTCAGGCTGCACATTCTGTCCGTTTAGAGTCACTGTGTTGCTGGAAGAGTCTAAGTCGATACTGAACTTGTTCTTTAGGGAAACTTTGTAATATGCGGTGTATAAGAGACCTGACAGTTGATGGTCAGACGTTGACCTGGCTGCACAGTCACAGAGGCTGGTTGTGAAAACTGTTAAAAAAGAAAATGTTTTGATACAGATAGAATAAAAGTAGAATCAGTAACATTCTGCATGGATCTAAATATATACACACTGTATACACACTATATTTGATCAGTACAATTTACATTCTACATCTACGATGTTTAGATATTTACACACTATATACAACCAATATATGATAATTATTTACAACCAAATAAATAAATATGATCAAGAATGATGTCAAGAATCAAATGTATGAAGCATCAATGTTGGTGTAACTGGAGCCAATAGAAGAGTCTGTTGACTGTTATTATATCTGCAGAGTGAAAACATGCCTGGAAATCACCTCTGCTTTAGATATGATTTTAATTGTGTTATACATTCAATTGTAAGAAAATGTGAAATTTAAAACAATAACTAAAAAAAGAACTATTGAATATAGAAATAAGTATGTAATATGAATACAAAGAAAAGGAGTTCATGCTTGGGGTCTAACAATGTGAAATATGAGTACTGTAGGTTTTTGTACAGCGGCCTAATCAACTCCAGTCACTGTGGCTCTCGAGCACAATAATAAACAGCAGAATCTTCATTCTTCAGACTGTTCATCTGCAGATACACCTGCTGTCTGCTGTTGTCTCTGGAGATGGTAAACCGGCCTTGAACTGACTGAGAGTAGTATTTGCTGCTACCACTACCACTGATATAAGCAATCCATTCAAGTCCCTTTCCAGCAGCCTGTCTGATCCAAGCGTTGTTATAATTGCCACCAAACCCTGAATATGTACAGGTCAGTCTGTGGGATTCTCCAGGTCTTTTAACTACTGGTTCAGATTCTGTCAGTGTTTGAGCCTCAGTACCTGCAGATATTTAAACAGCTTATTAGTTAATATACAATAGTTACATATTATCAGCATCTTTCCAGTAAAGAATTTCATTGATCTTACCTGCCCAATTAAAAGACAGGATGAGAAAAACACCCAAATAATCATATCTGATCATTTTAAATCTGGTTGTCTCTGTCCAGTCTACACTGTAAATGTCAGTGATTCAGTCTCTGTCCTTCACTCTGAAGCACATTTGTAGAGATGGAAGAGATCAGAGTTTTGCATTGACTCCTCCTCACAGAGAAACACACCACATCTGACAGATCTCTGGAAAACAGTGTTTTACATCATTCATTTGTATTCTGATTATAATATTATAATCAGAATTATAATTCATCATATGATGAACTTTTTAATACTGAAGATTATTTTAAAGTCATTCAATAGTAAGATTATTTATAAACAAAATAGATGTTTTAATTATTTTTTTAACAACATTTCGAGGGCCATCCATATAATGCCAAATATATTCCTAACACCTCCTGTTAAAAATCAAAAATCAAAAAGCACACGTTAAATTTAACAATGAGGAAGTCAGAAACCACAACATCAGCTGTTGCTTCCATAGTGTGCATGTGTGGGTTTTTAGAGGCACTGTTTCTATTTAGATAGTGTCATCTGACTTCATATCTTCTAATGTCACCTGTGGGTCTTTGTGAACAAATGTTCTGAGGAGTTTTTTTAAAGCCTCTCTGCTTCCTTTAACCAGTGTGTGTGTGTGTTTGGTGCAGCAATATATAGCAGGGTCCTCACCCTTGGGGGACACGCATGGGAGGAAGCGGACAGGCAAAGCAGCTGGGACGGACTCTGTCTCTGGTGTTCACAGACATTTTTAACACCTCACTGGAGACATGCCATGCGCCAGCCTGCTTCAAAGCCTCCACCATCATCCCTGTCTCCAAGAAACCAAGGACCACTGGAATAAATGACTACAGACTCGTCGCCCTGACCTCTGTGGTAATGAAGCCCTTTGAATGCCTTGTGTTGTTCAACCTAAAAATCTATCACAGACCCACTCCTGGATACCCTACAGTTCGCCTACAGAGCCAACAGGTCTGTAGATGATGCAGTTAAACATGGCCCTTCTCTACATCCTCCAGCACCTGGACTCCGAACCTATGCCAGGATCCTGTTTGTGGATTTCAGCTCTACTTTCAACACCATCATCCCGGCCCTGCTGCTGGACAAGCTCTCCCAGCTGAACGTGCCTGACTCCACCTGCAGGTGGATCAATGACTTCATTACGGACAAGAAGCAGCATGTGAAGCTGGGAAAACATGTCTCTGATTCCAGGACCATCAGCACCCCTCAAGGCTGCCTTCTCTTCTCCCTGTACACCAACACCTGCACCTCCAGTCACCAGTCCGTCAAGCTCCTGAAGTTTGCGGACAACACCACCCTCATTGGGCTCATCTCTGGTGGGGATGAGTCCGCCTACAGGTGGGAGATCGATCATCTGGTGACCTGGTGCAGCCAGAACAGTCTGGAGCTCAACGCTCTGAAGACAGTGGAGATGGTCGTGGCCCAGCCCCACCCTCCCCCATCATCCTTTGTGACTCCTCCGTCACCACTGTGGACTCCTTCCGCTTCCTGGGCACCATCATCTCCCAGGAGCTCAAGCGAGAGCTGAACATCACCTCCTTCACCAAGCAGAGGATGTACTTCCTGCGGCAAAAGAAGTTCAGCCTGCCAAAGACAATGATTGTGCACTTCTACACCGCCATCATTGAGTCCATCCTGACCTCCTCCATAACCTTCCGGTACGCTTCACGGCCACGGAAAAAGGCAGGCTGCAGCGTATCATTTGCTCTGCAGAGAAGGTGATTGGCTGCAATCTTCCATCACTTCAGGACCTGTACGTCCAGGACTCTCAGGCGAGCAGGAAAGATTGCAGCTGACCCCTCCCACCCTGGACACAAACTGATTCAGACTCTCCCCTCTGGAAGGTCCATCAGAACCAAAACCTCTCGCCACAAAAAATAGCTTCTTCCCATCTGCAGCTAGCCTCATCAACAAGGCCTGGGTCTCCCACTGACACTCCCCCCTTTCAAATAATACAAATGTCTCTGCACATGTAAATACTATTTCATTTCATATCATGCACGAACCTGGCAAATTGAACATATTTGTTGTTAATTGTAAATCTTTGTTGTTGTATATTTTTATATTGCCAATGTATATATTCCGTTGCAATACGTCTGCACAACACAAACCCAGAATAATTTTTTTCTTTTGCACATGTCTCTGCAAATAGTTGTCTTTTTAAGTCTATTCTTGTCTATTCTTGTCTATGTCTTGGCATTGTCTATTCCATATTTATATATTTCTATATTTCTTTATCTCAACTGTATGTTTGTCTACGTGTAGCACCTTATCACCAAAGCAAATTTCTCGGATTTATAACACTACTTGGCAATAAAACTCCTTCTGATTCTGATTCTGATTGTAGGCATAAGAACGGGTTCCCTTGGGAGTTCATTTGGGGGGTTGTAGTGTGGTGGTGAACATGGTTAAAGCTGTTGTCTCGAGAGCACATGCGAAGCTGCAGGTGGGTTGCCATTTTATGGTTACTTTACCGGGCTGTCAGGCTACCAATGTAACCACTGCAAGTAAAACGTAAATACTAGGGGGAGTATGGGGGGGAGCTTAGCTAGTTTTTGGATAGGCAGTTAGAGGGACAGAGCTGCGGTGATGTTTTGGCTGTGTTTAAAGCTGTAAAGGTAGGTGGGAATAGAGCTGGTGGTTTACACCGAACTGATTCAAGAACAATTGTAAGAACAAGTTGAGATTAAAACAGTGGAATTAATTTGCGACTGATCAATGGTCAGAGCTTGTATCTGCGAGTGTAACCTTAGTGTTTGTGGTATTGGAAGCGATAGCAACCGAAAGCCCAGCGGAGCTGCCAAGAGAAAGAAAAAAATAGATAATGAAAAGAAAGAATCAGCTGCAATAAAAAAAATTCCCTCTAATAAGCAGATTTTTCAAAAAAGCAATAAATGAAGAGGAGGCCAAGCTAGCCAATGTTAGCTTGGAAGTAAGTTACTAAGTTACTCTACCAGCTATGCTCAGCCTCAGTAAGTTAACTGTAACGTTAGCTAACTTTAGGAAAGAAACGGAAAAAGACAAAGGGGACACCGGACAGCAAACAGAACGGTGCAACTCTACCTCAAGTACAACTGCAGTGGCAGATACTATAATCTGCACTATGGGGATCGATTACAGAGAGCGTCTCAAAGGGATTTCAGCCTTTCAGAATCTGGCGGCTAACTATACAGCACAGAGGGGGAACGAGGCGGGCGGAAAGAGACGTTATTATTATATTCTTATTATATAGGCTAGTCACCGTCCCCCAGGAAAATATAAAGCTTTGCTTGTTGCTAGCTGGACTTTGAGGACTTGATCGGCTAAAGTTACTTTGCGAAGAAAAGACCAAAACAGAACTCCTAAAGGTGAGAGCTATTATGCTATCTGTGATTTTTTTGCTGAGTTTATATGCTGTTTGCATGTCATGTGTATTGCTTCATTATGGTGTGATAGCTGCTATAAACCTGTGTGAGAGTTAGTTTGTCAAGTGCAGGATATGTTGGCTTTAGGAGTGTATGAATGCCCAGCTCACTCAAAGGCTCGTGCAGACTACACAATTTTCAGCGTCGGCCAATGGCCGTGCCGTTCACACTACACAACTTGCGATCTTGTGACGGGAGTCTTGAAGTCGTTGTGGCGTTCACACTACCTGACTGATCAGTGACACAGCGTCAAACACTACACAAGCTGACAGCGACTCTGTCACCCGACACTGGTCTCCTAACCACCTTTTGTCAAGAAATGATGCAAACCTAAACACGAAACAGCTGTTGTTTGTTATTATAAAAATAGCAATTATAAAGAAAAGAATATGGGTTAAAGAATGGATTAGCACACGCAGGTAGCAGGGATTGTCTGAGCTACAGAGAGAGCTGGAGTTGAGTAAAAGGTTTTTTGGGACTCAGCCAGCAGCCTGCTCTTATTGGCTGAATGTGGATGTCGAGTTGGCCGACTCCTCCAGATATTTGGCAATTTGGCATGCTAGATATCTGGCAGACGTCGGCAATGTGTCAGTGATATGTTGGGGAGCCGTTTTGATGCATCATGGAGTAGTTCACATGTAACGACTGGTGACTATCTAACTTGAGCCAACTGAAGCACAAAATCAAAATATATTTTACATGCTTTGTAGTAATGTTAGCTTACCTGTCCAATAGGATGAAAGCCAACTCTGGGTCTGTTTTTATACCCAAAACAAAGCGGAGGTTTCTCCATGATTCAAAAGCCCTGCCGATGTTGATCCGTATTTTCGTACGAAGTCGATCCGATTCACATTTGGCCTGACGAGCTTCAGTAGATAAAACTTTTTTTTGGTTTTTTATCCTAATGTGGAGTTTGTGTTGGAGTCTGTGTTGTGCTGGGAGCAGGTCGTTTCTTAGTGTTAGCAGACTCCATGTCGTAAGTTGCAGTGTCGTCGCTGCTGAGTGCAAAGTCAGTAGACAAAGCGAGAGCCTCGGGAGCGCGCATGCAGGTGTCAGTCACTGGATTTAGTGGATAATCCGACCCGGAGCGTTCATATAGGAATAGGAATACTTGCCTTCAGAGTTAATAGCCAAACCCGGCAAGTGGATCATTTTAATGTCAGATTACAACCCCTTCACACACAGGCAATAAAAAAGGATTAATTTTAGTAGAAAAACTACATATAGCCCCTTTAACTTCCAGCCAAGCTGGCATGTAAAATCACACATATTGGTGAATAGTTGATGACTACTCCAGCTGAGCAGGCAGCAAGTATGTCAGTCCAGTTCTATAAACCAAGTACTGCCATCTCACTCACAAATCACAATACAATTATACAATGAATTAAATCATCCCAAAACAGTTTATGGCTCAAGACTATGGCAAAATAGTGTTCACTGAAAATTATCCAAGCAAAAAGCACACTAGTAATCCTGAAACATGACTTACTGAAGATACAATGTCACAACACAACACAGTGTAACTTTATCATGTAACGAGCATGGATTAGTTCAACATCAAGATGATAAAAATATTAATGTAACGTTAGTGGGAGTTTACCTGAGTTTCCAGCATGTTGTGTGAAGCTGGCTCCCTACCTGTCTATAGCCGCTCTCACTCTGCCTTTTTTAGGGAGTACTGTGCCAATATGCTGATGTCTCGCTGCGCTGAATGAAAGGTACGGCGCCGGTGTCGATCCGCCTCTGAGATGGTAACGTTGAAGTAACAGAGCCTGAACATGTCTGAGTGAAAAGCCACAGCCTGCATGCTGGTGTCCTGCGTTTATTGCACGATTTCTTTATGAAAGTGGTTGTGTTTCGGATTCTGCTCGCTCATGAGTTCAAGCGAGCACGCGTACAAGCACATGCCTGGTTGCAATCTTAAAATCGCACCGCTAGTGGGCGCTGAAAACTACATAATGCCCCTTTAAAATAGCCTAATTACGGGCTTTAGCATCGTATGTGTGTCTGTGCATATTGGTGGAGTCTTTTTGGTGGGGCAAAGGTTCTATTAGGTGCCTGTGGTTTGCTGGGTGTCAACAGCTTTGTTATCAAGAGTGTGGGTGTTCTTTGGAGCTTCAGTGCCTAGGGGTCCCTCGGGGCACTAATCCGGCCTTGGTTGACAAAGGTAAATTGCATGTTGTTGTTGCTAGTCTGGAAGCTTATGATGGAGCATGGATTAAGTGCTAAAACTCACACAGGTGGGGCTATGTCTCTCTTGCTAACTCTAGTAGATCTACTTCAGGTTCTTTTGATGTGGCCAGTAATCTGTGTTTGGTTTCTCGGTTTTGTGAACGAGACCCGGACAGCTTTTTTCTCACTTTGAGAGCGGGTAGCAGAGGGTAGACGGTGGTCAGACTCTGACCGCAGAAGACGATTACAATGTGTGTTGACAGATAGAGCACAGGAAGCCTACTCTGCTTTCACTGTGGCTGAAAGTAAAGTTTATGTGATGGTCAAGGCTGCACTGTTAATGGCTTATGAGTTGGTGCCGGAAGCAGTGGTGTAGTCTACGTGATACGTAGGTATACGCCGTATACCCAATAGGAATGGTAAAAGATTTCCTGTTGGTAACAGGGCTCAGGAGGTAGAGCGGGTTGGCCGTTAATCGGAAGGCTGGTGGTTCAATCCCGGCTCCCCCGGGCTGCATGTCGAAGTGTCCTTGGGCAAGATACTGAACCCTGAATTGCAGCTGTTCCGCCAGTGTATGAATGTGTGTGAATGTTAGTTTCTGTTTGAGCACTTAGGCTCAGTGAATGAATGTGAGTGAATGGTGAATGCAGATGTAGTGTAAAAGCGCTTTGAGTGGTCGAAAAGACTAGAAAGGCTGTACAAGTACGGAGCATTTACATAAATTTACCCCGTTTGTGTTGCGAAGCTCTGAAATGACGTTTGGGCTTCCGTGGCCTGTGACCGGGATCTGATGTCCGCTACCAAACAACAACACAGCTGCGTGCTGGTAATTGGGGCATGTTTGAAATTAACTAATGTGAATCACTGAAGGAGATGTGAAACGCGAGCAAACTCACTCTTTCAGTGTTTTTGTAAGCCTGCAGCTAAAGCTGCTGCCGCTCCGGGTGACACTGCAGCTTTTACAGATAAAACAAATGTTAAAGTTACTGAAACACAGAAAATGAGCCAGATGAGGCTGATGCTATCGTAACGTTACCTGGTGAGTGAAAATAGCATATAGGCCTATGTTGTTATTAACGGTATCATTCACGGAACTGTAACAGCATTGTTGGTCTATTGAATTGAATCTAGAACTAGTTAACTAATGTTGATGTGGTGGATCAATGAATGCGAGATACAGTGTGTGTGTGGTGTGTGTGTGTGTGTGTGTGTGTGTGTGTGTGTGTATGTGTGTGTACAGTAGTAGCAGTTCCTGGATGCCTCCTCATGCATTTAAGCTGATACATGTTTTTTTTTTTAAGTGAGCCTGAGAGGATGTGGACCACTTTTGGTGTCCTCAGTGCCAATATTCTGTAATGAATGAGTTTTGGTGATAGAACTGCACATAGCCCTATGTTCATTGTTATTACTGCTTTCCATTATTGTTAATAATAGTTGCAACTTGCACTGTGAAATGTGCATTGAAAATTGCCAGCTGATAAAACCACATTCATATAACATCTAAGGCTAAATGTAGCTCTTAACTGGCTGAGTTAGATGGTGATTAACACTAAACATTAGACATTTCCACCAGAAATTGGTGCAGAAAATGTCTCCAGAATGCAGGAAATTAAATGTTTAATGCTCAAAATCTTCTGGGGGAGGACCACCAGACCACCTAATCGTGTACTCATCAATGAATATTTCTTTAAATACTATTAAAATATCTTCTAGTCTTGATATTGTGACCCCAATATTCTGGATTGTCACATCTCATATGCTAAGTGTTTTGTCACAACTCTAATCTGAGCCCTAAAATGTCGCCACCACGTTTGAACACAAAATGACGCCCTTTCCCACCTGTAACTGTCATTGGCTGTTAAAGTCTTTGCGTTGTTGATAACACACAGCCTAAGCAGTCCTTCAGAATGCTCTCTATTACATGTACATGCATACTGTATGTATTAGTGAGTGTAGTGGCGCTTATGGGATGTCACGCTGGGACAGGGGAGTATGAGGGTGGGAGGGAAAAATCACAGTATCTCACTAGAAAAAACTAGACTACACCACTGGCCGGAGGCATATTGCCAGAGGTTACGGACATGGTAAAAGTCTGGTAAACAGACTCATGTTGAGTTTGCCAGAGAGCTAAGTAATCATTTTAGTCAGTGATGTACTGCGTTGAACATTGAGACTTAATTAGCCGTAATTTGGTCATTTTGGAGCAGTTTAAAAATTCTGCTCCCAACCACATTGCTTTCATTGAAAATGAGATAAAGGCTGCTGCAGAATCCGCTACACAGGCAGATCAGTATGTGATTACACACAAGGGTGAATGTGAGCACTGGGCTTGGGATGATGTTGGTTACAGGGGAGATGTCAGTAAGTTTTGTGTAACAGGTAAATGTGAAGAAGGAACTGGTTGCCTGGGTAGGCCAGAACGGACTGCATGGGGACAGACACAGTTTGACTCGACCAACATATGTAACTTCTGCAGAGGAAGGGGACACTGGAAAGCTGATTGTCCTAGAACTAATGTTAGGCGTGGAAATGGCCGATGGTTAAGCCTATTGCATTTGCTGCTTCTGCTAAACATGTCAGTCCTGTCATTTATCATTTTTTGTGTCTGACGGCTGTGTGACTCTAGTGGGGAGTGATGTCACCATACCGGTAAAAAATTTTGAGAGATACTGGGGCTTTGAATTCATACATTGTGAGCTCTGTGTTGCCATTTTCTCGGATTGTCTTTTGTCTGTTTTTCGCAGTGACCTGGTTGCAGAGCAGAGAGCTGATCCCTCTCTGAGTCAGCTGGTTGATAGTGTTCTCACTGCTATTGATGGAAAAAATGTTGCAAGTGGCTACTTGCTGCAGGACCAATTGTTGGTGAGGAAGTGGGTGCCACATGGGGAAGACGTTGTTGGTAATCCCGTTTTTCAGTTTGTTGTTCAATCAAAGTTTCGTGACGAAGTGTTGAGGACTTCTCATGATCAGTCATATGGCTACATTCTGCGCTACTTTTTTGGTCCCAGTACATCAAATCTTCTGAAACCTTATTATGCATGTCATTTGCAGATTTCTGAGTCTTGTGGCATGGAGCAGAAAGGGGCTTTCAAAGCAGTTTCAGTAGCTGCAACAGTGGGGAATGGTATGAATTGTTTCTCTGTACAGGAGGATGGCGGGGTTACACCGCCTGATGAGAGTTTGTTGTGTGGCCGGTTAAAGAATTCTAAGACACTGCAGAATCTAGAGGCTTTGTTTGATCATTTGTCTGAGGAGCGGTACATTGAGCTGTCTGCTCCTATTAACAGTTTGATGGAACATGACATTGATGTAGGTGAAGCGCAACCAATCTGCCAGCATTTTTACTGGGTGTCAGAGGAAAAGCAAAAGGTGATGGACACAGAAGTAAAATACACTGACCAAAATTATAAATGCAGCTTTTGTTTTGCCCCCTTTCTCTATGTACACAAAAGGCCTATTTCTCTCAAATATTGTTCACAAATCTGTCAAAATCTGTGTTAGTGAGCATTTCTCCTTTGCCGAGATAACCCATCCACCTCACAGGTGTGGCATATCAAGATGCTGATCAGATAGCATGGGCATTGCACAGGTGTGGCTTAGGCTGGCCACAATAAAAGGCCACTCACTACACACTAAATTGTAACATTTTGAAAATTTACATTTTACATTTTACGTTTACAGAAACAAAATAACTGTGAGGTTTGCGTTTAATTATCTAAATGTTTTGTATTCAATTTAATTGAATTATATTTATGTAGCGCTAATTCACAACAACAGTTATCTCATTGCACTATTCATATAGAGCAAGTCTAGACAGTACTCTTTGTAAAATTATTTACAACAATTTACAACAGGGAAAATAAACAATTGCTGAACAATGAGAAATGGAGGTTCGATTGTGGGAAGCATTTGACTCATACGGCATAGAAGAACTAATGAAAGTACATCCCTGAACACAGAATGTGTGTTAAGTCTTACTGCTTGTCGGCGGCCTGCTTGGCCTTTTGCTGGTCCCACGCTAGCTGCCGATCCTGGCTTTTTGCTAGGGATTCTCTGGGGTTCTCCGTGTCTGATTGAAAACGCCTCCGCCGTCTGGCAATTCGGCTGTTTTCAGGTTTCCTTCGTTGTAGCTGGCGAGACCACGTGGCTTGGTCTGACCTCGGCACTTCAGGTGTGTAGCTTCAAGCGAAACAAAAGGCCTGTCTCGCTGGCCGACTCAGATGGCGTTGCCTGGCGAGGCACGCCACACACGTGCCGAAGCGTGCAGCGAGCCGAACAGAGAAGTGAATGTGAATACAGAATATAAAACAGTAACTAAAAATAAAAATAAACAATTACATACAGAAATAAGTACGTAATATGAATACAAAAACAAATAACTTATTGCTTGTGGTCCAACAATGTGAAAGATGAGTACTGTAGGTTTTTGAACAGCTGCTCAACCAACTCCAGTCACTGTGAGTGTCGAGCACAATAATAAACAGAATCTTCAGAGTTCAGACTGTTAATCCGCAGATACAGCTGGTGTTATATTACTAGATCAGGTCTCATAATCTACTGCATTTCTAATTGGTCTTGTTTCGACCACAGCTGTGGGAATATCAATGCATTGCCTGTGCATGGTCTGATTTATTTGTTAAAATTTTAACTTTGATTGGATGTAAAACTTCAAATGCAACAACTAACTAACTAACGACTTATTACTGATTTAAATTTTTTGTTGTCACTCCTCCTGCCCCCCTTCACATGCACTTGTAGAAAGTGAAAACAGGGGATAGCAGAAGTTCTGGCTGTCTGAGAGAAGGAGGATATGTCAGCTTAATCTTTGTTAAAAAATTTGGCTACTTAAACTATAAAGAATTAATCTGAAAAACAATGTCCAGAAGAAAACACACAACAATCTGTAAATTATAATCTTATACTAATTAATTAATCTAATACTAATGCTGCAGTTGGTTGGATTTTAGACGTTAAAAGGTTTCAGTTCTCCAAAAAAGGAAAGATTTAGAAACTGAAACCTGTGTGATGATATGCAAAAAACTAACAGCTGAAAAGCTGCTGGTTTATCTGTCAAATAATGTATATGAAAGTGTTCTTATGTATCGTGATTAAATCTAAGACTAGACGTTTGAAACCACTGAACTATAAATGCTGTTTATTGTTCAGCTACTTCTTCTATGAGGAGTCGTTTTATTGAAGCTCTGTGGAACAAGCAAGATGCAGATTTAGTAATATGATTTCTACATTCTCTGCTTAGAAATATTTTTTCTTTTTATAAGTGTTTGGTGTAACTGTACTGAATCATTTTCTTGGGCTACTTGAAGTAATTATATTAGTCATATTTGATAAATGCAGTAAAGATGAGTCTTGTAGGATTTTGTACAGCTGTTCAAGTCTCTGAGTCTCGAGCACAATAATAAACAGCAGAATCTTCAGTCTTCAGACTGTTCATCTGCAGATACAGCTGCTGTCTGCTGTCGTCTCTGGAGATGTTAAACTGTGTGTCCACTGTTCTCTGTCATCCTCTCTGCAGTCAGATAAGTAGAGGTGGAAGACATCTGAGTTTTGCATTGACTCCTCCTCACATTGTGGAACTGGATTTGACTAGGATCTCAGTTACTGTTTGAATTAATTGAAATGAGAACTGGAGAATGAATTATTATGGTACATGAGTCATTCCTCCAAAAGTCACACTTTTATGTTTCAGTATAATTTGTGTAATAGGTCTGCAAACACATTATTATGAACAGTTTGTATCATGTGAATACTTTTGCAAGTTTATCAATTTTTCACCTACATTTTACACAAAGGGCTGACCTTTTTAATTATATGTTGGTATTTGTGTTTGACATTTGTTTTAACACTATTCTTTCTATTCCTTTGTGTATTAATGCTGTGACATGCTAATGTCCCCCCAGGAACAAATGAAGAATCTATTTATTTTATCTGTCTCTCGGTTTGCCAATCACAACTCTTATTAAGGTTAGGGTTAAACAGATTCATCACACTATTACAGATCATTTTTCTTAACAAGAAAAAAAAAATATTTTTACATTTTAGATAAAAATAACCTCAATATTCATTCACTCACTATTCAGAATTTTCAAAACTGACTGTTAATCACAATCAGAATTATAAAAACAAAGTGATACTGAGACAACTGCTGTTCCCAGCAGTACTGATAAATAGAGGAAGTAGTTTTTGTATGACTCTCACATTATTGTCTCTCACTGTGTCTGTCTGGCACAGTAATACACAGCAGTGTCTTCAGGCTGCACATTCTGTCCGTTTAGAGTCACTGTTTTGCTGGAAGAGTCTAAGTCGATACTGAACTTGTTCTTTAGTGAATCTTTGTAGTATGAAGCTCCAGTAAATTTCATTCCAATCCACTCCAGTCCTTTCCCTGCAGGCTGTCTGATCCAAGCTGTGTAGTAGCCACTAAGAGAATAAGAGACCTGACAGGTGATGGTCAGACGTTGACCTGGCTGCACAGTCACAGAGGCTGGCTGTGTCAACTGTTCACACTTCATACCTGTTTAAAAAAGAAAATGTTTAGTAACAAATGATCAAGTTATACTGCAAAAGAAGTGAGAACTGCTGACTTTGACAAATCCAGAGAGACTCACATCCAGCTGCCAACAGCAGCAGCAGAGCTACAGAAAACATGGTTTATGTTGAAAGTGACGTGCTGTGAACTCCACTGACAGCCTGATGGGAAGTTTTTATAGCTGAGTAACAAGGAAGGTCACTGAGTTTGCATAGAATCAAACACATGAAGCATCAATGTTGGTCTAACTGGAGCCAATAGAAGAGTCTGTTGACTGTTATTATATCTGCAGAGTGAAAACATGCCTGGAAACCACCTCTGTTTTACACATGAAATTTTAATTTCATTACACTCTAAATTGTAATTTTTTTAAATGCCAGTGCATTTACATAAATGAAACAACTGTTAACTTTGCTGTTATACTGAACTAATAATGCCTACAGGTATTGACAACATTTCAATATTAAAACATTATGTACATTATTATATAAGCGCAACAATTACAAGGATCATTATTAATCATAATCAATAATCATAATTCATAAATTCAGATGAATGAATGAATTAATCATCCGGAGCAACGCAAAGACTGAATCATTAATTCATAAATAATATTAACATAAATCATGGATAATGGACAACATATTTATCAACATCAGCAAATAACAAACAAGGAGCAACCACCATGCATGTTGCTTTCTATAAGCCATGTTTACAGTGTGTTCAGTATGTTTTCAAATGATTAAAACTCACTTAAAATATGATGTGAGCTGTCTTACTGTGAGAATTTAGTTACTGTCAGCATCTCCTACAGCGCATTCATGATTAACTCTAAGCATTGGAGCACAGCATTTTATTCACAGCATGTATTTATTCACTTTTTTGCTCACTTAGCATAGTTTTATAGTACTAGAAATAAAGTGACAGCAGCCAGGATCATGTAAATGGTATGAAAACGTAAGTCTGATGCTGCTGGTTTGCAAGTTTGCATAAAAGACTTAACGGTCTCAGTGTGCAGATGTTTAAAGACACAGACATCCAGAGAAACCTGGAGCCTCTAGAGGAAAACAGCTGCTCAGGATCAGAAATGCATAAAACTAAATTCTATAGCTTTAATGGAAACAATGGTAGTTAATGAATGTATATGTTAGTTTTTGTAATGATCACCACATTTTACCTTTATCTCTGTGTGGCTGTGTCAGAAATAAAAACCCGTCTTAATAAAAACGTGCAGTGTGGTTTCAATTTTTTTTAAATATATATTATTATAGCAAAATTAAATACAAATGTAACAAAATCATTGTAACAAAAAAGGCAAACATTTCTTCCTACCCATGGAGAGATGTAGCTAGCTTTTTCTATATGGTCAGATAGAAATCACTTTATTACTGTTTAGTTGCATCAAACTGTCAATAGTATCTCCACATCTTTTCTAAACATTTCTCTGCAGTTTAAACACAATCATTATTTGATTACCGTATTATTATACTCTCTTTTATATATAAATCAATATCGCCATACACAATATATGCAGGATTCAAGTAATTTACTTTGTTTGTAAACGTTGAACTTAAAAATCCTGCCATCACTCCACATCTCCTCCACTTTATAGATCTGCTCTTTTCTTTCAGAAATTGTTTTTATGAAACTACAGTCTATGATGGAGATGGATATTTTCTTACCTTTCACTTGGTTTGTATTATAGACCAATCTGAATCTTTTCATCAATATTCTCACATGAACTGTAACGCCAATCATACATCAGTGGTACTCAAATGTCTGTGTTTTGTATCATTTTGAATGACCTGAGGGCGTTAATCATGTAAAACAGTGCAGGATCTATCAGCAAAGCGAGGATGAGAGAAGACAGTTTTAGCACAGAATTCCCAGACATTTCTCATCATTCTCATTAGTTGTCCATCCATCTTTTCTAACAGATGGAGCTGCAGGAGTGTTAACAGTGAACTGGTGTTGAAGTCATTAGTGGTCTGAGGGCTCCTCCTCTGGTGGCTTCATGTTACAAGTGTTCAGGCACTGAGGGGATTTTGTTCAGGTCTATTGATGGTTTGTGTTATTGTGGATCTCTGGCACAGTAATACACAGCAGTGTCTTCAGGCTGCAAATTCTGTCCGTTTAGAGTCAATGTGTTGCTGGAAGAGTCAAAACTAAACTTGTTTTAAGGAATGTTTGTAATTGTCCAACACATTCTCTTCCAATCCACTCAGGCTGTCTGATCCAATCCCAGGAGCTCATACCTGCTGCTGGCCTTTAAACTTTTAAATCATCCCTACTTTGTCACAGTATGGACATAAGCGGACTGCTTAGATCTTACTGTTCTCGTTAACTGGACTTTGCAATTACATTTTATGTAACTTGTGGCACAGTGCAATATATACTTGTAACATGCTGGCAGTTAGTCATTTATATGAGCAACAGGACAAACAACAATTTTGTGTGGATTTGTTTAAAAAACAACTGTATAGCAGTCATGTGATTCCTTCACACTGAACATGAAGGAAACATTTAGTATAGAAGTGTCCTGTAGAATATGCATTCTAAGAGGCCTACACTAAGCAAAATAAAATAAAACTGTAAGACCAAGCAGACCAACCTGTGCACCAACTGAATTGACTGCAAGAAAGTCAGGACTCAATGCCACATGGATACTGGAATGCTTGGAAATGTACAAGACCAACAGGACACTAAGAGCCTTCATCAAGAACTCAGTGGGGCTCTAGAAGCCAACTCAAAGTCGATTGCACAAGTCGCCATGAAGTGCAGCACAGCGAGGTGGTATCAAAAAGAGGGAACCAAGGGAGTGGAAGTACCAAAAGGCAGCATTGCAGATCTTCAGGACCGGACCCGGCGCTATGGGCAGGCCTTAGGGGGCCGGGCCTGCCTACAGAGCTCCTGTGCCCCCCTCCATCCAATTTGCATTTAATAAATTATTTTAAATATAATAATAAGTTACGCGTAGTATTTATATATTTATTTTCGTGTATTTAAGTGTAATGTTTGAAGTCATAATCTTATCAAAAGGTATTTGATGACACCCGGAAGTTTGACTGATTGTTTACAAAAAGGGGTTTCCCTCTCTTAACAGCAGCATCTCGGTAAAGTTATAGCTACATGTGCTCGGTTTTGCCTAAGCTAGCTAGCTAGGTTAAATTAATTGTGAAAGTGGAAAATATGGATATATGAAAGTTTTTCAAATCGTCAGCTTCTGGAGGGAAGACTGCTGAGCATGTGACGGTGGGACTAAGCAGGCCAGTGGAATTATTCACAGACTCAGTGTGTGACCTTGGCACTGATGAACCCCAGCAGGTGATTTTTTGACAAATACCCTGTGAAACTGTATGGACTGAAAAAGCGTTCTTTTAGCTGCAGTTGGTACAAAAATAGGGATTGGCTTGAATACTCGTTGAAAGCAGATGCAGCCTTTTGTTTCCCATGTCGCAAATTCAGTTCCTCAGACACAACATTCACCATGAAAGGATTCACTGATTTGAAACATGCAACTGAGACTAGTTAGGGATTGAACAAGCATGCATCCTATAAAGAACACTTGAGGTGTGAATCTATGTGGAAAGAATCCAAAAGACGCAGACAGACAGGTACAGAGATCAGCACTCTTGTCCACGCAGACCAGCTGCCACGTAATAGATATTATATATCGGCTATTATTGACATGATTGAGTTTTTAGCTGTAAACCAAATGGCATTCAGAGGAGACGATAACAGTTTTGCCAATATGACAGACGAAAATGCAAACACTGGAGTTTTTCTCTCATTATTTGAGTATACTTTGAGAAAAGATCATCATCTGGCTGAAATAACCAAATCCATCCCTTGAAATGCAACATACACAAGCCATGATGTGCAAAACAAGGTCATCGAAATGATGAGCTTGTGAAGCATGTGAACGCTTATTAGTCATGGCTACAGCCGATAAAGGGGATGCAGGTACTCTAACTACAACAATAACTGATGAGTTGAGAAAAATCGGACTCAGCACTGACAAGATATTAAGCCAGGTTTATGATGGTGCATCCCTTATGTCAGGGAAAAATGGAGGAGTGCAGAAACTACTCAAGGATAAACTTGGCCGTGATATCCCATACGTGCACTGCTTCAATCACCAGCTTCATTTGGTTATTGTTCGTGCCATGTCAGTCGAGAAGGCAGTTGAGGAAGTTTTCCATATCTGCAATCTGCTCTACAAATTCTTTAGAAAACAATTAAATTCACTACAAAGGCCAAACTTTAAAACGCCTGTTGGATCAGCGGTGGGCAGGTCATTTGGCGACAGTGTCTATCATCATTGACAATTTTGATGATATTTTAACAGTACTCACTGAAGTGGAGCGTTCAAGGGCCCTTGGAGCAGACGTGCGCATCCTTCGCGCAGTTACGCAGCTGAACTTCAATTTCATAGCTAACCTGATCCGGAGAGTTTTAGCCCTGTTGGAGCCAGCAAACCGCATGCTACAAGCCGGGAACATGGACTTGTATATTGCTGTAACACTCGTTAACAGTGCGTCGGAATGCATTGGACAACTTCGCAATGAGACAGAATTTTGTGCGTTATGGAACACATCTGTACCAGCGGCCAATGACGACATGACAACAACAACTGGACCAAGAAAGAGAAAGCATGTCTTGAACCAGAATCTACGGGATTTTGTAGTGGAAGAAAGTGTTGGACAAAACAAACCAAATGAAAAATCTGAACTGGAGAGGTTGTTTTATAGTGTTGTGGATGGAGAGCTATGTGCGCGTTTTGGTGAGCGTAACAGGCATCTCATTGGTGCGCTGGCTGCCTTGGACCCGGAGGCCGACAGAGAGAACTTTATGGATACAGTTAGGGTAAAACCTTTACTGGAGCTAACAGGTGCTGAACTTGTTGAATCACAGTTTATCGTGGGCCGCCAGTTCCTTTACAACAAACTCTGTGAAAGTGAACTTCCTCCGGATGATGGAAAATGGACACTGAGCAACATGTTAACCAAATTCAGCGGTGCCCTGCAAGCAATGCCCAGTGTGCTTACTGCCATGACAAATGCTGTGACACTGGGCACATCGACAGCTATGTGCGAAAATTCATTTTCCACACTCAAAACATTTATTCTGAACACTGGCGGAGCATGCTTCACAAACGGAAAGCCCATCTCATCCAACTTGCCTTCGAGAAGGACTTTACCAGGAGATTCAGAAACGACTGGAAAGAGAACCTCATGAGGAGATTCCACTCCCAAAAACGTCGACTTCAGCTGTATTAAGAACGTGAGTAGGCAAGTTGTTTTTATTACTCTACTTAAGTTGCACCAGCGGTGGTGTGCATTGTGCATTTGACACTGATATGCTATATGTGTGTCGTAGTTGATTATGCATGGTTGATGATTTAATACTTAACTTGAGATTTGTGACTATTAGGCTGTTATTATAGGACGTTGGCTTATAACATGCTGTGTTCACGAAACAATGCAGACCAAGGCTATAACTGTAACATGACATATTTTCAGTAGCCAAAATATGATTGGGCAATAGGCTAATTGTAGTTAGGATATTGAAATCGCTGTGAAACTTTTGTAGCAATAGTTGGTTGTCCTATAGAAAAAATTATTGGATGTCATAATTAGGCCCCCCCAAGAATATTAAATGCCCGTCCACTGATTTGTTTCTGCCGCCGGCTCTGTTCAGGACAGCTACAAAAACCTTCCCCCAGGCAAACAGGAACCATTAGGAGGCAGCAAGGAAATCAGCCACAGCCAAATACCTACACAGAGTAAGGCAGGACCTGAAAAGTCAGCTGAATGGGAAGAACAAGATCTGAGTCATCGACACATACGCCCTGCCAGTCATCACATACCCCGCTGGTATAATAAACTGGCCATAAGGGGAGAAAGAGGCCACTGACATCAAGACAAGGAAGCTCATTGCAATGCATGGAGGGTTTCACTCCGAATCCAGCACCCTGAGACTGTTTACTAGGGGGAGTGAGGGAGGCCGAGGGCTACCACTGTCCAGGATGAAACAACAAAGATCCAGGAGTACATCAGGAAGATGGCCACCAAAGATGAAGGGCTAAGTGAATACCTCAGGCAGCAGAAACCCAAGGATGAGAAGAAGGAGAAGGATAAACCATCATGGAGAAACAATCCGTTGCACGGCATGTACCACCAGAAGAAGGACTGTGACCTCCAAACAGGGAGACTGGCTCCAACAGATTCCAGGTACAACATGCAGCCCTAGGAATAACTCTCAGGTCTCTGGTAGAGGACCCGAGCTTCAGGGTGACACATACTCTCCATCCTATCTAGTTAACATACTTTACTAACCTTTTGTTTGGGAGGTTTGATGCAGCCATCCTTTTCTCATGGTGCAACCAGGAAGTAAACAGCTCTGGTCATGTGACAGTTTAGACTAAACATGTGATACTGCACATGTTTCATTGAGACCCTCTATTATTTCAGTATTTGCTTAAAATGTATTGATAACATTTTTAAAACCTTATAAATGAAAACGTTTTTTACGGTCACTATTGTGACTGATGGGATTAAAGATAACACAAATCTGGATACAGAAGTATACAGTTAGTTTTCGGGATGTGCAGTGTGGGTGCGGGGCAGGGCTGTGGTCCGGTTTATTCTGGGCTTGTGCCTGGAGTTCTCAGCCCTTGAAGGATGGGTGGGTTGGTGGTGACATGCAGCTGAGCTAGTTGATTTTGCCGCTGGTTTGTTGCTGGTTTGGCTGGTGTTGCACGGCGGCCTGGGGGTGTGCTGTGCATGGGGGATGTCAGCTGGCGTGAGGAGCCTTAGTTTTTCCGGTGGTTGGCGGGACAGCGGACTTTTATTGGCGCGTGCACGGCGGCACGTTTGCTGCCGGGCTGGGACTTGCTGCTGGTGTTTCTCTCTGCTGGCTTTCGCCGTCGTGTTCTGCCGATCGCTCTCTCTCGTTTGTCCGACCTCGCACACGAGATTCGTGGGGGGCTGCTGGGCATTGGGTGTTGCCGTGCTCGCGCAGTGTGCATGTTGAGCTCGTCACTTGTGCATTGATGTTGATGATTGCGTGGCATTTAGGCATTTTGGTTGTTCGCTGCGCGGCAGTGGGGTGCTGTGTGTGGGGGGGTGAGCACTGGTCTATGTTGTGTGCGCGCCTCGGTTGGTCCGGGCGCTACTCTTCCGCGGGTTAGGCCTCTTGCGGACACACACCCACACGCATACAGACACACACAGTCTCACACATAGACACAAACAAATTTAGGTTGTCCCTGGTAGAATTATTCCTGATGCTTTTGTCATGCGAAATGGGTGAGTGCAGTCAGAGAGCAGAGATGTGTGGACCCAAACGCAGATTCAGGCGAGGCAAGAGGAGGATGCAGTTCAAAATATTTATTGACTCAAACCTTAACTCAAACGGGCTTCCACGGGAGCTCGCGGCAAGAGTCCAAACTAAAGGTAACTCCAGCAGAAACGTAATCCGAAAAACAAGGAACAAAGAACCGTCCGAAGATCCAAAAACGCAGAGCACGGGAAAACACCCAAGATAGACGATGCAGACAATACAAAGACTGAAGACAACTGAGGACAATATACACAGGTAAACGAGCAGGGAGGGAAGCACAGCTGAGATTCATCAGGTAATCAAACAAAGCTAAACAAGGACAACAGGTACAGAAGATTACCAAAATAAAACAGGAAGTAAAGTTCACAAAACCCAAAAACATGACAAGATCAAAATAAAACCATAAGAACACAGAATCCAAAAACAGACTAAAACAGAAAAGACATGAACACAAAATCACACTCCTAACAGCTTTTCTTTCTGTTACTTATTTAAATTAATTGTTATTATTCCAGCTCTCGTTGCTGTGCTGTGTTGCTTCTTTATTGTGCATGACTGTTTCTTGTTTTAATTTTTCTCTTAGTTGTCTCACTATGTCAGCTGTTTATTGCTGCTGTTCGGCTGGTTGTCGTTTACTATTATTATTATTTTTATTGTTTGTTTTGTTTTTGTTTGTTTGTTGTTATTTTTCTCCTCCCCAAGCCCCCCTCTCTGTTCTATTGCAGGTTTTGTTGCTTTCTGCAATTGGTGTTTCCCTCTGCTATTCCCTGTTGTCCCCACCTTCCATCCCCCTTCTCTTACAGGTCTTGTCCTTTCTCTGTGCTGTCTGTTTGTGCCCCCCCATCCCCGTGTCTGCCCCCCTGTCTGGCCCGGTGAATCAATACATAATTAAATAAATAATAAAGCAGACAAAGTAGTATATTAATACTGTCTTGTTAAAGTAAAATCTGTCTGGCACAATATGGTATCCAGCTCATCATACTCTATACCAGGCTGCTGGGCAGGACAGGTTTTAAAAATAAATAAATAAATAACACAAATCATGGATAATGTAAAACATAATCATCAAACAAAAGGAAAAGCAAACAAAAGAGCAAACACAAAGGACTGTATCGTCCATTGCTTTGCACATAAAAAAAACAAATGTCTTTTTCATATTCTCTAAGCATCAACATACAAGAAGACAGAACACAACTATTAAAAATATATATAATTTATGTATACATATTTAATATACATGTAAAATATATTTTGAAAGTAAACTTTTTCCACAAAGTTACTGTGCCTGTCTTGTTAACATGTGTAGGACGTTGTCTCTCACAGGTTGCTGAGTATTTGGGCAGTTCTGTTGGTGGTTTGTGTCTTCAGGCTGCAGATTACTTCCTTTTATAGATACTGTTCCAGCAGAAGTGTCTTTGCTGTAGCTGAACTTGTTCTTCAGAGCATTATTTTGAATAAGGCTACCTCCTCCCCACATGTGTAAAATCCAGTCCATTGGTTTTCCTTCACACTGTCTGATCCAACCTGTTGCATAGCTGCTATCAGTCAAAGAATAACCAGAGACCTGACAGGTGACGGTCAAAGACTGTCCAGGCTGCACAACCATCGTGTCTGGCTGGATGAGATCAATACTGTTCACACCTGTGGAAACAGAAATCAACATTATCTCCATCATTCATCTGACTATTCAGTGTTTCTAATGTGTTTATTAGTGTGAATCCACTGAAAGCTCCTCACAGGATCCAGCTGCCAGCAGCAGTATCAGAGCTGCAGAGAACATGTTGATGTTGAAGCTGAACAACAATGTTTCTTCTCGATTGACCTGTCTAGTGTGAGAATCTGTTTTTTATTTAAAGAACACATTTTTGAAAGCACTTATGAGCTGTCCATTGTTGAAAAAAAAATTTTTTCAGCACACCTGTGTGTCTGGTTTGTATGTGTGTGACAATTAATATTTTTTACAAGAATTTAATTTGGATTTGAAACCTGATGACAAAGTTGGATGAATGCCCAGACTTTCCAATGCAGTTAAAAAAAATAGTATAGTCTGCCATGATATGATTTATTGTAAAAATATGTTTTAAAAGTTAAAACATATTTTGTTGTAATTACAGCAAAGTTCTCATAAATGCAGGTGTTACTGTCCCAACACAATGACATATTTGTATTGATGAGGTGTGTTTCAATGTTAGTTCATCATTTAATGGTAAATGTATCAGAGATCAGTGTTGGAAGGAAGGAAAGAAGGAATTGCTTTCCTTTAAGAGCCCAGGAAGTGAGAGTTTGTCTTTTTTCAGAATCATTTATTCATTCAGTTTTCATCTCAATATCTCGCACAAGAAAGAACAGCAACTCGTTCAAGCTGTTTATCATGAAATCTATTTGAGATGGGGAACTAAAATGAAATGAACACACAACGCTGCAGTCACTGCTGATCCAGCATTTAAAATGTTTTAATAGTGTTGTGATGTGAGTATAAAAGTCAAATTCAGTCCAAGCTTTGAGTGTCAGTCAGTTAAGATCAACAAGATCAGCAGACATAAGAGTCTCCTAAAGTGCAATTTATACTTCTACGTCAAATCGACGGCGTAGGCGACAGGGCTTCGCAGAGGCTATGCCGTTCCCTGACCTGCACCTCCTCAAAAATGTAACTACACGTCGAGTCGACGCGGACCATAAGCTCTGTGATAGTTCAGCTGGGTAGCCTCGCAATGCCTTCGAGCCGACCGGAAGTACTCCGCGCTTTGAAGTAACATTTACTAGCGGCCAAAACGGTAGCTGTAACACAGTGAATCAATATATTTGACCGTCACAACCCGAGCGAAATGACTCGTTTCGCTATCAGAATGTGATCCATTCAGTTGGTAACATTTGAAAAGGTTACACCAGCCGCATATTTACAATTCTACCCCCATTTTCATTAGCGAAGCGCTAAACCGGAAGTTAGTCTGTTCGGTCGCCAAAAGTCTACACAGTGGATGCTGTAGCGCTACTGCCAACTAGCTTTTGGGGGTTGTTACGTTCCTCCAGATGGTAAGTCCAGGGGGAGGAAGAGCAACAATAATTGAAATAAAAACCAGGGCAAAAGAGGACAGGAAGTCAGGATTGTGTACAAACTAAAGTATATTTATTCAATACTGACAAAGGAAAGCCAACTCAAAACTACTCTCTCGAAAGGAGATAGCGAGCCAATAAGGTAAGACAACAATAAGCACCGGGTAAGTAGCTCAGGGAGCAATGTCTAACACTAAATATACTCACTAAAGTCCTCTCTCCACTGAGGAGGTAACCAGAAACTATTCTGGACTCACAGACGCTCTAGGCTGGTGTTCAACCCACTGGTTGCATGGGCTGCCCCTGTCCGCAGGGCTGACGGGTTGGCAGTGGTCTGCGCACAGATGGTGATCTGCTGTGTGGTGCAACAGGTAGAAAGGGAAAACAGACCATGCTGTGAAAAAACCCCAAGCCTTCTTATCCTCCAGCACTGAGTGGTGATCAGGCACACCTGCTGCCACTCACTCATGCAGCTGGAGCATGGGGGGGGAGGACCACTACCTGAGAGAGAGAGAGAGAGAGAGAGAGAGAGAGAGAGAGAGAGAGAGAGAGAGAGAGAGAGAGAGAGAGAGAGAGAGAGAGAGAGAGAGAGAGAGAGAGAGAGAGAGAGAGAGAGAGAGAGAGAGAGAGAGAGAGAGAGAGAGAGAGAGAGAGAGAGAGAGAGAGAAGGAAGACACACCCCAACCCGAGCACATGACCCTTAGGGTCGTAACAGGGGTGTAATTGCAGAATGATAGACACACCTACGCACCTAAGTATAAATGCACGGCTACGTGCGTAGCTTACGGCGTCGGTACGCACGTAGGCTCTACGCAGGAGTTTGAATGGGCCTTTACAATGACAGAGCGACATTAATGCGCAGTGAGTGGGAGATCTGAAGGTGTTCCCAGGCTAGTGTGGATATATAATATATATATATAATCTTTCCACCAAGACCTGAGTTTTGCCTGAGGCCTGCTCCCAGCTGGACGGGCATGGAACACCTCCCTAGGGAGGCACCCAGGTGGCATCCTTCCCAGATGCCTGATGCCTGAACCACCTCAACTGGCTCCTTTCGACGTAAAGGAGCAGCAGCTCTATTCAGAGATTCTCACCTGTGAAAGAAAATATGTATTATTACAAACGACATATTAAATTACTTTTTTTATTCTTCACAGAACTTCTAACACAACTCAGACAAGTGAGACAAACACCTTCACATTTATGTTCAAATCAAAATATCACTTCATGATCTGAGTTTGCTGTAATTACATGTATGAGAACACCAAGCTGTACAAAAACCTGTCTGAATGAAGCAGATTCATTGAGACTTTGTTTCTCTGAGTGTGTTTTTGATGTTGAAGTTAATTTTGATCAATTTGAAATGCAGAAAGCAAAGTTTAGAGCTTTTGTAAAAGCATTTTTCCTTCTAATGTCACTGTTGCTCTCGAGCTGCGTATTGTCTGATTTATTTGTTAACATTTTAACTTTGATTGAATGTTAGACTTTAAATGCAACAACTAAAGGTTTATTACTAAATTAAATTTTTTGTTGTCACCCCCTTCACATGCACTTGTAGAAAGCAAATACAGGAGACAGGAGAAGCTGTGGCGGTCTGAGAGAAGAAGGATAAATCAGAATAATCTTAGCAACAAAATGTGGATTCCTAAACTCTAAGGAATTAATCTGAAATGTGTATGTCTCAGGGCACTAGTTTCAGTTGCTTGCCTGCTATTTGCCACCCAGCTAGGTGCACAAGCTACCTAATTTAGTTGACATATTGAGGAAAATAGGTAATGCAGTGTTAACTTTGTGAGTGACTGAGGGGACAGGGCATCTCGTGACAACTTATTCGTAAGTTACATTTTTGATTGGGATAAACAATGACGAGACAGTCCACAGGCAGCTATGTAGCTAATAGTTAAGTTATATCAACCTTAGCTAATGTCAGCTGCATACAGCTCCTGACATTAAAGTTATGTGCTGTGGTACCGCTTCCTCATTTGGGTGAAAGAGCAAGCCTAGAGATGTGACAGCAGAGAGTCAAGCCAGTAATGCACCTCCACTTCTATGAAAAATGTGCATATTAAACAGGTTGCCATGCATGGCCATAGGCACTGAGTGCTAATTTTGAGTTTGAACACATAGTTCCATTAAATATGAAGGATCAAATATAGAAGACAAGAGTCAAACAGCAAACCCAACGCGTGGTAGGTTAGGTAGATGGTAAAACATGGTAAAGTAGATTAAATTGATTTCAGCTCTTAGTGTTTAATGTTGGGTGTTCGTGAGCTGTGTAAACAATTTGCTGCAGTCATACATGACACTGCAGTGCTCTCGCTACAATCCTTCCTCCTTAAAAACAGACTGTCTCCATAACAGGCCTGAATGGAAACCTCTTCTAGAAAAATCCAGTGCTGGTTTGAATGGACCTCTGCACACTAACTGAGTCTTCATAAAGCCTGTTAAGACTGGGGGCCAATCTGCTGGCTCATTTGTTGGAGCAGCAACTGTTTCATTAGGGTCTGAGCTGCTTGGCTTTACATCTCTGGCTGTGCTCATTTTGCACATAATGCTGAGGCTGCCTGCATTTCGTCTGTACTGGGTCTGTGCTCATAACTGTGCTTGTACTGGCTGATGATCCAGCATCTACTCTACTGACAAACTGCAGTACAGCCCCTGTAAATTATAAATAACAATAGGCTACTTGCAAGTTACTAACGTTATCAGCTGCATCAGGTCCATTCAAACTGGCTCCCAAAGTTTTCTTTAATACATTTTAAAGGGATAAATACTATTTATACTATGATTTGACTATATCGCTTATTATTTACTATATGTGCATCCATATTACCCTGTCTGCCATTAGTTCAGATTTGTAACTACACCTTGACTGAGAGACACATACTGTCTAGTTTATAAAATTATGTGCGCCCATGAGGAGTGCCATCACATACGTGTATTGTCTGGATTGGTCGGCACCATAGATTGTATAGGTCGACACAGATGTTGCTGCCAGAATGCGCAAGTTTAATTTTGTACATGTTCGTATGAACGCATGTTCAAGTGCGATGCAGTTATATTTTCTGAGCAACAGTTTAAACACTGTTGTGCGTCGCCGTTTATCAAATGTAATATATAGTTGTGTTTCACTCTAACATTGTTCAGAGACAAAGTCTGGCAAACAACCACAACCCAGACAGACCGAGAGATGCGCTGACCAGCTCGGTTAGCAAGACAGACAGACGAGAAATTCACTGCAGCTGCACATTAACCAACATGACTGATATATGCTGACATCTAAGTTTGAGAGGAGAGAACAGTTTACCTGACTGCTGTTGCTGCAGTTCACTTTCATTGACTTTTTCCTCTTATCGTGCTCAGAAGCATGGTTACCTCTTCATCCTTTCTTTAAATTGTAAACATTGACACCAGGTTTCATATTTGACAATAGAGTGCGGGGCCCTGCTTAATATGCAAGGCCTTACACAACATGAGAAGTGAGCGTATAGGACAGTCTGGCTCTGCTCTCAACCCCTCAGCATCTTGGTCTTGTCTCAGTCTCGATACTCTCTGGTCTTGGTCATGACTTTGTCTCAGCTTGGGTGGTCTTGAATAAAACTAAATACAGCTGCTATTTGCTGTTATCTCTGGAGAAACCTTCCCTAGACTGACTGAGAGTAGCCTATTATTTGTTGCTACTACTCCAGCTGATAGTTGTAAATCACTCCAGTCCCTTTCCAGCAGCCTGTTTGATCCAAGCATTCTAATGGCCAAACCCTGAATATGTGCAGGTCAGTCTGTGGGATTCTCCAGTCCACTGACTGTCTGTATTTGACCCTCAGTGCCTATTGACCGTTGCATGTTGATTGAAACTATACAAAAAAGGAAGTCAGAAACCACAACAGCAGCCGTTGCTTTCATAGTTTTCACCTGTGTGTTTTTAGAGTCAATGTCATCTGACTTCATATCTTCTACTGCCACCTGTAGGTCTTTGTAAACAAAGGAGTTTTTGTAAAGCCTCTCTGCTTCCTTTAACCAGTGTGTGTCTTTGGCACAGTAATACACAGCAGAGTCCTCTGGCTTTAAGTTGGACAGTCTCAGAGACACCATGCTGTTGCTATCATCTCTACTGACTTCTATTCGTCCTTGCACACTGCTGGCATAAGTGTTACTGCTGGCATCGGAGTAGCCGATCCCTATCCATTCCAGTGCTTTTCCTGCAGGTTGTCTTATCCAGTGCATAACACAGCAGGTAAATGTGAAGCCAGATCCTCTGCAGGAGAGACTGAGGGTCTCCCCAGGCCTTTTCACTACTGAACTGGAAGGAATGGACTCCATACTCTGACCTGTACAACCTGATGAGATGAAAGGAGAGAGGAACCAGAGAAGAAAGTGAAACAGTCATCTGGGATGTTCTGGGATCACTGACTGACCATCAGTCGATGTTGTCTGATAAAAGATAAAACAGCAGGAAGCAGGAGAACTCACAGGGCAGAGAGAGAGCAACCAGCAGAAGAGTGAGTGTGTTGATCATCCTGAGGCTGGAGATGTGACCTCTGATGCTCCACACAAAGTACAAGAGCAGTCAGCAGGACAGAAGTACACTGCACAGACTGAAGATTTGCATCAGGATATCACGGGGAGGGAGGGGCTCATGTACTGGCACTTTAGATTTATTGTATTATTTTTTTTATATTCATGTTTTTTTGTAGCTGATTGCCACCCATGTTGGATAAAATATCACATCAGAAAACAGACATTTTCAGACAGAACATTTACTTTTTTATAACTTGAAAAAAGATTATTGAATCATAAAAATGAAGGAATGTGGTAACAAACAGTGTATTAAGTGATCTGGTTATAATTGAAAGATTATAATTGATTTATTAATTTAAATGTTTGTGTTTATTTTATTTTGTTGCTGTAAAAACAAGTGAGGTGAAAGCAAGATAATCTAATACTAATACCGTAGTTGGTTGGATTTTAGACATTAAAAGGTTTCAGTTCTCAAAAAAAGGAAATATTTAGAAACTGAAACCTGCGTGACGATGTGCAAAAATCTAACAGCACATGAAAAGGTCTGCTGGTTTGTCTGTCAAATGATGTATATGAAAGGGCTCTTATGTATCATGATCAATCTAAGATTAGACGTTTGAAACCACTGAACTATAAATGCTGTTTATTGTTCAGCTACTTCTTCTCTGAGGAGTTGTTTTATTAAAGCTCTGTGGAACAAGCAAGATGCAGATTTAGTAATATGATTTCTACATTCTCTGCTTAGAAATATTTTTTCTAATCAAACATGTGTTTCTCACAAAGTGTAACTGTACTGAATCATTTTCTTGTACTACTTGAAGTAATGATTTTAGTCATATGTGATAAATTCAGTAAAGATGAGTCCTGTAGGATTTTGTACAGCTGTTCAAGTCTCTGAGTCTCAAGCACAATAATAAACAGCAGAATCTTCAGACCGTTCATGTGCAGATACAGCTGCTGTCTGCTGTTGTCTCTGGAGATGTTAAACTGTGTGTCAACTGTTCTCTGTCTTCCTCTCTGCAGTCAGATAAGTAGAGGTGGAAGACATCTGAGTTTTGCATTGACTCCTCCCTATAGTGTGGAACTGGATTTAACTTGGATCTCAGTTATTGTAGTGGCGATTGTACCACAAAAAAAGCCACTTGAGGGAATTGAAAGTCTTCTCCAACTTGTAATGGTGCAAAAAATCAGGTCTGCCATGGCATGCAGTTAACACTTTATTTTATGTAGATTAAAATTACCTACTAAACATTGCTGCTTGCATGCTCAAAAGTATGCAAAAAACAATAAACATGATATGAACGGTAAGACATGACAAAATCCATCACGAATATACACACATGCACACATGCACGATTGAAAAACTGCGTGGCTTCCCCAGATCCTAATTCCCCCTCGCTGTTCACTTGTGACTTCCTCATTTAGCCTATGTAACCACAGATTCCTTGCCTATGCCCCCTAGTGCGCAGGTGGAAGAGCGTCACCCCTGTACAATTTACCACAAACACATATGTTGTATACAGTATGTGTGTGTTGTATATATAGCACACATCCAAATTGGCTACACCAGTCACTATTTGGTAAAACTGGAGAATGAATGTTCTGTACACAATAAGATAAGATCAACCTTTATTTGTCTCACAGGTGAGAAATTTCAGACATTTTACATTTTCAGACAAATTACAGGTGCAAGTGGATAGCATAAAATAAAGTGATAAACAATGAATTATACAAACAAATATCAGAGACATAAATTATACAGTACTAAAATATACTTTAACAACTATTTAGAAAGTGCAAGGTGACGATGTGCATGTTCACATGCTTATCCTGGTGAGTTTACAACAGATTAAAAATATTAATAATAATATATATATATAATAATAATTAATAAAAAAAGTAATGTTAAATAATCCAAAGTGACATTGTGCATTGATTATTGCTCAGTTGTGGTTTCTGTGAACTGTGCCGATTATAAAGTCTCAAAGCTGCAAGAAGAAAAGATCTTTTGAATCTCTCCTTCACCCTGCGTGGATGTATCAGTGGGGTGGGACGAGCTCTCCAACATGGAGGAGGGCTTTGTTCTCACCCTCCTCTCTCCCACCACCTCCACTGGCTTTAGTGAGAATCCCTCTTCCTGTCTGTCGTTGTGATGCTGCTCCTCCAACAGTCCTAAAAAAGGTCCTCAGGAGTGTAGACTTCAAAAGACCTTAGTCTCTTGAGCAGGGATAGTCTCCTCTGGCCCTTTTTATAGAGGGTGTTAACAATGTCTGTACAGTCCAGTTTGTTGTTGACCTGGGAACCAAGATACCTGTTAGAGTCCAATGTCTTGATGTCTAACCCCTGACATCCCCATCAGAGATGAGTCCAACAATGGCAGAGTCATCAGAGAACATCTGGAAGTAGCAGTCTGAGGTGTTGAAGGTGAAAAGGAAGGCTGCCAGTACTATTCCTTGTGGCACCCCTGTGCTACAGATCACCATGTCAGACTGACAGTCCTTAATCCTCATAAACTGTGGTCTGCTGGTGAGGTAGTCCAGGATCCAGGCTGAGAGGTGAAGATCTACTCCAGTGTTCTCCAGCTTGTCTCTCAGCAGCGCAGGCTGGATGGTGTTAAAAGCACTGGAGGAATCATGAAACATGATCCTCACAGAGCTTCCAGCTTTTTCCAGATGGGAGAGGGATCTGTGGAACAGGTAGATAAGGGCATCGTCCACTCCGATGCCAGGCCGGCAGGCAAACTGGAGCGGGTCCATTGACGAGTTCACCTGGGGACAAAGATATCTGAGAACCAGTCTTTCTAACATCTTCATCAAATGAGACGTCAGATTCACTGGTCTGTAGCTGTTCATGTCCTGAAAGGTGATGGTCAGACGTTGACCTGGCTTCACAGTCACAGAGGCTGGCTGTGTCAACTGTTCACACTTCACACCTGTTAAAAAAAGAAAATGTTTTGTAACAAACGATCACGTTATACTGCAAAAGAAGAACTGCTGACTTTGACAAATCCAGAGAGACTCACATCCAGCTGCCAACAGCAGCAGCAGAGCTACAGAAAACATGGTTTATGTTGAAAGTGACGTGCTGTGAACTCCACTGACAGCCTGATGGGAAGTTTTTATAGCTGAGTAACAAGGAAGGTCACTGAGTTTGCATAGAATCAAACACATGAAGCATCAATGTTGGTCTAACTGGAGCCAATAGAAGAGTCTGTTGACTGTTACTATATCTGCAGAGTGAAAACATGCCTGGAAATCACCTCATATGATGTTTTAATTTCATTACACACTAAACTGTAAGATTTTGAAAATGTCCCTGTATTTGCAGAAAAGAAATAATAAACTTTGCTCTTATACAGAACTAATAATACCTACAGGTATTGACCACAATTCAATTTTAAAACATTATGTACATTATTATCTAACTGCAACAATGACAACGATCATTATTAATTAATTATAATTTTAAATATGAATATTAACATGAATCATGGATAATGGACAACATATTTATTAAAATCAGCAAACAAAGAGCAACCACCAAGAATGTTGCTTTCTATAAGCCATGTTTACAGTATGTTTTGAAATGATTAAAACTTAAAACTTAAAATATGATGTGAGCTGTCTTCCTGTGATAATTGATGATTAACTCTAAGCATTTGAGCACAGCATTTTATTTATTACCTTTTTTGCTCACTTATTGTACTTAATGTATTTGCTGCAAACAGAAATACAGTGACAGCAGCCAGGATCATGTAAATAGTAGGAAAGCAGCTGCTCGGGATCAGAAATGTAAAAAACTTAATTCTTAACCTTGGATGGTAGTTAATGAATGTATATGTTAGTTTTTATAATGATCCCCACATTTTACCTTTATGTGTGGCTCTGTCAGAAATAAAAACCTGTCTTAATCAAATTTCATGCAATGTGGTTTATAGTTTTTTATATTATTCATATTATGGCCAAATAAAATACATATGTAACAAAAACATTTGTAGGGAGAGAATATAAAGCTTTTCTTTATATTCGTATACAAATCACTTTATTGCTGTTTAATTGCATCAAATTGTCATTAGTCTCTACACATCTTTTCTAAACATTAATCTGCAGTTCACCACAATTATTATTTGAATCCCATGTTATTATGCTTTCTACAAACATCAAAAAAAATCATCAAAAACCTAGCTATATAAATTATTTATCTCCATACACAATATATGTGGGATTCAAGTAATTCACTTTGTAAACGTTAAACGTAAATATCCTGCCATCACTCCACTTTCACTCAAAATTGGTTTTAATTAAGTCTGTGATGGAAAGAGATTTTCTCACCTTTTAGTTGGTTTGTATTTTTTGTAATTATTATTATATCTCTTGAAATGTAATGTTAAAGCCAGTCATATATCAGTGGCACTCAAATGTCTGTGTTTTGTATCATTTTGAATGATCTGAGGACGTTAGTCATGTAAGACCGTCAGGGTCTATCAGCCAAGTGAGGATGACTCAGAAATCACAGAAAATGTTTTTTACTGCAGGATCAGCTGTTCATCCATCTTTAATCACAGTCTCACAAATACAAGTAGACACAACAGCTCCTTCAGGCTTCCTGCTGTTCATCTTGAGATCTACTTCTTGTCTGACGAGATGAACTGACACTGACAGATGAAGCTGCAGTCACTGCTGATGGTAAACACCTTATAGTCAAACTTTACTGTTCAAAATGTACTGAATCAAGTTAACGCATGACTTTTGTTTAGGGTAGAAAAGTGTCAGTCAGTTAAGAGCAATGAGAATACCAGATTTGAGTGTCTCTTTTTAGAAACAGAGGAGAGGGAATCATGATGCTGACTGCCCTCTAGTGAAAAAATTATTCATATAATAATATATTTTATATATGTATATAATATTATTGTTCACTCTGATGATATGACTCCTGCCCATTGTCAGCTGGGATTGGCTCCAGCCCCCCACGACCCTGTACACAGGATAAGCTGTATATACATTCATATAGAATAAATTATGTACTATAAATACTAAGAAAAAGCAGCCTGAAGGATGAGTACTGTAGGTTTTTGTACAGCTGCTCAACCATCTCCAGTCACTGTGAGTCTCGAGCACAATAATAAACAGCAGAATCTTCAGTCTTCAGACTGTTCATCTGCAGATACACCTGCTGTCTGTTGTTGTCTCTGGAGATGGTAAACCGGCCTTGAACTGATTGAGAGTAGAATGTGCCGCTACTATCTTCATAGATAAAAGCAATCCACTCCAGTCCTTTTCCAGGAGCCTGTCTGACCCAGTTCATCCAGTAGCTGCTGAATGTGAATCCAGAGGCTGTACAGGTCAATCTGTGGGATTCTCCAGGCCTTTTAATCACTGGTTCAGATTCTGTCAGAGTCTGACCATCAACACCTGTCAAGATAAAAAAACACCAAAGGAAATAAGCTGGTAACACAGATATAATCTATGTAAAAGATCAGTGAAGATCTTCACCTGCCCAGCAGACAGTTAAAAGCAGCAGTCCTGTCCTATAGTCCATCATGTTAAACTGTGTGTCCACTGTTCTCTGTCATCCTCTCTGCAGTCAGATAAGTAGAGGTGGAAGACATCTGAGCTTTGCATTGACTCCTCCTCACAGTGTGGAACTGGATTTGATTTGGATGTTCCAGTGTATATATGCCATAGGCTACAGGTTGAAATTATTTAAGTTGTTTATTAAGCACATTCATCATGTGAAGACTGCAGACTGTTTTGGAGATGTTCTGAGCAAGATGTCTGGGTATTAAAATTTGGCCTTTGTCAACGTTGCTCAAATCCTTATGCTTGATCTTTTCTTCTTGCACCTGACACATCAACCATATTTTATTATAATTATGATTATGATAAGTGTAATTATTATTATTGGTAGTAGTGTTGTTGTTGTTGTTGTTGTTGGTGTTGGTGTTGGTGGTGGTGATATTATATTCCTTTTACTTTTTCATTCATGTCTGTTTGTCTCTGTAACAGTGAACTTGTGTTGAAGTCATTAGTGGTCTGAGGGCTCCTCCTCTGGTGGCTTCATGTTACAAGTGTTCAGGCACTGAGGGGTTTTTGTTCAGGTCTGCTGATGGTTTGTGTTATTGTTGCTCTCTGGCACAGTAATACACAGCAGTGTCTTCAGGCTGCACATTCTGTTGCTGGAAGAGTCTAAGTCAATACTGAACTTATTTTTTAGGGAATTATTGTAGTGTGTGGTGTATCATACAGATGCCAATACAATCCACTCCAGTTCTTTCCCTGCAGGCTGTCTGATCCATTCATCAACCAGGGCTGATACAGACAAACAACCATTCACACCCAGAGGTAATTTAAAGTCACCAAATAATCTATGCATGTCTTTGGACTGTGGGAAAAACCAAAGTACCCAAAGAGAACTCATGCAGAGACATGAACATGTAAACCCCACACAAAAAGTTCGAACACTAGACCACAACAGAAGAGTCTATTGACTTATATCTTTATTATTGTTATTTGTTATATTGGAATTATGGTAATTCATCATATCATTGTGAAATGTAAGTTTTACCCAACATCTTGATATACTGTATTTTCTATGTGCATATGTCATTTTTTAAATTTAGATTAATAAAAATTAATGTAAATAAATAAAACATCCACTTATTTACAAACATACACTGAAAAAAAAAATCCTTTGGCTTTACTCGATTTTAATGTGTACATCGGTCCCACATGATCAGAATGTGGCTAACTGACATAATTTTCCTGTTTTGTATTGCTTGTCAAACCAAAATACTTAATTCATATTAGACAGTTTAAAAGAATCATGTTGACTCAACATGTTATTTGTCAGTTACCATAATGCCATCATATTGTGTAGTGTTAATGTAAATCCATGATGTCCAGTGTACCTGATTATCAATTGTAACTCCAACTTGATTTCTTAATGCTAATGTTACTCAAAGGAATTATGTACCTTCAAGGTAAGGTCATTCTGTCCTAGGTATCTGAGATAAGTCTGTAAATCTTACTTGATTTGGTAAAGTTTATTCTATCCAAATGTATTGCAGACATTGGTTCGATTTAAAGTGTGTGCAGATAGTTGCACTGACAAAAAAGGCAGAGTCAGAGTTTTGCACATAATGTTATATTGAACAATACAAGCTTTATCCAAAAAGAGGACTGCAGTTGTGTTTGCTGATTTCAACTGTTGCAAATTGTGCATTCCTAAGAGCAAATACAAAACATGAAAACCTTTGAACTAAACCAAATGTCTTGTGTTCAAATGTTGCTGGCACTGAAGGGCCTTTTTTTTTTTTAGAGCCTTTTCTTAGAAAGTTTACTCCCACACCTGTATACTCCGATTTTCACTGTGCAAACAGGTAGCAGTATTCATTTACAAAAAACTAAGTAATCAGTTCTTCCTGAAGAATAAACATATCTAAACCTTGTATTCAGTTGTCAGAGGATTCAAAGCAACACATACAATATATTGCAAAAGTTTTTAAGGTGACTCCGAGCAGCAAATGGAATTAACATTTTTAACAGTCAACAAGAGAAAATGATAAAGCAGTGCAAATGGTATAAGATGCCTTTGACAACAATTGAAATGTCTTGCGTCCTCATGTCGCAGGTAGTGTAGTCTCTGATGTGCCTGTTTTTTTAGAGCAAGTGCTTTATTAGAAAGTTTACTCCCAACCCTGCATACACCAGTTTAACTGTACTAACAGGTTGAAGTACTCATTTATGAAAAACTAAGTTATCAGTTCTCCCTGAGGAATAAACATATCTAAACCTTGGATTCAGAGTTGTGAGAGGACTCAAAGCAACAACACTCAGAGCAGCAAATGAAAATGGTAAATCCATTTTTTAAACAGAAAACAAGAGAAAATGTAAAAGCAGTCCAAATGGTATAACAATACCAAAGTGGTCTTTGACGACAATTCAAATGTCTTGTGGTCTAATGTTGCTGGCAGTGTAACCTGACCCTTTGATTTGAAAGTTTACTTCCATCCAGTTCCATGAAAATCTTTTGGACTACCTCGGAGGTGTACCGGAGGTCAGCAGGGTAACTCAGGTTTAAGGCATACAGTCCGAACAGCATAGCAACAGCTAATGCTACAGTATCCAGATCTTGCAACACCTTGATGCCTTCAAGGATGATTCCAATGTCCTCTGGTTCATCACTTGAAGCATGTTCTTTAAGAACAAAAATCCCGACAATGGTGTCTTCAATAGCCTCATTGATGGCGTCTTATCCATGCCCTGTACCAAAAAGACAAAAGTAAATAAGACCCATTATATGTTGAAATTTCAATATCATAATAGGCTATACATTAACTCATTGGGAGAAAACCGGTAGTTCTGTGTAAAATGAGACGTTGAGCTCCCCCATATTGCCAAAATGATCCTACTTTTACAAGATTTGACTGAGAATCAGGCTCCGCCCATCGAAGCATAAAATCTTCGACTATTTGGGGTCAGCCCTATAGGCAACATTTTTTTCTCTTTAGAATACACAAAATTAGTCTGCTGTGCAGAGCAGGGGGAACCGGAGGCAAGAGTCCAGAGGGCGAGTGGTTGAGCTGAGGAGGTCCAGTGCAGAATACAGGAACATTTTAGCCTGGAAGGGGTCCAGCGAGAGCAGACGAGATGAGCTCCATTTCCAGTGGCAGCATTAAAATACCACGATATTATGCTAAGTTTGCTTTTACTTGGTATTATAGCCTACTAAATGTCCTTGTACAATTCGTAGTTTTACGTGACGTCACATTCCATGAAAACCACTCCCTTGGAGGGCAAAAAAAAAAGCGGGAAATAGTTATTTCACTGCTTGCCAACTGGGAAACAAGTGATACACTGTTACTATGGTTTTTTTACTTTTGCATTGCCAAAATGCTGGATGGTAGTTGTACTTTCTGATGCACTAATCGAGAAAGAAAAGCCTGAGCTGTGTTAGGTGAGGGATTCCCCACAAGGCAAATGTAAACATTACCGCAATCGAGCAGCGGCAGGGACCTGTCACTTTTTGACAGAAATGCGGATCGGATGCTGTAACATGGATTGGAAGTGCCCAACACTTGCAATTTGTGTTCATCTTTCTTTTTCTTAAATTGAGAGGTGATCCAAATAAATTTACATTATACAGGGGAGTTGCGGTGTGAGTCGTGTTGGTCTGTTGTTTTGCCCTGCACTGCAAATGTCATGTGACTGAAAACTATGAATAGGCCTTATACAGCTATTTAAATGTGTTCCTTATGTTGTTTGTTGTAGACTACAGTTTCCTGATTAATTTTAAAATGTAGGCTATTTGACATTTTTGATCTTTTATTAAATAAAGCAATTGCAGTCAAGTCATGTCTCAATTTAATTAGATTAACCAGTAACCAAGAAACTTTGTATTGATTTTATAAATGGTATAAAACCAAAAAATGTAATACATCAAAAATATAAATGCATTCTCTCAATCAAGTAATCATTTCAGCTCAAATGATCAAGGAGAAGGACAATGCAAGAGTAGAAGATAATAGAAAAAGTACCAGTTCATGTACATACCACATATTCCCGCACAAGGTTTTCTGGATCTTCACCCATGTAGATACAGACTCCGTTAATGATACACTCTCATCCAGTATCTACGTCATCATACTGAAAGGAAATGTACTTAACTAGTGTCTTCATGCAGCTCTTCTGCTTTATTTTAAAGTCAACTACTGCTGTAAACCGTCATAAGGGTACATATTTCTCTGAGAACATAACAGGGTCCCTATTATGGTACAAGCCTTTCTGTGAGCTTTAAATCATGCAGGAAGTAGATTGACAGGAAAGAGGCAGAACGAAAGAGGTAGAGAAAACTACGATTAATAAGTAAATTACAGGTGCTCGGATCAGGATTTTTTGTGCCGATCACCGAAAGCAGTTTCGTCCGTTGCCGATCACCGGGTCTATTTAAAACCTTTTATCCATCATGTAGCATTATACAGTAGGATGAAATGATTACCGGTTTAACGATAAACCATGGTAAAATTCCCGACGGTTATTATTACCATACACATTTTAATTACCATGATAACCAGGTTCGGTTACCGCGCTATTCTAAACTCATAGCAAACACTGTCCACCAAAGTATGCGACGGTCTCCCAGAAGCAGGCGCGCGCATGCGCAGAACGCAACGTGGATTTGTTTGGATCAATGGCAACACGACAGAAGACAACACCGGAGATTTTTCAGTCACTCTGAAGTGTGGTCAAAGTTTAGTTTATGAGAGCGCTGAGGGAAACTTGATTGAAGCAAATGAGCTTATAGTGTAGAAGGGTGATATAACTTAGCTTTGGTTTGTCTGGCTGACTTGCTAACATCTTGTCAACTGAAGCTCAGTGTTGCTGCTCTTGTAAAAACGCTACACGTTCTGTTGCTGTGTGCGTAATGTGTCCGCAGACTTTATTCGTCCACTGCCTCAGTAATTTGAGGTCTTGGGAGGACATGTAGCTGCAGTTTTTTTTCAGTGTACACATACACCCAGAAAGTAAATAATTCTGTAGTCCATTTTTTTGAATTTGCTTCTGGGGAAATGTAAAGAGCATCAACAAGATGGTGTTGATTATAAGGTCAGCATCTTAAAATTAACTTTGACTATGTTTGAGCACCACCAAACATCACTGATGTAAACACAGAGTCCGCCTCCTTTGATCTTGCCAGAGTCTTGTGTTCTGGTGGTGTAGAACATGATTACTTACTTTAGTTACTTTCTTTATGCCAACAGAAATAGAGTGACATCAGCCAGGATCATGTAAACAGTATGAAAACTTAAGTCTGGCGCCGCTGTTTGCAGGTTTGCATAAGACTTTTAATGGTTTCAGTGTTTGCAGAATTTTAGAAGAGACACAGAAACTTGTAGCCTCTAAAGGAAAACAGCTGCTCAGGAACTGAAACCTGTGTGACTAAATGCAAAAAGCTGAAGGTTCTCTTAAACTAAAGTAGTTCATGCATTTATAAGTTGCTTTGTGATTTACTTTACCTTTATCAGTGTGATTTGTAGCAAACATACTCTTCTTCAAATTATGAATAATATTTCATAAGCACTCGTTTTGGGGCACCACCTGAATTTCCGTTCCCCCAAGGCCTTCAGGACACCTTAGGTATGGTTTTAATCATTACACAATTTACTAGTGATTAGTTAATCATTTTTAATCAGTATCATATCAAAGTTGTGAATCCTCCATCCAGTGACCTGGATTTAAACAGTACATTCACTTCCTGTGATTAAGTTGAAATTTACTAACCAACTAAAGTGAATACAAAGTGAGGTTATAGCAAAGAGATAAAAATAGCTAAACAAACTGGGTGTAATCAGTGACAATGATGGAGTTCAATGTGAATTTAGTTGGTCTATTGTGGGAAAGGATTTGATTCTAAGGGAGCAAGAAAGCTAATAAACGCAAGTTATGATCATAACTTCAATTTGGTTTTAGTTTTAGGACTAAAGCTTAAGGATTACAGCTAAAGGACATCACAGAGTGCAGGGTTTGGTCTTGTCTTACTGCTGATCAGAGAGCCCCACGCTAGCTGCCCAGTTCCTGGCTTTCTGCTAGGGATTACTCTGGAGGTCCGTCTGCTTCAGCTGGTAGTTGAAGAAAACTCTTGCAATGATAGACCATTAACTCTGGCTCGGTTCGTTGTATGATGTCCTCCGTGTTACCGCTGGCATAAATTGTTCCTATTTGTTGTTGGGAGGCGTGAGGTTAACGTTAATTCGAACTGAAATAAAGCTTTAAAAGAAACTTGGTTGTTGAATTCAAAGTTGCGTGACTTAAATAGTCTAATAACTTTAAACAAAATGTAAATTCACGAAGGTTCGTGGAACCTTGTGAATATTGCTAAGTAAGTTGCTGTGAGAGAAAACTTCACGAACATTGCCGGGCTGAAGTCTTAGGTGTTGCCGTTGCTAGGAGTGGGAGCAAGCTCCAGTGAACTGTGCTGAGAGAAGAGGGGAGTGTAAGCATATGGCTGCGTTTGTCTCCTGGGGCGTGTCTACCAGGAGGGCTTCGTTACGCCGAGTCGGTTTTAATTGAGGTCCACAATCAACTCCTGTTGAGTTCTTAATTTTAAGCATTTGATAAAAGTAAATGTTATTGTTAATCGTCCATAACAGTTATGATAGTTACCAATTAAAAAATATTTCATGTTCATAGCAATTGGGAAGAACATCTTAAATACTTAACTGATACTGATTGTTTCAACATTCTCACTTAGAAAAGTTGCATGGCATCAGATTACAAATAAAAACAGTATATAAATTAAGTGCAAGGAGAGGCATTAAAGAACAATGAAATGTAATACTTCTTTTGTCCTCTGGGGGGGCACTGGTTCCATGAGGACTTGGGGCATCCTTTGACTATCTCCCGGTTCAGGAGCTGGGAAAATTGATGTAACACATGATAATATTTCTGTACCATTTCATTTCTAAGAAAGTATAAAAAAGAGCTTGGAACCAAGTGTGGCAGAAACGAGCGGCCTATGACACTCGAGAAGCTGAAGATGTCCGACAACGCCACTTTGGATAGGCCCAAGACCTTTAAAGCACACAGATCGTTTTATCAAAATTAGAGGGCAGAGACAATCCAGTACTTATAAAAGATAAACTTTTATTTCTCTTTTGTCATATTAAAATAGCAACACTTGCTCTATTAAAAAATGTAATGCGTATTAGAGAAAAACCAAAAAAACAAACACCCTTCAAATCAACAAACCTGCATGCATAATTAAAGGATCAAAATCAAACAAAAAAAACCCCCACAAAAACCCACATGCAACATACATCCAGTTAATACCAATATTTATAGAGCCAATGTCTGGATATTCAAACACTTAAACGTATCACACACACCAGTTCTGTGCATCCAGGACAGTCATATCGTGAGTGAGTGAGTGAGTGAGTACAGCAAAGTTTTATACCGATATCCAGAAAAGAAAGAGTGGGAGGAGAAACGCACTGGGGAGTGTTAACCTCTTACCTGTAGCTCGGTCCCGCTGTGATGTGAAGACACCATTAAAACAGGGACACGATAAATTGAAGCAAACAAGGTACTTACCACTTTATGGGACACGCCACCCTCAGACCCCGGCAGGGAGGCAAGCAATCCGCGCAACCACACAGCACCCAACAAATAAGACTATCAGATCTTGATAAATACCAAATGGGACAAAGAGGGAGGCATGCAGCTTAACGAGGCACCCAATGCCAGCAGCCCAGGTATTCATCTATCCACACGGGGAATATCCACGACCGAAACAAAGTCGGCTCTATGAGAAAACGCTCATTAGTGCCACGCGCTCAACAATGCAAACACTGAAAGGCACGAGGATAAAAAGACTTCCTTACCACTCCGCAGTAAACTGACTACCTAGCAACGGCAACAAACGTGCAGCACGCCAGCCCAGACACATCTTCACACCCAACAGGAGAAGACAGAAACCCAAACAAGTCTACCACACAGGCTTAAAAAGACAGCTCCCCGCCTCTCCCAATCAAAGGGGATGAGCCCCAGGTGTGCTGGTGCGCCTTCCCGTGCTCAGGTCAGAGGGAGGGAAAGAAAACCTCATCCTGCCACACAAGCATTAGTTAAACATAAATTAAATGCAGGAATGTCAGTGAGCACTGATGAAGATTAAAAGCACTGCAAAATTAACTTATTAATGGTTTCTTCTTTTCAGCATAGTTACTAACAACAACATGGTAATAAAACTACTCAAACTAAGTAGAGAACTACTAAAGATTATATAGCTAAACAGGGTAATGAGGAAAGTTTATTAGAAAACAACATTCTTGTTCACACAAAGGAATTTGTCCTTTCTCTGGCGTGTTATCAGTTCGGCGTGTGAAAAGGGAGAGGGCATGTTAGACTCCATGTAAATGGCTATTTGGTGGGGTAGAGAATCAGGACTGAAGAAGGCGTTCTTTGATGTCTGAGGTAATCTGGAAAGAGAACATTGTTACCATGGTTACCCACCCCTTTTGCTCATCCGGGAAAGTGTCTGTGTGTGGGGGGGACGTTTAGAGTTTCATATCCAAAAAGGTCCTGACAGCCTAGTTCAGGATGAGGTTAGTCTCTGTACAAGGTTAATATTGTCATTTTAACAGTCATGCATAGAGTCCGTTATCTCAACTTCACCAGAGGTGGTAGGTTTTAGGGCCCCTGTCCACTAAAGCGTTTTTTACCAGCTGAAAATGCCACCTGCTGTTCTGAAAACGCCTAGCTGGGAGTGCTAGGGTGTGTTTTGGAGGCGCAGTGGGGGGGGTTTCGAGATGCTGTATTTGCTATGATACATAATTTCCGTGGAGGCGAAGTGCTGCAAGTAGGGTAGCCTACTTAATTTTAGTGAATGTAAAAATGTCACCACAAAATATGTCCAGCGTGGAAAAGACGCTCAACACCTCATCACGCTCCTGCCGTTTTTACCAGCTAGTAAAAACGCGGCGCTCCCATTGGAATGAATTGAAAAAAGACGCTGGCGTCAGAAAAAAACGCTTTTGTGGACACGGGACCTTAGGGTCCAAAAATCCCAAACAGCACTTGGAATGCTATCTTGACTCACTTATGTTTTTGGTGTTTGTGTGTTGTTGAGTTAAGCCTTTTGGCAGTCTGAATGTACGCAAGGTTCTTATGATCAGTCCATATGATAAAGGGCAGGTCTGTGCCCTCGAGCCAATGCCGCTACTCCTCCAGCGCCAATTTCACCACCAAAAGTTCCCGGTTCCCACATCATAATTCCTCTCTGCAGGTGTTAGTCGGCGAGAAAAGACGGCACAGGGGACCTGAGCGCTGGGACAACACTGGCCCCACCCCACTTTCAGAAGCGTCCACCTCGACGATAAACTGCTTGGTGAGATCTGGATGCACCAGGATGGGAACAGCCGTAAACAGGGATTTTAAGCTGGCAAAGGCAACCTGGGCCTCAGGTGGCCAGGAGAATGGTGATTTGGTGGAGGTTAGTTTGGTTAAAGGGGCTGCGACCTTACTGTAATTCCTAATAAACCGACGGTAAAAGTTAGCGAATCCCAGAAATTGTTGTAGCTGTTTACGGGAAGCCGGGACCGGCCATTCTACCACCGCCCGGATCTTGAATGGGTCTGCTTGCATCTGACCCTGCCCAATGATGTAGCCCAAAAAACTCACAGAGTTGGAGTGAAACTCACACTTCTGGGCCTTGACATACAGTCGGTTTTCAAACAGCCGTTGGAGAACCTGGCAGACATGAGAAACAGGCTCAATGGGATTTTTGGAAAAAATCAGAATGTCATCCAAGTATACAAAAACAAAACGATTCAGGAAGTCGCAAAGAACATCATTCACCAGGTTCTGAAATACTGCAGGCGCATTAGTCAAACCAAAAGGCATTACCTGGTATTCAAAGTGGCCGAGTGGGGTGTTGAACGCCGTCTTCCATTCGTCCCCCTCCTTAATACGCACCAGGTAGTAGGCGTTGTCGAGATCCAGTTTCAAGAAGATTGTGGCTTGCTGCAGGGGTTTGAGTGCCAAGTTGATCAGAGGCAAGGGATATTTGTTTTTAACAGTTCAGCCTTGCTGAACACTGCTCAAGTTATGATATTCGGGGGGGAACATTGGTTAAGTCAGGGGACTCTGAATCTAGCGGGGGAGCAGCACCCTCTGCTGGGGGTACTGCAGATTGCAGACAGGAGGAATAGCAGCGAGAGCTCCAGCCCAGAATCTTGCAGATGGCCCAGTCAATATGGGGATTGTGGAGTTTGAGCCAGGGAAACCCTAAAATAATGGGAGTCTGTGGTGCAGTGATGATGTTAAATGAGATGTCTTCCTGGTGATTTCCGGATAACACTAGTCCTAAGGGATTTCGTAGATTCAGTCACAGGGGCTAGAATGTGACCATCTAGGTCCCGGGCAGTACAGGGCTCAGGAAGTGGTTCCAGAGGGATACCAGACTGAATAGCCAGACCACGATCAATAAAATTTCCCTCCACACCGGAATCAATGAGGGCTTGGAGTGGCAGGGAAATCCCGGGTGTGCACAACGGGGCGGGGATTAACAGACGAGGGGGTTTGTTAGTGGGGCTCAGGTGCTGGCCCCTCAGTAGGCGTGGGCGTACTGAGGTGTGCTTGGCCCAACTGCATGGGCTCGGGTAGGGAACTGGAAATTGGCTGCGGTCCAGGGGTGGTGGTTAGGATGGGGGGGGCAGCGTAGGTTAGCGGGCGCCGTGGCCGAGGATCCAAGGTGGACCAGGTAGCACGCTCCCTCCGCCGCTCACGCAGGCAGTTGTCGAGTTGAATAGACAGAGAGATCAGAGAGTTCAGACTGGGGGGGTCATCTCGGGACGCCAACTCATCCTTGATCTCCTCATTTAGTCCCTTCCTGAATGCACCCCATAGCGCTGCGTCATTCCATCCTGCATCGGCGGCCAGGGTTCTGAACTCCACGGAGAAGTCTGCTACGGTGCGATTTCCCTGCCGGAGCTCCAACGGGCTGTGAGATGCGTCACCACAGTGATCGGGATGATCGAAGAACTCCCGGAGCATAGCCTCGAATTGGAGCAAAGACAAGCTTGTCATCGGGATGTTGATGTTAACCGCTTCTGCTCAGGATAGTGCTCTCCCACTCAACAAGCCTAAGATATAGCGTACCTTAGCTGGATCAGAAGCGAAGGTCTGTGGTCGTTGGGTGAATACCATGGCGCACTGATGCAGGAAACCACGGCACAGAGAACAATCCCCAGAAAAGGGCTCAGGGTCGGGCACGTAGGATTCAGTTGAGGCGGCGGGCTGAAATTCTTTGTTGTAAAGATTATGTTCATAGATTGAATAATCATATTGTATTGGGTACCTGTGCCACAGAAGAAGACAAATCATATGCAGTGTCCTTCATATCAAAGTGGTTTAGTTGGCTATAAAAGACACAGGCAACAACAGTAGGTTAGGTAGCAAGCCTGACATTTTAAAGTGATTTTATCAAGACTTTTATGTAGCTTAAAAAAGGAAAATAATTGTATTCCACAGAAATAACTAAATTACAGATAATCAAAATGCAAAGCAATTGCCCAGAAAAAAACATGTTGGACACTATTTCTAACCTGAAGCATGTATTATTCTAAAAAGAGAAGATCTCAGGCCCACACACACTAAACAATATTAAAACACAATGTAACTTGTACTTTGAGTAGTTTATTTGCCAAGTACTTTTATACTTTTACTTAAGTAGGTTTGTCCAATGGTATTTTTTGCTTTTACTTGAGAATTTTTTTATGAGAGTAATTGTACTTTTACTTGAGTAAAGATTCTCAGTACTCTACCCACCACTGGCCAGCGGCCCTAGTACTGGTGCCGACATGGGTGAACATGAGACAGACAGCAGAGATTAAGGCGGCACTAAAAGAGAGTCAAAGCCAGCACAGCCTGAAGCATCAGTGATATGGCAATATTGATGATAAGACATATATATTTATTGTTCTCAAGGACTCAGCTGAAGTTACTGCTTTACTTGAAGAGAGTTAGATAGTGTTTCTAGTTTTGAAAATGTATTGTACATACTTGCATAAAATTATCAGGAATACAGGAAAATAAATCTCTGAAGACCCAGAGCCCCAGTCGAAAGCTGCCATTTTTTTACCCTTCTCCACCCCTGCTTGACACTGACTGGCCTCTATATTTACTTACATATTATGACTCAATTTAGATTTCATATAATTTACAGACATTGTGTCTTAATTGGTAGAAGTGTGTAGTATTTGTAGTAGTTTAATTTCAGCAAATGTGCTGTCTTTGGCCTTTTTTATGAACAAGTGATCTTGTGTTTTTTGTGTTCATGTTTAGTAAAAATATTTCTCAGGAACAGATCTCAGGTCTTTTATAATGCATTATTCAAAATGCAGGTAAGAATATTAAACAAGTTTAAATACAAAGAAGTTTGAATAGTAAGAAAAAACAAGTCATGATTGGGCTCTAACAGCCTGAAAGATGACTACTGCAGGTTTTTGTACAGCTGCTCAACCAACTCCAGTCACTGTGAGTCTCGAGCACAATAATAAACAGCAGAATCTTCAGTCTTCAGGCTGTTCATCTGCAGATACAGCTGCTGTCTGCTGTTGTCTCTGGAGATGGTAAACCGGCCTTGAACTGACTGAGAGTAGAATGTGCCTCTACTATCTTCATAGATAAAAGCAATCCACTCCAGTCCTTTTCCAGGAGCCTGTCTGACCCAGTTCATCCAGTAGCTGCTGAATGTGAATCCAGAGGCTGTACAGGTCAATCTGTGGGTTTCTCCAGGCCTTTTAACCACTGGTTCAGATTCTGTCAGAGTCTGACCATCAACACCTGTAAAGAGGATATTAAAACATCAAGTGAAATAAAATGCTGAAACAAATAAAACGTAAGTTAAGACGTGAAGATCTTCACCTGCCCAGAAGACAGTTAAAAGCAGCAGTCCTGTCCTATAGTCCATCATGTTAAACTGTGTGTCCACTGTTCTCTGTCATCCTCTCTGCAGTCAGATAAGTAGAGGTGGAAGACATCTGAGTTTTGCATTGACTCCTCCTCACAGTGTTCTGAAATGGTTATGACTGGATCTCAGTTACCGTTTGGTGAAACTAGAGAATCAATGTTTATTTTCATGAATCATACCTTTAAGAGTCCCTCTTTCACATTTCAGTATAATTTGAGTAATACATTGGCAAACACATCATTACCTTGGTTGCTTCATTAGAAGAGTCTGTAGTTTTTTGGCATCATTTAATGAATGCTTCAAGTTTGCACACTTTTAGCATGCAGGTGCTTATAAAGGCTTGTGTGTTTGACATTTGCCTTTACACTAGTCTTTATAATGTGTACTTCCTTTGCTGTTATGACATGCTAATGTCCCCCAGTAACAATTTTTAGAATAATTAAGCATCTAGATGAAATGCCAGCCATTAAACATTTAACCAACTCTTATTGGGGATTGGTTTAGGATTATACAGATTCATCATATTTATACTACAGATTGGGAAAAAAAAAACAACAAACATTTTTGCATTTAACTTGTTAACTATTCAGATTTATAACTGACGGTCAGAAGAAAAAAAAAAAAGTGATACTGAGACAACTGAATGTTCCCAGTAGTGCTGGTAAATAGTTGTTTTTGTATGACTCCTGTTGTCTTTCAATTTGGATCTCTGGCACAGTAATACACAGCCTTGTCTTCAGGCTGCACATTCTGTCCGTTCAGAGTCACTCTGGAGAAGTCTAAGTCAATACTGTACTTGTTCTTTAGTGAATCTTTGTAGCTTGAAGTGCATCCAACACATGCGCTCCCAATCCACTCCAGTCCTTTCCCTGCAGGCCGTCTGATCCAAACTGTCCAGAAGTTGCTAACAGAATAAGAGACCTGACAGGTGATGGTCAGACATTGACCTTGCTGTGTCAACTGTTCACACTTCACACCTGTTAAAAAAAGAAAATGTTTTGTAACAAATGATCAAGTTTTACTGCAAAAGAAGAACTGCTGACTTTGACAAATCCAGAGAGACACACATCCAGCTGCCAACAGCAGCAGCAGAGCTACAGAAAACATGGTTCATGTTGAAAGTGAGGTGCTGTGAACTCCACTGACAGCCTGATGGGAAGTTTTTATAGCAAGGAAAGGAGTAACAAGGAAGGTCACTGAGTTTGCATAGAATCAAGCACATGAAGCATCAATGTTGATCTAACAGGAGCCAATAGAAGAGTCTGTTTACTGTTATTATATCTGCAGAGTGAAAACATGCCTGGAAATCACCTCTGCTTTATATATATTTTAATTTCATTGCACATATTTAATTATAACTATCCTATTCTAGTAAATATTAATATGAATCATGCATAATGGAAAACATATTCATTAAAATAATATTGCTGCAAACAGAAATACAGTGACAGCAGCCGGGATCATGTAGATGGTATAAAAACTTAAGTCTGATGCTGCTGGTTTGAAGGTTTGCATAAAAGATGATGATGAATAATTTCAGCGTTTGCAGATGTCAAAGACATCGTTTCAAGAGGAAAAGAGCTGCTCAGGAACTGAAAAGTGTGTGACTAAATGCAAAAAACATTTTTTTTATATTAGAAAAAAAATTAAATAGTTCATGCATTTATATTTTACTTTCTGTGATTGAAAAAAAAAACCACTTCAATATGCTGTCGTACTTTTCTGTTGAAAATGTGCTGAATCAAGTTAACACATGACTTTTGTTTAGGGTATCACAGTAATCAGTGTACATGTTAAGCTTTAGTTCAGTCCAGGGTTCAAGTGTCAGTTAGGATCAATGAGAACAGCAGATCTGAGTGTCTCCTTTTAGAAAGTTGACACTAACTGCCTTCTAGTGATTTTCTGAAAGAAACTGCACCATTTTTTGTCACTCTTTAGATTCCACATAATTTACAGACAATAATGTATCTAAATTTGTATAGATGTATGCAAATGTTTGTTTTTTGCAGTAGATTAATTTCAGCAACCATAGTGTTGTGCTGTCTTTGGCCTTTCATGAACAAGGGGTGGTGGTGGTGGTAAAGAAGACACATGACTTTAGTGTGAGTAACCCGGGTTCTATTCCCCACTGACACATCCACCAATGTCTACCTGATCAACACACTTAGCCCCTAGTTGCTCCAGAGGCGTGCGACCTCTGATATATTTATAGCAATTGTAGGTCGCTTTGGATAAACGCGTCAGCTAAATGAATAATCACCACTTGGAACCTTCCACCCCCTATCTTAAAGTGGTACTTTCCTTCCCCCTCTTAGTGGTGTTTCCACCAAAGTACAGGGGACTTTTAAGTCCCCAGATCTCTTTTCATGGAACTAAAAGGTTCCTTCAATCATTTGTTGTGTGAATTTCCACTGTGGTCTAAAGACCTGCAAAGATTAGGCTAAAACCAGCTGACAGGCTGTAGGCCTGTACGCCGTACAAAGCGATGCACACACATCATTATTTAGTAACCACTATCCATAAGCCATCCATCCATCTTCATCCGCTTATCCGGGATCGGGTCGCGGGGGGAGCAGCTCCAGCAGGGAACCCCAAACTTCTTTTTCCCGAGCCACATTAACCAGCTCTGACTGGGGAATCCCGAGGCGTTTCCAGGCCAGTGTGGAGATATAATCTCTCCACCTAGTTCTGGGTCTTCCCCGAGGCCTCCTCCCAGCTGGACGTGCCTGGAACACCTCCCTAGGGAGACGGGAGGCATCCTTACCAGATGCCCAAACCACCTCAACTGGCTCCTTTCAACGCAAAGGAGCAGCAGCTCTACTCTGAGCTCCTCGCGGATGGCCGAGCTTCTCACCCTATCTCTAAAGGAGACACCAGCCACCCGCCTGAGGAAACCCATTTCGGCCGCTTGTACCTGTGATCTCGTTCTTTTGGTCATGACCCAGCCTTCATGACCATAGGTGAGGGTAGGAGCGAAAATCAACCGGTAGATCAAGAGCTTTGCCTTACGGTTCAGCTCTCTTTTCGCCACAACGGTGTGGTAAAGCGAGTGCAATACTGCCCCTGCTGCTCCGATTCTCCTGCCAATCTCCTGCTCCAGTCTCCCCTCACTCATGAACAAGACCCCGAGGTACTTCAACTCTTTCACTTGGGGTAAGGACTCATTCCCTACCTGGAGTTGGCACTCCACCGGTTTCCTGCTGAGAACTATGGCCACAGATTTAGAGGTGCTAATCTTCATCCCAACCGCTTCACACTCAGCTGCAAACCGATCCAGTGAGAGCTGGACAGCAGGTCATGGACCGATGATGCCATCAGGACCACATCATCCACGAAAAGCAGTGACGAGTCCAAGCCCCCCAAACCGCATTGTTCCTCTTCGATCTGAGGTTCGACAATTGGCCGAACCCTCTGTTCCAGCACCTTGGAGTAGACTTTACCGGGGAGGCTGAGAAGTGTGATAACCCTGTAATTGGCACACACTCTCTGGTCTCCCTTTTTGAACAGGGGAACCACCACCCCAGTCTGCCACTCCTTGGGCACTGTACCCGACTTCCACGCAATGTTAAAGAGACGTGTCATCCAAGACAGCCCCTCCACACCCAAAGCTTTTAGCATTTATGGGCGGATCTCATCAATCCCTGGGGCTTTGCCACTGTGGAGTTATTTGACTACCTCAGTGACTTCCACCAGGGAAATTGACGAGAATCCCCCATCAGCCTCGAACTCTGCCTCTACTAAAGAGGGCGTGTCAGTCGGATTTAGGATTTAAGTGTTCCTTCCACCGCCCAATTACCTCCCCATTTGAGGTCAACAGGGTCCCATCCTTACTGTACACAGCTCGGACGGTTCCCTGCTTCCCCCTCCTGAGATGGTGGACAGTTCTCCAGAAACATTTTGGTGCCGACCGAAAGTCCTTCTCCATGTCTTCTCCGAACTTCTCCCACACCCGCTGCTTTCTATCTGCCACAGCAGAGGCTGCAGTCCTTCAGGCCCGTCGGTACCTTGCAACCGCCTCCGGAGTCCTCCGAGACAACAAATCCCGGAAGGCTTCCTTCTTCAGTCGGACGGCTTCCTTCTTCAGTCGGATGGCTTCCCTGACCACCGGTGTCCACCGCCCCTTGAGGCACCTAAGACCTTGAGACCACAGCTTTCCGCTGCAGCTTCAGCAATAGAGGTTTTGAACATTGCCCACTCATGTTCAATGTCCCCAACCTCCACATGGATGCCAGAAAAGCTCCGCCGGAGGTTTGAGTTGAAGATTTCACGGACAGGGGCCTCCTCCAGACGTTCCCAGTTCACCCGCACTACCCGTTTGGGCTTACCAGGTCTGTCTTCCCCCACCCCCTGACCCAACTCACCACCAGAGGGTGATCAGTTGACAGCTCCGCCCCTCTCTTCACCCCAGGGTCCGAAACATGCGGCCTCAAATCAGATGAAACGATTACAAAATTGATCATTGATCTTCGGCCTAGGGTGCTCTGGTACCATGTACACTTATGAGCATCCTTATGCTCGAACATGGTGTTTGTTATAGACAATCCATGACTAGCACAGAGGTCTAACAACAAACACCCACTCGGGTTCAGATCAGGGGGGCCGTTCCTTCCAATCACGCCTTTTATGAAGCAAAATTTATAAATGAACATCAGATTTGATTGGAATATAATGAAAAACTACAGGCTTTGCTTGAGTGGGTGTATAATGAAGAGACACATGATCAAGTTTGTTACAAATTTAACAAACTGGATAAAACCATAAAGTTCTTACCGTCAGCACAGAGAAAGCAACACAAAAATAAAATTGTGACAGTTTGAAAGGTTATTAAAACATTTACAGCCGACAAGAGCTGCAGATCAGCTGCAGCTCTTATCTCTCATCTTTTTTTTTAACGTGCTTTATTACCTGCTCTAATGTCTTTGTAGAAGAGGGGACCAGCCCCAGCTCTGATTGATGATGATGAAAACTTAAAACAACAACTCCGGCCCCAGTATTTAGCGTAGCTCCATCAGCTGTTCGCTGTAAACACACCGCTGCACGTTGGCTGCTATTTCCGAGCAATGAATTTAATGCCGATGTTTGATCTCATGCGGACATCAGTGCTGCTATCTGACTGCTAACTGTGATTTATTGGTTTGCAAACAATGGTGGAAAACAGAGGAGCAGTTGTAGAAAAACACAAGACATGTGTATAATGTCCCCCTTTTTTGCTAAATATTGCTCTCATTCACTTTAGCTACTGTTGGTCATGCCAATTAGGCCCAATTCAGAGCAAAACCACACACACACCACTATCTGGCAATAAAGAGTTCTTAACCGGAAATTCTGGACTATTTTGTGACTTGACCCAGCTCTTGGGTGGGTGGTGATTTCCTGAAATTACTTGGAAGAAGCCACAGTCAGCTCATCTCATTTCAGTCTTCTTGTGTTTTTTTCTATTTGTTTAATGTTCAGTAATAATATTCCTCAGGAACAGTTTACAAGACCTTGTATTACATGAAAAATTATATGTAATGTAACATATGGTATGGTAATAAACGTGCTATAAAAAAATGCTTTGCAATGTTCTACCAGCTCAAAGATGTGTCCTGTAGGAATTTGTACAGCTGCTCAACCAACTCTAGTCACCGTGGCTCTCGAGCACAATAATAAAAAGCAGAATCTTCAGTCTTCAGACTGTTCATTTGCAGATACACCTGCTGCTGTCTGTTGTCTCTGGAGATGGTAAACCGGCCTTGGACTGACTGAGAGTAGTATTTGCTGCTACCACCAGTATCAATCCAGGCAACCCACTCCAGTCCTTTTCCAGGAACCTGTCTGACCCAGTTCATATAATAGCCGCTGAATGTGAATCCAGAGGCTGTACAGGTCAATCTGTGGGATTCTCCAGGCCTTTTAACCGCTGGTTCAGATTCTGTCAGAGTCTGACTATCAACACCTGTTAAGACAAACAAGAAAATAATCACTTGCTGTAAGCTAACAGATTTAACTCAAGATCAGAGAAAATCTTCCCTGGACTTTAACATTACTTTATCAATGAATTAAATTTTAATAGAAAAATAACAAATAACACCTTACCAGAAGTAAGGTAAGTAGGCTTGAAGGTTTTATTATGTTACAATGTTGATTACGTGTTCAGTCAAATTATTTTCAGAACATCAGGGGAAAGAAAACCCCTGTAGGAAAAAAAATGAAGTAAACTGTTAATATTGTGATAATATTAAAAGAAATTATTCAGTCAGACAAATAAACTCTTTTGTTTTCTGTAAAGCAAAAGTTCCAGTGAAAAATAAAAGGTTTATCATCTCTGCAAAACAGCTTAGTGTTGCATTGACTCGTCTTCATAGGGAAGACAGAGTTTGGCCTTCTGTTTGTTGGACTAACTAATGTACAATCTAAATTTGAAACTTGAATTGTCTTCAAAAGTTAAATGTTGTGTTTTATAAAGTGATCCCCCAACAAACAACTTTAAACATACTCACTAATGAATTATCATGAAACTAAATCTTGACCTTGCCAAAACACGAGGTTATGTTTTGTGTTTACCCATCTTAATCTGACTGTAGGTCCACAAAGAGATTTTAATAATACAGTAAGGAAAATCTGACACACATACAGTTAAATTCTAACACAATATTTTTATTATTATTATTAATCAGTATAAATAGCAGTCAGACAGAGAAGAATCTTTTTGGAAAATGCCTATTAATATAATTATTATGATACCATATTATATTGCCCTTTACTTTTTCAGTGTTTCTGTTTCTGTATTTAACAGTGAGCTGGTGTTGAAGTCATTAGTGGTCTGAGGGCTCCTCCTCTGGTGGCTTCATGTTACAAGTGTTCAGGCACTGAGGGATTTTTGTTCAGGTCTACTGCTGGTTTGTGTTATTGTGGATGCCTGGCACAGTAATACACAGCAGTGTCTTCAGGCTGCACATTCTGTCCGTTTAGAGTCACTGTGTTGCTGGAAGAGTCTGTGTCGATACTGAACTTGTTCTTTAGTGACCATCAAAAACCTGTCAACAACTTGGATCTCTAGTATTTGGTGTACAGCATGGTAATTTTCATAAAATATCAACATAAACTTCAAATCAATAATGTCAACACAAATATTTCTTTTAACGCTACATATTGTTCCTGTGCCATACAGTGTTTTTGTCATTATTTTTCACTCCCATATTGTGACCGACTTTAGAAGTCAATAAATATTTACATGAATGTGGCTGAAATGTGTACATGTAGTATTTATTTTATTCATACCTGGGCAAATAATTTCAGCAGTATTTGCTGTCATTGGCTGTTTTGTAAAGTGACATTTTTAATTATGTGTTTATCGTTTTTGCTTAATGATGATCTTTATCAGGGCCAATTTTCATTATTTTCTTAACAACAACAACAAAAGTTGATGACAGAATTAAATGAAAACAAAAGTCTTTCTCATGATCGATAAGCACAGTGAGAATGAGTACTGTAGGTTTTTGTACAGCTGCTCAACCAACTCCAGTCACTGTGAGTCTCGAGCACAATAATAAACAGCAGAATTTTCAGTCTTCAGACTGTTCATCTGCAGATACACCTGCTGTCTGCTGTTGTCTCTGGAGATGGTAAACCGGCCTTGAACTGACTGAGAGTAGTAACTGCTGCCACCATCATGTCTGACAGTGGAAATCCACTCCAGTCCTTTTCCAGGAGCCTGTCTGATCCAGTTCATCCAGTAGCTGCTGAATGTGAATCCAGAGGCTGTACAGGTCAATCTGTGGGATTCTCCAGGCCTTTTAACTGCTGGTTCAGATTCTATCAGAGTCTGACCATCAACACCTGTTAAAAGGATAAAAAATAATCAAGTGAAATAAGCTGCTGACACAAATAAAAGCCAGTAAAGTTAAGATCAGTGAAGATCTTCACCTGCCCAGCAGACAGTTAAAAGCAGCAGTCCTGTCCTATAGTCCATCATGTTAAACTGTGTGTCCACTGTTCTCTGTCATCCTCTCTGCAGTCAGATAAGTAGACGTGGAAGACATCTGAGTTTTGCATTGACTCCTCCTCACAGGGATGAGAAAACTGTAGTGGAATACGTGCTGTGAAAACTTAATGTTAAAAATTAATGTCCAAGAGTCAACAACTGTTCTGACGTCTGTCTTACATGTTTTAATTTGTGTAGGCTCAGAAAAAGCTTCTTTTTTCAGGACTCTTCTCTGACCTCTGTATATCCTCAGCTTCGTTAGCACATCATCTTCTGTGAATACTTCCCTTTACCTCCCTGCACATGTGCATATTTGCATTTATGACAATGTTCATTTTTGTATACTGAAAAATTGCACACACCACCTACACACTGGGCTGTTATTCAGTTTAGCATTTTAGCATATGCGCAACATATTAATAATATTTTATCTAGAACTGTTTATACTATTTATATTGATACTTATGCCAGCAGTACCAAAGCTACAGAGAACATGTTGAAGTTGAAGCTGAACTAATTTGAACAACATTGACATGAGCAACATTTTTTTTGGCATATTGTTAAATCATTTTAAATTTGATTTAAATCAGTTAAAGTGTGTCTCCTCAAGTATTCAGAATAGAATAATACTTTTTTTATTTAAAGAACATTTTGTATAAAAGAGCTTATATAGACTTAAAAGTCAACAAGATGGTTAATTTAACAAAGTTGTAGTGCTGCTGTTTTTTTTTACTATAAAAATGTCTTGAATACTATACAATACATTGTTTAAAGCAAAGTTTTCACTGGAGATGAATTATGTTGTAATTGACTCTTTGCTAAGCCTTGCCCCGAATACACAGTTGGCCAATCACAGCGCAGTAAAGGACTCGCTCTATCTGGGGTCCGACGCTTTCATGGCTGTGCTCCATTGGCTCTAATGCAAAAGTAGTCATTTTCTAGGTTTATTTTACTGTATTTTTCCAAGATATGGTCATATGTTGTTCCTGGGGCACTTGCAATAATTACAGTCGCTACCCAGAGAGGTTAAAAGGAGTATTTTTTATTCCCTTTCCAAAACCTAAAACAAACCCAGAAAAATGCAGGCTGTGGATTGTTAGCTCATGCTACATTACTGCTACCTAACTTGACCGAAATTACTACTAAATGTAACATTATATAGCCCTACTGTTCTGCTTTTTAATGATTTTAATATCGATTAGAGACCTGCCCAGCTATACAGGAACAGTGCTGATCCTTAATATTGCTGTCCTCTTTCTGAATAGTGCGGTGATGCAGTGGTTTACTTTTACTCTGTGTCTTTGTGTTTTTCACCTCAGTTTAACAGCCTGAATGCAAACTTCAAATGCACAATACAACTGTAAAACAGTCTGCTTCTTTCTGAGATTTCTTTATCCAAAAATTAGACAATATTTCTCCAGGCAGTGACAGTGAATAGACAGTGGCAGTCCGACAGCTGCAGGTTGGGGCTGTGCTAAAATGCATTTGGGGTGTGTGGAGGCCTGTGGTTCGGTGCTCTGGATCTCTGGGTCTGGTGCAAGTCTGCGCGCTGGGTCAGGCCCAGTTCACATTTAAGGCTATTCATGGCTTGGCTCCTGATTATATTTTAGATATTTTAACTCTGTATGAGCCTTCCCGTGGCCTAAGATCTTCTGGCAAGGGCCTCCTGTCTGTTCCTGGAGCCAGAATAAGAACAAAAGGTGACCGAGCATATGCTGTCAGGGCCCCCAGGCTCTGAAACGACTTGCCTGAGGAAATTAGATCTGGCAGGGTCGGCTTCTTGTTTCAAATCTCTTTTAAAAACTTACTTTTACCGGAAAGCCTATCCAGATTTTATCTGAGCTGCCACTCGTTTTACTATTGCTGCCCTGCCGTTCTTATCACTTTGTTTGATTGTCTTATCTTCCTTATATCCTACTGAACATATTTGTTATACTTTATTGTGATCCTTGTTCTTATATTCTGTATTTTATCCCCCTGTATCTTATTAGCCACGTGGTTATTTGTTTTTGTATTTTATGTGTGATTTGTTGTGAAGCACTTTGTACTTTGTTTGATAAGTGCTATATAAATAAAGCTTATTATTATTATTATTATTATTATTATTCCTTGCCCCAGGGGTCCTGGTGTGGGGACCCAGGGACCTCGGGCTTCTGCACATGTCCGAGGTGGGTGGCATGTCCTTGGACCTTGGATCATTGGTCCCCTCTCCTCAGTGGGGCCCTCTTCAAGGCATGCAGTAGTTCCAGGGGCGCATGGCCAGTGTTGTCGTGGTGGGTCTTGGCCCACTCCTGTAGGGGTGGGTGTCTGGGATTTTGGGTTCACTGAGCCCGGGTGCCGCTGGCTCTACTGGCGTTTTGGTGGGCTGGGCCACCACCACTTTTTTTGGACGATGCCGATACCATTTGTGTACATGTGATCTTTATTGTGTTTTTTTACATTTCTTTAATGTTTAGTACTTACTTTATAGAAACACTCTTCAGGACTTTCTATAATGCATCACTAAAAATATGAATAAAAAAATATATTCAATAAAACAATATAGAAAACATAGAATTTGCTATGTATTATGAATACTAAGAAAACATTATTCATGCTTGGGCTCTAACAGCCTGAAAAATGAGTGCTGTATGATTTTGTACAGCTGCTCAACCAACTCCAGTCACTGTGAGTCTCGAGCACAATAATAAACAGCAGAATCTTCAGTCTTCAGACTGTTCATCTGCAGATACACCTGCTGTCTGCTGTTGTCTCTGGAGATGGTAAACTGGCCTTGAACTGACTGAGAGTAGTATTTGTCGCTACCACCGCTACTGATATATGCGACCCACTCCAGTCCTTTTCCAGGAGCCTGTCTGACCCAGTTCATAGGGTAGCTGCTGAATGTGAATCCAGAGGCTGTACAGGTCAATCTGTGAGATTCTCCAGGCCTTTTAATCACTGGTTCAGATTCTGTCAGAGTCTGACCATCAACACCTGTCAAGAGGAGAAAAACGCATCAAGTGAAATAAGCTGCTGACATCAATAAAAGATATGTAATAAATAAGATCAATGAAGCTCTTCACCTGCCCAGCAGACAGTTAAAAGCAGCAGTCCTGTCCTATAGTCCATTATGTTAAACTGTGTGTCCACTGTTCTCTGTCATCCTCTCTGCAGTCAGATAAGTAGAGGTGGAAGACATCTGAGTTTTGCATTGACTCCTCCTCACAGGGAGTATGTGGCTGTGTCAGGTCTGGTATTCAGTTTTTGTTTGGTGAAAATGGAAAATGACTGATTCCTGTAATAGACTGGTGATCGATCCCGCTTCTAGTCCAGTCTTATCTGTGATTGGCTCCGGCCCCTGCAATCAACATTAAGCAGGTTTCGTTCGTTGATTTTTTGAGGTCTTTGCCACTTTCTCTTACAGGGAGTTTAAATGTGATAAAAACGGTGTTGCTGCCCGGGTTCATGTAATTGTTAAAAATATATTCCAATTAAGCATTTGTTGATATGTTGGATATGGAACACTTCTGAGTTTTGCACTGACTCCTCCTCACAGGATGAATGTTTACTGTACATGAGTCATTCTTCCAAAAGTCCCTCTCTCATGTTTAAGTATAATTTGTGCAATAGGTTGATAATTGTTCATTCTTTAGTGTGGGAAACCAAACACACGACTTCCCAGAGGAAAAATCTTTTGCTCAGAATAGTCTTTTCTTTGACTCTTGAGAAAACACTAAGATCTCAATAGTATATCTTTTTGAGATCACTCTAATCTGAATTGTTGCTCCTAAAACCCCTTAGGAGAAAAGGATGAGATGAAGAGAGATTGAGGTTTTGAGACTTGGGTAAGACAAATGGATACTAAATTGAGATTACAATAGGATAAATGAAAGTAAAAGATGAGATCTCATCATTGTATCTTTTTGAGTTCATTAATGTCTTGCTTATTGCTCCTAAAAAGCAGTTGGGAGCTCTGGGGAGATGTTTGTGAGCTTGATTGTATCACATCACTGTCTGTGCTTGGACAACTGTGCTGGAGGTTCTCAGAGCTGGATTTGAACCCCACTCATGCTGTTCAAAAGGCAACACGGGGTGCAATGGATAAGACACATGCTTTTGGTGTGAGAAACCCCGGTTCAATTCCCCACTGTGACCCATCCACCATTGTGTCCCTGAGCAAGACACTTAACCCCTAGTCGCTCCAGAGGCGTGCGACCTCTGACATGTATAGTGTTATGGCAGACTAGGGGAAAAGGACTCAAGATCAGACTCAGGGCAGGTTTCAATCCAGGAATTCAGAGTTTATTGAAAAGTGGGGTGTGAGCAGAGCAGAGGGCAGACCAGGGAAAGGAGACCAGCAGGTGAACCTCCGGGCAGGCGGAGAGCTGAGTGAGGCAGTGGCAGGATTTCCAGGTAGGCGGTGGGCTGAGTGAGGCAGTGGCAGGATTTCCAGGCAGGCAGTGAACGGGGTATGGCAGCGATCCTGAGCACAGGGAGACAAGGTTAGTGATCTTGAGATAACAAACAACAGTAGATCAACTACAAGGCTAGTTGACCGCAGCACAAATACCACTGAGGTAAATTGACGATCTGGCGACGAGCAAGGTGAAGAACCGGGTTGATATACTGCAGAGTCTTGATTAGTAGAATGTGGATCAGGTGTGCGGGTGGAGTGCCAGGCCCAGAGTGAGAAGCCACACCCAGACAACACAGAGACAGACTAACAGGAGACACAGGGAGGGGAGAGAACATGGACACAAGGGGTCAGGATGTAGAGCTGCAGACTCACAACATATAGCAATTGTAAGTGGCTTTGGATAAAAGCGTCAGCTAAATGAATAAATGTAAATGTAACTCTGTCGCTGTGCCATCCATCTTAAATTAATAATGAACGACTTATTGTCATTAAATAGAGTACAATTTTCCTTTACTTAAAAGAGGAGAAATACCATATCCACATTTAAAGTCCTAAAAATTCTACTCAAGTAAAAGGTATAAAAGTATTCCATAGTAAATGTACTTAAGTATCAAAAGTAAAAGTGCTTATTCTGTATGACAGATACATGTTGTATCTCAGTTCTTGCGTGCATTCGGTCATTAATCAATTAATCTCTAAACATCATGTCAAAGTATTGTGCGTTGCAGTTAGGCTGGCTGTGACTACCTTAACAAATTGGAAAACATGACATTTGAAAGTGCATTATTTTCAATGTCAAACTGTATTTTATTTTTCTCAGTAACTTGTAACAGATAATTAACAATAAATACAATAAGGATTTGAGATTAGGGGAGTAAAAGTACAAACCCCCATAAAAAGAAAATACTCAACATTTGATGTAAGTAAAGTACTAAGTGGGGTCACTAAGACAAAAATGGGAAATATCTTGGAGCTTTTTTTCTATTCCACATTCTGGAGACTGAAATTACTCTTATTTAAGATACTGTAGATATCTCATCTTTTGATCAGAGTAAGACAGAGATGAGTTTTTTGCTCCTGAGGCCAATATGAGAAAACTGAGACATATTTCAGAAGAATCATGAGATCCCAGGAGTCATAGCTGAGTTTTCTTTGAGCTCCTTCTCTGATCTCATGAACAGCAAACCCAACGCTTGGTAGGTTAGGTAGATGGTAAAACATGATAAAGTAGATTAAGTTGATTTCAGCTCTTAGTGTTGAATGTTGGGTGTTTTAATGGAAACGTTAACCTTTCAGATCAATTTGAGAAGTGTCTATGATCATGTTCTACATTTTATTGTGTGTCATGTAGTCTGGGGCACTGGTCTTGGTCTTGACTTGGTCTTACCCTGCCTTTGTATTGGTCTTGACATGGTCTCAACTAGAGCCGGTCCTGACCTCCCTGGGGCCCTATAAGCAAAATTTTGTTATGGGGCCTTCCTACTTGTCTCGTGAGCTGTATAAACAATTTGCTGCAGTCATACATGACACTGCAGTGCTCTCACTACAATCTTTCCTTCTTAAAAACAGTCTGTCTCCATAATAGGCCAGAATGGAAACCCCTTCTAGAAAAATCCAGTGCTGGTTTGAATGGACCTCTGCACACTAACTCAGTTTTCATAAAGTCTGTTAAGACTGGGGGCCAATCTGCTGGCTCATTTGTTGGAGCAGAAACTGTTTCATTAGGATCTGAGCTGCTTGTATTTAATGCTGGCTTTACATCTCTGGCTGTGCTGACATCTATGTTTGAGAGGAGAGAACAGTTTACCTGATTGCAGTTCACTTTCACTGAGTTTTTCTCTTATTGTGCTCAGAAGCATGGTTAGCTCTTCATCCTTTCTTTAAATTGTAAACACTGACACCCGGTTTCACCTTTGACAAGAGAGTTTGGGGCCCTGCTTAATATGTGGGGCCCTACGCAACGTGCAAAGTGAGCGTATAGGACGGTCTGCCTCTGCTCTCAACCCCTCAGCGTCTTGGTCTTGTTACAGCCTCGATAATCTCTGGTCTTGGTCATGACTTGGTCTCAGCTTGGGTGGTCTTGATTATAATACTAAATACAGCTGCTATTTGCTGTTATCTCTGGAGAAGGTAAACCTTCCCTAGACTGACTGAGAGTAGCCTAGTATTTGTTGCTACTACTCCAGCTGATAGTTGTAAATCACCCCAGTCCCTTTCAGCAGCCTGTTTGATCCAAGCATTCTAATGGCCTAACCCTGAATATATGCAGGTCAGTCTGTGGGATTCTCCAGTCCTTTTAACCACTGACTGTCTGTGTTTGACCCCCAGTACCTATTGACCGTTGCATGTTGATTGAAACTATACAAAAAAGGAAGTCAGAAACCACAACAGCAACGGTTGCTTTCATAGTGTGCACCTGTGTGTTCTTAGAGTCAATGTCATCTGACTTCATATCTTCTACTGCCACCTGTAGGTCTTTGTAAACAAATATTCTGAGGACTTTTTGTAAAGCCTCTTTGGACAGTCTCAGATGCACCATGCTGTTGCTATCATCTCTACTGATTTCTATTCGTCCTTGCACACTGCTGGCATAAGTGTTACTACTGGCAGCAGAGAAGCCAACCCCAATCCATTCCAGTGCTTTTCCTGCAGGTTGTCTTACCCAGTGCATAACACAGCAGGTAAATGTGAAGCCAGATCCTCTGCAGGAGAGACTGAGGGTCTCCCCAGGCCTTTTCACTACTGAACTGGAAGGAATGGACTCCATACTCTGACCTGTACAACCTGATGAGATGAAAGGAGAGAGGAACCAGAGAAGAAAGTGAAACAGTCATCTGGGATGTTCTGGGATCACTGACTGACCATCAGTCGATGTTGTCTGATAAAAGATAAAACAGCAGGAAGCAGGAGAACTCACAGGGCAGAGAGAGAGAGCAACCAGCAGAAGAGTGAGTGTGTTGATCATCCTGAGGCTGGAGATGTGACCTCTGATGCTCCACACAAAGTACAAGAGCAGTCAGCAGGACAGAAGTACACTGCACAGACTGAAGATTTGCATCAGGATATCACGGGGAGGGAGGGGCTCATGTACAGGAACTTTATTGTATAATTTATGTTTGTATTCATCCAACGAAGGTTAAAATGAAGGGCAACTGGACTTGGTTGAAGATACTGGAAGACGTTTCGTCCCTCATCCAAAGGACTTCTTCATGTTTGTATTCATGTTTTTATGTAGCTGATTGCCATCCATGTTGTATAAAATATCACATCAGAAAACATTTTAAGACAGAACTTTTACTTTTACATTTACTTATTTCTGATATAACTTGAAAAAAGATTATTGAATCATAAAAATGAAGGAATGTGGTAACAAACAGTTTATGAAGTGATCTGGTTATAATTGAAAGATAAATTGATTTCTTAATTTACATGTTTGTGTTTATTTTATTTTGTTTCTATATTTAGAAACTTAAACCTGTGTGACGATATGCAAAAAACCAACAGCTGTAACGCACATGAAAAGGTCTGCTGGTTTGTCTATCAAATGATATATGTATATGGTATATGAAAGTGCTCTTATGTATCATGATTAAATCTAAGATTAGACGTTTGAAAACACTGAACTATAAATGCTGTTTATTGTTCAGCTACTTCTTGTTGTTTTAATGAAGCTCTGTTGAACAAGCAAGATGCAGATTTAGTAATCTGATTTCTACATTCTCTGCTTAGAAATATTTTTTCTAATCAAATATTCGTGTTTCTCACAAAGTGTTAGGTGAAACTGTACTGAATAATTTTCTACTTGAAGTAATGATATTAGTCATATGTGATAAATTCAGTAAAGATGAGTCCTGTAGGATTTTGTACAGCTGTTCAAGTCTCTAAGTCTTAAGCACAATAATAAACAGCAGAATCTTCAGTTTTCAGACTGTTCATCTGCAGATACAACTGCTGTCTGCTGTTGTCTCTGGAGATGTTAAACCGTGTGTCAACTGTTCTCTGTCATCCTCTCTGCAGTCAGATAAGTAGAGGTGGAAGACATCTGAATTTTGCATTGACTCCTCCTCACAGAGACGAGAGAGCTGATCTATAGTGTTTGGTGAGTGTACAGTATATTATTGCTTGTAAAATATCAACATAAACAAGCATATTTCTGTTCCACAGGAATAGAAATTTGACAGAATTTTCATGACACAAAAACTTGATTGCAAAAGATTGCATTATGTTCTTCATCTTAATCTTGCTTCAGGTCCACAAAGTGATTTTCATAAGACAGGGAAGAAAAATCCGACACACACACACACACACACACACACACAAAAAAAAAAATCATTTGATTATTATTAAATAGTAGTTCATATTTTACATTTTATTCAAATAGGTTCTGTTAGGTGAAGAGCTTTTTAAAACACAGTTGTGAGCTGAATACTGTGAGTCAAACAGAGAAGACACATTTTGGAAAAAGCCTCCACTGTATTTTATATTATTATTGTTGATGTGGTGGCAGCCCGGCTGACGGTGAGTGTCCTGGTTTTTTCTCCTTTTTATCAGTATTTCTGCTTTTTTCTTTGGTTTCCTGTTCTTTGCCTGCCTCCCTGTGTTTTCTCCCCTGTGTGCTCTCTCTCCCTCTGCTCCTGAGCCCAGCCAACTACCTGCACCTGCATCTCATCAGCCACCTCGTCAGCCTGCCACACCTGCCAGTAATCACCTCATGACTGCCTGTATTTCAACCCCGGTTCTCCACACCATCCTCGCTTGATCGTTGTTGCTCCATACCTGTGTTCAGGCTTCCATGTTTCTTGTTTTTTCACACTTACCCTGTGTCTTGTCGTTGTCTTCCCTAACCTTGTCTCTCTGTCTGTTTCCCTCCCAGGTACACTCTCTCTCGTCCTCTGTTCGGCTGGGCTCATCCACTGGCCCACTCCTCTTCGGGCTTCCCTCACGGCGTCCTCCCTGTTCCCCCGCCTCTCCTCGCTTCCTCGGCCCCTGTGTTCCCCGGCTCCCTTGCCCCCTGTCTCCTTGGTTCCCCGTGCCTGTACTTCCCCGACGTCCTCCTCTCCCTCCACTCCAGTCCCTCTCACCCTTTTTCCCCAAATAAACCTCCTTCCCTCTGAGTGCTGCATTTGGGTCCTCTCTGTCCACACACCACACCCCGTAACAATTGTTCATTATACTAAACTATGTTATATTCCTTCTCCTTTTTCGCTGATAATTAATCTGTTTGTCTCTGTAACAGTGAACTGGTGTTGAAGTCATTAGTGGTCTGAGGGCTCCTCCTCTGGTGGCTTCATGTTACAAGTGTTCAGGCACTGAGGGTTTTTTCTTCAGGACTACTGATGGTTTGTGTTATTGTGGATCTCTGGCACAGTAATACACAGCAGTATCTTCAGGCTGCACATTCTGTCCATTTAGAGTCACTGTGTTGCTGGAACAGTCATATACTTGCTATTCCGCCAACAGGTTTTTTCAAAAATGCTTCTAAATGATGGCCTCAGAACTACAAATTATCAACATGTCTCTCCTCTCAGGTTTTTCCCACAGGCCATGAAAACTCACTCATTAAGCCACTCACACAGTTACAGGCCCATATCAAATCTGCCATTTTTAAGTAAAATCATTGAAAAGGCTGTTTTTCAACAATTTATTGCTTTTTTGGCACCAAATCACCACAGCACTGAGACGGCTCTTGTTAAGGTCTTCAGTGACAGCCATTTAACCATTGACAGTGGCAAAATTTCAGTCTTGGTGTTATTGGATCTCAGTGCTGCTTTCACACGGTCGACCTCAACATATTACTTGACAGACTTGAAAACTGGGTGGGACTTTCTGGCACAGACCTAAACTGGTTTAATCCTACTTAAAGGACAGGGACCACTTTGTGTATATAGGTAATTACACATCTGATCTAAGAAAAATGACATGGAGTTCCCCAAGGCTCCATTCTGGGGCCTCTTCTGTTTAACATACTTACATGCTTCCACTGGCTCAGATTATGAAAAACAACAAAATGTTACCATAATTATGCAGATGACATACAGATATACATAACCATATCAGAAGGGGACTATGATCCCATACAAGCGATGAGTAACAGTATTGAACAAATTAACAATTGGATGTGCCAGAATTTTCTTCAATTAAACAAAGATAAAACTGAAGTTACTGTGTTTAGAACCAATGAAGAATGATTAAAAGTCGGTACTCAGCTTCAATCGATAATGTTAAAAACCACAAACCAAGCCAGAAATCTTGGTGTATTCATGGACTCAAACCTGAATTTAAGTAGCCAGATTAAGACAATTACAAAGTCAGCCTACCATCACCTGAAGACTATCTCAAGAATTAAAGGACTTATGTCTCAGCAGGACCTGGGAAAACTTATCCATTTATCTTCAGTCGTCTCGACTACTGTAACGGTGTCTTTACAGGGCTCCCTAACAAATTGATCAGACAGCTGCAGCTGATTCCGAACGCTCGTGCTGCTCGAGTCCTCACTAAGACCAAAAAAGTGGATCACATCACTCCAGTTCTGATGTCTTTACACTGGCTTCCTGTATGTCAAAGAATTGATTTCAAAATGCTGCAGTTGGTTTATAAAGCACTGTACCGTTTAGCCAAAATACATTTCTGACCTTCTACTTTGTTATGAACCATCCAGACTCAGGTCATCTGGGACAGGTCTACTTTCTGTCCCCAGAGTCAAAACTAAACATGGAGCAGCAGTGTTTTTATGCTCCATATATCTGGAACAAACTCCCAGAAAACTACAGGTCTGCTGAAACTCTCAGTTCCCCTTCGAGGGAACTTGAACTGCGTCGGTGACGACACTATGGGAACGCCTCTGGGCGTGGCAGGGGTGAAATCATGAAACTACTCCAATCCTATTGGCGTTGCTAGCGTGTGACGATGTAACTGGAAGCGTATGTAAGCACGCCGGCACACCGGACACATTAGCTTTTTTCTATTCAGCAGGCACTCTGGCATGTTTGAGACAACGAAAGAAGTACAACCACGAGAGGAAATTTCTGTGTGCCTGCGTGCTTATATACACCTCCAGTTACGCCGTCACACGCTACCGTTCTAGCAACACCAATAGGATTGGAGTAGTTTCATTCATGATTTCAGCCCTGCCACGCCCAAAGGCGCAGTGTCTTGTTCCCCTTCTCAGGGAACAAGGGTTACATACGTAACCTGAGACGTTCTTTTAAATCAAGACTGAAGACATTTCTTTTTACCACTACCTTTAACTACCAGATTTATAACTTACAGGATTGGAGTCCCTGTTTTCTCCGCTGTTAACTTGTTGACAGGGCCGCTGTCAACTGCTTTTAGCAGAGTTTGTAGCGTGGAAACTCTGGATTTACAGCGACAACTGTATCCAAAGAAGGGTTAGAGTCCCCCTTAGGGTTAGAGTCCCTAAGTAACTTGTTGACATGGCCACTGTCAACCGCTTTTACCAGAGTTTGTAGCGCAGACATTCTGGATTTAGCGATGACTGTATCTAAAGAAGGATTAGAGTCCCTAAGTGTTAAAGGGTTAAGTTTAATTTATACTTCTGCGTTGAATCGGTGGCGTAGGCGACGGCTTAAGCTACGCCGTCGCCTGACCTGCACTTCCTCAAAAATTTAACTACACGTCGAGTTGACGTGGACTGTAAGCACTGTGATTGGTTGGCTGGGTAGCCTCGCAATGCCTCCGAGCCGACGGGAAGTACCCCCCGCTTTGAAGTAACTTTTACTAGCAGCCAAAACGGCAGCTGTAACACAGTGAATCAATATATTTGATCGTCGCAACTCGAGTGAAATGACTCGTTTTGCTATCAGAATGTGATCCATTCAGTCGATAACATTTGAAAAAAGGCTACACCAGCCGCACGTATACAATTTTACCACCATTTACGTTAGCGGAGTGCTAAACCGGAAGTTAGCCTGCTCGGCTCTGCAAAAGTCAACACAGTGGACGCTGTAGCACTACTGCCGACTAGTGTTTGGGGGTGTAATTGCAGAATGACAGACACACCTACGCATAAGTATAAATGCATGACTAGACCCTACGCAGGAGTATAAATGGGCCTTTAGAGTCTCCTTAGCAGAGTCCCTAAGTAACTTGCTGACAGGGTCCCGCTGTCAACCACTTTAACCAGAGTTTGTAGCATGGACATTCTGGATTCACAGGGACGACTGTATCTAAAGAAGGGTTAAAGTCCCTAAGTGTTAAAGAGTTAGAGTCCTTAAGTGTAAAAAAAAAAGAGGGGACAGAGTGGCAGAGGGGGAGTCAAAGGAGTAAAATAAGCAAAGGTGAGAGACCTGACTGTTTTTATTTTCTATTTAACTTTATTTATTTTTTACTTTTTTAATATTTCCCAGTTGCTTTTATGTTTCAAAGCACTTAGAATTACCTTGTTGTTGAAATGTGCTATACAAATAAACTCGCCTTGGCTTGCCTTAAGTCGATACTGAACTTGTTCTTTAGTGAATCTTTGTAATGGTGTATCCAACACCTCCTCTTCCAATCCACTTCAGTCCTTTCCCTTCAGGCTATCTGATCCAAGCTGTCCAGTAGCCGCTAACAGAATAAGAGACCTGACAGGTGATGGTCAGATGTTGACCTGGCTTCACAGTCACAGAGGCTGGCTGTGTCAACTGTTTTGTACAAATGATCAAGTTATACTGCAACTAAAAAACTGCTGATGTTGACAAAGCAGAGGAATGTAAAAGAACAGATACAATAAAAGTAGAATCAGTCTGAATGGATCTGATATATACACACTGTAAACGCACTATATACAGTATGATCAATATACAATTTACATTCTACATAGATGTTTAGATATTTACACACCATATACAATCAATATACAATAATTATTTACGACCAGATAAATGTCAGAAATATAATCAAGAATGGGTGCTGTGGTGTTGTGCAGCCTGATGGCTGATGGCACAAATGAGTGTCTTAAGAGCTTTGAGGCTCAGTGTGGATGAGTCTGTGGCTGAAGGAGCTCCTGAACTGCCTCAACTCAGCATAGAGAGGATGAGAGGGGTTGTCCATGATGGCTTTCAGTTTTCCTCTTAGTCACCGCTGCAACACTGTCCAGTTCCTTCCTCACCAGCTTAGAGCAAAGAAGATGACACTGGACACTACTGACTGGTAGAACATCCATAGCAGCATAGAATCAAACACATGAAGCATCAATGTTGGTCTAACCGGAGTCTTCTGTGTGCCTGATTGTTGACTGTTATTATATCTATCTATATGAGTGAAAACATGCCTGGAAATCACCTCTGCTTTATTTAATTTTTTATATATTTTTAATTTTATTACAGACTCATTTGTAACATTTTGAATTCCTGCATTTACAGAAATTTATAACTGTTAAGTTTGCTTTTAGTTAAACCATTTTTGTCTAAAATGTATTCAATTCAGTTTCATTACACTTATGTAGCGCTAATTCACAACAATTATCTCATTGTGTTTTTCATATAAAGCAGTCTAGACTACTCTTTTTGTGATTTACAACAATTTAATATTAAACCATTGTGTAAATTATTGTATTTTGATTGCAACAATGATAAGGATATTTTTTAATATAAATATAAAAATGAATCATGGATAATGGAAAACATATCCATTAATATCAGCAATCTATCAGCAGCTTGGATCATGTAAATACTATGCAAAATGTAAGTTTGATGCTGGTTTGCAGGTTTGGATAAAATACATCAGTGTTCACAGACTCTAGTGGAGCAGATCCTTCAGGCTTCCTGCTGTTCATCTCAAGATACTTCCTGTCTGCTGAGATGAACTGACACTGACAGATGGAGCTGCAGTCACTGCTGATGGTAAACACCTTATAGTCAAACTTTACAATGTGCTGAATCAAGTTAATACATGGTTTTTGTTTGGAGTAGAAAGTATCAACTATCACAGTATCCAGTGTACATGAGCAGCAGGAGTGTTAAGTTTTAGTTCAGTCCAGGGTTCAAGTGTCAGTCAGTTAAGATCAATGAGAACACCAGATCTGAGTGTCTCCTTTTAGAAACAGAGGAGAGAGAAACTTTACACTGACCGACAGTGATTTTATAAAAGAAACTGCAACATTATTTTTCACACTTTTTATGACTCACTCCACACACGTCTTAATTAGTAAAAATGTATAGTTTAGCAGTAGCTTAGTTTCAACAACAAGTGATCTTTGGACTTTGTATTATGCATTATTCCAAAAAAGTAATGTAAAATATAAAATCTTGTGCCATTTTTTGACCTTTTATGAACATGTAATCTTTATTGTGTTTAATGTTGATGAATCATATTTCTCAGGAAAGGTTTTCAGGAACTTAAACATACACTTTATATTAAAAAGTACATGTAATGTTAAATATAGAAAATAACACTTACAACATACAAAAATATATACACAACATGAAATAAAATAAAGGAATCAGAATCAGAAGGAGCTTTATCGCCAAGTAGTGTTTTACACATATAAGGAATTTGCTTTGGTGTTATATAAATATGTAATAAACAAATGCAAGTTATATAAGAATAACAGAAGAATAGAGAAAAATGATACAACTGACAATATAAAAAAATAAAAACAACAATGGAACAACAACAATTTACAATTAACAACAAATATGTGCAATGTGCCAGGTTCGTGCATGATATGACATGAAGTGATATGTACATGTGCAGAGACGATTGTATTATTTGGGGGGGTGTCAGTAGGTGGCCCGGGCCTTGTTGACCGCAGCCTCTTGCTAGAGGGGAGAGTCTGAAACAGTTTGTGGCTGGAATGGGAGGGGTCAGCTGCAATCTTTCCTCCTCGCCTCAGAGTCTTGGAGGTGTACAGGTCCAGAAAAGAAGGAAGATTGTAGCCAATCACCTTCTCTGCAGAGCGAATGATATGCTGCAGCCTGCCCTTGTCCCTGGCAGTGGCAGCAGCGTACCGGATGGTGATGGAGGTGGTGAGGATGGACTCAATGATGGCAGTGTAGAAGTGCACCATTATTGTCTTTGGCAGGCTGAACTTCTTCAGCTACCGCAGGAAATATATCCTCTGCTGGGCCGTCTTGGTGAGGGAGGTGATGTTCAGCTCCCACTTGAGCTCCTGGGAGATGATGGTGTCCAGGAAGTGGAAGGAGTCCACAGTGGCGACGGGGGAGTCACTCAGGATGATGGGGGAGGGTGCGGCTGGGCTCTTCCTTAAGTCCATGACCATCTCCACTGTCTTAAGAGCATTGAGCTCCAGACTGTTCTGGCTGCACCAGGTCATGAGATGGTCGATCTCCCACCTGTAGGCAGACTCATCCCCACCAGAGATGAGCCCAATGAGGGTGGTGTCGTCTGCAAACTTCAGGAGCTTGACAGACTGGTGACTGGAGGTGCAGCTGTTGGTGTACAGACAGAAGAGGAGAGGGGAAAGAACACAGCCTTGAGGGGAACCGGTGCTGATGGTCCTGGAATCAGAGACATGTTTTCCCATGTTCATGTGCTTCTTCCTGTCTGTCAGGAAGTCTGTGATCCACCTGCAGGTGGAGTCAGGCACGTTCAGCTGAGAGACTTGTCCTGCAGCAGGGCCGAGATGATGGTGTTGAAAGGATCCTGGCATAGGTTCCTGGGGAGTTCAGGTGCTGGAGGATGTAGTGAAGGGCGATGTTTATTGCATCATCTACAGACCTGTTGTCTCTGTAGGCGAACTGCAGGGGGGCCAGGAGTTGTTTGACAGGGGATGGTGTCAGGTCTGTCCCATTGTCTTTCAAAGCGACAGTAAAACTGGTTCAGCTCGTTGGCAAGGCATGAGTCGTTCATGGAGTGAGAGGATTTAGGTTTGAGCTGGTGATCTGTCTGAAGCCTCTCCAGACAGAAGCAGAGTCATTCCTTGAGAACTGGTATTGTAGTCTCTCTGCATGCAGCTGTTGAGCATCTTGCACTGCCTTGCTAAACCTGTACTTTGACTCCTTAAACCTGGCTCGGTCCCCACTCCTAAATGCCTCTTTCTTTTCCAACCTCAGCTGTCTGAACTTAGCTGTGAACCAGGGTTTGTCATTGTTATAACTCACCCTGGTGGTTGGAATGCAGCTGTCCTCACAGAAGCTGATGTAGGATGTCACAGCCTCTGTATACTCGTCCAGATTGTTAGTAGCAGTCATGAAAACATCCCAGTCAGTGCAGTCCAAGCATGCCTGAAGATCCTCTACAGCTTCACTGGTCTTGACTTTGCATAGAGAAGGAACTGACAGTATAAAAACGGATGAACTCATCAATGGCAGCACACAGAGGTAATGGACTTACATGGCACGACTCAAGGTGGTTTCAATAACAATAAACTGTTTATTGAACAAAGTCCAAAAAACTCACAGGCAGAGGTACAAAATGGCAAGGCAGAAGTCAAAGTCACCAACAACAGCTAAGGTCAAAATACACTTGAGCACACACGCTCGCTAGGATGCTGACACAGTTGATCAAGACGAACTGGCACAGATACAAAGGGGAGGCGGGTATGTCTACACTAAGACAGGAGATAATGAGTCACAGGTGGAGCACATTACGGTAGAAATGTTTTTTTCTAATCAAAAATTACGAAGTGTTTGGTGTAACTGTCACTGAATTAAATAATTTTATTGGATTACTTGAAGTAATGATATTAGTCTTATGAAATAATTGCAGTAATGATGGGTACTGTAGGATTTTCAACATCTGCTCACCCAACTCCAGTCACTGTGAGTCTCAAGCACAATAATAAACAGCAGAATCTTCAGTCTTCAGACTGTTCATACACCTGCTGTCTACTGTTGTCTATAGATTTGACTTGGATCTCAGTTACTGTTTGGTGAAACTGGAGAATGAATTATGGTATATGAGTCATTCCTCCAAAAGTCCCTTTTCATGTTTCAGTATAATTTTTGAAATAGGTTGGCATACACATTATTAAATTGGCTTCTTTATTAAGAATAGTTTGTTTTATGTGGAGAGTTTTTCAATAGTTTATCAATTTTTCATCCACATTTTACACACTTGTAGACACACTTGACATTTAGTAGTATCTATCTATTCTATTCTATCTGTCTCTCTGTCATTACCTTTATCACAACTCATATAAGGGTTAGGGTTAAACAGATTCATCACACTACTACAGATCATTTTTCTTAACCAGAAATAAAACATTTTTGCATTTTAGATAAAAATAAGACCTCAGTATTCAGTCACACACTATTCAGAATTTTCAAAACTGCAAGATAATCACAATCCAAAATGTAAAAAAAAAAAAAAAGGGGTACTGAGATAACTGAGTGTTCCCGTAGTGGTGGTAAATAGAGGAACAATTAAAAAGTGATCTTTATTATGTTTTTTTTTATGTGTTTGATGTTTGGCAGCAATATTTCTCAGGAACAGTTTTCAGGAACTTCAACATATAACACATTATTAGAAAAAGTACATGTAATGTTAAGTATAGAAAATAACACTTACAACATACAAAAATATATACAACATAAAATAAAATAAAGTATGTAACATAAATAAAATGTTAATACTACGCATGGGCTACAAAAGCCTGAAAGATGAGTACTATAGGATTTCGTACAGCTGCTCAACCAACTCCAGTCACTGTGAGTCTCAAGCACAATAATAAACAGCAGAATCTTCAGTCTTCAGACTGTTCATCTGCAGATACAGCTACTGTCTGCTGTTGTCTCTGGAGATGGTAAACCGGCCTTGAACAGACTGAGTAGTAGATGTAGCTACTACCATCACGATATATCCAGGCAACCCACTCATATCAAGTCCTTTTCCAGGAGCCTGTCTGATCCAGGCCATAGCTGCTGAATGTGAATCCAGAGGTTGTACAGGTCAATCTGTGGGATTCTCCAGGCCTTTTAACCGCTGGTTCAGATTCTGTCAGTGTCTGACCATCAACACCTGTCAAGACAGCAAAGAAAACTATCACATGCAACAAACTGACACATTACATGAAAACATAAGATCAGTGAAATTTTTCACCTGCCCAGCAGACAGTTAAAAGCAGCAGTCCTGTCCTATAGTCCATCATGTTAAACTGTGTGTCCACTGTTCTCTGTCATCCTCTCTGCAGTCAGATAAGTAGAGGTGGAAGACATCTGAGTTTTGCATTGACTCCTCCCTATAGTGTGGAACTGGATTTAACTTGGATCTCAATTTATTGTAGTGGCGATTGTACCACAAAAAAAGCCACTTGAGGGAATTGAAAGTCTTCTCCAACTTGTAATGGTGCAAAAAATCAGGTCTGCCATGGCATGCGGTTAATACTTTATTTTATGCAGATTAAAATGACCTACAAAACATTGCTGTTTGCATGACTGATGTAAATTGAGCTCGAAAGTATGCAAAAAACAATAAACATGATACGAATGGTAAGACATGACAAAATCCATCTCGAATATACACACATGCACACATGCACGATTGAAAAACTGTGTGGCTTCCCCAGATCCTAATTCCCCCTCGCTGTTCACTTGTGACTTCCTCATTTAGCCTATGTAACCACAGATTCCTTGCCTATGCCCCCTAGTATGCAGGTGGAAGAGCGTCCCCCCTGTACAATTTACCACAAACACATATGTTGTATACAGTATGTGTGTGTTGTATATATAGCACACATCCAAATTGGCTACAACTGTCACTATTTGGTAAAACTGGAGAATGAATGTTCTGTACATGATAGGATAAGATCAGCCTTTATTTGTCTCACAGGTGAGAAATTTCAGACATTTTACATTTTTAGACAAATTACAGCAGCGAATATCAGAGACATAAATTATACAGTACTAAAATATACTTTAACAACTATTTTAAAAATTACAAAAAATTTGAAAGTGCAAGGTGACGATGTGCATGTTCACGTATTTATTTAACAGATTAAAAATATTACAATGTTAAACAATCCAAAGTGACATTGTGCATTGATTATCGCTCAGAGTCTTTGAGTTGTGGTTTCTGTGCCTATTATAAAGTCTCAAAGCTGCAGGAAGAAAAGATCTTTTGAATCTCTCCTTCACCCTGCGTGGATGTATCAGTGGGGTGGGACGAGCTCTCCAACATGGATGAGGGCTTTGTTCTCACCCTCCTCTCTCCCACCACCTCCACTGGCTTTAGTGAGCATCCCAGGACAGAACCGGCCTCTTCCTGTCTGTCGTTGTGATGCTGCTCCTCCAACAGTCCTAAAAAAGGTCCTCAGGAGTGTAGACTTCAAAAGACCTTAGTCTCTTGAGCAGGGACAGTCTCTTCTGGCTCTTCTTATAGAGGGTGTTAACAATGTCTGTACAGTCCAGTTTGTTGTTGACCTGGAAACCAAGATACCTGTTAGAGTCCAATGTCTTGATGTCTAACCCCTGACATCCCCATCAGAGATGAGTCCAACAATGGCAGAGTCATCAGAGAAGATCTGGAAGTAGCAGTCTGAGGTGTTGAAGGTCAAGTTTGCAGTGTAGAAGGTGAAAAGGAAGGCTGCCAGTACTCTTCCTTGTGGCACCACTGTGCTACAGATCACCATGTCAGACTGACAGTCCTTAATCCTTATAAACTGTGGTCTGCTGGTGAGGTAGTCCAGGATCCAGGCTGAGAGGTGAAGATCTACTCCAGTGTTCTCCAGCTCGTCTCTCAGCAGCGCAGGCTGGATGGTGTTAAAAGCACTGGAGGAATTATAAAACATGATCCTCACAGAGCTTCCAGCTTTTTCCAGATGGGAGAGGGATCTGTGGAACAGGTAGATAAGGGCATTGTCCACTCCGATGCCAGGCCGGCAGGCAAACTGGAGCGGGTCCATTGACGAGTTCACCTGGGGACAAAGATATCCGAGAACCAGTCTTTTTATTTATTTTTTTATTTTATTTTTTTTTAATCTGTCCTGCCCAGCAGCCTGGTATAGAGTACAATGACCTGGATACCATATTGTGCCAGACAGATTTTACTTTAACAAGAAAATATTAATATACTCCTTTGTCTGTTTTATTATTTATTTAATTATGTATTGATTTGTCACCGGGACGGACAGGGGGGCAGACACGGGGATCAGGGGGCACAAACAGACAGCACAGAGAAAGGACAACACCTGCAAGAGAAGGGGGATGGAAGGTGGGGACAACAGGGAAAAGCTGTGGGAAACACCAATTGCAGAAACTGAAAGAAAAGCATCAGGAATAATTCTACCAGGGACAACCTAAATTTGTTTGTGTCTATGTGTGAGACTGTATGTGTATGTGTACATGTGTGTGCGCATAAGCCTGTTAAAGAATGTAGTTGTTAGTGAGAGTGGGGCGCCACGACTGTGCCACACCTACCCCAGCAACAGGAAGGCAAGAACCCCAGTAGCCAATAGGGGTGGGAGAAAGAAAAAGAATAAATCAATCAAAAAAAAAAAAAAAAAAAATTCCCAGATGCACCGCGATGCAAACACGGAAGCCCCCGACCCAAATGCCAGTTGACAACGTAATGCCGACGGAACGCAAGAAGCGTAACCCACGGAGGAGCAGCGCCCGGACCGAACGCGCCGCGCACACAACATAGACCAGTGCCCCCCCCACCCAGCACCCCACCGCTGCGCAGCGAACAGCCAAAATGCCCAAATGCCACGCAATCATCAACACCAATGCACAAGTGACGAGCCCAACGTCAACCAGTCTTACTAACATCTTCATCAGATGAGACATCAGATTCACTGGTCTGTAGCTGTTCATGTCCTGACAGGTGATGGTCAGACGCTGACCTGGCTGCACAGTCACAGAGGCTGGCTGTGTCAACTGTTCACACCTCACACCTGTTAAAAAAAGAAAATGTTTAGTAACAAATGATCAAGTTATACTGCAAAAGAAGAACTGCTGACTTTGACAAATCCAGAGACACTCACATCCAACTGCCAACAGCAGCAGCAGAGCTACAGAAAACATGGTTTATGTTGAAAGCGACGTGCTGTGAACTCCACTGACAGCCTGACGGGAAGTTTTTATAGCTGAGTAACAAGGATGGTTACTGAGTTTGCATAGAATCAAACACATGAAGCATCAATGTTGGTCTAACTGGAGCCAATAGAAGAGTCTGTTGACTGTTATTATATCTGCAAAGTGAAAACATGCCTGGAAATCACCTCATATGATGTTTTAATTTCATTACACACTAAATTGTAAGATTTCGATACATAATTATTAAAATCAGCAAACAAAGAGCAACCACCAAGAATGTTGCTTTCTATAAGCCATGTTTACAGTGTGTTCAGTATGTTTTGAAATGATTAAAACTTAAAATATGATGTGAGCTGTGATAATTTATTTCTTGGCTGCACCTCCTACATCACATTGATGATTAACTCTAAGCATTTGAGCACAGCATTTTATTTATTACCTTTTTTGCTCACTTATTGTACCTGTAATTGTATTTGCTGCAAACAGAAATACAGTGACAGCAGCCAGGATCATGTAAATAGTAGGAAAACAGCTGCTCGGGATCAGAAATGCTAAAAATTTAATTCTTAACCTTGGATGAAAACTATGGTAGTTAATGAATGTATATGTTAGTTTTTGTAATGATCTCCACATTTTACCTTTATGTGTGGCTCTGTCAGAAATAAAAACCTGTCTTAATCAAATTTCATGCAATGTGGTTTATAATTTTTTATATTATTCATATTATGGCCAAATAAAATACATATGTAACAAAAACACTTGTAGGGAGAGAATATAAAGCTTTTCTTTATATTCGTATACAAATCACTTTATTGCTGTTTAATTGCATCAAATTGTCATTAGTCTCTACACATCTTGAGGCGTGGTGGTGCAGTGGTTAGCAAGTCACAAGATCGCTGACGTAACTTCTGACGTAATCTGCACTCTGCGCATGCGTTGGCGTCTGTGGCTACCTGTCAGAAGCTCCGTCTTAAAACGGACTCTTATCCAGTTTTAATCCACTCTTTTTCGTTACATTTTTTATATCCTTTTTATTTAACTTAAGTTTTTAACTTAAGTTTTACATGGGTTAAGGATTTTAGTCATCCGACATGGATTTTAAGCTAGATGACCGTAAAAACGCGATCAACGCTACTGACCACAACAAAGCTCCGGTGACTATGCTAGCCGAGATAACTCTACCCCATGAGGACTGCACACTCCTTAAGAAAGCGAACAAGAAGATTGCTGACCTTATGGAAGACATCCGACGACTTTCAGAGGAACTCAAAGAGAAAGATTCCCTGCTGACTGGCTTTATGGATGTAGCTTCAGTACAAGCCAAACAGATTGTCTCTCTTAGCACAACCGCTAACATCCAGGACACCGTGTTTTGGGACCCCTCTAGCCTTCCGCGGTTTCCTCCTGCTCAACTCCGAAGCATCAGTCAACCCGGGCTGAAGTGGTGGTCCGTGGCTGCAAGAGAGGCTCGGATGGGGCTGCCTCTCCTCCGCACATCGGCCTCTCAAACCACTATGCAGCCTTGTCTAACGACACTCCGGTCCATCCAGCGGATGCACCTGCAGCTTCGAGTCTCCCTGATATGGATCTCTATCGGCGGACAGTGCCTGCCGACACTGTTGCATCTCCTTCACTGGCTACATCTCTTCCAGCGGCTACATCTCCCGCGCTGGGCCGCCGGGCCTGATCGGTCATCCCGGTCAAAAACCTTCGCTTCCCGACGTACACTGAAAAAAATAATTCATTGGATTTACTCAATTGAATAGTGGACATTGGTTGCACACAATTATTTTGCTTTGGTAGCCACTTACACAGTTGTGTTCAAGCAACCCAGATTATTCACGTTCAAGCAACACAGACGAACACAGACTATTCATGCTCAATCAACACAAGTACTTTATATTGCTATAAAGTTAATGAAATGGGATTATTGTAAATATTCTTTTCACATGAAATTAAATTATAATTTCTATGTTCTAAATCTATATGTATTAATAAAATAAATTACAGTTAACCAAGGAAAGTGGAAATCAAGGGCAACGGCACTAGTTAAAGTTTCTTGAAGGGGTTTTGCTTCTCATCTGAGAGGCTTATTTAGTTCTGATTGAACAACCATTCAGCCACAACTGAAGAAGCCTCTTAGATGAGAAGTGAAACGTCGTCAAGAAACCTTAGCCAGTCCAGTTGCCATTGATTTCAACCTTTCTTGGATAACCATGACCTGGATGACTCGTCGTTAACATTTCACTTAACTATTCTAAACACTAACAATATATTTTCATTAAAAACTATGAGTCCGTTAAATTCTGACCTTTTATTCAACAAATGAATGTGCTTCACAGGTGTGTGGCTAGAAAGAAATGGCGCTGAGTTTCCAAAATTATGTGTTCACCATACTATGCCATGGGGATGTCAAGATTTGAAAACATATGTAATAGTACAATGTGCCTAGTACTGGACAGTAATCAAAACTGTAAAACTTTGTGGTACTAACACCAGGCCTGAAACACTGCTTCCTGGGGTGTACTGCATACTGTAGCTAAGAACACATACATACATACATACATACATACATACATCAGCTTTTTCTAAATGCATCTGCATCTATCAACACATCAAGAAACACCTTAAATGTACTGTGGGAAGCTTAAGATTTTTGAACCATGCTATAATAACAGATTCCAGAGTGTAAAATGGTAAATGGAATGGTAAAATCCCAATTGCATTTCCAAAATGCATCTGCATCAACAAAAACAAATATACATGAACTGTCCTGTGAGAAGCTCAAGGTTTTTGAAGAATGCATTATATATTAACACAATAAAATGGAATGGTTAAATTCAAATGTGCCTGGTACTGTAATCAAAACTGTACAACTTGACTTTCACTGGATTGGGGAACAAACAACCAGGCTGCAACATCACTCAGTCAAGGAATGTAAACTGTAGCTAAACAATGAAAAGGTGCATCCCAACAGTCATGTCCTGATCAAACCAGGAGACAAATACATTGAGCCCCCTTCCCTGGTGTAGCTTTGTTGTCTAAAACAGGTAAAATAATTTCTAAAATTGAACTGCAGACTCCATATATAAAACAATGCACTCTAAATATTCCATGGGAAGATAAGGGTTTTTGAACAATGTATTAAATTTGAACACATTTACACATGGAATGGTAAAAATCACATGTTCCTGGTACTATGAAGTAATCACAACTGTAAAAGGAAAATATCACTGGACTGGTAGTCCCAAAACCATGTTGCAACACCAGTGAGTCCAGGAATGTAGAGTTGGAGACTATTACTTTGCCAAAAATCATGTCCTAATCCAGAAGAGCCAAGAACAATGAGCTCTCTTCACTGGTGGAGCCTAGTTTTCAGGCTTTGAGCCTTTCTTGACAGGTCCCCCGCATCCAGCTCCATGATTATCTTCTGAATTATCTCAAAAGTGTAGCGGAGCTTTGTAGGGTACTGCATGTTTAATGCATACAAGAGTCCAAACAACATTGCAGACGCAAGGGCTACATTCTCAAGATCTCGAAATGCCACCACACCCTCGATGACTAGTCCAACGTCAGAGGGTTCGCTGGTGGCAGTGTCTTTCACGACATAGATCCCCACAGTCGTCATCTCTATGGCTTTGAAGAAATGGGTCTCAGCCATTTCCTGGTGAAAAGAAAGGACAATTATTTAAACTCAGACCTCATTGTCATTAGGACATAGGGCATCTTTTAAAGAGGTAATATTATGCTTTTTGGCTTTTCCCCTCTCCTTTATTGAGTTCTCTTTTTTGTGCATGTCACAGGTTTGCAAATTGAAAAAGCCCAAAGTCCAGCCCAAAGGGAGTTCCCATCTCCCACAGAAAACTCTGCTCTGAACTGAAAACAGCTCGTTTGTAGTCCAGCCCTTCACTTCCTTTACTTGTGACGTCACAATGAAAACGCGCCATAAAGCTTGCCAAGCGGCTAGCGGGGTCAGGCACGCCCTCAAACCAAGCTAGTCTGAGCGGAGGCCCTTTGGCTCCACTCGCCTTTGTTTGGGTTTCCATTGTAGAAATGTTGTACCTGTACCTGCTTCCAGGTACTTTTTTTTGTATCACCTCACTTCCGTCGAGGTTCCAAGCGAGCTGAGGGATACTAAAATGTAACATGAAAACACGACAGACTGCTGATTGGTCAGAGAAAATATTCACTATTCACTGCATCATCATTGCTGCACCAGACAGAGGCCAGCAACAGAAGGTTTTATATTTTACAGTTTTCTTATGAAATGTCATCACTAAATCCACTTCTGAGAAGTTTTGAGGTGAGAAATCAGCTGTGTAGATTTCCAATATTGACAGTTTTACAAGAAGTGATGGCGGAACAAAAATGTGCTTGAATATTTTCTGAGTTGAGGAGCTCTGCAAGTGGCTGCGGGGATTGCTGCGCCGTCACACAGACCGCTGCAGCAACAACAGCAGAGGAAAACACAGCTGGAAGGTTTTCATACCGCTTATCTGTCTTTACATTCTGAGGAATATTCAAATGTTTTAACCGCAGACTGTATATATTTTAAGAGCTGTGTGGATCACTGGTGTTTGTGTCGCATTGAACATTACGTCGCAGCAGTTGTGTGTGGCGTTGCTATCTCCAATGGAAAACGGAGCAGGGCCGAGTAAAATGGAAGCATTTTTCGGCAAGGCAGCATAGATCGTCAGAACACCGGCAACAGTTCAACGTTTAGTCCTAAAAGACGATGCAATTCTGGATACTAATACATGGGACCTACTTGGTAAATCTGAGGGGCAGGCTTTACAACGCCACATTCACAGCATTTTTTCTCTCGTCACTGAAAAAGATATGAAAAAATAAAATAAATAAGGATAAATCAAAGAAAGTTATCACAAATAAGTATTTCTAATTAAAAATAAACATGCTGTCAAATTATGAAATATCAAACAACAACAACAACTAAACATACTAGGGGTACTCCTATCAGGATTTTCGGGGCCAATCTCCATTTGCTGGTCATAGTATTGTCCGATCACTGTGTCTATAATGAAGACTGCAGAACTATATTTTTATTTAAATATCTTTTACAACAATTTATATTAATTATTAAGATGACCCTTTAAATTGCAAATACAACCAATATAAAAGCCGTTCCTTAACCTTCTTGCAAAAAAGTGATTGCAGCCTCAGAATGGTTATTTATGTCTGTGTGAGCCATAATTCATCAAATATAGCTCTCATAATTGAATGATTCAGTCAATAACTAGAGGCTGTTAGCACTTTTTGTCAAGTGCAATACTGCATAATATAGGTTGTACTGGCCATTTACAAAGGTAGGTTATTTTAACAAGGACTGTATGTCTGCTCATATACAGTAAGTAGTGCAGTGAGACCCTGCGAATCCAAATCAGTCTGCAAACGGAGCCTCGCACCCCATCTGAAAAGGCTTTAGATGCACCAACGCTAAAACTTGTGGCCACCTACGTGGCAGTTCTCAACAACGACTTATTAACGGTCACCAACGTATATTTGGCAGAGAAACCGAGAGACAAGACAAGGAGACGGCAGATGCGTGGAATCTCCTGCTTTCTATATTATAATTTTTAAAGAAACTTGCTAAATTATAGCTGGGTCTGGTCAAGTTATTATTTAACGGCAGGCCGAAACGGCCCTCAGGCCTCTGGGAGATCTCCCTTTGCAGAATCCCTCCTGTTTTTAAACATGAAAGGTAGTCAAATTTGTAGGTTGCACAAGTTGTAAAAACTACTGGCACTAACTCAAAAAAATGGTTGCAAAATGCAATAAAACATTTTAGACTGACATTCTGTGGGAAACACTGAATACCCTACTACAGAACCCTGCCCTGTGGGGCAAAAAATGTGAACATTACTCACCACACAAACGTGAGCCCACACTGAAAGAGCTGACTCCACATGACATGTACGGAGTGTGAGTTTAGTGTCCATCTGCAACAACCAAGAGCAACATAAATTAACGTTACCATGAAATAAAAAGTAGACTATATGTTAAAATCATAAGACTTTCAAGTCAAACTCTTCCTTCTTGTTTGATGAACAGCTAAGAACCATTTAAAAAACACATTTTGTAGATAAAGTGACCCTTTGACTTTTCTAAAAGGTTGAACTTACTCAAAATGTATCATCCAACTTAAAACATTAATGCAGTTCCTGGCAAAGCAGTATTTTGGGTGTTTGCGCGCAGCCCCCAAAGTTGTTTTTTAATCTCTCCAGTAACCAATAGATTATATAAATTAAACCCAGTTAGCCAATAAACACAGGAAAATACAACCATACACATTCTGAAATCAAGTATCTCTGGCTAACTATGACTAACGTTAGCTCAAATTACTTTAACATTATGTTAGCTCATAGTTAAAACAAACTTTATTTAAATTCGACATAAACTAAATAAAACTTACCAAAACCTTCTTGTTCCAAAAATGCCCAATTTCAATTTGCTGCAACAAACCTCTAATTCGTCGAACCATTATTGTATTCTGTCTGTAAATTACATGGTGCACGCTGTCTCTCTCTAACGTTACTGTTTCTCACTGGTAAAGTTACTCTGAGCTACGCAACCGTTTGTTGCAGGTGCTTAACGAGCGGTCAAGATCAAAGCAGTCCCCGCATTAGTCTCACTTTCATCTTGTAAAATCTGATATTTACTTTGCTCTCTTCGAAAATGGGAGTCCCACATTATTTCATTGCGGTTACCAGCAGGCTATTAGCAAAGCATACTTACAGAGTTGAGCTGAGCGACGGTGGAATCGACCCAGGGCGAGTTGAGCTGGAAGCTGCAAGTGGGAACGTCAGAAAAAGCGCGGACTATTCTTTCTTCTTCCCGAAATGCATTTGCACCCGTGCGTGAATATCGCGAGAAAAAATGAGAACTAATACATTCACTTGATTGACTAACTTTATCCCAACATGAGCTAAATATGTTTGTTCACACTTTCTGCATTTAATGTGCAGTCCACACAATGCTATCACGTTTCACTTAAGAACATAAAACCCTTTAGTAAAATACACTAAATATAATTTGATAAATCTAACAGGTGACCAGTCTCCCTTTTTTTAGTGTAGGATCCTGAAGGAGGCTGTGCTCAGACGCTCCGGAGGCCATCTCTACCCTGCACCGTCGGGTAGCCCTTCTCTCAGGTCTGTTACTGCTACTCCAACACAACACTCGGCAGCTCACACACTCCATCCTCAGTCCGCACGCATTGATGAAGCAGATTCTGCTCAGTCCTGCTCTGGAACCACACAACCGGCATCTCCTCGTCCTCTTTTCTCCCCAACCACACTAATAATTGGTGACTCCATAACCAGAAACCTCCGTTTCTTTAACGCTACCACTCACTGCTTCCCCGGTGCCACCACAGCTGACATTTAAAAAAAACTCCAGGACCTGATGCCATCGCTCCTGTCCTCCATCACAAGAGTGATAGTCCATGTCGGAACAAGTGATACAGCTCTTCGGCAGTCTGAACTGACAAAATCAGATTTTAACCGTCTTTTTAACTTTTTAAAGCAGTGTGGAAAGTCCGTTTTTATCTCTGGTCCCATTCCCACAGTTGGTCGCGGTGCTGGCCGCTTCAGTAGACTCCTTGGCCTCCACGACTGGCTCCAGTCCGCCTGCAGGGCTCATCGTGTGTGTTATGTGGATAATTTTAAAATTTTCTGGCAAAGAATGCCTCTTTTTAAGACAGACGGACTTCACCCAAACAAACGGGGCTCAGAAATGTTAGCTGCGCACATACAGCATGTGGTGCGGTCCACACATGACTTACGTGAATGGCTAATCATTCATGCAGCACACCTGGACACACCACCGCTCACTGAACAGATCTCTGCCTCACTGCCACAAACAACAGTCTCCACCTGCTGGCACGTAAAGCCGTCTGCTCCCAGCGCTGTTCCAAAGACTTCTATTCCTGTCATCATCACGCATAGACCAGTAAACCGAAATGTGCACATCCCACACAGAAATATTAGTAATCTTATAAGGATTAGGACAACTGCACCAACTCCAGCACCCAGAACAAACACATTTAAAATGGCTCTCTTCAATGTGAGATCACTTTCAAGTAAGACTTTTATCTTAAATGATTTTATCTTGTCTGCAAATCTAGATTTTATGTTTTTAACTGAATCCTGGTTGCAGATGAATGACTATAGCCAGCTAGCTGAACTGTGTCCGCCTCAATATGATTGTTTTAGTCAACCGAGGGTAAGTGGTCGTGGTGGTGGGTTAGTGAGCGTGTATAGGAAATATTTAAAATGTCATCAAGTACGCTGTGATGAATTTAACTCCTTTGAAGTTCTCACTCTTAAACTCGGAGGGCTGCAACCTATCATATTTGTTATAATTTATCGCCCCCCAAAACCGCCTGGAGGATTTTTATCAGAACTTCCTGAATTTTTATCTACTCTGGTTTTAAATTATGACAGAATTGTTCTTTGTGGCGATTTTAATATTCATGTTGATGACCCCAACAATGTTAATGCAACTAACTTTTTAAATATGGCCGCTTCTTTTAACTTCAAACAACATGTCAAAGGGCAAACACATAACCATGGTCATACACTGGACTTGGTTTTTACCCTGGGTGTCAGCATTTCCTCTGTGGAACTGGTGGACATGACCATATCTGACCACAGATGTATTGTTTTTAGCTGTGATTCGCCTGTTTCTCATGCCGCCTCACCAAGCTCCGTGTGTTCTCGCATCTTTAATGAACAAAGTGTTTCAAAGTTTTGCGCATTCTTTCAGAGCCAAAGCCAACACCTGTCTGATTCCAACACCAACAATCTGGTCGATCACTTCAATCATATCTGCTTGTCGTCACTAAATATTACTGCTCCTCTAAAGGTTAGGCCTACGTCTAAAGCTAGTAAGCAACCCTGGATAAATGACAGCATTTGCAGCCTAAAAAGGGAATGCAGGAAAGCAGAGCGCAGATGGAAAAAATCCAGTCTCCAAGTCCATTACCTCAGTCTGAAGGATTTATCAATTAAATACAATAACATGGTTAAGGATGCGAGAACACACTATTTTTCTGAACTCATTACTACACATAAACACAACCCCAGGTTTCTGTTTAAGACTGTGGATCAGCTGGTAAACCCAAACCCCTCCTTGTGCCTTTGATCTCTGTTTTCAACAGCTCCCTATCTACTGGTTGTGTCCCTGATTATTTTAAAACGGCTTGCGTGAACCCACTTTTAAAGAAACCTGGTTTAGATCCCTCCCTCCCACATAATTTTAGATCAATTTCAAAACTGCCTTTTATTGCAAAGATTCTAGAAAGAATTGTGTCCAAACAGCTGCTCACTGTACCGGAAAATAACAAAATATTTGAAAAGTTTCAATCTGGTTTCAGGAAGTACCACAGCACTGAGACTGCCCTGCTTAAAGTCACCGATGACCTTTTAATGTCTGCTGATGAAGGCATGTGCTCAGTCCTGGTACTCCTGGACCTTAGTGCTGCTTTTGACACAATTGATCACAACATCATGTTAGACAGACTGAGGCACTGGGTGGGGATCTCTGGTACTGCCCTAGAATGGTTTTCATCCTACCTGTCAAATGGGAAGTTTTGCGTGTCTGTAAACAACTATGTCTCTTCGTTCTGTCCAGTTAAATTTGGTGTGCCTCAGGGATCGGCCTTAGGACCCATTTTGTTTTCCTTGTATCTGCTTCCCCTTGGACATATTATCCATAAACATGGCATTTCTTTTCATATTTATGCTGATGACACACAAATATACTTGCCGTCAGACCCACAGACCCTGGAATGCTGAGTTCACTTAACAACTGCCTTTGTGAAGTTAAAAAATGGATGTCAAATAATTTCCTCCAACTGAACTCAGACAAAACAGAAATCCTGGTCATTGGGTCCCAGCAGATGGCAAAACAAATACTGCCATCTGCTGGTTCCCTAGTAAATCACATTAAGCCTGTGGCAAAGAACCTTGGTGTTTGGTTTGATAGTAATTTCAATTTCGAGCAGCACACCACAAAGCTTGTTCAATCATGTTTTTATCAACTTAGAAATATAGCAAAAATTCGATCTATGTTAACTTTTAAGGACACCAAGACCATTTTACACGCCTTCATCTCATCACACCTGGATTATTGCAACAGCATTTTCACCTGTTTAACCCAAAAATCTATTGATCGACTCCAGACTGTCCAGAACTCAGCTGCCAGGCTTTTAACCAGAACAAAGAAATATGACCACATTACTCCTATTTTAGCTTCATTACACTGGCTCCCAGTATGTTTTAGAATTGACTTTAAAATTCTATTGATCACTTTTAAAGCTCTTCATGGCCTCTCGTTATATTTCTGAACTTTTAGTCCCATACACACCAGCACGTACCTTGAGATCCTCGGGCAGAGGTCTGTTGTCTGTTCCAGAGTCTCGACTGAAAACTAAAGGGGACAGAGCGTTTGCTGTCAGGGCCCCGAGGCTCTGGAACAGCCTGCCCGAGGAAATCAGGTCGGCTGAGTCAGTGAACTCTTAAGTCCCTTCTTAAAACATACTTTTATAGGAGAGCCTTTCCCGATCTTATTTGACTTTATTTTATACCTTTTATTTTATTCTATTTTACTAATTTTATATTTATCTTAAATGTGTATTTTAGTCTTTTCAATGTTTTCATGTTTTTATCTTGTATTGTTTTTGTATTATTGTCTCTTGGGTATTATTGTCTTTACACTTGTTAAAGCACTTTGTAACTTGTTTATTATTATTATTATTATTATTATTATTATTATCTTTTCTAAACATTAATCTGCAGTTCAACACAATCATTATTTGAATCCCATGTTATTATGCTTTCTACAAACATCAAAAACCTAGCTATATAAATTATTTATCTCCATACACAATATATATGGGATTCAAGTAATTCACTTTGTTTGTAAACGTTAAACTTAAATATCCTGCCATCACTCCACTTTCACTCAGAATTGGTTTTAATAAACCAAGTCTGTGATGGAAAGAGATTTTCTTACCTTTTAGTTGGTTTGTATTTTTTGTAATTATTCTCTCTTGAAATGTAATGTTAAAGCAAGTCAGGTATCAGTGGCACTCAAATGTCTGTGTTTTGTATCATTTTGAATGATCTGAGGACGTTAGTCATGTAAGACCGTCAGGGTCTATCAGCCCAGTGAGGATGACTCAGAAATCACAGAAAATGTTTTTTACTGCAGGATCAGCTGTTCATCCATCTTTAATCACAGTCTCACAAATACAAGTAGACACAACAGCTCCTTCAGGCTTCCTGCTGTTCATCTTGAGATCTACTTCCTGTCTGATGAGATGAACTGACACTGACAGATGAAGCTGCAGTCACTGCTGATGGTAAACACCTGATAGTCAAACTTTACTGTTCAAAATGTGCTGAATCAAGTTAACGCATGACTTTTGTTTAGGGTAGAAAAGTTTCAACTTTCACAGTATCCAGTGTACATGCAGGAGTGTTAATCTTTGCTCCAGTGTCAGTCAGTTAAGATCAAAGAGAACACCAGATCTGAGTGTCTCCTTTTAGAAACAGAGGAGAGGGAAACATGATGCTGACTGCCCTCTAGTTACAAAATAATTTATATAATAATATATTTATATATGTATATAATATTATTGTTCACTCTCATGATATGACTCCTGCCCATTGTCAGCTGGGATTGGCTCCAGCCCCCCGCGACCCTGTACACAGGATAAGCTGTATATACATTCATATAGAATAAATTATGTACTATAAATACTAAGAAAAAGCAGCCTGAAGGATGAGTCCTGTAGGTTTTTGTACAGCTGCTCAACCAACTCCAGTCACTGTGAGTCTCGAGCACAATAATAAACAGCAGAATCTTCAGTCTTCAGGCTGTTCATCTGCAGATACAGCTGCTGTCTGTTGTTGTCTCTGGAGATGGTAAACCGGCCTTGAACTGACTGAGAGTAGTAGATCTCCCCACTGTCATATCTGATGATGGCAATCCACTCCAGTCCTTTTCCAGGAGCCTGCCTGACCCAGTGCATCCAGTAGCTGCTGAATGTGAATCCAGAGGCTGTACAGGTCAATCTGTGGGATTCTCCAGGCCTTTTAACCACTGGTTCAGATTCTGTCAGAGTCTGACCATCAACACCTGTTAAGACAGTAAAGAAAACCATAACATGTAACAAACTGACACATTACAAGAAAACATTAATTAAAGATCATTGAAGATCTTCACCTGCCCAGCAGACAGTTAAAAGCAGCAGTCCTGTCCTATAGTCCATCATGTTAAACTGTGTGTCCACTGTTCTCTGTCATCCTCTCTGCAGTCAGATAAGTAGAGGTGGAAGACATCTGAGTTTTGCATTGACTCCTCCTCACAGGGAGAAACTGAATTTGACTTGGATCCTTTACTGGTGAAATTGGTGAATGATTACTATCTTTCCTCCAAGAGTTTCACGTTTCACTATAATTTAGTGATTTTTATTCCTGCATTCTTGAGAATTTTAATTTTAACTTGAAGTACGGTACCTCACAAAATGAGCCATTAAAATATATTTTCCAAACTATATAGCTCTCTTCAAGTAAAGTGTTAACTTCAGCTGAGCCCTTGATTATGATACCTAAATAAACCATATTATCATCAATCTTACAAAATCACTGTGGTTTGGGTTTGCTGGCTTTGACTCTCTTTTGCTGTTGCCCTCATCTCTGCTGTTTGATGTTCACCATGTCAGCGCCAGTACTGGGGCCGCTGACCAGTGGGAGGTGTAGTACTGAAAATCCTTACATAAGTAAAATTATAATTTGACAAACCTACTCATGTAAAATTATAAAAGTACTTGGTTGATAAACTTTCTAAAGAACAAGTTACTGTTTATTTTAATATTGTTATAGTGTGTGCAGGCCGGAGAGCTTTTTCTTTTTGGAATAATGTGTGTTCCATCAGCTGTGCATCAGATTAGGCACTTTGCAACATGGTTATTTCTAAGGAATGTATGTTGCTTGTTGATTATTAGCAGAAATTAGCTATTTCATTACAATAAAACACTTGTAAAGAGTAAAAATACAGTTTTTATTAAAAGGACTATGAAAAGTTTGCAACAAATTTTTACTCATTGGCTTAAACTCCCAGTTCTTCCGATGGTCATTCTGGTCCTGGACTTTGACAGTGATTTATCAATTAATTAAATTTTAATAGAAAAAACAATAAATAATAACCTTAACAGAAGTAATGTTGTTGTGCTACATAATGACAACAAAGTGCTTGAATCTCATATTAAATGTTGTTTATGTTGTAATGTTGATTTTGATGAAGTGAAGGACATCTGGGGAAAGAAATCCCCTGTAGAAACAAATTAAGTAAACTGTCAATATTGTGATAATATTACAAGAAATTGTTCAGTCAGACACATCAACTCTGTTGTGTTCTGTAAATCAAAAGTTCCAGTGAAAAATAAAAGGTTTATCATCTCTGTAAAAAAAAAGCTAGGTTTTGCATTGACTCGTCTTCATAGGGAGGAAAGATTTTGGCCTTTTGTTTGTTGGACTTGAAAAACAATAATGTACAAGTTGCAACACCAGCCACATAAATTAGATTTAGTCAAATTAAATTTGAAACTTGCTTAATATGAATTGTCTTCAAAAGTTAAATGTTGTGTTTTATCAAGTGATCCTCCAACAAACACCTTTAAACATACTCACTAATGAATTATCATGAAACTAAATCTTGACCTTGCCAAAACGTGAGGTGACATTATGTTTTGTGTTTACCCATCTTAATCTGACTGTAGGTCCATGAAGTGATTTTAATAATACAGTAAAGAAAAATCTGACACACACATACAGTTCAATTCTAACACAATGAGAACAAATATAATATTATAATTATTTTTATTATTATTATTAATCAGTATAAATAGCAGTCAGACAGAGAAGAATTTTTTTGGAAAATGCCTCCACTGTATATTAATATTATTATTATGATATAGTAAACCATGTTAAATTGCCCTTTACTTTTTCAATGCTAAATATGTCTGTTTCTTTCTGTAACAGTGAACTGGTGTTGAAGTCATTAGTGGTCTGAGGGCTCCTCCTCTGGTGGCTTCATGTTACAAGTGTTCAGGCACTGAGGGGTTTTTGTTCAGGTCTACTGATGGTTTGTGTTATTGTGTCTCTCTGGCACAGTAACACACAGCAGTGTCTTCAGGCTGCACATTCTGTCCGTTTAGAGTCATACTATAAAAAAATTTAATTCTTAGGCTCTACCAGCTTAAAGAGGAGTCTCTGTGAGACTTCTTCAGAAGGATATTGTGCAGGCGGAATGGGTGGTGCCTGTGCAGCGTGATGTGAATTTGCATTTTACCAGTCAGAGATTTTGGACATACAGTGTTGAGACAGAAAGACTAAATCTGTCAGAGAAGGAGGAGTGCTGGAGTTTGAGAGAGAGTGGATTAAAAACAAACAGAGACACCAACAATAAAGATGCAGTTCAGTCTTTCACCTCTTTGAAATGTGTTTGTCTAGTTTTTCACTGGTGTGTATTAGCAAACGAGACTCAGAATAAGAATGTGTACTTAAAAAGAACATTTAAACAACTTTCATTTCAAAACTGATCGCACACCTTGGTGAATGGATTACTGCTAAAACAGAAAAATTGTGAGAAAGGAAGACCGTTTTCCTGCAAGAGCCCAGGAAGAGAGAATTTCTCTTATTGCAGTGTCACTTATTCTTTCAGCTTTCATCACAATGTCTCAGAAAAGAAGAAACAGCAACTCTTTCACTCCTCCAGCTATTTATCTTCAGCAGATTTTTCCCTCCCATATTGTGACTGACTTTGGATGCCAAATAACCTGAATGTGATTGAAATGTACACATGTAGTATTTTTTTATTCACACAAAGATTTCAGCAGATTTGCTGTCGCTGACTGTTTTGAATGTGAAAGTGTTCATTACAGTTAAACAGTTTTACCAGCTCATATTGTTTTCACCTCCTGAGTCTGTGTCTCTGTCATGGTGGCAAAATGTGGTCCTGGAATTACCTACTGTAGCACGAACTACCACAGAGGTGATTTTCAGTACTTTGCCAGATATTTATATGTCTGTGGACAAATTTGCAAAACGCAGTAGTCTCACAACTTTGCAGGTGTTTAGTTTAGATCAAAATGAAGGTTGCCGAGCAAGGGTGCCAAAAGTTGTGTCGCGGTGGCAGCCCGGCTGTCGGTGAGTGTCCTGTTTCTCCTTTCCCTCACATTCTGGTTTCTCCTGTGCCTCCTCTCTCTCTCTCTGTGTGTGCTCTCTCCCTCCCTGCTCCGGAGCCCGGCTGGCTACCCACACCTGCACCTCGTTTACCTCCATCCCCAGCCGCCGCACCTGCCAGCCATCAGCCTCATCACAGCCAGTATATCTACCCCGGCTTTCCACTCCATCCTCGCTCGATCGTCGCAGCTCTTGACCTGGTGTCGCCGCTTCGTTCTGGCTTTTTCTTCTTATATTCCTTTTGCCTCACGTCCTCTCTGCCTACTAACCCTGTCTCTCTGTTTCTTCCGCCAGGTTCACTCACCTCTGCCTCCCAGCTCGGCCAGCCGGGCTCGCTCGCCTGCCTCCTCCTCTCGCCGCCTCCACGACGCCCCCCCCCCGGCTTCTCCTCTCGCACCCCGCCTGGACCCCAGTCTCCACGTCCTCTCCTATCCGTTTGCCAGCCTCCCTCAAGCCTCCAGCCTAGTGCCCTCCGTTCCTCCAGCTCCTCGGTTCCCCGTGTCCTCGTCTGCCTCTCCCCCTCCTTCCACTCGCCCTCGCCTCGAAACTGCTTTTCCTCAATAAACCTCTTTTTCTACCCTCAGCGTTGCGTTTGGGTCCGTTCTGTCTCCCACTGTTACAAGTTGTTGCATGTACAGTACACATGAAATATTGATGACTGAGTACTCATTGGTCGGAATGTCAACATGTTGGCAGCGTCATAGCTGTGATCTCCACACAAGATTGTGTTATTTGTGTGTTTGGTAATTGTTGTTGGTTAATGATGGTTTTAACAGTTTACATGATTTTACATAAAACCTTTTTTTTTTTTTACATAAATGAATGAAAATCTAATTATTTCATAGGATCTGTCAGCCCAGTGATGATGAGTTGTGCAGTGTAGGATTTTGTACAGCTGCTTAACCAACTCCAGTCACTGTGAGTCTCGAGCACAATAATAAACAGCAGAATCTTCAGTCTTCAGACTGTTCATCTGCAGATACAGCTGCTGTCTGCTGTTGTCTCTGGAGATGGTAAACCGGCCTTGAACTGACTGAGAGTAGGATTTGCTGCTGCCACTACCACTATCAATCCAGGCAATCCACTCCAGTCCTTTTCCAGGAGCCTGTCTGATCCAGTGCATCCAGTAGCTGCTGAATGTGAATCCAGAGGCTGTACAGGTCAATCTGTGAGATTCTCCAGGCCTTTTAATCACTGGTTCAGATTCTGTCAGAGTTTGACCATCAACACCTGTTTAGAAGATAAAATTGCACACAGTGAAATAAGCTGCTGACACCAATAAAATATATGTAATAATTAAGTTCAGTGAAAATCATCACCTGCCCAGAAGACAGTTAAAAGCAGCAGTCCTGTCCTATAGTCCATCATGTTAAACTGTGTGTCCACTGTTCTCTGTCATCCTCTCTGCAGTCAGATAAGTAGAGGTGGAAGACATCTGAGTTTTGCATTGACTCCTCCTCAAAGTGTGGAACTGATTTGACTTGGATCTCAGCTACTGTTTGGCAAACAGGATAATCACTGTTTACTGTACTGTATAAACACATTCTTTAATTTGTTTATTACGCACAGTCTACAACATGTGAAGAGTCTATAATTAATCAATACATTACACCAAAGGTAAGCATATTATCTATAAATTCTTCAAAGACAACGGTTTGTTGTAACTAAATTATTTGTTTGATTGAATGTGCCCCTCTGACAAAACATCTGGCCCATCTGGTTTTGTGTAGGAAAATTGTTCTCATAAAAATGTTGGTGTTCAATCTGCAAATCATGTGGAAGATGTTATCTTTTTTTATATTTACCGAAATGTACATTTTTGTATCACATGCATGATATCAATCAATGTCATTACAAAGATGCATGGAAACGGTTTCACTACACTAATACAGCATTGCATGAAACATTGCTTTAAAGGACAAACAACAAAAATGTATTTTTTTCCTTACAAATTAAGAATTTATTTTATTTGTTTGTGTAGGTTGGAACTTCAAAATTCAATCAGTCACTACTCAGACTTTCCATCACTGAGAGTAACACAAATAATACTGAATATTGCCATTGGTAGTGGTAAACAGAGGAAGTAGTTTTTGTACAGCTCTCCTGTTGTTGTCTCTCAATGTGGATCTCTGGCACAGTAATACACAGCAGTGTCTTCAGGCTGCACATTCTGTCCGTTTAGAGTCACTGTGTTGCTGGAAGAGTCTAAGTCGATACTGAACTTGTTCTTTAGGGAATCTTTGTAGTGAGAGCCTCCTGTATATTTCATTCCAATCCACTCCAGTTCTTTCCCTGCAGGCTGTCTGATCCAAGCTGTGTAGCTGCCCAAAGAATAAGAGACCTGACAGGTGATGGTCAGACGTTGACTTGGCTGCACAGTCACAGAGGCTGGCTGTGTCAACTGTTCACACTTCACACCTGTTAAAAAAAGAAAATGTTTTGTAACAAATGATCAAGTTAGAACTGCTGACTTTGACAAATCCAGAGAGACTCACATCCAGCTGCCAACAGCAGCAGCAGAGCTACAGAAAACATGGTTTATGTTGAAAGTGACGTGCTGTGAACTCCACTGACAGCCTGATGGGAAGTTTTTATAGCTGAGTAACAAGGAAGGTCACTGAGTTTGCATAGAATCAAACACATGAAGCATCAATGTTGGTCTAACTGGAGCCAATAGAAGAGTCTGTTGACTGTTATTATATCTGCAGAGTGAAAACATGCCTGGAAATCACCTCTGCTTTACATATGATGTTTTAATTTCATAACACATTATTTTATTGTTACTATTTGTAAGTGGAAATTTACATGAATCACAGATAATGGAAAACATATTCAATAAAATCAGCTTTGCACAGTGTGTTTAGCATGTTTAAATAAATTATTAAAACACACTTTAAACATGATGCGATCTGTTTTTTCTTCAGATCATTTATTTACTGTCAGCACCTCCTACATCACATTCATGATTATGAACTTCAAACCTCTGAGCACATTTCTTTGTAATTGCAGCATTTATTTATTTATTTATTTGCTCACTTACTGTATTCACTGCAAACAGAAATACAGAGGCAGCAGCCAAGATCATTTACATAGTAAGAAAAACTTAAGTCTGATGCTGCTGGTTTGAAGGATTGGACCTAAAGGTCTTGAACTTGAACTTGAAGATAAAGACATATAGCCCTTTAAAAAGCTGCTCAAGAACTGAAACCTCAGTGACTAAATGCAAAAAACTAAATATTTTCGAAATATTATTAGATGAAAACTAAAGTAGTTCACACATTTATAAGTTACCTTTGTGATTTTCACAAAATTTTACCTTTATCTGTGTCTGATTATGTCAAAAATAAAAATATCATTCTATGTGGTTAACTGTTGATGTTTGTTTGTTGTTTTTGTTAAAACTTAAATATGCTGTCTGACTTTTCTGTTCAAAATGTGCTGAATCAAGTTAACACCTGACTTTTGTTTAGGGTAGAAAAGTATCAACTATCACAGTATCCAGTGTACATGAGCAGCTGGAGTGTTAAGCTTTAGTTCAGTCCAGGGTTCAAGTGTCAGTCAGTTAAGATCAATGAGAACAGCAGATCTGAGTGTCTCCTTTTAGAAACAGAGGAGAGAGAAACTTGACACTGACTGCCCTCTAGTGATTTTATGTGAGAAACAAATTATTTTCTCTTTCATACTGACTCACTTTAGATTCCACATAATTTAAAGACTATTATTGTGTCTAAATGTATAGACATGTATGTATTTGTAACTTCAGAAAACAGATTGTTGTGTTGTGGCAGTTTTATGAACTGAAGTGATCTTCACTGTGTTTTTTTTTTTATGAATTTAATGTTTGATACAAATATTTTTCAGAAACACTCTTCAGGACTTTGCATAATCCATTATTCACAAAAATATGTAACATGAAATATATACTGTAAAACAATAAATAAAAAATAAATATAAACAATAATATATAGAACAAATCATGTAATATGAATGTAAAGAAACGTCATGCTTGGTCTCTACCAGCCTGAAATATGAGTCCTGTATGTTTTTGTACAGCTGCTCAAGCGACTCCAGTCACTGTGAGTCTCGAGCACAATAATAAACAGCAGAATCTTCAGTCTTCAGACTGTTCATCTGCAGATACACCTGCTGTCTGCTGTTGTCTCTGGAGATGGTAAACCGGCCTTGAACTGACTGAGAGTAGAATTTGCTGTTACCATCAGTACTGATTATAGCAATCCACTCCAGTCCTTTTCCAGGAGCCTGTCTGACCCAGGCCATATAGTAGCTACTGAATGTGAATCCAGAGGCTGTACAGGTCAATCTGTGGGATTCTCCAGGCCTTTTAACCGCTGGTTCAGATTCTGTCAGAGTCTGACCATCAACACCTGTCAAAAGGATAAAAAAGAATCAAGTGAAATAAGCTGCTGACACAAATAAAAGATAAAGTTAAGATCAGTGAAGATCTTCACCTGCCCAGCAGACAGTTAAAAGCAGCAGTCCTGTCCTATAGTCCATCATGTTAAACTGTGTGTCCACTGTTCTCTGTCATCCTCTCTGCAGTCAGATAAGTAGAGGTGGAAGACATCTGAGTTTTGCATTGATTCCTCCTCACAGGGAGGAACTGGATTTGACTTGGATCTCAGTTACTGTTTGGCAAAACCAGAGAATCAATGTTTACTGTACATACTGATTCCTGCAAGAGTTTTATGTTTCAGTATTTATTTGTGCAATACATTGATAAACACATTCTTTAAGTTGTTTATTACACACAGTCTACAACATGTGAAGCGTTTGACAATAATTTATCACTAAGTTATATAATAGTTTAACAGCTTAACAAATATTTTTTATTATGTTATAATATTGACTTTCTCACAAAGTGTTCATAAGTAAAACCATTTTCAGGAAATCAGTCCGAGATTTTGGAGATACAATGTTGTTGTCAAAAGGACTAAAATCTGTCAGAAAAGGAAGTGTGCAGGACTCAATGGGTTAAAAACAGACAGACACACCAACAACATAAATATATCAGTGGATACACCAGCAAGAATAAAAATAAGAAAACGTTTGATTATATTACAAGACATTGTCCAGTCACACATAAATTCTGTTTTGTTATGTAAAATAAAGTTTGTCATCCTTCCTACAGTCACATTAGTGAAGTTGTAAAACAGTTAGGTTTTGCATTAAAACTAAATTTAAAACCTTCCTCAATACGAATTTCCCTCAAAAGTGGAATTGTGTGTTTTATCAAGTGATAAACAACAATATTAAACATTCTTGTAAACTATGATGACACAAAATCTTGACTTTGCAAAAAAAGATGACATTGTTTTTACCCATCTTAATATGACTGCAGGTCCACAAAGTGATATTCATATTACAATGGAGAAAATTCTTACACAAACGGTTCACATGTAACAACAGGAAGAAAAATAATATTACTATTCTCTGTGAAACCAGAGAATCAGTGTTTACTGTACATACTGATTCCTCCAAGAGTTTCATGTTTCAGTATTTATTTGTGCAATACATTGATAAACACATTCTTTAAGTTGTTTATTACGCACAGTCTGCAACACATGAAGAGTTTGACAATAATGAATCAATAAATTATATTTTAATAGACAAAAACAACAAATAACACCTTAACAAATGTTGTTTATTATGTTATAATGTTTACTTTCTCACAAAGTGTTCATAAGTAAAATAATTTTCAGGATATCAGTTGGAGAATTTGGAGATACAATGTTGATACAAAAAGACTAAAATCTGTCAGGAAAGGAAGAGTGCAGGAGTCTGAGAGAGACAGTTGGTTAAAAGCAGATGGCTACACAAACATAAAGATATCTGTGAATACCCCAGCAAGACTAAAAATAAGAAAACTTTCCCAGTCAGACAGCTCTTACATTATGTAAAACAAAAGTTTCAGTGAAAACTACAAAGTTTGTCATCCTCCCTGCAGTCACATTAGTGAAGGTGGCAAACAGCTAGGTTTTGCATTAACTCTAAATTTAAAACTTTGTTTAATACGAATTTCCCTCAAAAGTAGAATTTTGTAATTTATCAAGTAATCCTCCAACAAACAACAATATTAAACATACTCACCAACTATAATGAGACAAAATCTTGACTTTGCAAAAAATGTGACATATATTTTCTTTTTACCCATCTTAATCTGACTGCAGGTCCACAAAGTGATATTCATATTACAGTGGAGAAACTTCTTACACACACGGTTCATTTGTAACAAGAGGAAGAAAAATTATTTTATTGTTAATTTTTAGTAATGACAGTCAGACAGAGAAGATTTGTTTTGGAAAGTTTTGCATTGACTCCTCCCCACAGGAAGGATACAGGTGGAATGAACCTGTTGTGAGTCGAGCCAAATTAATAACGTCTCAATTTCTATTGAGTTTAGTGTTTTGAGTTTTAGTTGTTTAAAATACAATTTCAAGTCAGATAATATTTTACATATGAATTATTCACAAGAGAAATCAGTACACACATATTTAAACTGCTATTTTTGTTGGTTTCCCTGTTTAAAAAACTACATAAGATTGCGTTCTTACATTACATTTCATTTAGCTGACCCTTTTATCCAAAGCGACTTACAATTGCCATACATGTCAGAGGTCGCACGCCTCTGGAGCAACTAGGGGTTAAGTGTCTTGCTCAGGGACACAATGGTGGATGGGTCACAGTGGGAATGGAACCCAGGTCTCCCACACCAAAGGTAAGCATATTATCTATAAATTCTTCAAAGACAACGGTTTGTTGTAACTCAATTATTTGCTTAATCCCTCACCAGAAATATAATTTCCATGACAGACATCTTATGTTTTTTACCTCAAACCAAGCTTCCAAGGTGATTTTTATGCTATAAAAGCTGAAAACAATGTTTTAAAATGACATTCATGTTAATAACTTTTATTTGTTTCACTTTTGAACATCACCACAAAGTTTGCTTAACCTTTCCTTCTTCTATACTCCTTATGTTAGTCTGTCCTCATTTACTTGGGTTTAGGTCAGAGCTGTGAGATTGTTTTGGTGTTTCCCCCTCTTGAGAGAGGATCTCTGTTCCCCAAATCATAGAAACTGTCTCGGTTTCTATGTTTTGGGTAACAGTTTCCGTTACTAATGTTGTTCAGATAATTATCAGTATAGTTTTATTTAAGTAATAACTTTAGGGACGAGATACTGACTTTCTGAAGATCTGTTCATTGTCAACTGAATGCATTTCATTACTTGAAAGATATAATCTTTAGAAATGTATTGATTCTTCACTGTGGGAAAAAATTCAATGACTTATCAGTGATTGTAATGTCAGAGTATTTAAATTGTTTAAAACAGTTGCTGTTAAATGGTTTGAGTTATTGTGGCTCTCCGACACAGTAATACACAGCAGTGTCTTGTGTAAACACTATTTAAAAATCCTAGAGTGCTCTTTTGATTCTACATGTTAAGCTTTAACATGGGGCGGCTGTGGCTCAGGAGGTAGAGCGGGTTGTGTGTGAATGTTAGTTTCTGCTTCAGCACTTAGGCTCAGTGTATAAATGGTGAATGCAGATGTAGTCTAAAAGTGCTTTGAGTGGTTGAAAAGACTAGAAAGGCGCTATACAAATAGGCAGTATTTACATTTACTTTAGTTCAGTTCAGGGTTCAAGTGTCCGTTAAAATCAATGAGAACAGCAGATCTGAGTGTCTCCTTTTAGAAACTTGACACTGACTGCCCTTTAGTGATTTTGCGAAAGAATCTGCAACATTTTTTGTCACTTTCATATTATGACTCACTTTAGATTCCACATAATTTACAAACATTAATGTATCTACAAAGCGATGCAGACGCATCAATATTTACTAACCACTATCCATGAGCAAAATTTATAAATGAACATCAGATTTGATTAGAATATAATGAAAAAACTGTAGGCTTTGCTTGAAGAGACACACACAATAAAGTTTGTTACAAATTTAATAACAAACTGGATAAAACCATCAAGTTCTTAAAATAACTTCAGCACAGAGAAAGCAACACAAACATTAAATCGCGACAGTTATTAAAACATTTATCAATACACCTGTTTAGCATAAACATGTAGAGCGCAATATTTTAATCTGCTCAGTCTCTCATCCACCACAGCTGTGTTGTAGTTTTACACAAGCACAGCGCTGATTCGGCTCATAGCTAATTGTTACAAACAGGCTAAAGTTAAGGATTTCTGTCTTTAGTAACTGTTTAGCTTAGTTTACCCCGTACAATAAAATATTACACATATAAACTCATATGCTGGCTCAACCAGCTCCTGTCTTTTTCCAGCAAAGAGCAGTATACCAAACACTCAACTAGTAGCTTCAGCATATTGATATTTCTTGATTTCAAAGTCAAGAGTCACATTTTTTCATGATAAATATTCATTCATATACAAAATTACTGAATGTTTATAAACTTTGCATTTTTCAATCCGGATCTTCAGTTTTGGGATGTATAGATGCTTGTGTAAAATAAGGTCTGTTGAATGTATTAGGCTAAAGCTGCATTATATCAGTGTGCCAGGTATATGTTTATTCAAAATTTGAATAAAAAAGTATTGGATTGGACTTGCATTTGCAAAGAACAGACAAAAATATACAGTATATATACAGTACATCCCTAGTATTTAGAGAAAAACAATGAGCACAGTCTGCAGCAAAGTGTAAATATATACAGTGGGTACAGAAAGTATTCAGACCCCTTTAAATTTTTCACTCTTTGTTTCATTGCAGCCATTTTCCAAAAATCAAAAAAGTTCATTTTATTTCTCAGTAATGTACACTCAGCACCCCATCTTGACAGAAAAAAACAGAAATGTTGAAATTTTTGCAAATTTATTAAAAAAGAAAAACTGAAATATCACATGGTCATAAGTATTCAGACCCTTTGCCGTGACACTCATATTTCACTCAGGTGCTGTCTATTTCTTCTGATCATCCTTGAGATGGTTCTACACCTTCATTTGAGTCCAGCTGTGTTTGATTATACTGATTGGACTTGATTAGGAAAGCCACACACCTGTCTATATAAGACCTTACAGCTCACAGTGCATGTCAGAGCAAATGAGAATCATGAGGTCAAAGGAACTGCCTGAAGAGCTCAGAGACAGAATTGTGGCAAGGCACAGATCTGGCCAAGGTTACAAAAAAATTTCTGCTGCACTTAAGGTTCCTAAGAGCACAGTGGCCTCCATAATCCTCAAATGGAAGACGTTTGGGACGACCAGAACCCTTCCTAGAGCTGGCCGTCCGGCCAAACTGAGCTATCGGGGGAGAAGAGCCTTGGTGAGAGAGGTAAAGAAGAACCCAAAGGTCACTGTGGCTGAGCTCCAGAGATGCAGTCGGGAGATGGGAGAAAGTTGTAGTAAGTCAACCATCACAGCAGCAATCCACCAGTCGGGGCTTTATGGCAGAGTGGCCCGACGGAAGCCTCTCCTCAGTGCAAGACACATGAAAGCCCGCATGGAGTTTGCTAAAAAACACCTGAAGGACTCCAAGATGGTGATAAATAAGATCCTCTGGTCTGATGAGACCAAGATAGAACTTTTTGGCCTTAATTCTAAGCGGTATGTGTGGAGAAAACCAGGCACTGCTCATCACCTGTCCAATACAGTCTCAACAGTGAAGCATGGTGGTGGCAGCATCATGCTGTGGGGGTGTTTTTCAGCTGCAGGGACAGGACGACCGGTTGCAATCGAGGGAAAGATGAATGCGGCCAAGTACAGGGATATCCTGGACGAAAACCTTTTCCAGAGTGCTCTGGACCTCAGACTGGGCCGAAGGTTTACCTTCCAACAAGACAATGACCCTAAGCACACCGCTAAAATAACGAAGGAGTGGCTTCACAACAACTCCGTGGCTGTTCTTGAATGGCCCAGCCAGAGCCCTGACTTAAACCCAATTGAGCATCTCTGGAGAGACCTGAAAATGGCTGTCCACCAACGTTTACCATCCAACCTGACAGAACTGGAGAGGATCTGCAAGGAGGAATGGCAGAGGATACCCAAATCCAGATGTGAAAAACTTGTTGCATCTTTCCCAAAATGACTCATGGCTGTATTAGATCAAAAGGGTGCTTCTACTAAATACTGAGCAAAGGGTCTGAATACTTATGACCATGTGATATTTCAGTTTTTCTTTTTTAATAAATTTGCAAAAATTTCTACATTTCTGTTTTTTTTCTGTCAAGATGGGGTGCTGAGTGTACATTACTGAGAAATAAAATGAACTTTTTTGATTTTTGGAAAATGGCTGCAATGAAACAAAGAGTGAAAAATTTAAAGGGGTCTTTCCGTACCCACTGTATTTTTGGTATTTTAGCCTTTTTTCTTATGTTTCACTACAGCAAACGCAAGACATCAATGTGAAGCAGACTGTATGTCTGTATGTTTTATTTTCTTCCAACTGTGTCATGATTGAGTGATACTGTAGTGTCATCTAAATTGGATTGTGATGGTCCTGGTCAACTACCTCTGGTCTTCTATGAGGAGTTTGCACAATGTTCTTCCAATCTTCATGTTTGTTTCCTCTGGGTGCTCTAATTGGCTCCCACCAAACTTAAGAACATGTATGCTGAAATGGCTCTAAAGTTTAGTTATTTATACTTTTTGGTAACACTAAATAATATAGCCATTTCTGGTACCGAGGTGTGTGTGTGTGTGTGTGTGTGTGTGTGTGTGTGTGTGTGTGTGTGTGTGTGTGTGTGAGAGTGATTTAATCAAAGTTGTATTAGTACATTTTTGGGCATATTTACAAGGGTGCAGACCAAGGTCCTACCACAGCGCAAGTCACTGCTGACGGTAAAGATGGTGCCATTCCATCTCTGTGAAATCAAGGTCTTCCTCCAGGATCAGGTTGTCTTTCACTGGACTGATTGTTAGCCTGATGTAGTACTGCATTTGTATGGCTGTATGTCCTCCCAGCCTGAGTACTCAAAAGGCTTGATTTATAATTTCGAGTTCATCCATAAAATCCTGCTAAATGTGGATAGAGAAAAACTGAAACTACTGTTGTCCTTAAAACAAAGTCAAAACTGTAAACTACAAAAGTAGTGTAAGAAAAGTAATTGCAGAAATGTTGAAATTATGCTGTTTTGTGGAGAAGATGTTAACTTCTTATAGTCCTGATTGTGGCACTTACATACGTCAATGTAGTGTCATTTTGGATTCTACAGTTTGCTAAATAAAAAAGATACACTTTAGACCATATTGTCTAGATGTTTTCTTACATAACCATGGATTTTGGATTAGCATCATGGGAGTTTGTATTAACAATAGAGAGATGTGTTCATGATACTCAACATTTTAATGTTTGATATGTTTATTTTTATTGAGTGCAAGGTGCTTTTAAAAATTTTAATTTTTAAAAAAGTTAAGAAATGTAACTTTTTAAAAGCACTGAATCTGTTGTAGTGTTTGGAGAATATGGGTGAAAACGGTTTGTACACTTAAAATAGATTTTGGATTCCAAACACAAATCCAAATCCATTGTCTTTAGAAAAAAACATCAATATATGCATTTAACAACTTGATAACTTGTGTTACATATACTGGATATTCCCACCTAATATGACGTAACTGACATAAATGACATGACATAATTTGATGTTATTAAAACAAAATATTTTATCAATTGGTTGATGTGTTGAACTGACATAAATTTCCAGTCAGACAAGGTTCATGTGATAATTATTTTGTATCAGGTGTAACTTTTAAAGACTTTGTTAGCAAGCCGTTTTTTACGTTGAGTAAGCGAATTGGGTTTTACAATGTACTGTATGTATGTATATGTGTGTGGATTTGTGCATTTTACATGGAATAAATTTGGAGCTACCCTAAATTCCTTTCTCCTCCCCAGAGAAGAAGGGGAGGGGTCAAAGTTGCTTTCTCTAAGTGCTATCCCGACCATAAAACTGGCACCTTTTTGATTCCGAAGCTGATAACGCGGGTCCTGACTGTTAAACTGACAAAGGGACACGAACCAGCCATTGGCATTTCCCTAAACAGCCTATCAAAACTGGCCCCCCCACACACGTTTCCGTGGCAACTGACCTTATTCTTTGTTTTATTACCACATCAAAAAGGAAAACCCCTGTCTCACCCAAGTGTGACATGGTCCAGACACTGAACTTTCAATGTAAAAGGACTGCAGTCTCCAAAGACTCAAAGCATTTAATTAAGTTTAATTAAATCTTTAGTTACCTGATTACGTTTGCCTCTATTTGAGTAGTTATGTTAACTGTTGTTGCTATCTGTTGTTGATATTAGTGCTGAAAAGAAAGTTACTTGTGCAGTGTTTTTATTTTCAGCAAGACACTCCTTCATCTAATGTAATCAGTGCTTGTTCATAATACTTTCCTACAAAATTTATTTAGAAATGATGACGAAGGAATGTTTTACGATACTCTTAATTGCCAGCTTGAATTTAAGGATGAATCAACAAATTCCCTGGTTCCTAAGGAGAGACGATCTTTGATTTAATCCAAGCTTTCCTCGTAACCTGAGCTCCCCCAAGTGGACGAAATAAGTATTACATGCCTCGTCGGAAATGACGTTACATGTATAAATATCCTGACCAATAATGTGACAATTGTTTCCTGTTACCAAATGCCTAAGAACAGTACAACCGTTCAACCATTGAGGTTCGATTGTGGAAAATATTTGATTATAATACGTGCAAATAGATTTCTTTTTAGACATTAAGTTTAAAGGAAAGGCAGTCCCTTGGGAAACCTGAGACGCCCCCTGGGGAACCACGCCCAGGCAACAAAAGAGCGACACGCGACCTCGCGCGCGCTCTTCTCTTCGCAGTTGGCTCTCTTCCACTCTGCTCTGCTCTCTGGACGATTATTCAAAACTACCTAGAGGTCCGGAGACTCTAGGATTATAACAACTCCGGTGGTGCCCTGAAACGAAGAAATTTTGATTTTATGAATATTAATTCATAATTGGGTATCAATTCTCATAAATTTATTAAAATGCATAACTAAAATTTTTAGGTCTGCTACAGTATTTGTGTGTGTGTATGTACATACATACATACATACACACAACATTGAATTGAAATGCCACCATACCATGCAGCATGTGGGCCATATGAACATGAGGAATGTGGGCCACATCTGGGCCAGAATTAGTATTTGGTTTGTTCTTGGTTGACATGCGCATGTAAGATGAGTGGACTGCCCAAGTGCCATCATTCCACGCGGTATGTGGGCTGGCTGAAGTGTTAGGTGTGGGCCCGATCTGGGCTGCAGCAATTTTGCTATCTGGGCTTGGGTTTTGCTCTGAATTGGGCCTAATTGGCATGACCAACAGTTGCTAAAGTGAACGAGAGCAAGATTTAGCAAAAAAGGGGCACATTAGGCAAGTGCAAGACATATGGGCAAGTTGAGGCAACTGGCTTTAAATCGAGCATGTCGGCTGTTTTTCAACGACTGCTCCTCTGTTTTCCACCTGTGGTGTCCGAACAATAATGCTGCGATGATGTGTTGAGAAGAAATCCGCTTTACACTGTTCTTGATCATAAAAGTTTATTACATCAAGGAGTTCAGCATCAATTACAAGCTCTGCAGCAGCTTGGAGAGTGACCCAGCCCGATGGCCACTCTGTCTCTCTCAAACACAGCTTATATAGGCCATGTTTAGGTATCTGATAAATACCATAGAAGGGTCAGAGTCTGCAAACTAAGGCTCCAATCCATATAAGGGCACAGTGCTGTAGGATAAGTGTAAACATCTGTTAGACACCATAGAAGGGTTCAGTCCCTACATAAACACTAATCACTACTCCCCCCTAACACGGGGTCAGAGGTCAAATTCTATAGAAGGGTTCACTCTTTACATAACCACTCCCCCCTTAAGAGTTCACTGACCCTCTGTCCAGCTGCTAGAGTGTTATTTTAAACTGTAATGGTCAAATGCACATATGTTATACACCACACACCTTTGTTTGCAAACCACTAAATCACAATTAGCAGTCAAATAGCAGCACAAGTCTTACTGATGTTCGCATGAGATCAAACGTCGGCATTAAATTTATCGCTCGGAAATAGCAGCCAGCGTGCAGTGGTGTGTTTACAGCGAACAGCTGATGGACCTGCACTAAATACTTGGTCTGGAGTTGTTGTTTTAAGTTTTCATCAGTCAGGATGTTTTTATAAGGGCTGAAGTCGGTCTCCTCCTCTCCAAAACAAATGGAACAGCTGATTACAGCAGGTAACAAAGCTCTTTAAAAATTACGTTCCTTTGAGCTCAGGCAGACACAGATGTAAATGCTGCAGCTGATTTGCAGCTCTTTTCGGCATACCACTATCCAGCAATAAAGAGTTCTTAACCGGAAATTCTGGACTATTTGTGACTTGACGTGTCACTTCAGTGGTGATTTCCTGAAACCACTTGAGAAGCCACAGTCAGCTCATTTGTTTAATGTTCAGTAATAATGTTCCTCAGGAACAGTTTACATGAAAAAAATATATGTAACGTAACATAAGTGCTATAAAAATAAAACAATATGCAATTATTAGGCTCTACCAACTCAAAGTGAGTGCTGTAGGTTTTTGTAGTTCCAATATAGTTAAAAACTGTCTTAATTTATTTCCATGCATCCCCTGCTTTCCAATAGGAGTAGTAGTTTGGCCTTTTGTTTGTTGGATTTTAAAACTGTAATGTATGAGTTGCAAAACCAGCCTGAGGAAATTAGATTTAGGCAATCTAAATTTCAAATTTGCTTAATATGAATTGTCTTCAAATGTTGAATTTAAGTTTTATTAAGTGATCCTCCAACAAACAGCTTTGAACATTCTTACAACACAACAATGTGATTTTCATATTACATTGACGAGAAATCTGACACACACACTGTTTACTTTTAACATAATAAGAATAATTCAAATATTATTAAATAGTAATTCACTTTTTGAATTTTATTCAAACAGGTCAAATTATGCATCAGTCAGAGTTACATTTATCATCCATGTAATTAAATTATTGAAATATGGAGAAGAAAATTTTCAGGAAATGCCTCCACTCTATATTTATATGTATTATTATTATTATTATTATTAGTAGTAGTAGTAGTAGTAGTAGTATTCTTAGTATTATTATATTATTATTATACACAAAGTAGTCCCTACCATTTAAGTATGATTTAAACCAGTTGAGTACTGTGCCAGAAAGTCCCACCCAGTTTTACAGTCAGTATGGTAATATGTTGCGGTCAAAAGCAGCACTGAGATCCAAAAAGACATCATTGAAGACCTTAACAAGAGCATTCTCAGTGCTTTGGTGTGTTTCAAATCCTGACTGGAAGACTTCTAAATAGTTGTTTAGGTTCATTATGACATCTATAAAGAGAGACTTCTCATTTATAACTTAGAACTGAGAAATGCAAGGCGGTCTTTCTTCTCTGACATCATCACCAAAAACACTAATAATGCACGTGCCTTGTTTGCTGCTGTTGACAGGCTAATCTTCCTCCTGTGTCTGTAGCCTCTGACCTTCTATCCACTAGGGCCTGCAATGGATTTGCTTCCTTCTTCACAGATAAAATTCAAACAGTTAGACAAGCAATCAGTGTCTCCATGTCAGTAACAGGATATGACTTTTTTGATGTCTTCCAGTCAGGTTTTCGACCACACCACAGCACTGAGACAGCTCTTGTTAAGGTCTTCAATGACATCCACTTAAATACTGACAGTGGAAGAATTTCAGTCTTAGTGTTATTGGGTCTCAGTGCTGCATTTGACACGATCGACCACAACATATTACTAGACAGACTTGGAAACTGGGTTGGACTTTCTGGCACAGTACTAAACTGGTTTGAATCCTACTTAAAGTACAGGGACTACTTTGTGTCTATAGGTAATCACACATCTGAGCTAGCAAAAATGACATGTGGAGTTCCCCAAGGCTCCATTCTGGGACCTCTTTTGTTTAACATTTACATGCTTCCACTGGCTCAGATTATGAAAAACAACAAAATATGTTAACATAATTATGCAGATGACACACAGATTTACATAACGATATCACCAGGGGACTATGACCCCATACAAGTGCTGAGTAACTGTATTGAGAAGGTCAACGATTGGATGTGCCAGAATTTTCTTCAATTAAACAAAGATAAAACTGAAGTTATTGTTTTTGGAGCCAGGGAGGAACGATTGAAAATCAGTGCTCGACTTCAATCTGTAATGTTAAGAACCACAAAACAAGCCAGAAATCTTGGTGTAGTCATGGAATTTGAGGAGCCACATTAAGACAATTACAAAGTTAGCCTACTATCACCAGAAGAATATTTCAAGGATTAAATGACTTATGTCTCAGCAAGACCTGGAAAAACTTATCCATGCATTTATCTTCAGTCGACTCGACTTCTGTAACAGTGTCCTTACAGGGCTCCCTAAGAAATCCATCAGACAGCTGCAGCTGATTTAGAACGCTGCTGCTCGAGTCCTCACTAAGACCAAAAAGGTGGATCACATCACTCCAGTTCTGAGGTCTTTACATTGGCTTCCTGTATGTCAAAGAATTGTTTTCAAAATCCTGCTGTTAGTTTATAAAGCACTAAACTAATCTTCTGCTTTGTTATGAACCATCCAGACCCAGAGTCAAAACTAAACAAGGAGAAGCAGCATTCAGTTATTATGCTCCGTATATCTGGAACAAACTCCCAGATAACTACAGGTCTGATGAAACAGTCAGTTCTTTTAAATTAAGACTTTTCTTTTTGCCATTGCTTTTAATTAAATATTTAAGATTTTTCTTTTTACCACTGCCTTTAACAAGTAGATTGATAACTTACACTGCACTGTAACTTTTACAAGGTGAGAAATGAGTAGGTAGTTGAGTGAAAAGATAACAAGAGTGAGATTGAACATAGTGAAGGAAGTGGTCTTAAATCGCCTGAGTGATTTGCAGGAAACTCTGTAAACACCTGTAAACGCGCAAATGGGTCCAGAGTATAACTAGATCAAAGTGGCCTGCGGACAGACATGTCCTGGTTTCTCTGTAGTGTCCGAGGGTTTTTGGAGTTTCAGTGGACCCAAAGATTGCTATGGACCCGAGTACAGACTAGCTAGAGAGTAGATTAAGTGTACTTCTCTGTTTATTCTCTTTTCAGAATAATTGTAACTCACTTATTTGCTCAACACCTCAGCCTGTTTTTATTTTCCATTTATCTATTTTAATAAATATTGTACACTGCACTGTAACTTTTATTATATTTTAATGTGTATTTTTTCAATTTCCCTATGTTGCTTTTATGTTTTATGGAAAGCACTTTGAATTAAAAAATAATACATATTCTTATATAATTGGAAATGAATTCAGGCATTGGATCAAAATGAAAGGTGAGCCCATCCCATCGCAAGGTTGTCTCTATATTATTAATGTGTTTAACAGTTATTGTTGTTGGTTAATGAAGATATATCTGAGGGGCAATTAACATGATTGTACATAAAACCATAAAAAATGTAATAAAAACCTAATTCTTTTGTATGTTCTATCAGCCCAAATGAGTACTGTAGGTTTTTGTACAGGTGCTCAACCAACTCCAGTCACTGTGAGTCTCGAGCACAATAATAAACAGCAGAATCTTCAGTCTTCAGACTGTTCATCTGCAGATACAGCTGCTGTCTGCTGTTGTCTCTGGAGATGGTAAACCGGCCTTGGACTGACTGAGAGTAGTATTTGCTGCTACCACCACCGCTACTGATATAAGCAATCCACTCCAGTCCTTTTCCAGGAGCCTGTCTGACCCAGTTCATATAATAGTCACTGAATGTGAATCCAGAGCCTGTACAGGTCAATCTGTGGGATTCTCCAGGCCTTTTAACCACTGATTCAGATTCTGTCAGAGTCTGACCATCAACACCTGTTAAGACAAACAAGAAAATAATCACTTGCTATAAGATAACAGATTTAAGAAGGCAGATTTAACTCAAGATCAGTGAAGATCTTCACCTGCCCAGCAGACAGTTAAAAGCAGCAGTCCTGTCCTATAGTCCATCATGTTAAACTGTGTGTCCACTGTTCTCTGTCATCCTCTCTGCAGTCAGATAAGTAGAGGTGGAAGACATCTGAGTTTTGCATTGACTCCTCCTCACAGGGAGGAGAGAGCTGAAGTGGAATATATGCTGTGAAAACTGTCCACGAGTCAACACTCCAAGACAGCTGTCATGACATCTGTCTTATATGTTTTAATGTAATAATTTGTGTAGGCTCAGAAAAAGCTTCTATTTTCCGGCCACTTCTCTGACCTCTGTATATCCTCAGCTTCGTCTAGCACATCGTCTTCTGTGAATACTTTGTTCCTCCCTGCACATGGGCATCTTTGCATTTATGACAATGTTAATTTTTTTATACTGAAAAATTGCACACACCACCTACACACTGGGCTGTTATTCAGTTTAGTGGCTTGGCCAAACCAATTTACACATAAGGGGAAAACAAAATGGATGACAACTACAACAACTACAAAGTAAAACAAACTAAACCCAAATTCCCCCTCCAACATGGCAGCCCATGGTACGGATTGATTGGCAGGCCACAGGATAAAACAGTCCTCCACCCTTGGCCCTGCCTTTCATTCTCCCAGACAGACTTCTCTCCAACATGGTAACACAAAAAACAAAACTAATATAACAGCAATATTTACTTAACCTTACAATGTGAAAATGTGTGCACTCCATTTAAACAGTGTATGGCTAAAGCAAATAAATGTATATTATAACTCAAATAAACTGTGCTGTATTTAGAAATCATGAATTGTTTGGCGTGTGGCTAACTGCAAAAATAACTTACTTAAAACATGGCTTGTGTGCAATATTACCATTGCAGGGCTGTTACCCTATGTGGCTTAGGCCATCACACACACACTTAATTTCCTAACATTTTTTTTGCATATTGTTAAATAATTTTAAATTTGATTTAAATCAGTTGAAGTGTGTCTCCTCAAGTATCCAGGTTTTCTCGTGGTCTCACTCTGCCTTGGCTGCTTAGGTTCTTACCTGCCTGCCACTGGGGTCGGTGCGGCGCTGTTGCGGCACCCCACTCTCACTAACAACTACATTCGGTGACAGGCTTGTGCAGACACACACATACACCTAGGGATGCACAATTTGGGCTGATATTCGATATACCGATATGCTAAAACTTATTCTGGCTGATACCGATATCAATATTTACACATCTTTTTTGATTTCACTGAAGAGAACACTAAGTCTCAACCGTACTAAATTTACCCTATTACTACAGTAAATATGCCCAATATCTGCAGATATTTTATCAGATTGATAATTATCCCTTCATACACCCACTCACACATACATCAGCTAGTTGTCTCCTGTTGCAATTGGTGTATTTTCTCCGTTGTTCCCTGTTGTTATACCCCCACCACCCCACCCCGGTTCTCTTACAGGTGCTGTCCTCTTTCTGGGGTGTCTGTTTGTGTGATGTTTGTACCCACCACCCCCATTTCCGCCCCCCTGTCCGGCCTAGTGTAGTACATACAGTATATACACACATAATTAAATAAATAATAAAGACGTCAAAGGACTGAATTGGAACTCCTTTTCTTAAATCAAAAACTGTCTGGCACAACGTACTATCCAGCTCCTCATACTACATACCAGGCTGATGGGCAGGACGAGGTTAAAAATAACATGGATGTGGCTGAAATGTGTACATGTACAATTTCATCAGATTTGCTGTCACTGGCTGTTTTGAATGAAGTGATTATTACAGTCAGAGATTTTTACCAGCTGTGACTGCATGTGGCTCATATTGTTTTCACCTCCCAAAGTCTGTGTGTGTGTCATTGTGGCAAAATTTGGTCCTGGATATACCTACTGTAGAGGGAACCACCACATATTTCACTTTTGAACATCACCGTAAAGTTGGCTAAATACTACAGGTATGATTCAGATAATATTAGATAATTTTCAGATATTTAAGTGATGACTTTATGGAAGAGGTCTGCTGATGGTTTGTGTTATTGTGACTCTCTGGCACAGTAATACACAGCAGTGTCTTCAGGCTGCACATTCTGTCCGTTTAGTCACTGTGTTGCTGGAGTCTAAGTCGATACTGAACTTGTTCTTTAGTGAATTTTTGTAACATGTGGTGTATCCAACACCTCCTCTTCCAAAAAGAACACATACACTGTTTATAGTATGAACCTCCAGACATCAGGAAGAGCCCCCCCACTCTGCCCCCCATCACCATGCTCAACAGCCCTGTGTCTGGATCCACCATATCCCAGGACCTGAAGTGGGAGCCCAACATGGACACCATCATTAAGAAGGCCCAGCAGAGGATGTACTTCCTGTGCCAGCTGGAGGGGCTGCTGATCCACTTCTACACAGCCATCATCCAGTCTGTCCTCCGCACGTCCATCACTGTCTGGTTTGGATCTGCCACCAAAAAAGAGAGGAGCAGACTACAACGGACAGTCAGGACTGCAGAAAAGATCATCGGTGTTAACCTGCCCTCCATTCAGGACTTATACATTTCCAGGGTCAGGAAACATCACTGCAGATCCATCTCACCCCGGACACAACCTGTTCCAGCTTCTCCCCTCTGGTAGGCGCTACAGAGCACTGTACGCCAAAACCAACAGACTTAGGAACAGTTTCTTCCCACAAGCCATCACTCTGATGAACAGCTGATTTCTGACTCGCAGTGTCAATTCCTGTGCAATAACCCAGTAACTCTGTCTCTAATCAGCCACCTGTTTACTGGTTGCCACTTATTATTTATTCACCATTCTCTATTTCAGTGCTTTTATATTGTCATATTGTATATACTGTGTACCAATCCACCTACTTCAAGTCATAACTCCTGCACAAAATACTTTATTCCAGCATTCTTTGCACTATGCTTCATGGCACTGTGTACATGTTTACATCCACCTCCGACATGCACATACTCCTGCATCCTTTGCACTCTGCTCACTGCACTATTTGTCAATATGTCTATATTGTTTTTGTTCATAGTGTGTATATTTGTGTTGTCTACACTGAAGTCTGTATCTGATTTTATTTTTATTATTGTGATATTGTATTTTTGTATGAGTAAGCACATCGTGAGCAATGTTCAATCCAGAGTCAAATTCCTTGTATGTGTACACATACCTGGCAAAAAAGCTGATTCTGGTAACAGGCAGTGTGCTGTGATCATACTGTCAGTGTCTCTGCCTCAGTGAGACTCACAGGATCCAGCAGCAGCAGAGCTACAGAGAACATGGTTGGTATTGAAGGTGATCTGATGGGAGCTTCTCTTCTTCTGCTGCCACTGACAGCATGATATCAAGTCTTTATAGCAGATTGAGGACGTTCACTTTGCATAGAGAAGGACACTGACAGGCTATAAGTGAAAGATGAACTGTGTGTCACAATTACTCAATGCTTGAAATTGTGTTATTTAAAAAACAACTAACTAACAAACAAACAGGTAAATGTTTACTAATATTCTGCTTGGACAAGAGAAGCGTCTTCAGCTACAGACTCATACCCCCAAAGTGTTTCACTGAGCTGCACAGGAGCTTATTCCTGTGTAGGTCATCAAGTAGTTAAACTCATCCCCACTTGGTCACAGTATGGACATCTGTGGACTGGGAGGCTGCTGAGGTCTTGCTGGTTTTGCTAATTGGACTTTATTACATTTTCTGTAACTTCTGGCGCAGTGCAATACATTCTGGTAACATGCTGACTGTTGTCATACAAAGAATAATTCATTGTGTATTGTGTTTTAGGTGTAGGTAAATTGTTTTCATAACAAATGTAGCAAATCATGTGGAACATTTTATCTATTTTTTTTTACCGAAATATACGTTTTTGTATCACATGCATGATATCACTCAATGTCATTACAAAGATACATCTAAATCATTTTACCACACTAATACAGAATTGTATGAAACATTGCTTTAAAGGACAAACAACAAAAATGTATTTTTTCCCTTAAAAATAAAGAATTATATTTTATTTGTTTGTATAGGTTGGAACTTTAATATTCAAACAGTCACTACTCAGTATTTTCATCAGTGACAGTATTAATTTTTTATGGTTTATTTTTATTTGGGACCAATACATCTAACATAGATAAACTGAAAACAGCAATCTAATGTGTCTACCATAGTGTTTTTAGCAGTTGCTAATTTGCAACACCTGTCCCTAGAAGGGCTTTTAAAGAAAAATGAACATTAGAACATTAGAAGAAACATTAAAACAGTGATGAAAGAAAAAATAAAATACAATACATTACAGTATAAAACAAGATAAAATGAGGTAAAATGAGTAAATAAAAATGCAATGAAACACATGTAATGCTAACTACTGTAGACTAGATGTGAGTACACGTTTGTTGCTGAACTAACCAGGACTTGGCCTCTCTTTTAAAAGTGGTGAAGTTTGCAGCAGTTTTCAAGTGTTTAGGTAGCAAGTTCAAAGACTTTGCTCCTTTCACAGAGCAAAAGAAGTTTTGCAAAATGAAACTTTACAATCGCCACTTGAAGCTGCTCTGGTGGATCTGCTGCTACTCTGTAGTCTCTTAATGTACTTACAGAGGAGCAAGTCCATTTAAACATTTAAATACAAGCTTTCCATAATGAAAATCAATAAAGTTTGCAAAACTTAAAATCTTGTAGGCTATTTGTTTAAAATGCGACAGTGATGGTACCTAACTTGCTTTTTGTTTTTTGCTTTGAGTTTTCAAGGCTTGATTGTAAAGACACTATAGATTTAATCACAGACTGATTGGCCTGAGACCAGGTAGTTAAACCATATGATCATCTCACCAGATGAGAAAGTATCATTGAATTTAAAAACATCAAGGCGCAATCAAATGTCAAGCATTTTCTTATCATCTTAAAACAGGTAAGGTTAGCCTTAATCGTTTTGCAAATCTTTTTAGTGTGACTTTTAAAGTTTAACTGGGAGTCTAAAATTATCCCCAGATACCTCACTTCTGGTACTTGTTCAATAAGCTCACCTTTCATTTTAACATTAAGGGATTCGGTTTTTAGATAGCTTAACAGAAAAACAGAGAGACTTTGTTTTCTTGGTGTTTAGTGTCAAACAGGAGGATTCAAGCCAAACTGACAAGTTTTTGGTTAGCTTATTTGCAACATCATCACAGGTTTTGCCAGATACATGGATGACTGTATCGTCAGCATACATCTGAAGACCTATATCAGGTTGCTGACTCTGGAGTAATTATGTCTGAAACCAAACTGCAGAGGGTCTCCAGCACTTTAGACAGAACTGTAAGAAGACTTATTGGCCGATAGTTGCTAACTACTTCAGCATTCCTGGATTTTAAAATAGGCATTACCAAGGCATTTTTCCATCCATCTGGGAATTGCCCAGTTTTGATGGAGATATTAATAAGGTGAGTAAGTGGCTGAACCAGAATACTATTATATTTTTTTAAGAATACAGTATCTAAATTATACAGTATGTCCTTAGAAAAAGTAGTGTTTAAATCCTCAATAGCTTTCATAACAACTGATTGGTCAACCTCTCTGCTCTGAAATCAGTTGACATCACCTTCATGAGGAGCCATGACATTTGCTTTAGTATTAATGTGGGGGAAGCTTATGGCAAGATCTTTAACGGATTGAATAATATAAAAAACAAATCATAAAATTCATTATCAACTTGACCATGATTAGAGATAATGTCTTTCCCGACTTTAAGTTCATATTTTTGGGTGATATTTACTTTTGGTTTTATTAGACTATTTTTATTTGTTTTGTTTTTTTATTTTGTTTAATTTTATTAGACTATTTAATTGTTTCCAAATTATATTACCAATTCCTTTTGCTTCTGATCAAACTCGAATATAATAATTTGCTTTTGAGAGTAACAATCAGTATTGTGAAAAAAAACAACAAATAACACTGAATATTGACAGTAGTGGTGGTAAATAGAGGAAGTAGTTTTTGTACAGCTCTCCTGTTGCTGTCTCTCACTGTGTCTGTCTGGCACAGTAATACACAGCAGTGTCTTCAGGCTGCACATTCTGTCCGTTTAGAGTCACTCTGTTGCTGGAAGAGTCTAAGTCGATACTGAACTTGTTTTTTAGTGAATCCTTGAAGTAAGAGCCTCCTGTATATTTCATTCCAATCCACTCCAGTCCTTTCCCTGCAGGCTGTCTGATCCAAGCTGTCCAGTAGCCACTAACAGAATAAGAGACCTGACAGGTGATGGTCAGACGTTGACCTGGCTGCACAGTCACAGAGGCTGGCTGTGTCAACTGTTCACACTTCACACCTGTTAAAAAAGAAAATGTTTAGTAACAAATGATCAAGTTATACTGCTAAAGAAGAACTGCTGACTTTGTCAAATCCAGAGAGACTCACATCCAGCTGCCAACAGCAGCAGCAGAGCTACAGAAAACATGGTTTATGTTGAAAGTGACGTGCTGTGAACTCCACTGACAGCCTGATGGGAAGTTTTTATAGCTGAGTAACAAGGAAGGTCACTGAGTTTGCATAGAATCAAACACATGAAGCATCAATGTTGGTCTAACTGGAGCCAATAGAAGAGTCTGTTTACTGTTATTATATCTGCAGAGTGAAAACATGCCTGGAAATCACCTCTGTTTTACGTATATTTTCATTATAACTATTCTTAATGTAAATATTAACATGAATCATGGGTAATGGAAAACTTATTCATTAAAATAATATTGCTGCAAACACAAATACAGTGACAGCAGCCAGGATCATGTAGATGGTATAAAAACTTAAGTCTGATGCTGCTGGTTTGAAGGTTTGCATAAAAGACGATGATGAATAATTTCATGATGAATAACTAAAGTAGTTCACGCATTTATATGTTACTTTCTGTGATTATACCTACATTTTACATTTATCTGTGTCTGATTATGTCAGAAATAAAACTGTCTTAATCAAATATCATGCTATGTGGTTAATTGTTGCCGGGGTGTTTTGGTTTGTTGTGTAAAAAAAAAAAAACGTAAATATGCTGTCGTGCTTTTCTGTTCAAAATGTGCTGAATCAAGTTAACACATGACTATTGTTTAGAGTAGAAAAGTATTAACTATCACAGTATCCAGTGTACATGAGCAGCAGGAGTGTTAAGCTTTAGTTCAGTCCAGAGTTCAAGTGTCAGTTAGGATCAATGAGAACAGCAGATCTGAGTGTCTCCTTTTAGAAACTTGACACTGACTGCCCTCTAGTGATTTTGTGAAAGAATCTGCAACATTTTTTGTCACTCTCATATTATGAATCACTTTAGATTCCACATAATTTACAAACATTAATGTATCTACAAAGTGATGCAGACGCATCATTATTTAGTAACCACTATCCATGAGCAAAATTTATAAATGAACATCAGATTTGATTAGAATATATCAGCCAACAGCTTTTTGTGTGGGAGTATAATGAAGAGACACACGATAAAGTTTTTTACAAATTTAATAACAAACTGGCCATTAAACCATCAAGTTCTTAAAATAACTTCAGCACAGAGAAAGCAACACAAAAATAAAATCGCGACAGTTTGGAAGGTTATTAAAACATTTCCAGTCGACAAGAGCTGCAGATCAGCTGCAGCACTCAAGTCTGTGTCCGCCTGAGCTCAGAGGAACATTATATTCAAGGAGCTTTTTAACCTGCTGTAATCAGCTGTTCCGCTTCGGCTCTGTGTAAAAACTTAAAACAACAACTCTGGACCCAGTATTTAGCGTAACTCCATCAGCTGTTCACTGTAAACACACCGGTGCAAGTTGGCTGCTATTTCCGAGCAATAAATTACCGACATCAGGCAGACATTGGCGAGACTTGTGATGTATTGCAAACAACGGTGGAAAACAGAGGAGCAGTCATAGAAAAACAGCCGACATGCTGGATTTAAAGCCAGTAGCCTCTATGTCCCTCCACCCAGGCAGTTCACAAGATCAGAGTCCTGAGAGTTCCAGTAATTAGTCCAATTAAGTTAAAAAGTGGGTGTTAATGCCTTTGTTTCTGATTATTGTGTGCATCCATTGAAAGTACGTAAGTCTCATATTATTAAAGTTTGTGTATAATGTCCCCTTTTTTGCTAAATCTTGCTCTTGTTCACTTCAGCTACTGTTGGTCATACCATATAAGCCCAATTCAGACCACAAGCACACACATACCACTATCTGGACTATTTTTTGACTTGACCCGTCACTTCAGTAGTGGGTGGTGATTTCCTGAAACCACTTGTGAGAAGCCACAGTCAGCTCATCTCTTTATTTCAATCTTTTTGTGTGTGTGTTTTTTTCTATTTGTTTAATGTTCAGTAATAAGATTCCTCAGGAACAGTTTACATGACCTTGTGAAAAAACAAATGTAATGTAACATATAGTTTATAATATAAGTGCTATAAAAATAAAAATAAAAACATGTAATTAGGCTCTAACAGCTCAAAGAAGAGCACTGTGGGTTTTTGCACAGCTGCTCCACCAACTCCAGTCACTGTGAGTGTCGAGCACAATAATAAACAGCAAAATCTTCAGTCTTCAGACTGTTCATCTGCAGATACAGCTGCTGTCTGCTGTTGTCTCTGGAGATGGTAAACCGGCCTTGAACTGACTGAGAGTAGGATTTGCTGCTACCACCAGTATCAATCCAGGCAATCCACTCCAGTCCTTTTCCAGGAGCATGTCTGACTCAGTGCATCCAGTAGCTGCTGAATGTGAATCCAGAGGCTGTACAGGTCAATTTGTGGGATTCTCCAGGCCTTTTAACCACTGGTTCAGATTCTGTCAGAGTCTGACCATCAACACCTGTTGAGAGGATAGAAAACACCAAAGGAAATAAGCTGGTAATACAGATATAATCTATGTAAAAGTTCAGTGAAGATCTTCACCTGCCCAGCAGACAGTTAAAAGCAGCAGTCCTGTCCTATAGTCCATCATGTTAAACTGTGTGTCCACTGTTCTCTGTCATCCTCTCTGCAGTCAGATAAGTAGAGGTGGAAGACATCTGAGTTTTGCATTGACTCCTCCTCACAGTGTGGAACTGGATTTGACTTGGATCTCAGTTATTGTTTGGCAAAACCAGAGAATCAATGTTTACTGTACATACTGATTCCTGCAGGAGTTTTATGTTTCAGTATTTATTTGTGCAATACATTGATAAACACATTCTTTAAGTTGTTTATTACACACAGTCTACAACATGTGAAGCGTTTGACAATAATTTATCACTAAATTATATTTTAATAATTTATTTAAATCGTTTAACAGCTTAACAAATATTTTTTATTATATAATATTGACTTTCTCACAAAGTGTTCATAAGTAAAACCATTTTCAGGAAATCAGTCCGAGATTTTGGAGATACAATGTTGTTGTCAAAAGGACTAAAATCTGTCAGAAAAGGAAGTGTGCAGGACTGCAGGTCCACAAAGTGATATTCATATTACAATAGAGAAAATTCTTACACAAACGGTTCACTTGTAACAACAGGAAGTAAAATAATATTACTATTAATTAGTACTAATGACAGCCAGACTGAGAAGATTTGTTTTGGAAAATGCCTCCACTGTATATTTAATACAATTTTATTTTACACAAAACATTTTATGTTCCTTTTACCTTTTTCATTGCTAAATATGTCTGTTTCTCCCTGTAACAGTGAGCTGGTGTTGAAGTCATTAGTGGTCTGAGGGCTCCTCCTCTGGTGGCTTCATGTTACAAGTGTTCAGGCACTGAGGGGTTTTTGTTCAGATGCACAGTCACAGAGGGTGGCTGTGTCAACTGTTCACACTTCACACCTGTGGAGGACAGTGAACAGTGAACTATCAGTGTGCTGTGATCATACTGTCAGTGACTCACAGGATCCAGCAGCAGCAGCAGAGCTACACAGGACATGGTTGGTATTGAAAATGATCTGAGCTTCTCTTCTTCTGCTGCAACTCACAGCATGATATCAAGTCTTTATAGCAGACTGTGAGGAAGTTCACTTTGCATTGAGAAGAACACCGACGGGCTAAAGATCAACTGTTGCAGCTTAAAATTGTCATGTGAACATTTATTTGGCAAATGAAAAGTTATGTATTTATGATTTCATTTTTTCAACAACAAAAATTCTAACAACTCAGTTGAAAACATTCACATTTAGATTATTTACGGCTTCCTGTTTCAACAACATACTGTGCAATAGGTTATATGAGAACACTGGAGCTGCATAAAAAGGAATGTTTCTCTGAGTGCATTGATGATGTTGAAGTAAAGTTAATTTATTTTAAGATGAAATACAAAATTTAACTTGTTTTGACATTTTTTCTTCAGCTTTGTTATTATTTGTGTCACTGTGGCTCTCGCTGATCATGCTTTTTAAACCATAACCTGACTTTGTGGAATAAGCTGGTGTCTTTTGTGCTGTGTGCTATAGACAGGACCTTCTTACTGTATTGATGTATGTTTTGTAACAAAATTTTCACTAATTCTGCTTCTACATTTTCCTTTGCTGGTGTTTTTGATGATGCCTTGCTGTGCTCATTCTGCTCCCAGAGTGCACGTACCTGCTTACACACACATGTGCTACTGTTACTGCCTCCGGGCAGCTAGTCACAGAGAGGACCACACACTCTCAGAGCTATGGAGTTTCAGCGTTGTGATCTTAACTTTACACTATAAAATAACTCTTTAAATGATGACAAGAGCTATAGAGTTTTAACATTGTGAACTTTACACTCTGAAATAATACTTTAAACAATGACAATATAGACCACCTTCGCTCTAGTAATTAATGATAACAATTTAGGCTATAATGCTCTAAAATAATTCTCAACAGCTGTTAACAACCAAGTGACGCGCACAGGTACGCTCTTGGAGTGTTGCAGTTGAGCACAATCCCAAGATACTCCGCTCACTGCAGCAGCTGGGGGAAGCTCTCTTCCAAATTGATCGCAACCCCAGGCTTTTGAGGTGCAAAATCAACTGGGCTGTGTGGAGATCACTCAAGGCTTCAATCTCTCCATGACCATGAGGTTGTGAGTAGAAAGGAAACCTCATGCCCTTCTCGCGCAAAGATTGCAGTGCGATGCATCTGCTGAGTGTGTGGGGGGCTAGCGAGTAGTTGACGGGTAGCCTATTGTATTTGTAGGCTGCCCCCTGAGAGGAGAAGCCTAAAAATTCCCTGTTAGTGTGTCACCTCAACATGAAATAGGCACCTTTCAGGTCGATGACGGTGAACCAGTTGCCGGGCTGCACTGGCTCCAGCATTTTCTTGATCATTAGCATGTGGAAATGCCCTCTTGTCCATTATGCTGGTTCAGTTGGCAGAGATCCAGAACGATGTCGAACGGGCTATAGTGTCCCTGAACGCACCAGGGCCGGTTGCTCCGAGTGAAGCTGAGTTAGGACAGGGCATCCTCCTCTCCACTGCTGCTGGGAGAATGAGCCGCTGTTCACTGTGATAAAGTGCCACGGGCTGCACCGCTGGAAGAGACGTGTTGTCCGAACGCTGCTCTCGGTTGAGCATATGTTTACAATGTGGTTGTGTGTTTTAGGAACACACACATTGTCAATAAGCTAGCAGTGTTCCCGTGTACACTGTCGTCAGTGCACGGGGAACGCAAAGTTAGCTCGCATTGCTGCATTGTGTCACCGTCATGGCAGCAGCCCTTCATTTGGCTGCCAGGAGATGTAGGCAACCCGATGCGCGGGCCGGATAGCCGGCTAGCAAGGAGGAAGCCCAGGTCCTACTACCGTCTCACTCGGATGCCACCAGGAGAGCGACATGGGACATGGGCTTCTGTCCCAGTGGTTTGAATAGCGCAGCAAAGCCCTAGCCCTCCCACTGTCTCTCTCGAGCTTAGCAAGGAGAGCAGTGTGGGCCGTAGGTCGGATCATTAATTTAGCATCAGTGAACGTGCAGTTTTGTGGAGACTGAAGTGCGTTACACACCGAGCCGAATCAGTTGAACATTCACAGCATTTTCAATGTGTACACAGCAGCACATGAAACACAAATGCATGCTGGTGTGCATCAGCCTCTGTCCCTCTGTCACCCTTTTTTTTTTTTTTATAAATAATAAGGCTTAGACTTTTTCCAAGGGCTGCAATCGAAAAGGCCGTGGTGTCTTTGAACGCACCAGGCATTGTTTTACTTGTGGTGCTTGTGTAAAAGTATGGTGTAAGGCTTTTGAGAATGTGGACACTGTTTTTTGACTAAAACATGTTTATTACATTCCTCAAAGAGCTAAGTTAACTTTCTCTCATCACAGAGCTAACGTTAACTCCTGGGGTGAGGCTAACAGTTTGCCCTGCGGCCTTGTGTTCACGAAGCCACTGTTCTAACATGTGCTGCTTGTGTGTACACTGTGGTGATGCTTGTGAATGTTAAACTGTTTATTAGAAACACATTACATTCTTAAAAGTACTAATTCCCCACCACCAACACCATCCCATTGAGCTAACCGTGTTGAGTGCTCACCGACGCTAAGCTAACGGTTTGCCCTGTGACCCACGCCGCTCTCCCAGTCAGAACCAAGTGAGAGGGTGGGTGAGGCCCGGGCGTCCACTTCGCTAGCCTGACCGCCGAGTCCGTGCAGCCATAATGGTCCACTTCCACGACGTGACAGCCGAGAAACGAGCTGTTCTTACCGTGGAAACTGGGCAATGCAGCAGTGTAGTGTGCATGGTGTTCTTGTCTAGATTGGTTACTGTTGTTGATTACCTGATGTGTTTCAACTGTGCTTCCCTCCCTGCTCATTTGCCTGTGTATATAGTGCCCTCAGTGGTGTTTAGTGTTTGTGACGTCCTCGTCTGTGTGGAGTGTTGTATCTCACACAGGCTCTGCCCTCTACTGGACTCTATGGGTATTACCTCTTCCAATCATATGCACGCATGCACTTGCCCACTGAAATTTTATCGTGCATGTAGCCGACCAATAGAACGTTGCTACCGATACTTGCATGACGTATAAATAGCAGTGTCCCTACTGCCTCAGCATCCTTTTTTCTTCAGCAAACGGCAAACTACTCACTGAATTCACCACCTCCACGGATGGAGTCGCCAATGCCTGGACTCGTCCGGGCAGGCATGGGTCACCTCGCCCGGGTGCAAAGATAATTTTCTAGAAGTGGCTTAGTTAGTGTCATCTGACTTTATATCTTCTACTGCCACCTGTAGGTCTTTGTAAACAAATGTTCTGAGGAGTTTCTGTAAAGCCTCTCTGCTTCCTTTAACCAGTGTGTGTCTCTGGCACAGTAATACACAGCAGAGTCCTCTGTCCTTAAGTTGGACAGTCTCAGATGCACCAGAGAAAGATTCATTGATTTATTGATTAATATGTTTTTGTTCATTTAAGTGAGTCTCTTAAAGGTTTCAGTCTTCAAATTGTGGCTGTTTAAAACCACAGCTACACAGAAAAACTTGGAGTCTCTCCCCTGTGGTCAAAGGTCCAGGCTCAACAGGTACCTTTGTACAGGTCCCATGTAGAGGAGGTTAAGGGGAACTATCTGCACCATGGTGGCCATTAAGCCCATGAGGAAAATGCAGAGCCCCCAGTTGACCTGAATGTAGCTGGAACTGGCAGAGGCAAGCTTTGAGGACTAGCTGTCTCTTGTGGGTCAGGACTAGGGTCGCCCTCCTGGAATCCAGAAGCATGTCCAGAAATATTAATTAATTAATATAACTGGAAGGGCTGGAGCTTGCTCTTTTTATCGTTCACCAACAGTCCCAGACTCTGAATGTGCTCCAAGGGAACTACAACACTCAGCAAGCAAACTATAAGAAAAGGTAAAAAATATAGAAACAATGAAGGTTCTTTTCAGGTTCATTTTAAAAATTGGCCTCAGTGTGTATAGCATGAACATATTATTGTAGGCTTGGTTTGAGATTGTCTACTAAAGTTCTTCTTCTTTTTCTTTTTAAGTTTTGTCAAACTGCATTTTATTAACGTGTTTCGAGGGAAACTCTGACATCCAACAAGTTTTCTGTTGCGTGTTCTTACTTTTTGGGCTTTTTTTTGTGAACAAACCGCAAGTACAAGATTATTAATAAGGAACTAAAATTTGTAAAATTCAGATGCATGAATCAAATAATTGAATGAGTTCAACAAACGAGAGACTATGTTATTTACGTGTTTGGTTATTGTTGTAGGTTAATGATGGTTTTCTCAGTTTACTGATTGTACATAAAACAAAAATAAAAATAAGGTTGGTAGGTTTTTGTAAAGCTGCTCAACCAACTCAAGTCACTGTGGCTCTCAAGCACAATAATAAACAGCAGAATCTTCAGTCTTCAGACTGTTCATCTGCAGATACAGCTGCTGTCTGCTGTTGTCTCTGGAGATGGTAAACCGGCCTTGAACTGACTGAGAGTAGTGTTTGCTGCTACCATCATAATAGATTAAAGCAACCCACTCCAATCCTTTTCCAGGAGCCTGTCTGACCCAGTGCATGTTGTAGTCGCTGAATGTGAATCCAGAGGCTGTACATGTCAATCTGTGGGATTCTCCAGGCCTTTTAACCACTGGTTCAGATTCTGTCAGAGTCTGACCATCAACACCTGTCAAGAGGAGAAAAATGCATCAAGTGAAATAACCTGGTGACACAAATATATGATATAAAATTGAAGATCTTCACCTGCCCAGCAGACAGTTAAAAGCAGCAGTCCTGTCCTATAGTCCATCATGTTAAACTGTGTGTCCACTGTTCTCTGACATCCTCTCTGCAGTCAGATAAGTAGAGGTGGAAGACATCTGAGTTTTGCATTGACTCCTCCTCACAGTGTGGAACTGGATTTGACTTGGATCTCAGTTACTGTTTGGTGAAACTGGAGAATCAGTGTTTACTGTACATGAGTCATTCCTACAAGAGTCCCTCTTTCATGTTTCAGTATAATTTGTGTAATACGTTGGCAAACACATTATTAAATTGGTTGCTTCATTAGAAGTCTGTATAATGTAACGACCTTGGCATCAGTTAATCGCTGTTTCAAATTTGCACACTTCTAGCATGCAGATGCTTATAAAGGCTCACAATTTTACTTTTTTGTTAGGACTTGTGTGTTTGACATTTGTCTTTACAATACTCTTTGTAACGTGAACTTGTGTACTGCTGTTATGACATGCAATCCCCAGTAACAAATTAAGTATGTAGATTATATGTCAGTCAGCCATTAAACTCATAACTCTTATTAGGGTTTGGTGTAGGGTTACACAGATTCATCAAATGTATACAGAGATTTTTTTATAAAGAAGAAATAAAAACATTTTTTCATTTTACTTGTTTATATGTATTTAGTTTGCAAATGAATTTAACATTCTGCTTTGTGATAAATGTGAAAAAAAGTGATACTAAGCCAACTGAATCTTCCCAGTAGTTTTTGTATGACTCTCCTGTTAATGTGTTTCACTGTGGATCTCTGGCACAGTAATACACAGCAGTGTCTTCAGGCTGCACATTCTGTCCGTTTAGAGTCACTCTGTTGCTGGAAGAGTCTAAGTCGATACTGAACTTGTTCTTTAGTGAATCTTTGTAGTATGAATATCCAGTATTTTTCATTCCAATCCACTCCAGTTCTTTCCCTGCAGGCTGTCTGATCCAAGCTGTGAAGCTGCCAAGTGAATAAGAGACCTGACAGGTGATGGTCAGACGTTGACCTGGCTGCACAGTCACAGAGGCTGGCTGTGTCAACTGTTCACACTTCACACCTGTTAAAAAAAGAAAATGTTTAGTAACAAATGATCAAGTTATACTGCAAAAGAAGAACTGCTGACTTTGACAAATCCAGAGAGACTCACATCCAGCTCCCAACAGCAGCAGCAGAGCTACAGAAAACATGGTTTATGTTGAAAGTGACGTGCTGTGAACTCCACTGACAGCCTGATGGGAAGTTTTTATAGCTGAGTAACAAGGAAGGTCACTGAGTTTGCATAGAATCAAACACATGAAGCATCAATGTTGGTCTAACTGGAGCCAATAGAAGAGTCTGTTGACTGTTATTATATCTGCAGAGTGAAAACATGCCTGGAAATCACCTCTGCTTTACATATATTTTCATTTCAATGCACATTATTTCATTATAACTATTCTTAATGGAAATATTGACATGAATCATGGATAATGGAAAACATATTCATTAAAATAATATTGCTGCAAACACAAATACAGTGACAGCAGCCGGGATCATGTAGATGGTATAAAGACTTAAGTCTGATGCTGCTGGTTTGAAGGTTTGCGTAAAAGACGATGATGAATAATTTCAGTGTTTGCAGATGTCAAAGACATCATTTCAAGACGAAAACAGTTGCTCAGGAAATGAAACGTGTGTGACTAAATGCAAAAACCATGTTTTTTATATTAGAAAAAACTAAAGTAGTTCACGCATTTATATGTTACTTTATGTGATTATAACTACATTTTACATTTATCTGTGTCTGATTATGTCAGAAACAAAACTTAATCAATAAGTCTTAATCAGATATTATGCTAGGTGGTTATTTGTTGTCGGGATGTTGTTTGTTGTATAAAAAAAATAAACTTAAATATGCTGTCATACTTTTCTGTTGAAAATGTGCTGAATCAAGTTAACACATAACTTTTGTTTGGGGTAGAAAAGTATCAACTATCACAGTATCCAGTGTACATGTTAAACTTTAGTTCAGTCCAGTAAGTGTCAGTTAAGATCAATGAGAACAGCAGATCTGAGTGTCTCCTTTTAGAAACTTGACACTGACTGCCCTCTAGTGATTTTGTGAAAGAATCTGCAACATTTTGTGTCACTTTCATATTATGACTCACTTTAGATTCCACATAATTTACAAACATTAATGTATCTACAAAGTGATGCAGACGCATCATTATGTAGTAACCACTATCCATGAGCAGAATTTATAAACGAACAGCAGATTTGATTAGAATATAATGAAAAGCTGTAGGCTTTGCTTGAAGAGACACACAATAAAGTTTGTTACAAATTTAATAACAAACTGGATAAAAACCATCAAGTTCTTAAAATAACTTCAGCACAGAGAAAGCAACACAAACATTAAATCACGACAGTTATTAAAACATTTATCAATACACCTGTTTCGCATAAACATGTAGTGCGCAATATTTTAATCTGCTCAGTCTCTCATCCACCACAGCTGTGTTGTGGTTTTACACAAGCACAGCGCTGATTCGGCTAATAGCTAATTGTTACAAACAGGCTAAAGTTAAGGATTTCTGTCTTTAATAACTGTTTAGCTTAGTTTATCCCGTACATTAAAATATTGCACATATAAACTCATGTGCTGGCTCAACCAGCTCCTGTCTTTTTCAGAGCAAGAGCAGTATACCGAACACTCAACTAGTAGCTTCAGCAGATTGATATTTCTTGATTTCAAAGTCAAGAGTCACATTTTTTCATGAAAAATATTAATTCATATACAAAATTACTGAATGTTTATAAATTTTGCATTTCTCAATTCAGATCTTCAGTTTTGGGATGTATAGATGCTTGTGTAAAATAAGGTCTGTTGAATGTATTAGGCTAAAGCTGCATTATATCAGTGTGCCAGGTATATATTTATTCAAAATTTGAATAAAAAAGTATTGGATTGGACTTGCATTTGCAAAGAAGTCTAGCTCGGACAAAAATATACAGTATATTTGGGACATCCCTAGTATATAGAGAAAAACAATGAGCACAGTCTGCAGCAAAGTGTAAATATATATTATTGGTATTTTAGCCTTTTTTCTTATGTTTCACTAAAGCAAACGCAAGACATCAATGTGGAGCAGACTGTATGTCTCAGATGTCTACCAGCTCTGCTGCAAGGAGACGACACAGAGCAGTTCTACACCTGCAAGGCTGATGTACACTTAACATGGTCAAGCAATAGTAGGTCAAGCATTTAATGAAATATTTATCAAAACCAACATTTCGACGCTGCCTGCTTTGGTTGTTTGATAAACTGATCAAGAACAATATTTTGATTAGTGGTTCACTGTGCATGCAGAGCCTGCTTGTAATATTTCCACTGTGTCTGTGTCTTATTACGTAATACCAGTTAACATCTCTGTGTGTTTATCTCTGCTGAAAATGCTAAAATGGGTTGCCAAATATACTTCGGCAGCTGTCAATATTCCTGGGCGGCCCAAGTATATGTGGGGAACACTATTTAAATTTTGTAAATATTACACTGTAAACCTATTTTATTTTCTTCCAACTGTGTCATGATTGAGTGATACTGTAGTGTCATCTAAATTGGATTGTGATGGTCCTGGTCAACTACCTCTGGTCTTCTATGAGGAGTTTGCAGATGTTCTTCCCATCTTCATGTTTGTTTCCTCTGGGTGCTCTAATTGGCTCCCACCTAACTTAAAACTCCATCACAGTAGCAGGATATGTCTTGCCACTGTGTCCACTTAAAAACAATTCATATAGCATGAGACAATTTGATTCTATTAACCATAAAAACCTGGAGGACATAATACAACATCTGAAATCCTCTTCATGTTGCCTTGATATTCTGCCAACAGGTTTTTTCAAAAATGTTTCTATAAATTGTCAACATGTCTCTCATTTCAGGTTTGTTCCCACAGGCCCAGAAAACTGAAGTCATTAAGCCACTCTTAAAAAAGAGCAATCTAGACAGGTCTCTAATGAGCAATTATAGGCCCATATCAAATCCCATTTGTAAGTAAAATCATTGAAAAAGCTGTTTTTCAACAGCTTTGTGCTTTCTTGGCACTAAATAACACACCACAGCACTGAGATGGCTCTTGTTAAGGTCTTGAGTGACATCCATTTAAATACTGACAGTGGCAGAATTTCAGTCTTAGTATTATTGGATCTCAGTGCTGCATTCGACACGGTCATTCAAAAATCCCGAGTGATGGTGTCTTTACACTTAAGACCCGCTTCTGGGCCCATGTGATCTCATTTTTCCATCGTAGCCCGCTTTTCTCTGTTCTTCCTCGGTGCGGTCTGGCGCTAAAGTGAGCGCACACAGCAGAGACTACTGGGTGCGCCAAGGGTCAAAATAGCGCTGCTTTAAGGCCCTAGTTTTTATGTGGGCTACAGTCTATGGTAACGAGGAGACATGGTTGAGAAGGGCGGCTTGACCAGAAACCATACTTTCACTTGTTTACTGTGTTAAAAACAAAGTCAATATTGAGTTTTTTTTATTCAGTTGTGTATGGAACGCAAGTAACGTTCTGTTTCAAAACGTTATTCACTAGTTTTATTTTGAAAAAGTAACTGGACGTTGTGTATTTATTATTGCTACCTTGACTGCCAAAACGTCCAAAAACGATACTAAATTGTTTATTGCCTTAGTAAGTAGTACAAAGTATCAAAAAACAGGCAGTTAACCATCTTTTTTTTTTTTTACTTTTCAAATGATCTTATGAACCATTAACAACTCATATATAAATGGTTTGTCATTAATATAAAATAATACTTCATTTATAAGTAGTGAAATGATCATCAAGTAAGAAAATACAATTATTAACCACATTATATATGAGCTTATTAATAAAGAATACAACATGTATAACTATGTTTATAAATGACTTACTAATGTGTATTAATGTAAGAACAATGGTTTATAATTGATGAATTAAAAATGTACTAATACTTAACAACGGCTTCATAGTGTGTAGATAATAAAGAATATAACATTAATAACTATGTTTATGAATGACTTACTAATGTGTATTAAAGTATGAACAATGCTTTATAAATGATGAATTCCTTATTTACTAATGCTTAACTAATGCTATATAGTGTGTAGTTATTATAAAGTGCTACCTTGTATTTTATACAATGCTTCACCAACTTGTTTGATGGATTTTGGATGTTTTACTGTAACTGTTCGAGAGCAGAGGGTCTTTGTACATGGTTGTTCTTCAGTTTCCATATTCATCTCCACAGGTGCATCCTTTCACCCCTTCTCTTTATTAGGAAGCCCCCAGGAGAGCAGCTATTTGGTTAGGGTTTCTGATCACACTGCATTGTTGTCACTTCTCCAAAGTCCAGTATCTGAACACGGGAAGGCACTGACTGATTTTATTGCCTTGTTTGAATACAGTTTGCTTAACCTAAATGTTTTTTAAACAAAATAATTAATTATTGAGGTAGAGGTTAGCAGTTGGTGCAGTGGTTGGCACTGTTGCCTCGCAGCAAGAAGATTGTGTATTCAAACCCCGGTTGCCCTGGCCTTTCTGTGTGTATGTTTGTATTTCAGTTCTTTCTTTCAGTTTGTATGTTCTCCCCGTGTCTGCGTAGGTTCTGGTTGCACATGCTGATCGAAACCATAGAAAAAAAGGAAGCCAAAACCACAGCAACAGCTGTTGCTTTCACATGTGTGTGTTTTTAGAGTCACTGTCATTCTCTCCTTAGTTAGTGTCATCTGACTTCACAAATTCTACTCCCACCTGTAGGTCTTTGTAAACAAATGTTCTGAGGAGTTTTTGTAAAGCTTCTCGGCTTCCTTTAACCAGTGTGTGTCTTTGGCACAGTAATACACAGCAGAGTCTTCTGGCTTTAAGTTGGACAGTCTCAGATAAACTATGCTGTTGCTGTTATCTCTGGTGACTTCTAATCGTCCTTGCACACTGCTGGCATAATCTGTTCCACTCGCATCACTGTAAACATGTCCTATCCATTCCAGTGCTTCAGGATATCATGGGGAGGGAGGGGCTCATGTACAGGCTCTCTGTTGAGTTTAATTTTACTGAATCATTTATTTTGTATTCATGGCTTTAATGTAGCTATAACTGATTAATGTTGGACACGATATCACATCAGAAAATAGACATTTTGAAAACGCAGACTATTCATTGATCTTGTTATAAGTGAAAGATAAATTTATTTATTGATTTATATATTTTTGTTACTGTAAACACAAGGGAGGCTTTTAAATGTTTCAGTATTAAAATTGTGGCTGTAAATCCACAGACACTTGGAGCCTCATGTCCTTGGAGCCTCATTACTGTAGTGCACAGGAAAATATCTGCTGGTTGAGCTGTTAAATAATGTATATGAAAGTGCTCTTTTATCCATCCATCGCCAACCACTTATCCTGCGTACAGGTTCACGGTTGGCTGGAGCCTATCCCAGCTGACATCGGCGAAAGGCGGAGTACACCCAGGACAGGTCGCCAGTCCATCGCAGGGCCACACAGACAAACAACCACTCACACTCACATTCACACCTAAGGACAATTTTAGAGACACGGTTTAACCTTTGGATGGTGGGAGGAGTGCTCTTTTATATCACACTTAAATCTTAGATTAGACATTTGAAAGCACTGGACTACACAAATGCAGTTTATTGTTCAGCTAATGTCTTCTCAGAGGAGTTGTTTAATGAAGCTCTGTTATGGAATAAGCAAAATGTGCCCATTAAGAAAGATTTTCTGTTTAGAAATATTTTCCAAATCAAAAAGTACCGGTTCTCACAAAGTGTTTTTTGTTGCTCTACTGTATCATTTTCATCAACTACTACTTAAAGTAATGACATTTATCAACTGAAACACTTGTGTTAAAATGAGTACTGTAAGATTTTATACAGCTGCTCAACCGAGCACAATAAATAAAAGCAGAATCTTCAGTCTTCAGACTGTTCATCTGAAGATACACCTGCTGTCTGATGTTGTCTCTGGAGATGGTAAACCGGCCTTGAACTGACTGAGAGTAGTATCTGCTGCCACCATCATTTCTGACAGTGGAAATCCACTCCAGTCCTTTTCCAGGAGCCTGTCTGATGCAGTTCATCCAGTAACTGCTGCATGTCAATCTGTGGGATTCTCCAGGCCTTTTAACTGCTGGTTCAGATTCTGTCAGAGTCTGACCATCAACACCTGTCAAGAGGAGAAAAAAGGAATCAAGTGAAATAAGCTGCTGATACAAATAAAAGCCAGTAAATTTAAGATCAGTGAAGATCTTCACCTGCCCAGCAGACAGTTAAAAGCAGCAGTCCTGTCCTATAGTCCATCATGTTAAACTGTGTGTCCACTGTTCTCTGTCATCCTCTCTGCAGTCAGATAAGTAGAGGTGGAAGACATCTGAGTTTTGCATTGACTCCTCCTCACAGGGAGGAACCTGATTTGACTTGGATCTCAGTTACTGTTCGCTGAAACTGGAAAATAAATGTTTACAAATGTTTATAAATGTTTAATCTCATTTTTGACAAACATATTATTCAATTATTAGGCACAGTCTGTATCATGTCTGTCACAACAGTGTATCTGTTTTACAATACCCCCAAATTAGTAATTTAAATTACATTTTATTAGGGAAAAAACAATCAAATAAAACCTTAACAAATATTTCTATATCTCATACTGTTGATTTTTTCACAAAGTGTTCATAAGTCAAGGACATTGTGAAAGAAAACCCCCGTTGGAATTAAGTGAAAAAAAACAGTTTTTAAAACAACTTTTTTTATACCCACTTAGGCCGCGCCAAAACACCGCCTGACCCCAGCGTGCATCTCATTCCCATTGTGTCGTCACCGACGCAGTTACGTATGTAACCCTTGTTCCCCGAGAAGGGGAATGAGACACTGCGTCAGTCCGCCACACCTCACCCCGTCTGGAGTGCCTTGCTTCATAGAAAAGGGCTAATGTGTCCTGTGTGCCGGCGTGCTTATATACGCTTCCGGTTCCGCCGTCACAAGCTACCATTCTAGCAACACCAATAGGATTGGAGTAGTTTCATTCATAGTTCAGCCCTGCCACGCCCAGAGGCGTTCCCATAGTGTTGTCACCGACGCAGTGTCTCGTTCCCCTTCTCGGGGAACAAGGGTTACATACGTAACCCGAGACGTTTGTGTTATTGTGTCTCTCTGACACAGTAATACACAGCAGTGTCTTCAGGCTGCACATTTTGTCTGTTTAGAGTCACTCTGTTGCTGGAAGAGTCTAAGTCGATACTGAACTTGTTCCATAGTGAATCTTTGTAGCTTGAAGTGCATCCAACAAATCCGCTTCCAATCCACTCCAGTCCTTTCCCTGCAGGCTGTCTGATCCAAGCTGTGTAGTAGCCAAGAGAATAAGAGACCTGACAGGTGATGGTCAGACGTTGACCTGGCTGTACAGTCACAGAGGCTGGCTGTGGCAACTGTTCCCACTTCACACCTGTGGAGGAAAACATGTTGAATCAGTGTAATAACAGTGAACACTCACCTCCCCTCTGCTTACTAGGTGATATATCAGCAATCAATCTGGAAAATAAGGAAAACAATCGATTACTCCTTGTGGCTCTATCGCCAAGAAAACCATCCTTCTGAACTGGAAACCACCGCCATACACATTCCAACACATTGGAAAAACTTAATGATAGAGTACATATCTATGGAAAACTTATCTAACCCCACCACAAACATCCCAATAGACTCACACTCTACCTGGACATTGTGGTGTCCGAACAATAATGCTGCGATGATGTGTTAAGAAGAAATCCTCTTGACACTGTTCTTGATCATAAAAGTTTATTACATCAAGGAGTTCAGCATCAATTACAAGCTCTGCAGCAGCTTGGAGAGTGGCCCAGCCCGATGACCACTCTGTCTCTCTGTACATCAAACATAGCTTATATAGGATATGTGTAGGTATCTGCTAGATACCATAGAAGGGTTTGAGTCTGCAAACTAAAGCTCCAATCCATATAAGGGCACAGTGCTATAGGATATGTGTAGGCATCTGTTAGATACCATAGAAGGGTTCACTCCCTACATAAACACTAATCACTGCTCTCCCCTTAAAAGGTCACAAATCCTCTATCCAGCTGCTACAGTTCTATTCTAAACTGTTACCCTATATCCCTAAACATCAAGAAAAAGAAAAAAAAAAGAACCTGAGCTCCCCATATATTAACCCCATAACTGAAAGTATAAGTCTTTACACAGTTAACACAAAAAGAATGATAGTTAATTAAGTATTATTCATTCAAATATGTATTCATATCTATATCAAAGCAGACATAGGAAGGTATTCCACTGCAGCTCCTCAGCAGTGTTGACTTCTAGTGTAATGTCGATGCAATCCAGACGTTTCCACACCGTCCTTGTCCAGAGTTCATTCATATTGTCCTTGTTTGAGTATTTAAATCCCCATCTGTACATCCCCATATACTCTGGAAGAAAAGAAAACACCAACCAGTATCTTGTTGCAAATAACACATGAAAATTAAAACCTCAATGTATGGAAATACAAAGTAACATTAAAATGGATATCTTTCCATCATTACTTCATCTGGTTCCACTTCATCATCTCCATCTAAATCAGCCATAGTTAACAAAGGCATCTGAGTGTTCTCCCCAGGCATTACCACTCCAACCCATCTCAATATCATAGCTTTCGCAAAAGTCAATACCACCATACAAAAGCAAAACATCACAGCGCTACAAAAGCTGCTACCAAAATCTGAACCACCACTGCTCCCACTGGTCCTAACTGATTTTGTAACCAAGTATTTGCTGACCATCCAGCTCCCTCAGATTGACCAAACGTATCCCTTATACTCTTTAATGCATCTATAACACTAGTGATATTATCCGAACTATCGGGGATCAAAGTATAACAGCCGTCCCCCATCAACTTTATAGCCACACACAAACCACCTTGTTTGGCTAAAATATAGTCGAGAGCCATGTCATGTTTCAACAATGTCAGTCTGTGACTTCTTTGAGTATTTGACAGTATTTTAAACCCTCGTATAGTTTCATTTGCAAAACCCTGCAAAGTAAGTAATATTATCAATGTGATCTGCCAAAAATGTTACACCATACCATAGAAAAAGTCCAAGTCCCCACTTCTCACCTAGAATTATCCTCCAAATGTAGGATTCAAGATTATGAAATTGTGCCATGCTTCTTTTCACCCTATTTCCAGAACCCGAAACAGAATGAGCTATAGCAGGTGTTTCCCCTTTTTGGATTGTAAACACCTCATATGGAAGTTTTAGCATCCTATCCATAAGGTAAAAATATATGCCTTATCACCACAAATCCACCAAATATCTTGAAAAATCCCTATCATCACATTGCCAGACAAAAGCTGATCTCTTACCATCAAAGTCCTTCCCTTCTTACTAGATGGCACAGCAAAAGTTACTTCATCATTTCACTAATCTTACGGTCATGCTTATCCAAAGACATCATATACTCATCACACTCTGATATTCCCATAAACATCCCTGGCCCATCTTACGTCTCACGGGTCTTACCTCCATTGCTTCAGGAATTGCTGTTAACTTATTTTCCTTCTAATCTAAATTCACATAGGGTAATTCATTTATCCAAGAACAATTAAGTCTAGGTCTAAACAACTGTGACGACCAAGACATCACTATATCTGTTGACGATTGTTGCTGATTCGACAGCCATGATAAAGCATAAGATTGACACATAACGAATAGAAGTTGGGCCACTGTCTCTACAATTGAATCCCATGTGCCTGGTGCGGGGACCTTCAACAGACATGGACCATCTAGTTTCTTAACTGATCTTACAGAATGAGTTAACTGCTGGAACCATAAATTCCTACCTGCCCAGCCATCTGTAATTTTCAAAACAGAAGAATCAAACCCATATGCCTTCCATGTAGCCTCCCTCTTCCGTAACGAGCGAAATTGATCAATCATATCTTCTGGTGTTTTATCAAAAGTAAAGAACTCATTTTGTACATGTGGGATAATATTCCGAACGGTTTCAGATAATCATTTACAAGGAAGATATGCCGAACCCCAAACTTTACCTTAACCACAGTAGACAATGAAGTTGGCGTTGGCGAAATCATCTGAGGTGCCACTGTAGTCAAATGTGTTACATTTATACTTTTAGAGACTGTTGACAATACAAGAGTAGAGCTGCTTCGTACTGCTCTTGCATCAGGCTGAAGTGTTGATGTTACTGTTGTTGACTTTCCTAGAGGTACTTCAATCATAGTTTTCGTATCGTTTTGGTCTGACTCTTTTCCGAACTGGTCTGGGGCTGTTTTGTCTAATTGGAACACTGGCTTCTCCTGTAACAGAGGTGCAGCCCTTTGTGACCTCTGCGGATTCACCTTCCACTGAAATAGGCCCTGCTGATTCTGTGACATATTGAAAATCAATGTCCCCAAATCTCCTTTCCTTTCCATCAATTGCAGAGTCATATCTGGCATCATCAGAAGTGTACACATGATTATCAACATTGTCCACTGAATGGACAATATCTCCTCCTGGGTTTTGGTTCTGGATATTGTCATGCATCTCTCCTTCTGCCTGTTCTTCCCTATTGTCATCCGGCTCTCTTGAGCCTTCACCATCTTGGCTGTCCACTCGTGGCACCTCTTCACTAGGCGCTTTAACACAATGTGATAAATGATACCACGTTGGAGACCCTTTAACCTGGACAGCTCTTCCAGTACTACGAACCACTTCAAATGGTCCCTCACAGCGTTTGTTATACACCTTCCTCCTAAAGACCTTCACGAACACCTTGTCCCCAAGTTGCACTGTGCTTCTTTTTTGCTCATCGAGCTTCTCCTGCACGTCTTCTCTCCTTTGCCTGTCAGAAACATATATGGATAATTTTTCATGGAAATTGGCCATGTATGTGACATACGCTCTCATTTCGTCTTCTAAAAGAGCCAAACTTGGACCCTTGCCACTTGTTCGTAAACAAGGCGTAGGCATCCGTCTTACTGTGACCCATTCATGGGGCGTTATATGTAAATCACCATTAACGCCAAAGGGAGCGCCGCTATCCAGTTTAGACCCGTATGTTGGCAAATCTTGACAATACGATTTTTCAAAACCCCATTAATTTTTTCACAAATCCCTTGACTTTGTGGGTGATAAACTGCTCCAAGACGTTGTTTAATTCCCAATTTTTGCAAAATCAATTTCACTGTTTTATCCACAAACTCTTTCCCATTATCTGACGATATTCGTTGTGGAAGTCCCCACCTGCTTATGACCTCTCTACACAAAAACTTGGCAACCGACTGAGCGTCTTTCCGCTTGGTTGGACAGGCCTCTGGCCATCGTGAAAATCTATCCACAACCACTAGCATGTATCTTTTCCCTTCAACTGGTTTTATCATATCGACAAAGTCAACAACTAACTCACGCATTGGACCCCTTGGGGTGGGAATGTAACCAGGAGGAACAGTCACACCCCTGCGGACATTATTTTTCAGACAGATTGTACACCTGCCTACAACATAATCAATCTGTTCAAGCAAATATGGTGCCCAAAAACCATACTCCTTTGTGATTTTTCTCCTAACCTCCCCCCTGGCAACATGAGCTAACCCATGTGCTTCCTGAATCATCAGACCTAACAGGTCCAGAGGTGCTACAATCAGCCCCTCGTGATTTCTCCAAAGACCCGTAGAATCCTTAACAGCACCTCAGTCTAGCCATAACTGTTTATCAATCATAGAAGCAGCTTCCTGCATCAAAATCACATCCTTAAGCGTAATTTTGTCTTCCAAGTCCACCCCATGAGTAACCAGAAAAACCTTGCCCAATTTGTCAGCTCCTGTGACAGCTTTTGCAGCTTCATCAGCAGCTTTGTTCCCTTGTGTCACTCTTGACACATCCGTTTTATGAGCTGCACACTTAGCTATCGCTATCTCTTTAGGCCTCATCATAGCATGCAACAGTTTTATTATTTGTGCATGATGTTGTATCGGAGAACCATCCGTTTTCTTAAACCCCCGACCTTTCCACACTGCTCCAAACAAATGACGTTATGTGCATATGCAGAGTCAGTATATATTGTCACTCGCTTTCCGTCTGCTAACAAACACGCTTCTGTTAGCCCCACAAGTTCTGCAAGCTGTGCAGACGCAGGCTGTGGTATTACTTCAGCTTTTTCAACAACAAATCCAGTTCCTTGAGCTTTTACTACTGCATAGCCAGCACACAATTTATCTCCCACACGATAACAAGACCCATCAGTCCAATACTCCAGGTCTGCCTCACGTAGTGGAAGGGCTTGTAAGTCTGATCTAAGCCTAAGAGTATTTCTCTGCCTCTTGAACACAATCATGTGGCTCACCATCCTCTGACGTCGCCAAATTCTCGGGTGGATTTACCGTATCACACCTTATCAGGGTGACATCTTCCTGCTCAAAGAGCCTATGATAGTCTCTAAGCCTTGGCATAGTCAATGTGTATTTTCCATTGTTCAGCAGATTCCTGAGACTATGACGGTTAAGAATTGTTACTGGGTAACCCATTGTAAGAGATGATGCTTTGTCATACATTAAATAAACTCCCACCATTGCTCTGTAGCACAGTGGTAGCCCTAGTTCTACTTCTGAATATGCAGTAGAATAATAGGAAATAGGCTGAGGATTCGACCCTGTACCCGTCGGCTGACAAAGGACTGCACAAGCATATTTTCCTCCATTGGAAGTAGACACATATAACAAGAAATTCTTAGAGTAGTCTGGTAGTGTGAGCGCTGGTGCCTCCTGTAACCTCTGTTTGATTGTTTCAAATGCCACAAGGCCTTCCTGTGTCCAGGAAAGATTGCTATGAAGTTGAGCGTTCCCAGTATCCTTAACCATAGCTCTCAAAAGGTCCCGTTAAACTAGAATAATCCTCAACCCATGCTGAAGAATAACCAGCAATACCGAGAAACGTCAACATCTCTCTGACAGTTCTAGGCTTTGGAGCCTTACAAATAGCCTCCAGTTGACAATCAGAAATGCTTCTGTGTCCATGCGTTATTGTCTGACCCAAATAAACAACCTTCTCCTGGCAACATTGCAACTTCTTTTGGGAGGCCTTATGCCCCTTTTCTGCCAATATCTGTAGCAATTTAATTGAGTCTTTATGACATGTTTCTTTATCTTGTGAACAGATCATAATATTGTCGACATATTGAATCACAGTACTCTGCAATATCTGATCCATCCCTACCAAATCGTCTTTAGTCATTGCAGGATAAAATCCTTTTGAACATGAAGCACCTTTAATCTCCCACTCTTCACTGCTGTCTCCATCTTCACTTTCATCAGAGATCTGATCTCCTGTATTCTTCTTCTTCCAACTTTCATCACCCTTTCTTTCCGCTCTGGCCAGCCTCTGTCTGATCACCGGATCAGATCCACCCATGATCTCTTCTAAATCACTCTGTTCATCATCATCTTCCATTCTCCTAAGCCTCGCTCTACCCTTAGTTTCCAAACGTGTCATTTTCTTCTTACTTTTGGCTTGGATTCATCTTTATAGTTGTTTCTGCTTGTCCTCTCTCTATGATTCGTTCCTCTTCATCTCTGATGCAATAATCACCCTCCTGAATGATCACTGGAAGCTGAGGATAGACGTCCTTAAACTCCGCTTCCTTCTCGTAAGGTGGAGGTCTTTTTGCTGAATCCGTATGTGAGAAGGGTGTGTTGACTTCTGCCATTAGTTTTTCTGTTTTCTTTGCCTCTTTTGCCATTTTCTCTACACCTCTGTCCCTCTTATCTTGTGTATCTTTCATCAGTTTTTGACCCTCATGTTCAAACAACTTAAGAACACCCAGCTCTCTTCGTCTCTTTTCTTTACGTCGTTCCCCTTTTTTCCCCTTATTTTGATCCACCTTATATGTGGACACAAGTACTTGCATTATTTTAAGTACATCTGGGATAAGAGTCCCTTCCACAGGCCATGGTTGTTCAATATCAGGCCAACGTTTATGCCATTTTTCAGATAACTTTACAATACCATAACGAGAGGATTACTACATCAACCACAGTAGTTACTTTCAATGTTTTAATGTCCTTTTTCCGCATAGTGACAACTCTTTTATATTTCTTTATTGTAAATTATTTTTATTGTTACTTATTTGTTTATTTTTCTTTTAATTCTACCTAATAGTTGATAGGTGGCAATCTTACCACATCCGCTAACGAAAAATCAAGGGAATTTGTCAACTCCAGAGCAATCACAAAAATCTTGTTATCTAGCAATCACACAGCGCCAACTACTACCTAATAAGCACCCACTCACCTTAGTTTTATCCCAAAATCTCAATACCAGAATTCCAACACGACCGGGAGGACACCGTGGAAGAGGTCTGAGGGGAGAGGGCAGGGTGGCAAGTGCAGCTGGACGGAGGTGAGCGAACCTGGAGGGAAGACATGGACAGGGTTAGGCACAGGGAAAACAAAGTACAGGGAAACCGATTACTCTGGGGCTTGAGCGATGATGTAGCACCAGGTTAAGAGCAACAACGATCAAGCAGAGATTGTGTGGTGAACCGGGGTTGAAGTACTGGCAGAGACGAGGTTGATTGTTGGCAGGTGTGGCAGGCAGAGGTGGAGGTTGAAGAGGCGCAGGTGTGGATTGTCAGCCAGACTCAGGAGCGGAGAGAGAGGGAGAGCACACACACAAGGAGAGGAGACACAAACAGGCAGGCCAAAACACGATGGGAAAACAGAATCACAAGAAAAAAGGAGAAACAGGACACTAACCGTCAGCTGGGCTGCCACCACCACAAAATGTTTTGTAACAAATTATCAAGTTACACTGCAAAACAAGAACTGCTGACTTTGTCAAAGCACAGAGGAATGTAAAAGAACAGATATAATAATAGTAGATTCGGTAATATTCTGCATGGATCTATAAATATATACCGATATGTACACACTGTATACACACTATATACAATCAATATACCAATTACAATCTACATAGATGTTTAGATATTTACACACTATATACAGTTAATATATGATAATTATTTACAACCAGATAAATGTCAGAAATATAATCAAGAATGGGTGCTGTGGCATTGTGGAGCCTGATGGCACAAATGAGCCTCCTAAGAGCTTTGAGGCCCAGTGTGGATGAGTCTGTGGCTGAAAGAGCTCCTGAGCTGCCTCAGCTCAGCATAGAGAGGATGAGAGGGGTTGTCCGTGATGGCTTTCAGTTTCCCTCTCACCCTCCAGTCACTGCCGAAACACTGTCCAGTTCCATCCCAACCATTGAGGTGGCCTTCCTCACCAGCTTGCATAGTTTGTTGGCACCACAAGTCCCGATGCCACCACCCCATCACACCACAGCAAAGAAGATGACACTGGACACTACTAAAATATAAAATGTTGTTTTGCTGTTTTTTAACATTTAATGAACAAGTAATCTTTATTGTGTTTAATGGTGAATAATCATATTTCTCAGGAACAGTTTTTACTAATCTGTATGATGAATTGTAAATACAGAATAAAAAACAACAACTAAAAAATAAATATAAACAATTAAATATAAAAATAAGTATGTAATCTGAATACAAAGAAAAATACATCATGTTTGGGGTCTAACAATGTGAAAGATGAGGTTGTAGGTTTTTGTACAGCTGCTCAAACAACTCCAGTCACTGTGACTCTCGAGCACAATAATAAACAGCAGAATCTTCAGTCTTCAGACTGTTCATCTGCAGATACACCTGCTGTCTGCTGTTGTCTCTGGAGATGGTAAACCGGCCTTGGACTGACTGAGAGTAGTATTTGCTGCTACCACCACCGCTACTGATATAAGCGATCCACTCCAGTCCTTTTCCAGGAGCCTGTCTGATCCAGGCCAAATACAGTGCACTGAATGAGAATCCAGAGGCTGTACAGGTCAGTCTGTGGGATTCTCCAGGCCTTTTAACCACTGGTTCAGATTCTGTCAGAGTCTGACCATCAACACCTGTTAAGAGGAGAAAAAACACCAAAGGAAATAAGCTGGTTACCTAAATAAAAGACTGCTAAATTAAGACCTGTGAAGATCTTCACCTGCCCAGCAGACAGTTAAAAGCAGCAGTCCTGTCCTATAGTCCATCATGTTAAACTGTGTGTCCACTGTTCTCTGTCATCCTCTCTGCAGTCAGATAAGTAGAGGTGGAAGACATCTGAGTTTTGCATTGACTCCTCCTCACAGGGAGGAACTGGATTTGACTTGAATCCTTTACTGGTAAAATCGGTGAATGTTTACTATCTTTCCTCCAAGAGTTTCACGTTTCACTATAATTTAGTGATTTTTATTCCTGCATTCTTGAGAATTTTAATTTTAACTTGAGGAAGTACGGTACCTCACAAAATGAGCCATTAAAATACATTTTCCAAACTATATAGCTCTCTTCAAGTAAAGTGTTAACTTCAGCTGACCCCTTGATTATGATACCTAAATAAACCATATTATCATCAATCTTACAAAATCACAGTGGTTTGGGTTTGCTGGCTTTGACTCTCTTTTGCTGTTGCCCTCATCTCTGCTGTTTGATGTTCACCATGTCAGCACCAGTACTGGGTCTGCTGGCCAGTGGCGGGTGTAGTACTGAAACTCTTTACTCAAGTAAAGTATTTCGGAATAATGTGTGTTCTATCAGCTGTGCATCAGATTAGGCACTTTGCAACATGGTTATTTCTAACGTTGCTATGCTTGTTGATTATTAGCAGAAATGAGCTATTTCATTACAATAAAACACTTGTAAAGAGTAAAAATACAGTTTTTATTAAAAGGACCATGAAAAGTTTGCAATAAATCTTTACTCATTGGCTTAAACTCTCAGTTCTGGACTTGTAATGTTGATTTTGATGAAGTGAAGGACATCTGGGGAGAGAAATCCCCTGTAGAAACAAATTAAGTAAACTGTCAATATTGTGATAATATTACAAGAAATTGTTCAGTCAGACACATCAACTCTGTTGTGTTCTGTAAAGCAAAAGTTCCAGTTAAAAATAAAAGGTTTATCATCTCTGCAAAAAAAGCTAGGTTTTGCATTGACTCGTCTTCATAGGAAGGAAAGATTTTGGCCTTTTGTTTGTTGTACATTATTGTTTTTCAAGTCCAAGTTGCAACACCAGCCACATAAATTAGATTTAGGCAATCTAAATTTGAAACTTGCTTAATATGAATTGTCTTCAAAAGTTAAATGTTGTGTTTTATTAAAGGATCCTCCAACAAACACCTTTAAACATACTCACTAATGAATTATCATGAAACTAAATCTTGACCTTGCCAAAACGTGAGGTGACATTATGTTTTGTGTTTACCCATCTTAATCTGACTGTAGGTCCATGAAGTGATTTTAATAATACAGTAAAGAAAAATCTGACACACACATACAGTTCAATTCTAACACAATGAGAACAAATATAATATTATAATTATTTTTATTATTATTAATCAGTATAAATAGCAGTCAGACAGAGAAGAATTTTTTTGGAAAATGCCTCCACTGTATATTGAAATTATTATTATGATATAGTAAACGATGTTAAATTGCCCTTTACTTTTTCAATGCTAAATATGTCTGTTTCTCTCTGTAACAGTAAACTGGTTTTGAAGTCATTAGTGGTCTGAGGGCTCCTCCTCTGGTGGCTTCATGTTACAAGTGTTCAGGCACTGAGGGGTTTTTGTTCAGGTCTACTGATGGTTTGTGTTATTGTGGCTCTCTGGCACAGTAACACACAGCAGTGTCTTCAGGCTGCACATTCTGTCCGTTTAGAGTCATACTATAAAAAAAATTATATTCTGAGGCTCTTCCAGCTTAAAGAGGAGTCTCTGTGAGTCTCGAGACAAGTTGAGAGGCTCCTTCAGAAATATATTGTGCAGGCGGAATGGGTGGTGCCTGTGCAGCGTGATGTGAATTAGCATTTTACCAGTCAGAGATTTTGGACATACAGTGTTGAGACATAAAGACTAAATCTGTCAGAGAAGGAGGAGTGCTGGAGTTTGAGAGAGAGTGGATTAAAAACAAATGGAGACACCAACAATAAAGATGCAGTTCAGTCTTTCACCTCTTTGAAATGTGTTTGTCTAGTTTTTCACTGGCATGCATTAGCAAACGAGACTCAGACTAAGAATGTGTACTTAAAAAGAACATTTAAACAACTTTCATTTCAAAACTGATCGCACACCTTGGTGAATGGATTACTGCTAAGACAGAAAAAATGTGAGAAAGGAAGGAAGTTTTCCCGCAAGAGCCCAGGAAGTGAGAATTTCTCTTATTGCAGTGTCACTTGTCTCACAGACAAGAAGAAACAGCAACTCTTTCACTCCTCCAGCTATTTATCTTAAGCAGATTTTTCCCTCCCATATTGTGGCTGACTTTGGATGCGAAATAACCTGAATGTTATTGAAATGTACACATGTAGTATTTTTTATTCACACAATGATTTCAGCAGATTTGCTGTCGCTGACTGTTTTGAATGTGAAAGTGTTCATTACAGTTAAACAGTTTTACCAGCTCATATTGTTTTCACCTCCTGAGTCTGTGTCTCTGTCATGGTGGCAAAATGTGGTCCTGGAATTACCTACTGTAGCACGAACTACCACAGAGGTGATTTTCAGTACTTTGCCAAATATTTATATGTCTGTGGACAGATTTTCAAAACGCAATAGTGTCACAACTTTGCAGGTAGTTTAGATCAAAATGAAGGTTGCCTAGCAAGGATGTCAAAAGTTGTTGCATGTACAGTACAGAGTACACATTAAATATTGATTACTTCTGAGTACTCATTGGTCGGAATGTCAACATGTTGGCAGCGTCACAGCTGTGATCTCCTCACAAGATTGTCCCTGTGTTATTTGTGTGTTTGGTTATTGTTGTTGGTTAATGATGGTTTTAACAGTTTACATGATTTCACATAAAACATTTTTTTTACATAAATTAATGAAAATCTAATTATTTCGTAGGATCTGTCAGCCCAGTGATGATGAGTTATGCAGTGTAGGTTTTTGTACAGCTGCTTAACCAACTCCAGTCACTGTGAGTCTCGAGCACAATAATAAACAGCAGAATCTTCAGTCTTCAGACTGTTCATCTGCAGATACAGCTGCTGTCTGCTGTTGTCTCTGGAGATGGTAAACCGGCCTTGAACTGACTGAGAGTAGTATTTGCTGCTGCCACCATAATCAGCAGCAGCAATCCACTCCAGTCCTTTTCCAGGAGCCTGTCTGACCCAGTGCATCCAGTGGTTGCTGAATGTGAATCCAGAGGCTGTACAGGTCAATCTGTGAGATTCTCCAGGTCTTTTAGTTACTGGTTCAGATTCTGTCAGAGTCTGACCATCAACACCTGTTAAGAGGAGAAAAATGCATCAAAAGAAATAAGCTGGTAACACAAATGTAATCTATATTAAAAATCAGAGAATATTTTCACCTGCCCAGCAGACAGTTAAAAGCAGCAGGCCTGTCCTATAGTCCATCATGTTAAACTGTGTGTCCACTGTTCTCTGTCATCCTCTCTGCAGTCAGATAAGTAGAGGTGGAAGACATCTGAGTTTTGCATTGACTCCTCCTCACAGGGAGGAACTGGATTTGACTTGGATCTCAGCTGCTGTTTAGTAAAACTGGAGAATAAATATTTACTTGTAAATCATTCATTAATCCAAGAGGACAAATACTGTGTATTATGTTGATTTTCTCACAAATTGTTTATGTGAAAACATTTTCAAGACATCAGGGAAAGAAAACCCCAGTAGGAATCACAATGAATGAATCAATATAAAATATTAATGCCTAAATGTTTTGTACTGACAACAATTCAAGTCAAGTTATTTCCATACATAAACATCTCCTGCTTTCCTACAGAGAATGAGAAAGTGTTGGGGCTACTTATTAGTTTATTAGTTATGAAACACAGAATAAATTTGAGATGGAGAGCTCTGCTAGAATTTTCTTTTTTAACAATAACCATGTCCCTCTGAATAATTCAGTCAGATACTGTTATGATGCGTAAAACAGAAGTTGCAATGAAATGTAAAAGGTTTGTCCTCCTCTCTGATCAGTGAAGGTGGGTTTTGCATTGACTCATCCTCAAAGGGAGGAAAGAGTTTGGTCTTTTTTTTGTTGGATGTGAAAAACAGTAATGTAGGAGTTGTAACACAAGCAAAAGAAATTAGATTTAAGCACTCTAAATTTGAAACTGGCCTAAAATGAATTTTCTTTAAAAGTTTAATTTTATCTTTTATGAAGTGGTCAAGTTTTATCGGAGTATCGTCCAACAAATTACAACTTTAAAGATACTCACAGCTGAATTTTTATGAAACATAATTTTCCAAAACATGAGATTACATTATGTTCTTCCTCTTAATGTTGCTTCAGGTCCACAAAGTAATTTTATATTACAGTAAATAAAAAACTGACACACACACACCATTCCCTTCCAGAAAATAAGAATCATTTGATTAGTGACATAAAGAAGGAAATATTCATGTTCAATTTCTATGAGACGAAGAGCTTTTGTGTTTCTCCAGAGGAACGCACGTTGGTAGTGTCAGGAAATGATGAATGTAAAGACACGTTAACGGCTAAATCTAATGTCGTTGCGGACAACAGAGCCAGGGAGGCTTGTTGGCATCGCATTGAGTAAATTTGTAGCCTAATTATTTTTACAGTGTTCGTATTGTAAATCTCTATTAGCCTATATATTTTATGGGCTCTTCTTTTATGTGTAATATGATTAAAATGTAAAGGTAAATTGCACATAAAGTCCATTGTAATTGAAATTGAAAAAAAGGAGCCTGCGGAGAGGGGTAATAATCCGAGACAGAATTTAATTTCCAAGATTAATCTACAAGTAAAAATTCAAATTCACACACGTCTGTCGTGTATTATGCATGCACTGGAAAGTTATATTAAACTTTGCAATCAGATTCAGCAGTAAGGAAATACTCCTGAGTTTAGCCCACAATCACTATCATGCACCTTAGAGGCTTTGCCTTGGATTGGGCATATTCAGAAGAAAACAGGGTGATTTTCGGTTTTTTTTTACATTAATTTCAGGAAATTTCCTATTTTTCTTCTTGTAAATTTACGACTTTAATCTAGGATTTTTTTTCTCGGTTATTACCCCTCACCCTGGCTCCACACGTAAAATAATCTATCTAAATATGCGAAAACACTTGGAATTCATTTATGGACTACAGATGGGCTACATCTAAGAAACTATCCTGTTAATTAATTCCTCTCTAAAATCACAGAGGGTGCAGGGCTCGCTGTCTGAACGTAATGCTGTTCAGAACTTCATTGCAACCAGGATGAAATCTAAACATATTTTATGAAGTGGTGTGTATTAATATCTTACTTCTCATCATTAACACTGAGTTCAGATGTGGTGTGTAGTCCACGTGCAGGGTAACCTCGAGTTAACCACGAACAAAACCTGCTTAGAGCAGTTTAGGATGCACCGAAAATTGCCATGGCAAAAGACCTCGGTTAACACCTACCCACCTTTCATAGTACGGGTTAACCGGGAAGTTACACCCGACGTCACAAAGTTACTCCTGAAGTTACCTGGATAAGCCAGTTACTCCGCTTTGTAGTACAGGCCACAGGTCTACTGATGGTTTGTGTTATTGTGGATCTCTGGCACAGTAATACACAGCAGTGTCTTCAGGTTGCACATTCTGTTGCTGGAAGAGTCTAAGTCGATACTGAACTTGCTCTTTAGGGAATCTTTACTTTGTGATGTATCCAACAGCTCCACTTCACTCCAGTCCTTTCCCTGCAGGCTGTCTGATCCAAGCTGTGTAGTAGCCAAGAGAATAAGAGACCTGAAAGGTGATGGTCACACACACGCTTACTGTTATTTATTTATTTTATTTAAATTTTTAATATATTTTTATTTTTTTAAACAAACATACATACGCTTTAATTACTTGTTTAATGAAATGTATGGGGTTGATTGTGCTTATGTAGTATGTATGATGCTTTGGCAATATTGTTGTTACACATTCATGCCAATAAAGCTAATTTGAATTGAAAGATAGAGAGAGAGAGAGATTATTATTTTTTAATCAATAAATTATTATTTTTTAATTGTTTGTCTATTAATATACACACACATTAGTGTTTCATTCATTTATTTTATTTTAATTTGTTTTTACATATTTTAAAAAACATTCACCACTATCTACGGTTTCCAGTTTCAACTACATGTCATGGGGTGCAGAAACTGAGAACTGAGGTGTGGACCCAAAAGCAGACTATAGGCGGGGTTGTTGCAGTTCGGATGAAGATTTAATGACACCAAAAACTTAACAGACTTAAGCTGGGAGCACAGCGGCAAATGTCCAAAGAAAAGGAAACTCCAAACAAACATGGTCCAAAAGGAAAAATCGCAGAACTACAATCCATGAAGTAACCCAGAAACACAAGGAAGGCACAGAACGACGCAAGGACATGACAAAGACTGAAGAAACAAGAAAGCATATATACGCACACACACAGGAACTAACGAGCGGGATGGGAGCAACACAGGTGAAGGGAATAAGGACTAATCAGGTCCAGCAGACACACAGTGAATAAGACAGAGTGCAACCAGACAGGAAACTAATAAACCGAAAATAGAAAAGGTAACTCCAAACAAACATACCAGACAGGAACAAACCAGACAGGAAACTACTACAGAACAGAATAAAGAATAAACCATAAATACTACAAACACAAGACACTGATCCAAAAACACAGGCAGAAGTAACAAATAAATCATCAAGACAACAATATACTAACTAACAACAGGAACAAAGCTAGACAAAAACACCAGGCAAAAACATGGAAACTAAAACATGGAGATAAAAGACTAAGGACAAAGACACAGACCATATGTAATAAAACACAGAAGTATATCGACCAAGAAAACACTAAACATGAACTAAAGCACGGGACTAAGAACTACAATGAGAGACAAGACAGTTACTAAGAAAACTTAAAGTGAATGAACAAAATAATAAACTAGACTACAAAACTCCAAACCATGACAATATCAAATAAACACTGGACAAAACAGTACCCCTCCCAAGCGTGGGTGGGTGGGTGGAGGGAGGACAGGAGGAGTGCCAGAGTCCATGAATACAGAAAAAAAAACACACAGTCCAGGAAAGTAGGGGCAAAAACAGCGGGTGGTCTGGGACAGAGAGGATATCAGGCGGGCGGCCTGAAGGCAGGGCAGAGAGGGACCAGGACAATTCAGGGGGTCGAGCCAAAAGGCCAGGCAATACAGGGGGAAACACAGTGCAGGCCCAGACAGGGAATCCTCAGGTGGGCGGCCTGAAGGCAGAACGGGGGGAAAACACAGTCCGGGGCCAGACAGGGAATCCTCAGGTGGGCGGCCTGAAGGCAGAGCAAGGGGGCAACAGAGTTCGGGAGGCTGTCCCATCATAGACTTTAGATTCAACGATGCGAGCGGAACCTCTCCGGAGGTCGGTCTAGAAGCCAGCGGCGAGGGCGTAACCGCTCTGGAGGCCGGCGGCAAGGGCGGAATCCCTCTGGAGGCCGGCATAGGAGACTTGGGACCACAGGAGGCAGAGCTGGGCTGAGGTCCACGGACTGAGCACAGGGAGCAGGAGTTGGCTGGACCACCGGCGGGACTGGTACCGATCAGACCACCAACAGGGATCGAGGAGCAGGAGTCAGCTGGACCTCCGGCCGAGTTGTTACTGGTCGGACCACAGACTGGGCAGGAGGAGCAGGAGTCAGCTGGACCTCCGGCCGAGTTGTTACTGGTCGGACCACAGACTGGGCAGGAGGAGCAGGAATCAGCTGGACCACTGGCGGAGAACTTGGAACAGGAACCGGCGGGACAACCGGCGGGACTGCTACCGGTCGGACCACCGATGGAGAACAGGGAGCAGTAGTTGGCTGGACCACCAACGGAGCTGGTGTTGGTCGGACCACCGAAGACGGACCAGGAGTCGACTGGACCACCGGCGGGACTGGTGCCGGTCGGACCGCCGACAGAGGATCTGGTGTCGGCTCAGCAGGACGGGGGTGCTCAGGCTTCATGCCGCACTGGAACACTGTCTCCGAACCATAGGGTGACGCGGAGGATGAGGCGCAGGACCCCTGAGCAGCATGTCTGCGGTGGGAGATACAGTTCAATAACATACAGTTTAATATATATATGAAATGACCAGAGCTGCATAAAAAGCAGTTGTATTGAGACAGTGTTTTTCTGAGTGTGCTGATCATGTTGAAGTAAGGGTTATTTCTTTGAATGTGAAATGGAATATTTTGACTTGTTTGACATGTTATCTTAACTTGCTATTATTTGTGTCACTGGCTCTCATTAACAATAATCAACAGCATAATCTTGTCTCTGTCCAGTCTGCAATGTGTTTGATAGTGATTTAGTTTTTGCAAAGCCTCTCTGCTTCCTCTAACTGTTGTGGGTGTTTGGCACAGTAATACACAGAGTCCTCAGAGCTTTAAGTTGGACAATCTCAGATTCATCATGCTGTTGCTGTTATCTCTGGTGACTTCTATTCATCCTTGCACACTGCTTGCATAATCTGTTTTGCTTGCATCATTTCAAACACGTCCAATCCATTCCAGTTATTTTCCTGCAGGTTGTCTTACGCAGTGCATACTGCAGCAGCTAAATGTGAACCCAGATCCTCTGCAGGAGAGACTGAGAGTCTCCCCAGGCTTCTTCACTACTGAACTGGAAGGAATGGACTCCAAACTCTGACCTGTACAACCTGTTAGATGAAAGGAGAGAGGAACCATAGAAGAAAGTGAGACAGTCATCTGGGAAGTTTTCTGGGATCACTGACTGACCATCAGTCGATGTTGTCTGATAAAAGATAAAACCGCAGGAAGCAGGAGAACTCACAGGGCAGAGAGAGAGCAACCAGCAGAAGAGTGAGTGTGTTGATCATCCTGAGGCTGGAGATGTGACCTCTGATGCTCCACACAAAGTACAAGAGCAGTCAGCAGGACAGAAGTACACTGCACAGACTGAAGATTTGCATCAGGATATCACGGGGAGGGAGGGGCTCATGGGCTCAATCAGATAGAGTTTAATTTCATTTATTAATTTATTTTGTATTCATGGCTTTAATGTGTGAAACATGTGTGACGATATGCAAAAAACTAATTACTGTAGTGCAGAGGAAAATATCTGCTGGTTTGCCTGTCAAGAAATGTATGTGAAAGTGCTCTTTTATCCATCCATTCATCGTCAACCGCTTATCCTGCGTACAGGGTCGCGGGGGGCTGGAGCCTATCCCAGCTGGCATCGGGCGAAAGGTGAGGTACACCCTGGACAGGTCGCCAGTCCATCACAGGGCCACACATAGATGAACAACAACTCACGCTCACACTCACACCTAAGGACAATTTAGGGTCACCAATCAACCTAGTTCACATGTCTTTGGACAGCGGGAGGAAGCCAGAGCTCCCGGAGAGAACCCATGCAGACACGGGGAGAACATGCAAACTCCACACAGAAATAATGCCTTCTCAGCGGAGTTGTTTAATGAAGCTATGTTGTGGGAAAAAGCAAGATATGTCTATCAAGAAAAAATTATTTCTACATTTACATCTCTGTTTCGAAATATTTTCCAAATTAAACAGTAATGGTTCTCACAGAGTGTTTGGTGTTACGGCATTGTATCATTTTCTTCAAATACTGATTGAAGTAATGACATTTATCATATGAAATAATTATCGTAAAGATGAGTACTGTAGAATTTTGTACAGCTTCTCAACTGAGCACAATAATAAACAGCAGAATCTTCAGTCTTCAGACTGTTCATCTGAAGATACACCTGCTGTCTGCTGTTGTCTCTGGAGATGTTGAACCGGCCTTGAACTGACTGAGAGTAGTATTTGCTGCTACCATCAGCATAGATATAAGCGATCCACTCCAGTCCTTTTCCAGGAGCCTGTCTGATCCAAACCAAATATATTCACTGAATGTGAATCCAGAGGCTGTACAGGTCAATCTGTGAGAATCTCCAGGTCTTTTATGTACTGGTTCAGATTCTGTCAGAGTCTGACCATCAACAACTGTCAAGAGAAAAAGGCATCATGTGAAATAAGCTGGTTACTTAAAAAAAGGTATGCTAAATTAAGACCTGTGAAGATCTTCACCTGCCCAGCAGACAGTTAAAAGCAGCAGTCCTGTCCTATAGTCCATCATGTTAAACTGTGTGTCCACTGTTCTCTGTCATCCTCTCTGCAGTCAGATAAGTAGAGGTGGAAGACATCTGAGTTTTGCATTGACTCCTCCTCACAGGGAGGAACTGGATTTGACTTGGATCTCAGTTACTGTTTGCTGAAACTGGAAAATAAATGTTTACAAATGTTTATAAATGTTTAATCTCATTTTTGACAAACACATTACTAAATTATTAGGCACAGTCTGTATCATGTCTGTCACAACAGTGTATCTGTTTTACAATACCCCCAAATTAGTAATTTAAATTACATTTTATTAGGGAAAAAACAATCAAATAAAACAAATACTTCTATATGTCATACTGTTGATTTTTTCACAAAGTGTTCATAAGTCAAGGATACTGTGAAAGAAAACGCGAATTGGAATTAAGTGAAAAAAACATTTTTATTGTTACATTTATACATTTATAAATTCAGTAGATGTGAAGAAATAATTTATGGGTAGTGTGACGCAGATTTTCCCAAGTCATGAAAGGGTCAATTGCTGGAGTTACAATAAGTCAAAGGTGACAGCCACAGACTGTCCGAATCAGACTCTCTCTCTCCACTCTGCCTGCTAGTCGGCTGTTGCAACTCAGTTGATAATGATTGTTATACATTTGTTAGCTTACCTAGGTCAAGATTATCTTTATTTTGTTTCATTGCAGACATACTGGGTGGCTCTTTGTAAAAAGTGTTGCATGTGCCTTAAAAAACACACAATGTGTTTCATTCGATTTCAGTAATAAATGTAAATCTGTGTCCTTGTCCTGTTGACTGAATAAGTTTACAGTTCTGGAATGAATTGGGAACACGTATGAAAATGTGTTTCAGAGACATAAAACAGACGATTACTGAGCAGCCCAATCTGGGTATATTTTGAAACCTTAGCTCCCCCTTTACAGAAAAAGTTCACACTATGATCATGAAATAAATAATTTATTATAGGCACTGTGTTTTATACCCCCCTCCTGTATCATATAAGCCGTTCTGTACCTGAAATTAATGGAGCTGGATATAATTCCATTGACTCCTCTTCACAGGGAAGATACTGCTGGATTGGACTTGGACATCACCTGTTCTTACTATTGTGACTCATTAAGTTAAATTTTGTGCTTTGATTTTTATTGTCTGAAATTAGACTTCAGGTTATTCATGAGTAATATCCCGAACAGAACAAACTACAAGCAAAAACACACAACTGAAAAGCAAACCTTTAAAAATAGGTTTTGCAGCCACATTAAAATTGTCGGATGTCAGAGTTTCTACCCACTTTCCGTTTTTATTATTATTATTATGACGCAAAAAGAAAACCTTTGGGAGAAATCTTATGTTGTTTGCTTCTCTGATTTCAAACTAAGCCCAAGGTGAATTTTATACTACATAAAGTGAAACCACTTTAAAAAACATATATTAATATTTGGTTTTATTTGTTTCTGTATTGAACATCACCATAATTGGTAAAGACTACTGTTTCAGTTTCTGATGCAGTATTGATTCAGATAATTATCATTTTATTTTATGTAAGTAAAGATTTTATGGAAGAGAAACTGACTGTCTGGAAATCTGTTTCTTGTTAGATGATGAGCATTTAAAGCTAGGTTGTAAGCTGAATGTTTTTCAATAACTGAAAGATTTAATATTAATTTATTCTTCATTGTGGGAAAAAATATGTATCACTTATCAGTGATTGCAATGTCAGAATTTAGAATGAGAAAACAGTTGCAGTCAATTTAAATTAGGATAATTAGATTTTTTTATTGTATAATAAAACTCTAAAGACTGTTTCCCTATTTAACAGTGAACTGGTGTTGAAGTCATTAGTGGTCTGAGGGCTCCTCCTCTGGTGGCTTCATGTTACAAGTGTTCAGGCACTGAGGGGTTTTTCTTCAGGTCTGCTGATGGTTTGTGTTATTGTGTCTCTCTGGCACAGTAACACACAGCAGTGTCTTCAGGCTGCACATTCTGTCCGTTTAGAGTCACTGTGTTGCTGGAAGAGTCTAAGTCGATACTGAACTTGTTCTTTAGTGAATCTTTGTAATATGTGCTGGAGCCAACTCTCATTCCAATCCACTCCTGTCCTTTCCCTCAGGCTGTCTGATCCAAGCTGTCCAGTAGCTAAGAGAATAAGAGACCTGACAGGTGATGGTCAGACGTTGACCTGGCTGCACAGTCACAGAGGCTGGCTGTGTCAACTGTTCACACTTCACACCTGTTAAAAAAAGAAAATGTTTAGTAACAAATGATCAAGTTATACTGCAAAAGAAGAACTGCTGACTTTGACAAATCCAGAGAGACTCACATCCAGCTGCCAACAGCAGCAGCAGAGCTACAGAAAATATGGTTTATGTTGAAAGTGACGTGCTGTGAACTCCACTGACAGCCTGATGGGAAGTTTTTATAGCTGAGTAACAAACAACTATAGGCTTTGCTTGAAGAGACACACAATAAAGTTTGTTACAAATTTAATAACAAACTGGATAAAACCATCAAGTTCTTAAAATAACTTCAGCACAGAGAAAGCAACACAAACATTAAATCACGACAGTTATTAAAACATTTATCAATACACCTGTTTAACATAAACATGTAGAGCGCACAGACATCTAAATTTGTGTCCTTCCTTAATAAATTAAAAATGTTTGTTTTTTGCAGTAGATTCATTTCAGTAACCATAGTGTTGTGCTGTCTTTGGCCTTTTATGAACAAGGGGTGGTGATGGTGCAGTGGAAGACACATGCCTTTAGTGTGAGTGACCTGGGTTCAATTCCCCACAGTGATACATCCACCAATGTGTCCCTGATCAAGACACTTAACCCCTAGTTGCTCAAGAGGCCTGCAACCTCTGACATAGCAATTGTAGGTTGCTTTGGATAAAAGCGTCAGCTAAATGAATAAATGTAATGCCAGTGATCTTTGTTAAAAAGGCCAGCACCACTTAAAGTAGTACTTTCCTTCCCCCTCTTAGTGGCATTTCCACCAAAAGTACAGGGGACGTTTAAGTCCCCGGATCTCTTTTCAAGGAACTAAAAGGTTCCTTCAGCCATTTGTTGTGTGTGTTTCCACCTACAGCTGACACGCTACCCTTCTAGCAACGCCAATAGGATTGGAGTAGTTTCATTCATAATTTCAGCCCTGCCATGCCCAGAGGCGTTCCCCATAGTGTCGTCACCGACGCAGTTTGAGTTCCCTCGAAGGGGAACAACTACATTCGGTGACAAGCTTGTGCAGACACACTCATACACCTAGGGATGCGATTTTGGCCGATATTTGATATACCGATATGCTAAAACTTATTTTGGCCGATACCAATATCAATATTTACACATTTTTTTTTATTTCACTGAAGAGAACACTAAGTCTCCCCTGTACTAAATTTACCCTATTACTACAGTAAATATGCCCAATATCTGCAGATTTTTATCAGATAATTATCCCTTCAGACACCCACACACACATACATCAGCTAGTTGTCTCCTGTTGCCCCCCCCCCCCCCTTCTCTTGCAGATGTTTTCACTTTCGGCAATTGGTGTATGTTTGTACCCCCTACCCCCATTTCCGCCCCCCTGTCCAGCCTAGTGTAGTGCATACAGTATATACACACATAATTAAATAAATAATAAAGACATCAAGGGACTAAATTGGAACTCCTTTGTTAAAGGAAAAACTGTCTGGCACAACATAGTATCCAGCTCCTCATACTACATACCAGGCTGATGGGCAGGACGGGGTTAAAAATAACATGGATGTGGCTGAAATGTGTACATGTACAATTTCAGCAGATTTGCTGTCATTGGCTGTTTTGAATGAAGTGATTATTACAGTCAGATTTTTACCAGCTGTGACTGCATGTGGCTCATATTGTTTTCACCTCCCAAAGTCTGTGTGTGTGTCATTGTGGCAAAATGTGGTCCTGGATATACCTACTGTAGAGGGAACCACCACATATTTCACTTTTGAACATCACCGTAAAGTTGGCTAAATACTACAGGTATGATTCAGATAATATTAGATAATTTTCAGATATTTAAGTAATGACTTTATGGAAGAGGTCTGCTGATGGTTTGTGTTGTTATGGATCTCTGGCACAGTAATACACAGCAGTGTCTTTAGGCTGCACATTCTGTCCATTTAGAGTCACTGTGTTGCTGGAAGAGTCGATACTGAACTTGTTCTTTAGTGAATCTTTGTAACATGTGGTGTATCCAACACCTCGTCTTCCAAAAAGAACAGATACACTGTTTATAGTATGAACCTCCAGACATCAGGAAGAGCCCCCCCCACTCTGCCCCCCATCACCATGCTCAACAGCCCTGTGTCTGGATCCACCATATCCCAGGACCTGAAGTGGGAGCCCAACATGGACACCATCATTAAGAAGGCCCAGCAGAGGATGTACTTCCTGTGCCAGCTGGAGGGGCTGCTGATCCACTTCTACACAGCCATCATCCAGTCTGTCCTCCGCACGTCCATCACTGTCTGGTTTGGATCTGCCACCAAAAAAGAGAGGAGCAGACTACAACGGACAGTCAGGACTGCAGAAAAGATCATCGGTGTTAACCTGCCCTCCATTCAGGACTTATACATTTCCAGGGTCAGGAAACGAGCAGGAAACATCACTGCAGATCGGTCTCACCCCGGACACAACCTGTTCCAGCTTCTCCCCTCTGGTAGGCACTACAGAGCACTGTACGCCAAAACCAACAGAAACAGTTTCTTCCCACAAGACATCACTCTAATGAACAGCTGATTTCTGACTCGCAGTGTCAGGAACAATTCCTGTGCAATAACCCAGTAACTCTGTCTCTAATTAGCCACCTGTTTACTGGTTGCCACTTATTATTTATTCAACATTCTCTATTTCAGTGCTTTTATATTGTCATATTGTATATACTGTGTACCAATCCACCTACCTCAAGTCATAACTCCTGCACAAAATACTTTATTCCAGCATTCTTTGCACTATGCTTCATGGCACTGTGTACATGTTTACATCCACCTCCGACATGCACATACTCCTGCATCCTTTGCACTCTGCTCACTGCACTATTTGTCAATATGTCTATATTGTATTATTGTATTTTTGTATGAGTAAGCACATCGTGAGCAATGTTCAATCCAGAGTCAAATTCCTTGTATGTGTTCACTTCGCATAGAGAAGGACACTGACAGGCTATAATGATATAGATGAACTGTGTGTCACAATTACTCAATGCTTGAAATTGTGTTATTTAAAAAAACAACTAACTAACAAACAAACAGGTAAATGTTTACTAATATTCTGCTTGGACAAGAGAAGCATCTTCAGCTACAGACTCATACCCCCAAAGTGTTTCACTGAGCTGCACAGGAGCTTATTCCTGTGTAGGTCATCAAGCAGTGAAACTCATCCCCACTTGGTCACAGAATGGACATCTGTGGACTGGGAGGCTGCTGAGGTCTTGCTGGTTTTACTAATTGGACTTTATTACATTTTCTGTAACTGGCAACGTGCAATACATACTGGTAACATGCTGACTGTTGTCATATAAATAAGGGACCGGACAAAGAATAATTAATTGTGTATTGTGTTTTAGGTGTAGGAAAATTGTTTTCATAACAAATGTAGCAAATCATGTGGAACATTTTCTTTTTTTTTTTTTTTACCGAAATGTACGTTTTTGTATCACATGCATGATATCACTCAATGTCATTACAAAGATACATGGAAATAATTTTACCACACTAATACAGCATTGTATGAAACATTGCTTTAAAGGACAAACAACAAAAATGTATTTTTTCCCTTAAAAATAAAGAATTATATTTTATTTGTTTGTATAGGTTGGAACTTTAATATTCAAACAGTTACTACTCAGTATTTTCATCAGTGACAGTATTAATTTTTTATGGTTTATTTTTATTTGGGACCAATACATCTAACAAAGATAAACTGAAAACAGCAATCTAATGTGTCTACCATAGTGTTTTTAGCAGTTGCTAATTTGCAACACCTGTCCCTAGAAGGGCTTTTAAAGAAAAATGAACATTAGAACATTAGAAGAAACATTAAAACAGTGATGAAAGAAAAAATAAAATACAATACATTACAGTATAACACAAGATAAAATGAGGTAAAATGAGTAAATAAAAATGCAATGAAACACGTGTAATGCTAACTACTGTAGACTAGATGTGAGTACACGTTTGTTGCTGAACTAACCAGGACTTGGCCTGTCTTTTAAAAGTGGTGAAGTTTGCAGCAGTTTTCAAGTGTTTAGGTAGCAAGTTCCAAGACTTTGCTCCTTTCACAGAGCAAAAGACGTTTTGCAAAATGAAACTTTACAATCGCCACTTGAAGCTGCTCTGGTGGATCTGCTGCTACTCTGTAGTCTCTTAATGTACTTACAGAGGAGCAAGTCCATTTAAACATTTAAATACAAGCTTTACATAATGAAAATCAATAAAGTTTGCAAAACTTAAAATCTTGTAGGCTATTTGCTTAAAATGCGACAGTGATGGTACCTAACTTGCTTTTTGTTTTTTGCTTTGAGTTTTCAAGGCTTGATTGTAAAGACACTATAGATTTAATCACAGACTGATTGGCCTGAGACCAGGTAGTTAAACTATAAGACAGATGAGAAAGTATCATTGAATTTAAAAACATCAAGGCCCAATCAAATGTCAAGCATTTTCTTATCATCTTAAAACAGGTAAGGTTAGCCTTAATCGTTTTGCAAATCTTTTTAGTGTGACTTTTAAAGTTTAACTGGGAGTCTAAAATTATCCCCAGATACCTCACTTCTGGTACTTGTTCAATAAGCTCACCTTTCATTTTAACATTCAGGGATTCGGTTTTTAGATAGCTTTTAAACAGAAAAACAGAGAGGCTTTGTTTTCTTGGTGTTTAGTGGAGGCATCAAGCCAAACTGACAAGGTTTTGGTTAGCTTATTTGCAACATCATCACAGGTTTTGCCAGATACATGGATGACTGTATCGTCAGCATACATCTGAAGACCTATATCGGGACATGCATCTGGCAGATCTTTGATATATAAACTAAAAAGGATGGGACCCAACACAGTTCCTTGAGGGATTCCTGTTCCGATTTTACTGAAAGCAGACTTGATGTTATTAATTAAAACACAGTGTTCCCAACCCTTTAAGTCTAAGTATAAGTTTAACATTGAGAGTTTTGAAATTAAGATGTTGTGGTTTACCATATAAAATTCCTTTTTCAAGTCCAGGAACACTGCGCCTACCACATTATCTTTGTCGAGTGATTGTTTTATGTTTTCTAGCAATAAACAGGTTGCTGACTCTGGAGTGACTATGTCTCAAACCAAACTGTAGAGGGTGCAAATAATTGTTTGGCTCTAAGTAATGTAATAGTTGTTCTGAAACAACTTTCTCCAGCACTTAAGACAGAACTGGAAGAAGACTAATTGGCCGATAGTTGCTAACTACTTCAGCATTCCCGGATTTTAAAATAGGCATTACCAAGGCATTTTTCCATCCATCTGGGAATTGCCCAGTTTTGATAGAGATATTAATAAGGTGAGTAAGTGGCTGAACCACAATACTAATATATTTTTTTAAGAATACAGTATCTAAATTATACAGTATGTCCTTAGAAAAAGTAGTGTTTAAATCCTCAATAGCTTTCATAACAACTGATTGGTCAACCTTTCTGCTCTGAAATCAGTTGACATCACCTTCGTGTGGAGCCATGACATTTGCTTTAGTATTAATGTGGGGGAAGCTTATGGCAAGATCTTTAACGGATTGAATAAAATAAAATAAAAAATTCATAAAATTAATTTTCAACTTCACCATGATTAGAGATAATGTCTTTGCTGACTTTAAGTTCATATTTTTTGGTGATATTTACTTTTATTTTGTTTTTTTATTTTTTATTTATTTCATTAGACTATTTAATTGTTTCCAAGTTATATTACCATTTCCTTTTGCTTCTGATAAAACTCGTTTGCTTTTGAGAGTAACAATCAGTATTATGAAAAAAACAAACAAATAACACTGAATATTGCCAGTGGTAGTGGTAAATAGAGGAAGTAGTTTTTGTACAGCTCTCCTGTTGTTATCTCTCACTGTGTCTCTTCGGGCACAGTAATACACAGCAGTGTCTTCAGGCTGCACATTCTGTCCGTTTAGAGTCACTGTGTTGCTGGAAGAGTCTAAGTCGATACTGAACTTGTTCTTTAGTGAATCTTTGAAGTGAGAGCCTCCAGTATCTCTCATTCCAATCCACTCCAGTCCTTTCCCTGCAGGCTGTCTGATCCAGGCTGTGTAGTAGCCAAGAGAATAAGAGACCTGACAGGTGATGGTCAGACGTTGACCTGGCTGCACAGTCACAGAGGCTGGCTGTGTCAACTGTTCACACTTCACACCTGTTAAAAAAGAAAATATGTTGAAACAAATGATCAAGATAGAACTGCTGACTTTGACAAATCCAGAGAGACTCACATCCAGCTGCCAACAGCAGCAGCAGAGCTACAGAAAACATGGTTTATGTTGAAAGTGACGTGCTGTGAACTCCACTGACAGCCTGATGGGAAGTTTTTATAGCTGAGGAACAAGGAAGGTCACTGAGTTTGCATAGAATCAAACACATGAAGCGTCAATGTTGGTCTAACATTATTTCATTATTACTATTCTCAATGCAAATATTAACATGAATCATGGATAATGCAAAACACATTCATTAAAATAATATTGCTGCAAACAGAAATACAGTGACAGCAGCCGGGATCATGTAGATGGTATAAAAACTTAAGTCTGATGCTGCTGGTTTGAAGCTTTGCATAAAAGACGATGATGAATAATTTCAGTGTTTGCAGATGTCAAAGACATCGTTTCAAGAGGAAAACAGTTGCTCAGGAACTGAAACCTGTGTGACTAAATGCAAGAAACTTTTTTTTTTATATTAGATAAAAGCTAGTAATGTACGCATTTATGTTACTTTCTGTGATTATAACTACATATTACGTTTATCTGTGTCTGATTATGTCAGAAATAAATAAAAAAACGGTCTTAATCAAATAGCATGCTATGTGGTTAATTGTTGTGGGGTTTTTTTTTGGTTTGTTGTCTAAAAAAAATTAACTTTTAAACTTAAATGTGCTGTTGTACTTTTCTGTTCAAAATGTGCTGAATCAAGTTAACACACAACTTTTGTTTAGGGTAGAAAAGTATCAACCATCACAGTATCTAATGTACATGTTAAGCTTTAGTTCAGTCCAGGGTTCAAGTGTTAAGGTTATGCAGTGTGTGCGAGCAAGGCTGAGGACCCAAACGAAGGACACAAGGGCTGAGCAGGTTCAGTTCAAATATTTAATTAATTCAAGGCGCATTCACGACAGTGGCAGATACAACAAGTCCACAAAAACCAGGTTATCCATTTAGAACCAAAAAATCCATAAGAAGGTATGGCGCAGGCGCAGCACAAACACACACATGAAACTAACCACAATGATCCAACACAGCCTGAACAGAACACAGGCATTAAGTAGCAAGGCGAACGAGCGGGGCGTGAACATAAAACAGGCGGATCACATCAAGGAGAACAGAACAGGAAGCAAAGCTAGACAAGACCACCAGGCACAGAAGATTACAAAATAAAACAGGAAGTAAAGTGCACGGGAACACACCAGGACAGCTCTACCAAAGTAAAACACAAAATATGGAAAGACTGCAAAATCAGGGCATGGACTAAGACCGGACCAAACAGGACTACACTAAAACATGGAGACATAGGACTAAGGACTCGAACAGGTAAAAAACATGCGGATAAACATAGAATAAACTAAGCTACAAAACCCTTAACAAGACAAGATCAAATAATGAAACACAGAAATACACAAACCAGGAATAACATTTACATGAACTAAAGCACAGAACTAAGAACTTAAGGCACTGGACTAAGAACTGAGGCAAATAACTAAAATGCAGGACTAAGACCTAAGATAAGTGACAAGACATAAATAACTAGGGACAAGGAATGAGAGAAACAGAGGCAGAGAGACACATGAAACACTGGCAAAACCAGAAACACACAGGGAAAAATACAAGACAAACATAACCCAAAACTAAACTCATAAGTGTCAGTCGGTTAAGATCAATGAGAACACCAGATCTGAGTGTCTCCTTTTAAAAACTTGACACTGTCTGCCCTCAAGCGATTTTCTGAAAGTGAAACTTTTTGTCACTCTCACATATTGACTCACTTTAGGTCCCACATAATTTACAGACAATGTATCAAAATTTGTATAGATGTATACAAATGTTTGGTTTTTGAAGTAGTTTAATTTCAGCAACATAGTGTTGTGCTGTCTTTGGCCTTTTATGAAGAAGGGGTGGTGATGGAGCAGTGGAAGACACATGCCTTTAGTGTGAGTGAACTTGGTTCAGTTCCCCACTGTAACACATCCACCAAGGTTTCCCTGATCAACACACTTAACCCCTAGTTGCTCCAGAGGCGCCAACCTTTGACATATATGGCAATTGTAGGTCGCTTTGGATTTTAGCGTCTTTGTTAAAAATCACCACTTGGAACCTTCCACCCTCTGTCTTAAAGTGGTACTTTCCTTCCCCTTCTTAGTGGCGTTTCCACCAAAAGTACAGGGGACTTTTTAGTCCCCGGATCTCTTTTCAAGGAACTAAAAGGTTCCTTCAATCATTTGTTGTGTGTGTTTCCACCGTGGTCTAAAGACTTGCAAAGATTAGGCAAAACCAGCTGACAGGCTGTAGGCCTGTACACCATATAAAGTGATGCACAGGCATCATTATTTGTAACCACTATCCATGAGCAAAATTTATAAATGAACATCAGATTTTATTGGAATATAATGACCATCAAAAACAGATTTGTTTGTGTGGGAGCATAATGAAGAGACACACCATAAAGTTTGTTACAAATTTAATAATAAACTGGATAAAACCATCAAGTTCTTAAAATAACTCCTGCACAGAGAAAGCAACACAAAAATAAAATCTCGACAGTTTGGAAGGTTATTAAAACATTTCCAGCCGACAAGAACTGCAGATCAACATCAGCACTCACGTCTGTGTCCACATGAGCTCTGAGCTGTAATCAGCTGTTCCGTTTGTTTTGGAGAGGAGGAGACCGGCTTCGGCTCTGTGTAAAAACTTTCTGACTGATGAAAACTTAAGACGGCAACAACATTCAGAATTCTCTGCATAGTACTGTAAGTATGTTATGCCTCATTTTATTATAGTTTGTGTAATGTCCCCCTTTTTTGCTGAATCTTGCTCTCGTTCAGCTACTGTTGGACATGGAAATTAAGCCCAATTCAGAGCAAAACCACACACATACCACTATCTGGCAATGAAGAGTTCTTAACCGGAAATTCTGGACTATTTTGTGACTTGACCCATCACTTCAGTGGTGATTTCCTGAAACCACTTGTGAGAAGCTTTATTTTATTCTTTATTTCGATCTTTTTGTGTTTTTTTTCTATTTGTTTAATGTTCAGTAATAATATTCCTCAGGAACAGTTTACATGACCATGTATTATATAAAAAAATATATGTAATGTAAAATATGGTTTATAAGTTCTATAAAAATAAAACACTATGCAATTCTTAGGCCAGCTCAAAGATGAGATTCAACTTATGTTTGAATGTTTTTCCCTGCCCAGCAGACATTTAAAAGTAGCAGTCCTGTCCTGTAGTTTTGCATTGATCGGCCTGTTGGAAGGTTGCTGACGTACTGACGTACTGCGGTAAGCGTGTCGACTCATTTCCGTTTCCGGTGCTTGTGTGTTGGTAGCGTGTTGTGCTGCTCTCGCTAAATACCAGTTACATTTGTTAGATTACAGCGTCCAACTGTCCACTAAACACAGTAATTTTGCCTAAGCACTCACAGGTCTTTCCATCTTTTAGTGACTGGTGTTCAATCTCATAGTTGTTCAAAAGTTGTAGCTAACGCTACCGTACTTTAGCTTAGCCGCTAGCGACTTTAGCTCAGCAGCTAGCAATGGCTTCTCCTTCTCCCTCTCCCTCTACTTTCTCCTGCTCGGTGTGCCAGATGTTCAGTTACTCCTCTGCCTCCTTTAGCGGTAATGGTACGTGTAATAAGTGTAGTTTATTTGTAGACATGGAGGCGAGGCTCAGTGATTCAGAAGTCCGGCTCCGCACCTTGGTAGATCAGTCTTTAGCTACTGTAGCTAGCCAGTCCCCGGTAGTCGGTGCTGAACGGCCTGAGTTAGCCTGTGGCAGCCGTCCCCCGGCAACCCCTGTACAGCCAGGAAGGGGTGGCTGGGTGACTTTCCGAAGGAGGAATAGTTGTACGCATTCAAAGCCCACAGGGCACCATCAACCTGTTCACGTCTCTAACAGATTTTACCCACTCCCGCTGAGAAACCAACTCTGATCATTGGCAGCTCCATTTTGAGAAACGTGAAGTTGGCCATAGTTAAGTGCATCCCTGGGGCCAGAGCGGGCGACATTGAGTCTTATTTGAAACTGCTGACTAAGGATAAATGTAAATACAGTACGGACACCGTAGTTTTCTCTGGACCCCTGCCAAATCTGACCAGTGATGACATGTATAGCCGCATGTCGTCATTCTGCCGCTGGTTGTCGAGGTGGTGTCCAGCAAACGATGTGGGCTTTGTAGATCATTGGCAGATTTTCTGGGGAAGACCTGGTCTGATTCGGAGAGATGGCATCCATCCCACTTGGGAAGGAGCAACTCTCATTTCTAGAAATCTGGCTAAGTTTATTAGTGGACTAAATCCATGACAACCCAGAGTTGAGACCAGGAGGCAGAGTCGCAGTTTAACACACTTCTCTGCTCCTCCATTTCAGGAGTTACTTAATGAAAATCCTATTGTGACGGTGTCTGCCCCCCGACCATCGAAATTATTTAAATTAAAGGTAAACAGAAGAGGAGCTGTGCATAAAAACCTCATAAAAATTAAAACCACAAGAGCAATAGTGCAAAACAATAGGACAATTAAATGCGGACTCTTAAACATCAGATCTCTCTGTTCTAAAGGTGTACTAGTAAATGAACTAATATCAGATTATGATATTGATTTATTTTGTCTTACTGAAACCTGGCTGGGTGATGGAGAATATGTTAGCCTAAATGAATCCACCCCTCCGAGTCATATTAATCCTCACATTCCTCGAGGCACAGGCCGAGGAGGTGGAGTTGCAGCTATCTTTGACTCTAGCCTACTAATCTGCTCTAAACCTAAATTAAATTATAACTAATTTGAAAGCCTTGTTCTTGGTCTTTCACACCTAAGTTGGAAATCACTGCAACCAATTCTTTATGTTATAGTGTACCGAGCACCTGGCCCGTACTCTGAATTCTTATCTGAATTTGCAGAGTTTTTGTCAACTTTAGTCCTTAAAAACGGACAAAGTTATTATTGTAGGGGATTTTAATATTCATGTGGATGTTGAGAATGACAGCTTCAGTACTGCGTTTAACTCTCTGTTAGATTCCATTGGCTTCTTACAGAGTGTTCATGAACCGACTCACTGTTTTAACCACACCCTCGACCTTGTTTTGGTATACGGTATTGAAATTGAACATTTAACAGTGTTCCCACAGAATCCCTCTTTATCTGACCACTGTTTGATAACTTTTGAGTTTGTAATGCTGAACTACATGCCATTGGGCAAAAAGTTCTATACAAGATGTCTGTCTGGTAGTGCTGTAGCTAAATTTAAGGATGCGATTCCATCAGCTCTAAATTCATTTTCAAGTCACAAAGTATCGGAGGACTCCTATGCTAATTTCAGTCCCTCCCAAATCGATCATCTTGTTGATAGTGCTGCAGGCTCACTGCGAATGACACTCGACTCTGTAGCCCCTCTAAAAAAGAAAATAATAAAACAAAGACGGTTAGCTCCATGGTATAATACTGAAACTCGCAAATTAAAGCAAATATCACGGAAACTTGAGAGGAATTGGCGTTCCACCAAAGTGGAAAATTTGTTTAATTTGGCAAGATAGTCTTAAAACTTATAGGAAGGCCCTCCGTAATGCCAGAGCAGCGTACTACTCGTCATTAATAGAGGAAAATAGGAACAACCTTCAGCACTGTGGCCAGGCTGACAGAGAGTCACAGCTCTATTGAGCCAAGTAGTCCCATAGCTCTCAGTAGTTACAACTTCATGAGCTTCTTTAATGATAAAATTCTAACTATTAGAAACAAAATTCACCATGACCTGCCCTTAACTGGTACCAACTTATCTCTAAACTCAGGTACCTTAGAAACAGCTGTCGAACCAGATATGTTTAGACTGCTTTGCTTCCCTCAACCTTTACTAACGAACTTCAATAATTTCTTCATCTAAACCATCAACCTGCCTCTTAGACCCCATCCCGACTAGGCTGCATAAAGAAGTTTTACCCTTAGTCAGCACTTCTATACTAGATATGATCAATCTATCTCTATCAACAGGCTATGTACCACAGTACTTTAAAGTAGCTGTAATTTAACCTCTTCTGAAAAAGCCCAAACTTGATCGGGATGTTTTAGCCAACTATAGACCTATAACTAAACTTCTCTCTAAGGTTCTGGAGAAAGCAGTTGCTAAACAGCTGTGTGACTTTCTACATTTAGAGTTCATCATAGCACAGAGACAGCACTGGTGAAAATTACTAACGACCTCCTTATTGCATCAGACAAAGGACTTGTCTCTTGTACTGGTTTTATGAGATCTTAGTGCTGCATTTGATACCATTGACCATCAGATCTTATTGCAGAGACTGGAACATTTCACTGGCATTTAAGGAACCGCTCTAAGCTGGTTTAAGTCCTATTTATCAGATCGATTTCAGTTTGTACATGTTAACGATGAGTCCTCCATGCACGCCAAAGTTAGTCATGGAGTTCCTCAAGGATCTGTCCTCGGACCAATCCTCTTCACTTTATATATGCTTCCTTTAGGCAATATTATCAGGAAATATTCCATAAGCTTTCATTGTTATGCAGATGATACTCAGTTATATCTATCGATCAAACCAGATGAAACTCATCAGTTAGCTAAACTTCAAATGTGCCTTCAGGATTTTACTGGATGACCTGTAATTTTTTAATGTTAAACTCAGATAAAACTGAAGTTATTGTTCTGGGGCCTAAGCACCTCCGTGACGCATTATCTAAAGATATAGTTTCCCTTGATGGCATCGCCCTGGCCCCCTGCACCACTGTGAAGAATCTTGGAGTTATCTTTGATCAGGACATGTAGTTTAAGTCTCACATTAAGCAAATTTCAAGGACTGCCTTTTTTCACCTACGTAATATTGCGAAAATCAGGAATATTCTGTCTAAAAATGATGCAGAAAAACTAGTCCATGCATTTGTTACTTCTAGGCTGGATTACTGCAATTCTTTATTATCAGCCTGCTCGAAAAAGTCCATTAAGACTCTCAGTTGTATTAGTAATAAAAAAAATTAAGAAAATAATAATTTGGGCGCTCGGGCGCCCCAAGGGGTGGGCGGCGCCCTTAGCATTTGCCTATTCCGCCTATGCCCAGGGCCGGCCCTGGTCTCTGGACAATACCTCCTTTTTGTTTCTGTTTTTTGTCAGTACCTATATAGGCTCCTTTTGTTGTGTTTTCTTGAGACAAATCACTTAATTAAACATTTGACTTTAACCTAAATTCAGTTGTCCTTTACCACCTTCATTCCAATCCCAAATACCTTGTTACTGCCCTACCCTAACGAGCTGGGTTGTAACACAGCAGATGAGCTAAATAAGCACAATATCCACAAACATTTTTGAAAATCACTGTTTTATAATAATAATAATAATAATAATCCTTATTTGTAGAGCACTTTTCAAAAACAAGTTACAAAGTGCTTTAACAAGTGCAAAGAATAATACAAAAAAACAAGATAAGAGCATGAAAAATTAATTTAAAATTAGTAAAATACAATAAAATAAAAGGGATAAAATAAAGTCAAATAAGATCGGGAAAGGCTCTCCTATAAAAGTATGTTTTAAGAAGGGACTTAAAAGAGTTCACTGACTCAGCCGACCTGATTTCCCCGACCCTGACAGCAAATGCTCTGTCCCCTTTAGTTTTCAGTCGAGACTCTGGAACAGACAACAGACCTCTGCCCGAGGATCTCAAGGTACGTGCTGGTGCATATGGGACTAAAAGGTCAGAAATATAACAAGGCGAGAGGCCATGAAGAGCTTTAAAAGTGATCAATAGAATTTTAAAGTCAATTCTAAAACATACTGGGAGCCAGTGTAATGAAGCTAAAATAGGAGTAATGTGGTCATATTTCTTTGTTCTGGTTAAAAGCCTGGCAGCTGAGTTCTGGACAGTCTGGAGTCGATCAATAGATTTTTGGGTTAAACAGGTGAAAAGGCTCTTGCAATAATCCAGGCGTGATGAGATGAAGGCGTGTAAAATGGTCTCGGTGTCCTTAAAAGTTAACATAGATCGAATTTTTGCTATATTTCTAAGTTGATAAAAACATGATTGAACAAGCTTTGTGGTGTGCTGCTCGAAATTTAAATTACTATCAAACCAAACACCAAGGTTCTTTGCCACAGGCTTAATGTGATTTACTAGGGAACCAGCAGATGGCAGTATTTGTTTTGCCATCTGCTGGGACCCGGTGACCAGGATTTCTGTTTTGTCTGAGTTCAGCTGGAGGAAATTATTTGACATCCATTTTTTAACTTCACAAAGGCAGTTGTTAAGTGAACTCAGCATTCCAGGGTCTGTGGATCTGACGGGCAAGTATATTTGTGTGTCATCAGCATAAATATGAAAAGAAATGCCATGTTTATGGATAATATGTCTAAGGGGAAGCAGATACAAGGAAAACAAAATGGGTCCTAAGACCGACCCCTGAGGCACACCATATTTAACTGGACAGAATGAGGAGACATAGTTGTTTACAGACACACAAAACTGCCTATTTGACAGGTAGGATGAAAACCATTCTAGGGCAGTACCAGAGATTCCCACCCAGTGCCTCAGTCTGTCTAACATGATGTTGTGATCAATGGTGTCAAAAGCAGCGCTAAGGTCCAGGAGTACCAGGACTCAGCACATGCCTTCATCAGCAGACATTAAAAGGTCATTGGTGACTTTAAGCAGGGCAGTCTCAGTGCTGTGGTACTTCCTAAAACCAGACTTAAACTTTTCAAATAATTTGTTATTTTCCAGTACAGTGAGCAACTGTTTGGACACAATTCCTTCTAAAATCTTTGCAATAAAAGGCAGTTTTGAAATTGGTCTAAAATTATGTGGGAGGGAGGGATCTAAACCAGGTTTCTTTAAAAGTGGGTTCACGCAAGCCGTTTTATTTTTTCCATCTGCGCTCTGCTTTCCTGCATTCCCGTTTTAGGCTGCGAATGCTGTCATTTATCCAGGGTTGCTTACTAGCTTTAGACGTAGGCCTAACCTTTAGAGGAGCAGTAATATTTAGTGACGACAAGCAGATATGATTGAAGTGATCGACCAGATTGTTGGTGTTGGAATCAGACAGGTGTTGGCTTTGGCTCTGAAAGAATGCGCAAAACTTCGAAACACTTTGTTCATTGAAGATGCGAGAACACACGGAGCTTGGTGAGGCGGCATGAGTAACAGGCGAATCGCAGCTAAAAACAATACATCTGTGGTCAGATATAGTCATGTCCACCAATTCCACAGAGGAGATGCTGACACCCAGGGTAAAAACCAAGTCCAGTGTATGACCATGGTTATGTGTTTGCCCTTTGACATGTTGTTTGAAGTTAAAAGAAGTGGCCATATTTAAAAAGTTAGTTGCATTAACATTGTTGGGGTCATCAACATGAATATTAAAATCGCCACAAAGAACAATTCTGTCATAATTTAAAACCAGAGTAGATAAAAATTCAGGAAGTTCTGATAAAAATCCTCCCAGCGGTTTTGGGGGGCGATAAATTATAACAAATATGATAGGTTGCAGCCCTCCAACTTTAAGAGTGAGAACTTCAAAGGAGTTAAATTCATCACATCGTACTTGATAACATTTAAAATTTTTCCTATACACGCTCACTAGCCCACCACCACGACCACTGACCCTCGGTTGACTAAAACAATCATATTGAGGCGGACACAGTTCAGCTAGCTGGCTATAGTCATTCATTTGTAACCAGGATTCAGTTAAAAACATAAAATCTAGATTTGCAGACAAGATAAAATCATTTAAGATAAAAGTCTCACATTGAAGAGAGCCATTTTAAATGAGTTTGTTCTGGGTGCTGGAGTTGGTGCAGTTGTCCTAATCCTTAAGAGATTACTATTATTTCTGTGTGGGATGTGCACATTTCGGTTTACTGGTCTATGCGTGATGATGACAGGAATAAAAGTCTTTGGAACAGCGTTGGGAGCAGATGGCTTTACATGCCAGCAGGTGGAGACAGTTGTTTGTGGCAGTGAGCCAGAGATCTGTTCAGTGAGCGGTGGTGTGTCCAGGTGTGCTGCATGAATGATTAGTCATTCACATAAGTCATGTGTGGACCGCACCACATGCTGTATGTGCGCAGCTAACATTTCTGAGCCCCGTTTGTTTGGGTGAAGTCCGTCTGTCTTAAAAAGAGACATTCTTTGCCAGAAAATATTAAAATTATCCACATAACACACACGATGAGCCCTGCAGGCGGACTGGAGCCAGTCGTGGAGGCCAAGGAGTCTACTGAAGCGGCCAGCACCGCGACCAACTGTGGGAATGGGTCCAGAGATAAAAACAGACTTTCCACACTGCTTTAAAAAGACGGTTAAAATCTGATTTTGTCAGCTCAGACTGCCGAAGAGCTGTGTCATTTGTTCTGACATGGACTATCACTCTTGTGATGGAGGACGGGAGCGACGGCATCAGGTCCTGGAGTTTTTTTTAAATGTCAGCCTTGGTGGCACCGGGGAAGCAGTGAGTAGTAGCGTTAAAGAAACGGAGGTTTCTGGTTATGGAGTCACCAATTATTAGTGTGGTTGGGGAGAAAAGGGGACGAGGAGATGCCGGTTGTGGGGTTCCAGAGCAGGACTGAGCAGAATCTGCTTCAACACTGCGTGCGGACTGAGGATGGAGTGTGTGAGCTGCCGAGTGTTGTGTTGGAGTAGCAGTAACAGACCTGAGAGAAGGGCTACCCGACGGTGCAGGGTAGAGACGGCCTCCGGAGCGTCTGAGCACAGCCTCCTTCAGGATCCTACGTCGGGAAGCGGAAGTTTTTGACCGGGATGACGGCCGCCGATCAGGCCCGGCGGCAGACCGGCGGCCCAGTGCAGGAGATGTAGCCGGTGGAGGAGATTCAACAGTGTCGGCAGGCACTGTGCGCCGAAAGAGATCCGTATCAGGGAGACTCGAAGCCGCAGGTGCATCCGCTGGATGGACCGGAGTGTCGTTAGACAGGGCTGCATAGCGGTTGGAGAGGCCGAGGTGCGGAGGAGAGGCAGCCCCATCCGAGCCTCTCTTGCAGCCACGGACCACCACTTCAGCCCAGGTTGACTGATGCTTCGGTGTCGAGCAGGATGAAAGCCTGGGAAGGCAAGAGGGGTCCCAAAACACGGTGTCCTGGATGTTAGCGGTTGCGCTAAGAGAAACAATCTGTTTGGCTTGTACTGAAGCCACATCCATAAAGCCAGTCAGCAGGGAATCTTTCTCTTTGAGTTCCTCTGAAAGTCGTCGGATGTCTTCCATAAGGTCAGCAATCTTCTTGTTCGCTTTCTTAAGGAGTGAGCAGTCCTCATGGGGCAGAGTTATTTCGGCTATCATAGTCACCAGAGCTTTGTTGCGATCAGTAGCGTTGATCGCGTTTTTACGGTCATCTAGCTTAAAATCCATGTCGGATGGCTAAAATCCTTAACCCATTATGTCATCTTCATCTCATAATACAACCCTGTGTTAATTAAATCTACCATCACGTTACATCCACCAATGTCTTGAGCATATTGTTTCAACATGGACAATTCACCTTTCTAATTATCTTCTGATCTGGCTGAAAGTTCGCTCTGTGAAATAATTTCATATAATTTTTTGTTTGTTCTTGTAAAATTATTTGACATTTGACTATCTAAGAACTATTTTCTCACCATGAATAATACAAATGATAAACTCCAGATAATTGTATTTCCCATTCTGTGATCATGACTGTCCCTGTGTTCTGCCACAAGTTGCTGATGTTGTGTTTTTGAGATGAAGTTTGCATAGACCTCCCTCTACAGGCTGAATGTGACACAGATATATGCCCTGAGTATCTCTACAACAAAAGAGGAAAGTGTGAATTAGCAATACATAAAACTATTTCCTGGATCAATGGAGTAGGCAAAAAATAAAACTTAACTTCTGCAATGACAATCTTGCTACATTAAAAACGTCTCAGGTTACGTATGTAACCCTTGTTCCCCGAGAAGGGGAACGAGACACTGCGTCGGTGACGACACTATGGGAACGCCTCTGGGCGTTGCAGGGCTGAAAAATGAATGAAACTACTCCAATCCTATTGCCGTTGCTAGAACGGAAGCGTGTGACGGCGTAACTGGAGGCGTATATAAGCACAATGTGATTTTCATATTACATTGAAGAGAAATCTGACACACACGGTTCACTTTTAACATAATAAGAATAATTCAAATATTATTAAATAGTAATTCACCTTTTGCATTTTATTCAAACAGTCAGAGTTACTGAACCTATTAATGCATTTATCATCAATGTAATGTGTCTTGTTTTATGGTAATAACAAGTTTAAAAAAGTGGCATAAAGAAGTAAATATTTATGTTTAATTTCTTGTAAGATGAAGAGCTTTTTAAAAAAGAATTATCCACTTAATTGTGAGTCAGACAGAGAAGAAACTTTTTGGAAAATGCCTCTACTCTATATTTGTTGTTGCCACTGTCTGTGTTTAAATTGACGTTATTGAAGACCTTAACAAGAGCAGTGCTGTGGTGTAGTCAAAATCCTGACTGGAAGACATCAAAACAGTTGTTTAGTGCCAAGAAAGAACAAAGCTTTCGAAAAACAGCTTTTTATACAATTTTACTTAAAAACGGGAGGTTTGATATGGGCCTGAAACTGCTCATTAGTGACGTGTCTAGATTGTTCTTTTTTAAGAGTGGCTTGATGACTACAGTTTTCAGGGCCTGGGGGAAGATCTGAGGCCGTGTAATCGGAACAAAAGCATGTTGGCAGAATATCAAGGCAGGAGGAGCATTTCAGATGTTGTATTACATAAATGTTTCATGCTGTTTGAATTGACTTTAAGTGGACACCGGGACAACATATATCCTGTACCTGACATGGAGGCACTGATTGGTTGTGTAATTTTTTTAATTTTGTCTGTGAAGAAGGAGACAAATTCATTTCAGGCCCTGGTGGATAGAATGTCAGTGGCTGCAGACAAAGGAGGGTTGTTTTCACCTTGCAGTTCTCAATTCTATGTTATAAATGCGAGGTCTCTCTTTATAGACGGAAATGGAAATGTTCAGACCCTTAGTGTTATAAGCTGTGGAATGGAGGCAGGTTGGAGGACCCAAAGGCAGGACTCAAGGCTGACAGGTACAGTTCAGTGGTTTTAATCAGTGAAAGGCGAGCACACTTACAAAGTGACTGAGTCCAAAAATAAACAGAGTGTAACCAAATCCAGTAATCCAAACGAACAGGCAGAGGGCAGCACATAAGGCAGAGTGTATAGACGCGACAAAACACTGCAACACAATGTAAACTACATACAATGACCAGACAAGGACAAGACAGAAACACAGGTATATATACACACAGGGACTAACGAGCAGGGCGGGAGCAACACAGGTGACAGACATGAGACTAACGAGACACAGGCAGGCAGGCAGAGCGAGAGAGAGCGAGAGCGAGCAGGGGAAAACAGAGAGAACACTTGACAGGCAGACATGGGGGTAAAATGAATAACCAACAAAGACAGAAACACACAAGTTACAAAGTGCCAGAACCTAAATGAGAACACAGAACTAGAACACAGAGTACAGAGCAGAACAAGGGCGAAATAACATAGAAGTGCATAGACCAAAAATAAACGCTAAACATGAACTAAACGAGAGAAACAAAGGCAACCAGAAGGACATGTAGTGAACAACAGTGTGGATTTGTGCATTTTACATGGAATAAATTTGGAGCTACCCTAAATTCCTTTCTCCTCCCCAGAGAAGATGGGGAGGGGTCAAATTTGCTTTCTCTAAGTACTAGCCCGACCATAAAACTGACACCTTTTTGATTCCGAAGCTGATAACGCGGGGCCTGACTGTTAAACTGACAAAGGGACACGAGCCAGCCATTGGCATCTCCCTGAACAGCCTATCAAAACTGGCCCCCACACACGTTTCCGTGGCAACTGACCTTATTCTTTGTTTATTACCACATCAAAAGGATACTCCTTGTCTCACCTAAGTGTGACATGTTCCAGACACTGAACTTTGGATGACAAAGGACTGCAGTCTCCAAATACTCAAAGCATTTAATTAAGTTAATTAAATCTTTAGTTACCTGATTACGTTTGCCTCTATTTGAGTAGTTATGTTAACTGTTGTTGCTATCTGTTGTTGATATTAGTGCTGAAAAGAAGTTACTTGTGCAATGTTTTTATTTTCAGCAAGACACTCCTTCATCTAATGTAATCAATGCTTGTTCATAATACTTTCTTACAAAATCCCTTTAGAAATGATGACAAAGAAATGTTTTACTATACTCTTAATCGCCAGCTTGAATTTAAGGATGAATCAACAAATTCCCCAGTTCCTAAGGAGAGACGATCTTTGATTTAATACAAGCTTTCCTCATGTAACCTGAGCTCCCCCAAGTGGACGAAATAAGTATTACATGCCCTCGTCGGAAATGCCGTTAAAATGTATAAATATCCTGACCAGTAATGTGACAATTGTTTCCTGTTAGCAAATGCCTAGAACAGTACAACCGTTCAACCATTGAGGTTCGATTGTGGAAAATGTTTGATTATAATACGTGCAAATAGATTTCTTTTCTTTAGACATTAAGTTTGGAAAGGCAGTCCCTGGGGAAACCTGAGACGCCCCCTGGGGAACCACGCCCCAGGCAACAAAAGAGCGACATGCGACCTGCTCGCTCTCTCTCTTCTCTCTCTTCGCTTCGCTGTTGGCTCTGCCACCCTGCTCTGCCCTCTGGATGCTTCGGCACGCACAGCGAAACAAACAGGCCTTTGTTCGCTTGAAGCTACACACCTGAAGTGCCGAGACATCGATCTGCCTTCAGTTTGTTTTATTTTCTTTATTTCTTTTGTTTGTTAAAGTTATCAGTCCGTTAAGTTACACTGGACTAATTCAGGAACGACCAAGTTCCATTTTAAGCCTTTTTCGTCGAAGCCAACTTCACCGAGGTCAGACCAAGCCACGTGGTCTCGCCAGTTGCAACAAAGGAAACCTGAAAACAGCCGAATTGCCAGACGGAGGAGGCGTTTTCAATCAGACACGGAGAACCCTGGAGAATACCTAGCAAAAAGCCAGGATCGGCAGCTAGCGTGGGACCCGTGCAACAGGCCAAAAGCAGGCTGTCGACAAGCAGTAAGACTTAACACACGTTCTGTGATCAGATGTCCATTTTAACTCCTAAACTATAGCATTAGTTTACTCTCATTAATTAGCTTCTATGCCGTATTAGTCAAATGCTTCCCACAATCGAACCTCCAGGCTCATTGTTCAGCAAATGTTTGTTCCCTGTATCCAACCATCTTTTTATCACCTTAGTTAGAGAATAAATTCACTGTAATATAATCAAGAGCTGTGTGTGTTGCCTATTTATAGTTCCTGCCAAGAGAATTGACCCTTTAGATATGAGACTGACTGACTGACTGACTGACTGACTGACTGATTTAAGATAATTGAGCGATTATTAAACTGATCACTAGTAATAATTGTATAATTATTCAAAACTACCTAGCGGTCCGGAGACTCTAGGATTATAACAACTCCGGTGGTGCCCTTTACGAGGAATTAAATAAAATGATTTTATGAATCTTAAAAATTCATAATTGGGTATCAATTCTCATAAATTTATTAAAATGCATAACTAATAAATTTAGGTCCACTACAGACACATGAAACAAATAGCAAAAAACTCAGAAAACCCACAGGAAAAAATACAACTCCTAACCCTTAGAAATGAGAGAAATCCTTATTGTGTGTGGGCTCTGTCACATGTTGAGCCAGTCCATAATTATCAAGAACACAACATAATTCTTTAGTCCCTCTGTCCTGGGGATTGTCAACATGGCTCACCAATAATAATCTGTATCAACTCTGACTTTGAAAGTCACAAAAATAATACATTTTCTTGTATAATTGTAAATGAATTCAGGCATCAAGGGGTTGGATCAAAATGAAAGGTGAGCCCATCGCAAGATGCTCTCTATATTATTAATGTGTTTAACGGTTATTGTTTTCGGTTAATGATGGGCCAATTTACATGACTGTACATAAAACCATAAGAATCCAGAGGTTGTACAGGTCAATCTGTGGGATTCTCCAGGCCTTTTAACTACTGGTTCAGATTCTGTCAGAGTCTGACCATCAACACCTGTTTAAGAGGATAAAAAACACCAAAGGAAATAAGCTGGTAACACAGATATGATCTATGTAAAGGTTTAGAGAATATCTTCACCTGCCCAGCAGATAGTTAAAAGCAGCAGTCCTGTCCTATAGTCCATCATGTTAAACTGTGTGTCCACTGTTCTCTGTCATCCTCTCTGCAGTCAGATAAGTAGAGGTGGAAGACATCTGAGTTTTGCATTGACTCCTCCTGACAGTGTGGAACTGGATTTGACTTGGATCTCAGTTACTGTTTGGCAAAACCAGAGATCAGTGTTTACTCTACATGACTCATTCCTGCAAGAGTTTCATTTTTCAGTATTTATTTGTGCAATACATTGATAAACACATTCTTTAAGTTGTTTATAACGCACGTCTACAACATGTGAAGTGTTTGACAATAATTTATCACTAAATTATATTTTAATCATTTATTTAATTAGTTTAACAGCTTAACAAATGTTGTTTATTATGTTATAATGTTGACTTTCTCACAAAGTGTTCATAAGTAAAACCATTTTGAGGAAATCAGTCCGAGATTTTGGAGATACAAAAAGACTAAAATCTGTCAAAAAATGAAGAGTGCAGGACTCTGAAAAAGACGGTGGGTTAAAAACAGACACACCAACAACATAAATATATCAGTGGATACACCAACAAGCAAAACTTTTTATTATATTACAAGACATTGTCCAGTCACACAGAAATTCTGTGATGTTATGTAAAACAAAAGGGTGTCATCCTCCCTGCAGTCACATTAGTGAAGGTGGAAAACAGCTAGGTTTTGCATTAACCCTAAATTTAAAACCTTCCTTAATACGAATTTCCCTCAAAAGTGGAATTTTGTGTTTTATCAAGTGATAAAACAAACAACAATATTAAACATACTCACCAACTATTATCACGCAAAAAAGACTTTTCTTTTTACCCTTCTTAATATGACTGCAGGTCCACAATGTGATATTCATATTATAATGGAGAAAATTCTGACACACACGGTTCACTTGTAACAACAGGAAGAAAAATAATATTATTGTTAAATAAATGACAGCCAGAAAGAGAAGATTTGTTTTGGAAAATGCCTCCACTGTATATTTAATAAAATTTTATTTTACACAAAACATTTTATGTTCCTTTTACCTTTTTCATTGCTAAATATGTCTGTTTCTCTCTGTAACTTAACTGGTGTTAAAGTCATCTGAGGGCTCCTCCTCTGGTGGCTTCATGTTACAAGTGTTCAGGCACGGAGGGGTTTTTGTTCAGGTGCACATTCACAGAGGGTGGCTGTGTCAACTGTTCACACTTCACACCTGTGGAGGACAGTGAACAGTGAACTATCAGTGTGCTGTCACTAATGCTTGCATACAGAGTGACTACTGGGTCTGCACCAATCTACCTAAACGCCATAATACAAACTTACGTTCCTTATCGGCCGCTACACTCCTCCAACGAATGCCGCCTGGCTCTGCCATCCCTTCACACAAAGCAATCCCAGTCCCGGCTGTTCTCATCTGTGACACCACGATGGTGGAACAAGCTACCACACGCCATCAGAGCAGGGACGTGCCTCTCTAACTTCAAGAAGCTCTTGAAAACTCATCTCTTCTGAGAACGCTTCCTCTTATAACACCTCTAAGTCCTAACTGCTAACATGGACTTCCTTTGCTCTTCTTCTTCTATCCCCTACAATTATCGTGTATTGATTGCACTTTTAGATTTTGACTGCACTTTTGTTAACTCTTTCTTCCTTCCCTAGGTATTTATCCATTGATATGATATGTGCTATTAGCTCTTACTAGTATGTATTGTCAGTTGTAGATCTGTATTTGATGCTCTGTTGATGCTTGTATGTTGTTCCTCAAATGTAAGTTGCTTTGGATAAAAGCGTCTGCCAAATGTGTCACACTCTGCCTGTCTGCCATGCGGTGTTTTGCACTTTTGTGTTTAGTTAGCATTATTTTGGTCTGTTGGGTTTTGGGGGTGTGTCTTGTCTTTCATCTAGTGTTCAGTAACCCTTGTCATGTCTGTTTGCCCAGTGATCCCTCTGCATGTCTGTCTGTTTTCCCCTGCTCGCTCTCTCTCTCTCTCTCTCCCTACCTGTGCCTCGTTAGCCTCATGTCTTTCACCTGTGTTGCTCCCGCCCTGCTCGTTAGTCCCTGTGTGTATATATTCCTGGTGTTTCTGTCTTGTCATTGTATGTTGTCACCCTGTGTAGCAGTGTGTCTTGTGTCTCCAGCCTTACTCACCGTGTTACCCTGTTCAGTTTTGGATTCTGGTTTTCACCGTTTGGATTTCTGTTGGACAGCCTTTGTTTTTGTACTCAGTCTATCAGCCACTCTGTTTGTAAGTGTGCTCGCCTTTTGTTATATTAAAACCCTTTGAACTGTACTTTCTTTGCCTTGCGTCCTGCATTTGGGTCCTCCAACCAGCTCAACCCTGCCTCACCCACACCAAACTGTGACAAAATGAGTAAATGCTGTGATCATACTGTCAGTCTCTTACAGTATCCAGCAGCAGCAGCAGCAGAGCTACACATGACATGGTTGTATTGAAAGTGATCTGAGCTTCTCTTCTTCTGCTGCAACTGACAGCATGATATCAAGTCTTTATAGCAGACTGTGAGGAAGTTCACTTTGCATAGAGAAGGACACCGACGGGCTGAAGATCAACTGTTGCAGCTTGAAATTGTCATTCATTTGGCAAATGAAAAGTTATGTATTTATGATTTCATTTTTTCAACAAAAATTCTAACTCAGTTGAAAACATTCACATTTAGATTATTTACGGCTTCAGGTTTCAACTACATACTGTGCAATAGGTTATATTTTAACACTGGAGCTGCATAAAAAGGAGTATATTAGACAATGTTTCTCTGAGTGCAAGTTAATTTATTTGAAGGTGAAGGTTCATTTTTTTTCTACAGCTTTGCTATTTGTGTCACTGTGGCTCTCAAACAATAATAAACAGCATAATCTTGTCTCTGTCGAGTCAACAATGTGTTTGATAGTGATTTAGTCTCTGTCCTTCACTCTGCAACACATATGTCGAGATGGAAGAGATCAGGGTTTAACTCCTCACAGAGAATCGCAACATTTCTCACACACTCATCATACGTTATGACTATAGTTATGTTTGTGCCATGGGTAGTTGAGTGCAGCGACAAATGCAGACAGAGGCGATGGAATTGCAGTCCAACAAAGATTTATTAACCAACTAAAGTAGGCTTACACTGGGAGCTCAATGGCAACTGTCCAAACAAAAGTTACTCCCAACAAAAACATAATCCACAGGGAAAAATCCAAAACAAAGGCACAAGGTACAAACCATTGACAAATCCACTAGTGTAGGAACAGGACAAAATGAAGGTTACGATATGGTAACCCTAGTTCTATAAGCACAGGCTCCGCCCTCTACTTGACTCTATGGGTACTACCTCCTCCAATCGCACGCACTTGCCCACTGAAATTTTATCGTGCACGTAGCTGACCAATAGGACGTCGCTACCGATACGTGCGTGACGTTTAAATGTGTCCCTTGTGTCTCTTCAGCAGACGGCGTCAGAGCGGCAGGCATCATCGGTAGAGGACCTTCATCTCACACAGGCTCCGCCCTCTACTGGACTCTACAGTGGGTGGAGCCCTATGACTGTGCGCCCTAGCTGCGAAAGCCCTGCACACCAACCCGGTCAGCCACAGGCCGGCCAAAGCCCCAACCACCACATCATCTAGTGACAGAATGGTGGGACACCCCTGAGAAGGTCGCTGGACCGATAGGGGCTTGGCCTGACCATTAACACCTGGACTGGCCTGACTTCTCACTGGAATGTCAGGCACTGCCAGTGTATGTTCCCCCTCTACACTCAGTAGTCACCAGATCCTCACTTTTCAGATCCTAGGTCGCACTTGCGAGCTGGATCCCAAGAAGGAGCACGACTTATCCAAGAGATAGAAACGCACAAACGGGCACAGTAAGGGCCAAGATGCCATTGTGCAGATCTCTTCTACACACAACCCGCTGAAAAATGGTCGTAGACTCTTCTACACTTCCGAGTGGAATGAGGGAGGGTGGGTCTGTGCCCGCCCATGTACAGGCTTGGGAGATTCACTGACAAAGCCAGCTGGCCAGGCTCTTCTTGGACAGGGTTTTACAGACTGCACTATCACTGAAACGAACAGCTGACCAGTGCATTGAATGGGGGCTGTGTGCTCTACATAGGACGTTAGCCTAGCACACATGGACACAACAGATGCACTCTCACCTCCCTGCACCCTAAGTGGGGTAGAGGGGTAGAAAGCATCCAGATTTATTGTCCTGTACCTGAACATGCTCCTTATGTTCTTAAGAACAAAGGAGGTGTGTTGTCTCAATCTGGCTGCACTGTGGACACCAAGAACTAGTATGCAGCTGGGGTGAACCGACAGGCACCCAGCTCACTCACCTTCTTAGCAGAGGTGAGAGCAAGGCGCAGGGCTGTTCAAGAGATGGCATTTTCAATGAGGACTGCTCCAGGGGCTCATAAGGTGCAGATATTAGAGCCACCAACACAAGTAGCAAGTCCTACTTAGGTGCCGAGAGACACGACACCGGTCACTGTCTTCTCATACCCTGCAGAAAGTGTATTATGAGGGAGTGGGTGAAGACTGTTCTGTCACCAAACCCCCTGTGACAGGAGAGATAGCAGCGCCACAGCCCCTTCTCCATCAGACCTTGCAGGAAAGAGAAAACGGATCCCACCGAACAGGTAGGCAGATCCGTCTCCCTCTCAATGCATCAACGCTGAAAGCCCAACAACTTAGCTTTACAGCAAGACGTGGTGGAGACTGCCTGCCACTTGGATGGTCTGTGCGACCTCAGTGGCTAGACCAGCCTGAGTCTGCCTTTCCACAATTTTAGTAGCAAAACCTGGAGAGGCTGGTCCAACACCAGCTATGTGCATATGAAGCCTCACCCTTGTGACTGAGCCCCCCAGACCACAGGTACAAGCCAGGGCTCTGTCACTGTAGGCTGCGTCACTTCTACCAGAATGACGAACGACCGTTCCCGCCTCACCTAACTGGAGGGATGAGATGGGGTGGGGGGGAACGCAAACCTTCTGGCAATGGCGCGTGTGTAACGCGTCCATCCCCAAGGGTGGGCTGTCCTGTGGCTGAATTGAGAACCACAGCGGGCAGTGGGTGTTGGCAAACAGATCCACCTCCGCTCTCCCGAAGCGATCTCAGATCTGCTGAATCACCTCGCCTGGGTGCAAAGATAATTTTCTAGAAGTGGCGACTCCATCCGTGGACGTGGTGAATTCAGTGAGCAGTTCGCCGTTTGCGGAAGAGAAAAGTATGTAGAAACAGTAGTAGGGACACTGCTATTTATACGTCATGCACGTATCGGTAGCAACGTCCTATTGGTCGGATACGTGCAAGATAAAATTTCAGTGGACAAGTGCGCGCGTGTGATTGGAGGAGGTAGTACCCACAGAGTCCAGTAGAGGGCGGAGTCTGTGTGAGATAGAACACTCCACACAGATGAGGACGTCACAAACACCACTGAGGACAATGTATACACAGGCAAACGAGCAGGGGGTGAAGCACAGCTGACACAACACATCAGGTAATCAACAACAGGAACAAAGCTAGACAAGAACACCAGGCACAGAAGATTACAAAATAAAACGGGAAGTAAAGTACTTGGAAACAGACAAGGACAGCTCTACCAAAGTAAAACACAAAACATGGAAAGACTGCCAAATCAGGGCAGGGAACGAGACCGGACCAAACAGGAGACAGGACTACACTAAACGTGGAGACATAAGACTAAGGACTAAGACACAGACTAAAATAACAAAACATAGAAGTCCACAGACTAGAAATAACACTAAACATGAACTAAAGCACAAGACTAAGATCTAAAATGCAGGACTAAGAACTAAGATAAGAGACAAGACAGATACTAAGAAACTTAAACATGCGAATGAACAGAATACTAGATTAAGCTACAAAACCCTAAACATGATAAGATCAAAAAAAGCTTACAGACAAAACCGACAAAACCTTTTCTGTAAAGCCTCTCTGCTTCCTTTAACCAGTGTGTCTCTGGCACAGTAATACACAGCAGAGTCCTCTGTCCTTAAGTTGGACAGTCTCAGATGCACCAGAGAAAGATTCATTGATTTATTGATTAATATGTTTTTGTTCATTTAAGTGAGTCTTTTAAAGGTTTCAGTATTCAAATTGTGGCTGTTTAAAACCACAGCTACACAGAAAAACTTGGAGTCTCTCCCCTGTGGTCAAAGGTCCAGGCTCAACAGGTACCTTGTACAGGTCCCATGTAGAGGAGGTTAAGGGGAACTATCTGCACCATGGTGGCCATTAAGCCCATGAGGAAAATGCAGAGCCTCCAGTTGACCTGAATGTAGCTGGAACTGGCAGAAGCAAGCTTTGAGGACTAGTTGTCTCTTGGGGGTCAGGACTAGGGTCGCCCTCCTGGAATCCAGAAGCATGTCCAGAAATATTGTAACTGGGAGGGCTGGAGCTTGCTCTTTTTGTCATTCAGCAACAGGCCCAGACTCCCAATGTGCTCCAAGAGAACTGCAAAACTCAGCAAGCAAACTATAAGAAATTTGAAAAAATATAGAATGTACAATGAAGGTTCTTTTCAGGTTCGTTTTAAAAATTATTAATAAGGAACTAAAATTTATAAAATTCAGATGCATGAATCAAATAAAGTTGGCTTAATCACAGCTCTCACAGTAAATTATAATTGAATGAGTTCAACAAACAAGAGACTATGTTATTTACGTGTTTGGTTATTGTTGTAGGTTAATGATGGTTTTCTCAGTTTACTTTGTACATAAAACAAAAATACAAAATGAATGAAAATCAAATTATTTTGTAGGATCTGTCAGCCCACTGAGGATGAGTTGCCTAGTGTAGGTTTTTGTACAGCTGCTCAACTGACTCCAGTCACTGTGAGTCTCGCGCACAATAATAAACAGCAGAATCTTCAGTCTTCAGACTGTTCATCTGCAGATACAGCTGCTGTCTGCTGTTGTCTCTGGAGACGGTAAACCGGCCTTGAACTGACTGAGAGTAGTAATTGGTGCCACCAGTCTCAGCAGCAATCCACTCCAGTCCTTTTCCAGTAGCCTGTCTGACCCAGTGCATCCAGTAGCTGCTGAGTGTGAATCCAGAGGTTGTACAGGTCAATCTGTGGGATTCTCCGGGCCTTTTAACCACTGGTTCAGACTGAGTCAGAGTCTGACCATCAACACCTGTTAAGAGGAGAAAAATGCATCAAAAGAAATAAGCTGGTAACACAAATATAATCTACATTAAAGATCAGAGAATATTTTCACCTGCCCAGCAGACAGTTAAAAGCAGCAGTCCTGTCCTATAGTCCATCATGTTAAACTGTGTGTCCACTGTTCTCTGTCATCCTCTCTGCAGTCAGATAAGTAGAGGTGGAAGACATCTGAGTTTTGCATTGACTCCTCCTCACAGCGTGAAACTGAATTTGACTTGGATCCTTTACTGGTAAAATCGGTGAATGTTTACTATCTTTCCTCCAAGAGTTTCACGTTTCACTATAATTTAGTGATTTTTATTCCTGCATTCTTGAGAATTTTAATTTTAACTTGAGGAAGTACGGTACCTCACAAAATGAGCCATTAAAATACATTTTCCAAACTATATAGCTCTCTTCAAGTAAAGTGTTAACTTCAGCTGAGCCCTTGATTATGATACCTAAATAAACCATATTATCATCAATCTTACAAAATCACTGTGGTTTGGGTTTGCTGGCTTTGACTCTCTTTTGCTGTTGCCCTCATCTCTGCTGTTTGATGTTCACCATGTCAGCGCCAGTACTGGGGCCGCTGACCAGTGGCGGGTGTAGTACTGAAAATCTTTACTCAAGTAAAATTATTATTTGACAAACCTACTCATGTAAAATTATAAAAGTACTTGGTTGATAAACTTTCTAAAGAACAAGTTACTTTTTATTTTAGTATTGTGTTATATGTTCCATCAGCTGTGCATCAGATTAGGCACTGTGCAACATGGTTATTTCTAACCATTTCTTGCTATGCTTGTTGATTATAAGCAGAAATGAGCTATTTCATTACAATAAAAGACTTGTAAAGAGTAAAAATACAGTTTTTATTAAAAGGACCATGAAAAGTTTGCAATAAATTTTTACTCATTGGCTTAAACTCTCAGTTCTGGACTTTGACAGTGATTTATCAATTAATTAAATTCTAATAGAAAAACAACAAATAATAACCTTAACAGAAGTAATGTTTTTGTGCGACATAATGACAACAAAGTGCTTGAATCTCATTTCAAATGTTGTTTATGTTCATTTAGATTTTGATGAAGTGAAGGACATCTGGAGAAAGAAAACCCCTGTAGAAAAATAAATTAAGTCCACTGTCAATATTGTGATAATATTACAAGAAATTGTTCAGTCAGACACATCAACTCTGTTGTGTTCTGTAAAGCAAAAGTTCCAGTTAAAAATAAAAGGTTTATCATGTCTGCAAAAAAAGCTAGGTTTTGCATTGACTCGTCTTCATAGGGAGGAAAGAGTTTGGCCTTTTGTTTGTTGGACTTGAAAAACAATAATGTACAAGTTGCAACACCAGCCACATAAATTAGATTTAGTTGCTTGCTTACTTGCTTAATATGAATTATCTTCAAAAGTTAAATGTTGTGTTTTATTAAGTGACCCTCCAACAAACACCTTTAAACCTACTCACTAATGAATTATCATGAAACTAAATCTTGACCTTGCCAAAACGTGAGGTGACATTATGTTTTGTGTTTACCCATCTTAATCTGACTGTAGGTCTATGAAGTGATTTTAATAATACAGTAAAGACAAATCTGACACACACATACAGTTCAATTCTAACACAATAAGAACAAATATATTATTATAATTATTTTTGTAATTATTATTAATCAGTATAAATAGCAGTCAGACAGAGAAGAATCTTTTTGGCAAATGCCTCCACTGTATATTAATATTATTATTATGATATGGTAAACCATGTTAAATTGCCCTTTACTTTTTCATTGCTAAATATGTCTGTTTCTCTCTGTAACAGTAAACAGGTGTTGAAGTCATTAGTGGTCTGAGGGCTCCTCCTCTGGTGGCTTCATGTTACAAGTGTTCAGGCACTGAGGGGTTTTTGTTCAGGTCTACTGATGGTTTGTGTTATTGTGTCTCTCTGGCACAGTAACACACAGCAGTGTCTTCAGGCTGCACATTCTGTCCGTTTTGAGTCATACTATAAAAAAATTATACTCTGAGGCTCTTCCAGCTTAAAGAGGAGTCTCTGTGAGACTTCTTCAGAAGGATATTGTGCAGGCGGAATGGGTGGTGCCTGTGCAGCGTGATGTGAATTTGCATTTTACCAGTCAGAGATTTTGGACATACAGTGTTGAGACATAAAGACTAAACCTGCCAGAGAAGGAGGAGTGCTGGAGTTTGAGAGAGAGAGGATTAAAAAGAAATGGAGACACCAACAATAAAGATGCAGTTCAGTCTTTCACCTCTTTGAAATGTGTTTGTCCAGTTTTTCACTGGTGTGTATTAGCAAACGAGACTCAGACTAAGAATGTGTACTTAAAAAGAACATTTAAACAACTTATTTCAAAACTGACCGCACACCTTGGTGATTGGGTTACTGCTAAGACAGAAAAAATGTCAGTAAGGAAGACCGTTTTCCTGCAAGAGCCCAGGAAATGAGAATTTCTCTTATTGCAGTGTCACTTATTCTTTCAGCTTTCATCAAAATGTCTCACAGAAAAGAAGAAACAGCAACTCTTTCACTCCTCCAACTATTTATCTTCAGCAGATTTTTCCCTCCCATATTGTGACTGACTTTGGATGCCAAATAACCTGAATGTGATTGAAATGTACACATGTAGTATTTTTTATTCACACAATGATTTCAGCAGATTTGCTGTCATTGACTGTTTTGAATGTGAAAGTGTTCATTACAGTTAAACAGTTTTACCAGATTGTTTTCACCTCCTGAGTCTGTGTCTCTGTCATGGTGGCAAAATGTGGTCCTGGAATTGCTCTGTAGCAGGAACTACCACAGAGGTGATTTTCAGTACTTTGCCAGATGTTTGTCTGTAGACAGATTTTCTAAACGCAGTAGTCTCACAACTTTGCAGGTGTTTAGTTTAGATTAAAATGAAGGTTGCCGAGCAAGGATGCCGAAAGTTGTTGCATGTACAGTACACATGAAATATTGATGACTTCTGAGTACTCATTGGTCGGAATGTCAACATGTTAGCAGCGTCACAGCGGTGATCTCCTCACAAGATTGTCCCTGTGTTATTTGTGTGTTTGGTTAATGATGGTTTTAACAGTTTACATTTATTAATTTAGCTGACACTTTTATCCAAAGCAACTTACAATTGCTATGTGTCAGAGGTCGCACACCTCTGGAGCAACGAGGGGTTAAGAGTCTTGCTCAGAAAAACAATGGTGGATGGGTCATAGTGAGGAATTGAACCCTGGTCTCTCACATCAAAGGCAGACATCTTGTTCATTGCACCATCACCACCCTGATGTTTACATGATTGTACTTAAAACCTTTTTTTTGTTTTTACATAAATTAATGAAAATCTAATTATTTTGTAGGATCTGTCAGCCCAGTGATGATGAGTTGTGCAGTGTAGGTTTTTGTACAGCTGCTCAACCAACACTAGTCACTGTGAGTCTCGAGCACAATAATAAACAGCAGAATCTTCAGTCTTCGGACTGTTCATCTGCAGATACACCTGCTGTCTGCTGTCGTCTCTAGAGACGGTAAACTGGCCTTGAACTGACTGAGAGTAGTAGATCAGAGCACTGTCATATCTGATATAAGCAACCCACTCCAGTTCTTTTCCAGGAGCCTGTCTGATCCAATGCATCCAGTAGTCACTGAATGTGAATCCAGAGGCTGTACAGGTCAATTTGTGGGATTCTCCAGGCCTTTTAACCACTGCTTCAGATTCTGTCAGAGTCTGACTATCAACACCTGTCAAGAGGAGAAAAATGCATCAAGTGAAATAACCTGGTGACACAAATATATGATATAAAATTGAAGATCTTCACCTGCCCAGCAGACAGTTAAAAGCAGCAGTCCTGTCCTATAGTCCATCATGTTAAACTGTGTGTCCACTGTTCTCTGTCATCCTCTCTGCAGTCAGATAAGTAGAGGTGGAAGACATCTGAGTTTTGCATTGACTCCTCCTCACAGGAAGAACCTGGATTTGACTCAGTTACTGTTAGGTGAAACTGGAAAATAAATGTCATTCCTCCAATAGTCGCTCTTTCGTTTTTGATAAACACATTGTTAAAGTTGGTTGCTTCATTGTTAGGCACAGTCTGTCCACATCCACAAAACAAAGATCTTTTGCTACGTTTGCACCTAAAAATGCAGAAGTTTGGAAACACTGCCGACCCCGTTTGCGTTTCGAAACTCTGGAGGGCGTTTTACTGAAGACAGGCAAAAACAGAGGACTTTAGAAACGATGACACAGACGCTCAGGCTTGGCTCTGTGATTGGGTCCTATAAGTTATGCAAAGCAGAAACACAATGCTACTGACAGAGTTTTTGAGTTTGTATTTTTATTAAAATATTTGCTGCGTGCAAATTCCACCTATCTGCCTACATTTGTAGACTGCTGTGTATGTCACCGTTTACTTTGTAAGACTCGCCGGTCTGTTTTCCGCCGCCACAGTCCTGTGTTACATTCAGCAACAGTCCCAGCTTGTTATCGGTGTTTGCAAAAAAAATCTGGTCTGATTCTTCGTCTGCTTTTCATTATTCTTTCGCCAAATCTTCTGTAACTACCAAACAGACCATCTGCTTCATGTTTGCACCGGCACCCTAGTGTTGTTTTACAACACAGTCTCACTCCCTACTCGTCAAATGTCTGACGCATGGTCAAGGCCCTTTGTCGTCGCTTTTTAAAGACTTGGGTAGCCCTTTTGCATCAATTATTGACGTTTAGGGACCCACAGTCAAGTTTGTAACGCTTAGCAACAATAAAATATGCAATATCCGGTTACACTTTCAAGATAAAACGTAACGTTTCGATACATTGCCATGTTGAAACGCGCATAATTAAAGTCGTGAAACGTTGCAGTTTCGTTACGTTTAGGCACAGAAAGTACTTGGTTGGGTTTAGGCAACAAAACTACTTGGTTAAGGTTAGGAAAAGATCATGGTTTGGGTTAAAATAGCTATGTATGTCAATTAAGACTTAAGTTAATGTCAATTTACCTCACTCGCCTAAATAAAAACATTTAATGTTTTGTTTCGCACGGGACACAAACCCTGTTCTCCTGCTTCAAGGTCCGGGTTCTGGCCCTCTATCCACCCCAATCACCTCCTTACTTCGTCTTTTCTCTTAAATATCATACTTGCCTTTACCATCAAAAACTGACACAACAGGGCTTCCCTCAATACGTCGAACTATGACGTCAAAGGGATCGCTAGTGCGTCACAAACTGACGAATATGGCTCTTGACCAAGCGTCCATATGTGACGACTTAGGAGTGAGACCGGGTTGTGTTTTAATGTACACAGAGATCAACTCTGATACGCAGCTAAAATGCTGGTGTGGACGGAGATCATATTGGTTTTTACTTAACCATTTATATACTAAAACAGAGTAGTGTGGATGGGGCCTGTATCATCTGAAGATTGTGACAACAGTTTCTGTTTTACAATACCCCCAAATTAGTATTTTAAATTACATTTTAATAGCGAGAAAACAAACAAATAAAACCTTTAAAAATATTTCTATATGTCATCATGTTGATTTTTTCACAAAGTGTTCATAAGTCAAGGACATCATGTGAAAGAAAACCCCAGTTAGAATTAAGATTTATAAATTCAGGAAAAACATGAAGCCCCTCAGTATATGCATGCCACCACCAATATCAGTGGTTTTCAGTCAATACAAAAAAATCCACTATGTTTCATTTCTTGTTAGACGAAAAGCTTTATAAATTGCAGCTGTGAGTTGAGATAATGCTCTCATTAATTCACATGAATGTTGAGTCAGACAGAGAAGAGACTTTTCAGGAAAGCCTGCACTGAGTATTTAATATTATTATTATTGTACATCATAATGAACAATGTTGTATTCCTTTAACCTTTTCATTGCTGAAAATGTCTGTTTCTCTCTGTAACAGCGAACTGGGTTTGAAATGATGGTGGTCTGAGAGCTCCTACTCTAGTGGCTTCATGTTTATATAGAGTCCTGACCTCACACCCTGCGCACTTCCCAAAGGTTAATGTCAAGAAACAACACAGAAATTGCAGGCTGAGTGTTAGGGTTTCTGCAGATACAGACACCGCCGCATTTCTAGTCGGTCATAAGTGATAATATAGAGGGATGATTTTTTCATGCCTTTAAGTTCTCATTTGATAAAAGTTCATAAAAATGAGCATCTCAAGAACTACTTCAGTATCATTCTCCAAAATGGCACACCACAATCTTTAAAGCTGCAGTGAATCTGCTTATTATTGATATTTTAATTTCACTACACATTATTTCATTATTGTTATTGTTAAAGTAAATATTAACATGAATCATGGGTAATAGAAAACATATTAATTATCAGCTTTGCACAGTGTGTTTAGCATGTTTATAGATTATTAAAAGACACTTATAAATATGACACGATCTCAGATAATTTTTTTACTGTCAGCGCCTCCTACATCACATTCGAATGACTGGAGAACCGGAGAAGATATACTGCAGGAAGGTGAGCTGATGACAGCCTAAGAAGCTCTGATTTCACTCTAATGTGAACTAAGCTCTATAATGTAGAGTGAGCAAAGCTCATCATCAGTCTTCAGACTTGTGAATGTGGGTTAGATATTTAACACAACCATTCGACATTGCAGATGCTGTTTGTAGTTCTTTGTTTACTATCTATTTTTAACTTCATAACTTATGTATTAAGTAACTTACCCAACTAACCTACTTATTTTAACCCAAACCACAGATCTTTTCCTAGACCCAACCAGGTAGTTATGTTGCCTAAACCTAACCAAACTGCCATAGTTTCAGAGTGTTTACCACCAGTATTATCGTGATAGTCTAACCAGATATTGCATAGTTTTATTGACTGCAGAGCCCTGCGGAGTCTTGACCGAGCGTCCATATGTAAAGAGTTGGGAGTGACAATGTGTTGTATTTTTCACTCTCATATTATGACCCACTTTAGATTCCACATCATTTCCCTTTCACATAGTCTTTTGCTTTCTCATCCCTTTCCTCTCTCCTCCTATGACTTTCTGCAGGTGTTTCTGGAGCTGTGAAGTCTGGATCTCTGGTTATGAGTCGCCTTGTTATTATTATTATTATTATTAGTAGTAGTAGTAGTAGTAGTAGTAGTTACAATACTTTAAATATCAGTACCATTATTCATTTTCAGTCTGTACTTGTCTCTGTAAATAATATCACAGAGTACGGCCCAGACCTTCTGTATATGAAAAGTGCAATGTGATTACTTTTGTTGTGAACTGGCACATTATAAAAATAAAATTGAATTGAATCATTTACAGACATTATTGTGTCTTAATTTATAGAAACGTTTGTACTAGTTTTGTAGTAGTTTAATCTCAGTAACAAGATTGTTGTTCTCTCTTTGACTATTTTATCAACAAGTAATCTTTTTTGTGTTTTTTTGTGTTAAAAAAATATTTCTCCGTCGTGTGTCTCTGTGCATGTGTGGTATGGGCGGGGTGTTCCAGCTGGTTTCCGGATGACGCACCACACCTGAGGCTCGTCTCATCATCAACCGCAATAAAAGACCCGGCTCAACTCCCAGTCAGTGCCAGATTGTCTGTTTACCCACCTGTGGTAACTCACGCCACCCACCTTTGCAATTCCTGAACCTGTTAATAAACTGTCATTGTGGAAACTAACCTGCCTTGAATCCGCTTTTGGATCCTCGCAACTGCACCTAACATTCTCAGGAACAGTCAAAGATTAATTTATTATTTAAAGCAATATATGAAATATAGATTATAAAACAATATGTACAAATTTAAAAAGAGAATAAAGTAAATAATATTAATGTAATAAGTACTAACAGCCCTAAGATGAGGTGGTGTTGTTGCATGTGTAAAAAGTTTTAGTTTTTCCTCAGAAAAGCTGATATAAGATCAACATCAGAGCTACAGAGTCCTCTCACTGACACACACATAAATATTGTTATTGTCTCTCACTGTATCTGTCGGGCACAGTAATACACTGCTGTGTCCTCTATCTTCAGACAATTCATCTGTAGATAGACTTTACTGCTGGAGTCATCTCTGGAGATGGTGAATCTACCCTGGACTGACTGGGAGTAACGGATAGGAGGACTACAGGTGCTGGTCATATAATTAGAATGTCATCAAAAAGTTGATTTATTTCAGTAATTCCATTCAAAAAGTGAAACTTGGATATTATATTCATTCATTACACACAGACTGATATATTTCAAATGTTTATTTCACTTAATTGTGATGATTAAAATGATGACTTTTGCCTGAATTACTGCAGCAATGCGGCGTGGCATGGAGTCGATCAGTCTGTGGCACTGCTCAGGTGTTATGAGAGTCCAGGTTGCTCTGATAGTGGCCTTCAGCTCTTCTGCATTGTTGGGTCTGGCGTATCGCATCTTCCTCTTCACAATACCCCATAGATTTTCTATAGGGTTAAGGTCAGGCGAGTTTGCTGGCCAATTAAGAACGGGGATACCATGGTCCTTAAACCAGGTACTGGTAGCTTTGGCACTGTGTGCAGGTGCCAAGTCATGTTGGAAAATGAAATCTGCATCTCCATAAAGTTGGTCAGCAGCAGGAAGCATGAAGTGCTCTAAAACGTCCTGGTAGACGGCTGCGTTGACCTTGGACCTCAGAAAACACAGCAGACCAACACCAGCAGATGACATGGCACCCCAAACCATCACTGACTGTGGAAACTTCACACGCAAAATTTACTTTCATCAGAGAACATAACTTTGGACCACTCAGCAGTAGTCCAGTCCTTTTTGTCTTTAGCCCAGGTGAGACGCTTCTGACGCTGTGTCTTGTTCAAGAGTGGCTTGACACAAGGAATGCGACAGCTGAAACCCATGTCTTGAAGTGGTTCTTGAAGCACTAACTCCAGCTGCAGTCCACTCTTTGTGAATCTGCCCCACATATTTGAATGGGTTTTGTTTCACAATCCTTCTTATCCCTATTGCTTGTACACTTTTTTCTACCACATCTTTTCCTTCCCTTCGCCTCTCTATTAATGTGCTTGGACACAGAGCTCTGTGAAAAGCCAGCCTCTTTAGCAATGACCTTTTGTGTCTTGCCATCTGTTGAAGCCAATTTTTTGTGTTCAATTATTTTAGCATTTAAATTATTGATTTTGAGAATAGTCATTTGGATTTATTAATTGTTTTAGGCTGAGGGGGTGGAGTTGCAGCTATCTTCGACTCTACCCTACTAATCAGCCCTAAACCTAAACTAAATTATAACTAATTTGAAAGCCTTGTTCTTGGTCTTTCGCATCCAAGTTGGAAATCACTGCAACCAATTCTCGGTATCTCTTAGTATACCGAGCACCTGGCCCATACTCTGAATTCTTATCTGATTTTGCAGAGTTTTTGTCAACTTTAGTCCTTAAAACAGACAAAGTTATTATTGTAGGGGATTTTAATATTCATGTGGACGTTGAGAATGACAGCTTTAGTACTGCGTTTATCTCTCTGTTAGATTCCATTATTAATTATCATCATTAACACTACTATAAATATCTGTACCATTTTTCATTTAGTCTATAGCAACATCACCTTTACTGGCTGCCTCCCTCCCCTCTCTCTCTCCTCCTTCCATCCCCCTCTCTCTCCCTCTCTCTCTCCTTCACCCCAACCGGTCGAGGCAGATGGCCGCCCACCCTGAGCCATGGTTCTGCTCGAGGTTTCTGCCTCTTAAAAGGAAGTTTTTCCTTGCCTCTGTCGCCTAGTGCTTGCTCTTGGTGGGAATTGTTGGGCTTCTGTAAATAGCATCATAGAGTACGGTCTAGACCTGCTCTTTTATTAAAAGCGCTCTGAGATAACTGTTGTTGTGATTTGGCGCTATATAAATAAAATTGAATTGAACTGAATTTATGTATTTAGCTGTCGTGATTAATTAACTCAGATTGCAGTCAGCTGTGGAAGGAGGAAGAGTTGTGTCTGGAGAGGTCTTTTCGGTCTGAACCTAGGGGTGGACACTAAGGAGAGAGGACCGACACAGTCTGTGACCTCATGTCAAGTTTGAAAGCCTTTATCGTTGTTTTTTTGTTTTTAAATAAATAATCAAAGGAAATGAGTGACTCAGGCTTATATTTTTGGTTACACTTACACATGCGAGTCCTGTAACCTGGCACAGCGGTCTAAATTGAAAATGGACAAAACAAAGTCAAAGACTTTGGACCTGTTGGAAGAACCGCTGTTCAAGAAATTATGATGGCGCTGTTTCGGACGTTTTTTGGAGCCGTGTGAATGGAAAGGAGGACGCACTTGGACGAAGCGCATTGCGCAATCAGCTGATTCCCAGTCTACTGATGGCCCATGAACAAAGAAACAGACTCAAGCCCGTCAGTAAATCACTTGGAAGAAAGTTGATGTCCTGTAAACTAACTTTAAAATTGAACAATGATAAGAACGGGATAAAATGTCGGGATGTTTGTAAATGGAAAGACTGAGCCGAGTGAAACGTTAAAAAGCAATGTCTGAATGAAAATGCTGATGGAAATAAAATACTTTAATAAACTGTGATTGGATCAAAGAACCATGACGTCTGAGGAGAGTAAGACAGAGGAAAAAGAGCTAAAAACTCTCAGTGCAGCGCGCAGGGGGAGAAAAAATGCTTACCACAATTTTAAATAAGGATTTCAACGTTTCCCTTTGTTCCTCAAGGATCTGTGTTCTCTCTTGTTAAATAACAAAGAAAAGGCTTGTCGTTAATAAATCAGTAATAAAAAAAGACAGTGTTGAGGGTAAGTGTGGATTTTGCATACTATACAGTCTTTCTCAAACACATTAATGCTTCTAGATTAGTGACTGTAAGGCTCACCTCTATGGGCCATGTTCAACCTGAAACATAAACAGAGAAAAAACTTGTACAAGACAGATTTGTAAACAGACCGAAGCTCTCTATGCAGCTTGGCCCTAAACCTAATTTGGATAGTGGCATGATAAGTAATAAAACAAACGCACCACATGAGTCTTGGACTGACAGGGACACAACTGGAAAGTGATGCTGTAAAAGAGACATAAAAAATTAGGTGGACCTAAAGAAATATTACACAGACCTGTGGCTTTGGGTTTTATTTTAAAGTTCTATGTTGAGGACAGCAATGATGTTATGTGTGGTGTGGTGCGGGGACAGAGAGGACCCAAACGCAGCGCTCAGAGCGAAGGAGGTTTATTGAGGGAAAAGGGTTTGAGGGACTGCAGTGGAGGGAGAGGGGGAAGCCGGGGGAAACACTGGCACGGGGGAACCGAGGAGACTGGTACCGGAGAGCCGGGGAACACTGGGGCCAAGGAAGCGAGGAGGCAAGGGGGAACTGGGAGGACGCCGTGGGGGAAGTCCAGGGAGGAGAGGACCAGAGGATGAGCCCAGCCGACTGAATGGAGGATGAGGGTGAACCTGGGAGGGAAACAGACAAAGAGACAGGGTTAGTGACAGCGGAGACGAACCACAGGGAAATTGGAAGAAATCAATAGTGACGTGTCCGTCCGTATCAAGGCTTCGAAGCGTGTGTCGAGTAATACAGGATGATTTTTGTGAAGCGAGGCTTGTGTTGATGACGTATGTGGTGACGTTAGAAGCCTCGCGAGCTGGCTGTACGTGACCGATTCAGGAGACGGTTTTCAGGTTTGGCGTGCGATCTGAGAGGAGCAGCAAAATGCAATGGACCCTCCTCAACATTTTGTGGACTTTTGAACTTGAACACAGTTAGATTTTATTTGCAGCTCATATTAAATGACTAAAAAAGTTTATCAACTTATGTCAGAATTGCTTTGATCAAATAACTTCAAAAATTGTGATGAAACAGAGGAAAAGAAAGTGTTGACATTTTGTGGCTTTGCTAAGAATTAAACTCTTACCCCATATTACCCTAATAATAATTTTCTAAAGCAGGTAAAGTCATCTCCAGAAAAGAAACCGCCTGAAGCACTGTGGAAGGGTTATTTTTAAATAAAGATGAATAAAATGTTGTCTCTACTATCTAAAGTCACAAACCAAATTAACATAACCCTCACATAACCCTTGTTTCCACTTTCCTTCTGACCCTGTCATTGTATCATAAAGACAGACACCTTATTAAAAAGCTAATCAGTCATGTATTGGCATCACAAACATCATTCATTAATTTATTCAATTCAAAGCTTCACACACCAAAGCCGTGTTGCCGTTATAATCGCTCTGCCTGTTTTACATTTATTGTCCACTTGATGGCACAGTAGAGCAAATGAAGCACCGTGAAGCTTCGTCCCATGAATGAACCAATTGGATGCAAAGCTTCAATGCTTCATAAAGCTTCAGCTCGCCATCACTAGAAATCAAAATACATGTGAGCTTCAATGTAGAGGTGGCACTGGGTAAGGAGCAATGACGATCAAGCAAGAATGGTGTGGAGAACCGGGGTTAAAATACAGGCAGGAATGAGGTTGACTACTGGCAGGTGTGGCAGGCTGAAGAAGTGACTGATGAGGTGCAGGTTGTAGGCTGGGCTCAGGAGCGGAGAGAGAGAGAGAGAGAGAGAGAGCACACAGGGGAGGAGACACAGGGAGGTAGGCAGAGAACAGAGAAAACCAAGGAGAAGCAGAATAACTGAAAAAAAGGACACTAACCGTCAGCCGGGCTGCCACCACAACACAATGCATGTTTATGTTAGCTCACTGCTCACTTACAAATATACAAATGAGACACCACAGCTGTAATATCACCACATACTGTAAGTAAAGGAGCTAAGGTAATTAAATTGGCAGGGTACCTCTTTTGTTTGAATGTAAATATGATTGTAAACTTCTAGCTAACACTCACAGGTGACAGGTGCAGCCCGATAGAGCTTGCTCCTCACAAACTTTTACATTCTAGTCAAGATCCCAAGATTTCCAAAGAGACCAAACATGTCAGGTTGAATTTGTTACATGTAACATTAATAAAAAATTATTCTCTGGACTTTTCCATTGCATGTAGCCTAACGTTAATGCTACTGGAGCAGCAATAAAGAAATATGTTTTGGGTTTGAATATTTTAGTGTGAAATAGCTTCAGTGAAGAGCAGATACAGATTATAAGTTCTGCAACATGTCTAATTTACAATCTTACAGTAATGCAGTCACATAAAACATGCTAATAGTTAGTAATGCTAACATAAGCACACATGCTAATAATCTAAAGCAAACGCAATAGCAAAACGGTTATCTCTTGTCAACACTTATGTCACACAACCTTAAAACTATTTTTTCTGTATTATTTTCGCATATTGGCTAATTAATCACCGTTAAAATTTCTATTATATTTCATATTTTTGTAAGGAGTCATTTCCTTACAATGTTAATGTAAATATTGACAAATAGCTTAATTTTGTGCTCAAAGGGTGGTGACATGACTATAGTAATTCCATAGTCATACATCATTCTCCAAGCTTGCGCAGGCGTACTGTCATGCCTCCTTAAAAAACTGTCACGCCGTCATGCCTCATTAAGTCAGAGCATCAAACCCATAAACATCGTTGTGAGCTAGCTAACCAATTTATCATGTAATTTACTTAGAACTTACAGTAGGTATGTCTCTCTTTGTCTGATTTTTGGTTTGTCTTTCTCCAAGACAGCCGTTCCACAAGCCTATGTATTTTAGTAGTGCAAAAATGTTTATATTAGTTCAAACATCTGACACATTAACATTACAAATTATATAAATAATCAACAGTTTTATTCACCAACTGCTACCAACATGTCTGAACAGTTTGCCATTCAAGGCTAATACACAGTAAGCCCTCATGTCATCATGTTTCATCATCAGGAGAGACTTCATTTAAATAATAATAATAAAATGTGTTGACACAAGTTGATGAATGAAGGGATTAGACCCCATTGTAACATCACATTTTGAGGAGGTAGTGATACCATGGAAAACCCCCCCTCGATAGAGTCTATACATTGGTGGTGGTGCTGAAGGGGTGAAGAGCAGTGGTTGATCTGGATGGATTAGATGTGAACCAGGGCTTCTAAAGAACTGAAGATGAAAACAGAGGTGAATGGGGTGGAGGAGAGTTTAATCGATCGGACACTGAAATGAGAGCTGATAGCAACAGAGGAAGGAACAGTTTTAAACTTTGACAGCAATGAGATGATTAGCTTCAATACAATAATACATACAACACTATAAAATAGTACAGGTAATCTGCTTACTACTGCTACTCCTAATACTCTACTGAGTTAAAGATAAACAGTAATTCTGCAGAAAGCTTACAAAAAAAACAAATGCATGGAAGTTCATGCTTAACAGAAACAGTAACTCAGGAAAATATCTCCACAAGTAAAGAGACTCAGAAAAAGCTTCTTTCCTCAGGCCACTTCTCTGACCTCTGTCAGCTCTCAGCTTTGTCTAGCACATTGTCCTCTGTGAGTACTTTGCTCCTCCCTGCACATGTGCATATTTGCATTTGTGATATTGTTAATTTTTATATACTGAAAAACTGTGCACACCACCTACACACTGGGCTGATATTCAGTTTAGCATTTTAGTATATGCCCATCATATTTATAATTTTTTACTTTGCCATGTTTATACTATTAACACTGATACTTATGCCAGCAGTATCAGAGCAACATGTTGATGCTGAAGCTGAACTAATGTGAACTCTTCTGTCATGGGTCGTGTTCATTTCACGTATTTCTGTGTAGTGGACCTAAATTTATTAGTTATGAATTTTAATAAATTTATGAGAATTGATACCCAATTATGAATTATTATTCATAAAATCATTTTTTTCTCGTTAAGGGCACCACCGGAGTTGTTATAATCCTAGAGTCTCCGGACCTCTAGGTAGTTTGAATAATTATACAATTATTACTAGTGATCAGTTAGTTAATAATCGCTCAATTATCTTAAATCAGTCAGTCAGTCTCATATCTAAAGGGTCAATTCTCTTGGCAGGAACTAGAAATAGGCAACACACACAGCTCTTGATTATATTACAGTGAATTTATTCTCTAACTAAGGTGATAAAAAGATGGTTGGATACAGGGAACAAACATTTGCTGAACAATGATCCTGGAGGTTCGATTGTGGGAAGCATTTGACTAATACGGCATAGAAGAGCTAATGAAAGTAAACTAATGCTATGATTTTAGGAGTTAAAATGGACATCTGATCACAGAACGTGTGTTAAGTCTTACTGCTTGTCGACAGTCTGCTTTTGGCCTGTTGCACGGGTCCCACGCTAGCTGCCGATCCTGGCTTTTTGCTAGGGATTGTCCGGGGTTCTCCGTGTCTGATTGAAAATGCCTCCTCCGTCTGGCAATTCGGCTGTTTGCAGGTTTCCTTGGTTGCAGCTGGCGAAACCACGTGGCTTGGTCTGACCTCGGTGAAGTTGGCTCGACGAAAAGGCTTAAAATGGAACTTGGTCGTTCCTGAATTAGTCCAGTGTAACTTAACGGACTCATAACTTTAACAAACCAAAGAAATAAAGAAAATAAAACAAACTGAAGGCAGATCGATGTCTCGGCACTTCAGGTGTGTAGCTTCAGGCGAACAAAGGCCTGTTTGTTTCGCTGGTCGACTCTGGGCGTGTTGCCTGGCGAGGCACGCTACGCGCGTGCCGAAGCATCCAGAGGGCAGAAGGGAAGAGCGAGAGAGGGAAGAGAGTAAGAGTCTGGCGAGCAGGTCGCGTGTCGCTCTTTTGTTGCCTGGGGCGTGGTTCCCCAGGGGGCGTCTCAGGTTTCCCAAGGGACTGCCTTTCTAAACTTAATGTCTAAAGAAAAGAAATCTATTTGCACGTATTATAATCAAATATTTTCCACAATCGAACCTCAATGGTTGAACGGTTGTACTGTTCTAAGCATTTGGTAACAGGAAACAATTGTCACATTATTGGTCAGTATTTTTACACATTTAACCGCATTTCCGACGAGGGCATGTAATACTTATTTCGCTCACTTGGGGGAGCTCAGGTTACATGATGAAAGCTTGGATTAAATCAAAGATCGTCTCTCCTTAGGAACCGGGGAATATTGTTGATTCATCCTTAAATTCAAGCTGGCGATTAAGAGTATAGTAAAACATTTCTTTGTCATCATTTAAAAAGGGATTTTGTAAGAAAGTATTATGAACAAGCATTGATTACATCAGATGAAGGAGTGTCTTGCTGAAAATAAAAACACTGCACAAGTAACTTCTTTTCAGCACTAATATCAACAACAGATAGCAACAACAGTTAACATAACTACTCAAATAGAGGCAAACATATTCAGGTAACTAAAGATTTAATTAAATTTAATTAGATGCTTTGAGTCTTTTGGAGAATGCAGTCCTTTGTCATCCAAAGTTCAGTGTCTGGAACATGTCACACTTAGGTGAGACAAGGAGTATCCTTTTGATGTGGTAATAAACAAAGAATAAGGTCAGTTTCCACGGAAACGTGTGTGGTGGGGTAAGTTTTGATAGGCTGTTCAGGGAGATGCCAATGGCTGGTTCGTGTCCCTTTGTCAGTTTAACAGTCAGGCCCCGCGTTATCAGCTTTGGAATCAAAAGGTGCCAGTTTTATGGTCGGGCTAGCACTTAGAGAAAGCAACTTTGACCCCTCCCCATCTTCTCTGGGGAGGAGAAAGGAATTTAGGGTAGCTCCACATTTATTCATGAAAATGCACAAATCCACACTGTTGTTCACTACAGTCCCCCCTTCGGCCAAAATGTTCCCTCCGATAGGTAACGTTTTGGACGCAATGAGAAACAACATGTGTGGTTTGTCAGGTGCAGGTCGACTTTGTCAGGAGCTGATGATGTGTTGGTCAGCTGCTGGTCAGGTACTGATGATGCTGGCGAGCTGCTGGTCAGGTACTGATGATGCTGGTGAGGTGGAAGGAGTCAAGCAGAGCAGAGCAGGTGGCAAAACACAACATCTGTGATCAGGTTGATGTCCTTCTAAGGCTACTAATTCTGCTAGTCACTTAGGGTAACCCCAATTAGCTAGTCTGAAAGTAGCAGGTGCCTGCTGTGTTACTTAATCACCTGAAACAAAGTAAAGCGGAAAATTAATTTGGGAAGCAAAACAAATATCTTAACAAATGACAAGTCGTGTGTGAGCATGACCAACATTATTTTTCTCAGAAATTCATTGATATTCAGAACCATAACCTGCAGTGAGCTTGAGGGTTGTTTAGCTGGTTTAGGCTAACAGTCTAGTCTGAGGGTCTTAGCCCTTTCAAAACAAAATTTTATAAAAGAAGCGGCTTTTAGTCCTGAGAGGAACTGTCCTGAGTGGTTTCTATTTCTGCAGTTGCTGCAAGAGTCTGCTCTGGAGCAGGTATCTTAATTGGTTTAAGGAACAATAAATTTGGACAGTAACCCCCACTTGTGACTAAGTGGTCAGGTTGAGAGCGGCTCCACCTGGTGGGTGGAAATTTTTTTTTTTGGTTTGATTTTAATTGGTTAAAGACCTCCACTGGTAACTTAGTGGGAGGTTTAAATTGCAACAGGGAGACACAGAATAGTGGCTAGAGCTGTGGGTGGCAGACCGAAGTAAAAAAGATACCTGGCTTCCAAGTTCTGTTTTACAAGGCACGCACGCGAACTCTAATGACCTTTTAACCACTAGCAGCTATCGTCCCTAATTGAGGATTTCTGTTAATTATTAATTTATTAGGACGTTATCGTTCCCGACAAGTCCCATGGGATTTTTGTGAAGCTCGGTTTGGTCCAGAACAGGTGAATGTTTGTCTGTGACCACAGAAGGATCGGTCCAGTGGGGAGAGAACTTATGTGCAAGTCTTCCTGTTCTCTGGCCGTCCTGTTTCCTTAGTGGAGCAGAGATGTGATGACAAACTCTGTCCCCCCTTCGGAGCTTGTTGTGGGACGCGTTTTGGTCATTATAGACTTTGCATCTTTGTGTGCTGTCTAAATTATTTTCGCCTGCGAGGAAATGTTTATTTCCTCTGGCTGGTTCAGTTAGGGGTTCCCTCCTGTCAAATTGTGTCTTTGACAAGGGAAAAGAAATGCCTCTCCGTTGTAAGGAGGCTCTGAGTGATGGTTTTGCTGGTTGAGACTGGCAGCAAACCTTACAGGTTTTGATGTAGTCTGCTACATCTTTTTGCATGTTTGGCCAATATGCTACTGTTTTAGTGCATTGTGTGTTGCACTGAACCCTTTGTGGCTTTTGTAAGGTGAGTCATGGGCGTGCATGAGCATCACCCCCCTGTGGCTCTGAGGCACCACGAACGCAGGTGAAGTGCGGGCGTCTGAGACATACGAGAGAATGCCCGTGACGACACGCAAAGAAGAGCGCACCAGGTAAAGGTGTTTCAAGCCAGGGATGGAATCAAGTTCAGTGTTTGAGACAGGCTCTGCGTCAGAAAGGCAGAGGAGCATTTTGCTAATGGCGGGATCAAGAGTTTGAAGCCGAATTAGGTCAGAGTCACCAAGAGAGTCAGGGACTGAAATTTGTGGCGCAGGGGCGGCTGTCATAGACAAGCCTGCTGCCTGGGCTCTGGTGGCATCGCAAGTCATAAGGGGGGATGGGTGGGGAGCAAATCCGCTTGGGAGTGCTGGGGTGTGTCTTTAACAGCACCCTGTTTGCCTAGTGCTGTAAACTTGGTGTCAAGTTCAGCTGTAGGATGAATATATGTGGTGTCTGACCCCCCTCTCATGCCTTTATGTAAAGTCATGGAGGATGGCTCTGGTGAAGTGTTGACAGAGAAGGCGGTGACAGTTTGTGCACCCATCTCTCTGTCATTGGTCATGTTGCCTGTGGGAACAGAGTCGCTGGTAAGCGGCAAAGAGGAAAGGCTGACAGTAGCCTTTGAAGGCTCAGTGTGAATCACTTCGTTAATAGAGAGGTCAGGAGGCAGGGAAGAAGGCATGTGCCCCATCTCTGGAGTCTTGAGCTCACAGTCATGAGTGTCGGTGCTGATCGGCCAATCCAGTGGAGTGGTTTTGGGGATCAGTGCGTCATTTGAGGTGGTAACTAAAGCACAGAGGCGGGTTTCTCGTTCTGTGATGTATTCAGACAGTGAGATAGGCAGGGGTCGTTTCACCTGTGCCCAGATCGTCAAGTTCTGAAAGTCAAGCAGTGGCTCAAAGCGGTTAAGGAAGTCTTTGCCAATGAGTAGAGGAATGGCGTCAAATGGTGAGACATACACCGGGTGGATGAGGTCCATGGGACCGATAGACATGTGGACTAATGTCATGGCTGTCAGATTGAGGTTTTCAGGGCCGAGTGGCTGGACCTCAATGTCACAAGTCTGTAGTCTCAGGTCTGTGTGGGAGCGGGTCATAGCCTGTAGCTGCCTGAAGAGGGCTGATGACATTACAGTGATGTCTGCAGCTGAATCAAGAAGTGCTTCCTGCACCAGAGTGTTTTCAAGTGTTACAGGCAGGTAGAATTTCCGTGAAACTCCCCTTTCAGTCAGGTGACACAAGAACTGTTGGGAGGGCGGACTGCCCTGAGTGGCTTTGGACTCTGTGAGAGGATTCTCTCTTGAGTTGGACTGTACCACCAGGAGTGTCCTGGAGGGAGCGGTTCTCTCAGTCCATCTGTGTGAGCGTGTCAGTCGTTTTGACAAAGTGTCAGGAGAAGGGGACTTTGGCTTTGCAGCAGCTGCGGCCAAGTGCTCTGCCTTCTTATCTTCCTGTTTGGACAGGGTTTGGAGCAGGCGCTTAAGCGCTGTAATTTCCTCCTTACTAAAAGTGGGTGTGTCAGACTCACTTTCAGTGTTATCGGTATTTGTGTCTCTATAGTGGGATCTCTGGAGTGTAGCTCTCTGAGATCGCCTGTCCCAATTGTTTTGGGATTTGTGCTGCTTGTGTCCCCCCTTCCGTGAAAAGAGGTGGGTTTCACAGCGGTTGGGCGTGTACCTGGGCCGATGGGTTTCAGGCCTCAGATTTTGGCTCTTCTCAGACCAAGATGGCTCTGAGTTACGTCGACCATGCTCATTTTGCTGAGGCAGGCTGCACCTCTGCTTCTGGCTTGGTCTATAATTCTGGGAGGTGATGCAGGTTGACGCAGGTGTTTCAAGACCAGGAGCTCGTTTTGGCTCCACCTGTAGGGAATTGATGCTGAGAGTGAGGACACCATGGGGCTCAGGATGCCTCGTCATGGTGAGTCTCTGCTTTTCAAATCCTTTTGTAGCTAACTCGCGTAGCTGTCGACTGGTTTGGTGCGTGGGCAGGCTGCCACCCCCAGATGATGACTGGTAGTGGGGTGGAGGTTTTGGATAAAAAGATATTTGAAGTTTAACTCTTCCTCCATATCGGGCTCATTTTTGGTACCAAAGTACGCTTGTCTGAGTCGGTTGTAGTACTGCTGAGGAGGTTCTGGCCTCCCTTGCTTAACAGCAAGTGCAGCTGTTAGACCTGATTGTGCTGTCAAGTCAGAATATTCCTCCACCAGTGCCTGGCAGAGTGAGTCATAATCTTGTCTGACATACCTGGGCTGGCGTTCAATAAAGCTGCTGACCTCTCGACTAGATGTCACCTTGATCAGGTAAATCTTGTCGTCAGTGGTGGCAGCAGGGAATTTCCGCAAGTAGTATTCAATATCTTTTAGATAGATACTGGTCTCATTTGAGCCTGTAGACTCAGGCTCGAAGCGTGTTATGTGGCGAGCGATTTTGTCTAAGTCCCTGTCAGAGGGGCTTAAGTCATGGTCAGCGGTGGGCGGCGGATGCAGCCGAGGGGAGTAAGCCGTCTTCACCTGAGTAGGTGGAGGGCTATTTCTCTGGCGCTCTGTCATATGATCCTGTGGGATCAGTTGTGGGAGTGGTCGTGGAGACCATCCTCTGAGGCTGGCAAAGGGGAGCGAGCCTTGTCTCTCTCTGGTGGGAGTGTTTTGTAGGAGGGAGTATGTTTGGCTGTCTCACATGAGAGCTGGAACTCTCTTCTGGTATCAGCCAACTCCTCCTTGTTTTCCTGCTGTAGCGGGGATTGGGTTACTCTGTCCCTGTCCTCTAGCTGTCTTCGCATTTCTTGCATGCGTTTTTGGTCAGCTTCTCTAAGTTTGCTATAAACCTTGACTCGTAATTTTAGCTCTTTAATTTCCCCCACTGCTTGTCTAAGGAGGGTTTCTGATTGGTCAAGGGTTTCAGTTGTGTCTTTAAGTTTACTTTTGGTCAACTCTAACTCCTGTTCTTGCTGAAAGAGTGAGTGTTCAAGCTGATTGGTCTTTTCCTGCAGCTCAATTTTCTCCTCATCGACTCCATTCTCCTGTGGGAGGTGGCAAGGAGCCTGTAGGTCAGTGATGCGTTCTTCCGCTTCACTTAGTGACTGCCTGGTGTTTTCCAGCTGCTGTTTAAGCTGGTGCGTGTGCTTAGATTGGGCAGACATTACAATAGCTAGTTTTCCTAGCATCTGGGACAAGGCTTTGTCCTTTGAGGAAGTGGCTAGAGCAGTTGTTACCAGCTCTGCAAAAATTGTTTCACGGTTCACCGCATCGGTGCCTTGTAGTTGGCTTGAGTAGCCAGGTACCATGGTCTCGGTCATGTGGGCCAAGATGGAGTCGAAGTGTTCCAGTGGGTCGCCCCCACTGGCTGCCACTAAGCGTGGGTCTGCCATGTTCAAAGGCAGGTACTCAAGTGGTTTGGTTAAGGACTTTGGTGTGAGTCCAAATCAGACAACAAACGAGTGTGTCAACTCAGAGGATATGCATAAAAATACAAAAATAAATGGGTGTTGCTTCTATAGCTTCCTGGAGCTGTTGATGTTCCTTTAAGTTAATTTGGAAGGCTGGAATCTGAAGAAAAGAAGGATCAAAATCAAATCTATGGACTCAGTTATACAATTTGCTTTAACAAAATCAGAAGTGGACTACAGGTGTTAGCTGGTACAGCAGACCTGAGCCAGTCAGTTAAACAGAGTTTCAGCTAGTGTGTTTACTAGTTGAGAAAAAGGGAATGTCAGGTTGGAGAAAGCTGACTTTCAAGTCAGACTTAAATGCCCAAACTGAAAATTCAAATTTAGGGTGAAGGCAAAATAGGAAAAAGAGATTAAATCACACTTGGGATTAAAGTTAAATGCTATAGATCAAATCAAAGTTCATGTTACAACTAGCTTGACAATCAAAGCTCAAAGTCCTTAATGATCAAAGTCAAAGTTGAAAAAATTGTTTGAGAAAAATTAAATTTTAGAATCAAGTTCAAAATCGGGAAAATTAAATTTTGAGATTAAAATTATTAAATAAAATCAAAGTTCTAAGGCAATGAGAATAAACTCAAAGTTCAAAGTTACATTAACAAAATCCCAGGCTGATTAAAGTGGATTAAATAAAAAAAAAAATCAATGCTGATTAAACTGAAGGTTTTTTAATTACCCTTTGGCAATTATCAAGTTATCAAAATTCCAATTGCTATAAAAGTCAGAGTCCAAATTACATTTATAGTGAACAAGGATTAAAGAAAGCCTAGTTGGAAAGCTATCAATTCAATTTATCAAGCTTAATGTAGGTTTCAGAATTCCAGTCAGTCCAAACAACAAAAGGTTAACAAAAATTCAAATCAAGATGTTATTCTGCATTTATCTTATTTCCTGCAAGGATCAAAAATAGCACTACAGAATAGTCAAAATCAGGGATATTGCAGCAGTAATGAGAATAAAGCTTTTTATTCAAATACAGCTGGATTAAAATTAGAAAAGCGAATCTTTGAATAAAAGATTGCATCAAAATTAACAGAACTACTCAGTGTAATCCTAGGTTAGGGTACTAAATTGGCTCAGTACCTTGTTACAAGCAAACACCCAATAGATCTTTAAAAGTTAGCAGTTATTCAAGGAAAAAGGAGAGCCTGTGCTCTATCCTACACTTAAGGAGTAACACTCCTTATTAATTTAATCTGAGAGTCGACACAATGGTTTATGTGTCTCAAGTTAACAAGATCTATCACCAAAGTCTGGTTTAATTCACTCGATTCAAACGCTCATCTCTGTCACTGATGACGCTGAAGTCGATTTAATGCAGAGCATGCAATTTATTCCGCCAGCCAGTAGGGGAGCTGTGGCTCCGCCTCGGGCGCGGCCTATTTCTCAATGTAGAAGAAGAAGTTGCAGCAACGGCAGTAAATCAGAACACTGACGGACACCAGTCCCGCTCAAAATGGGGGAAGGACTCGCTCCTTTGTTTCAATGACTCCGCTTGCTTTCAAGCTTCGATTTAGCGTTAACTTAGCTCGGTAGGTACAACGCTACAGGCTAAACTCGGCGTCTTCACGCCTGTGACTCCACTGCCGGGCAGCTGTATTTGTTGAAGTAGCTAATTTCAACAGAATACCGGAGTTTTGCATATAACATAACAATCCACGGCTCAGCGCGTCAGACTGTTATTTATAGCCGCAAACAAATCACATTGGCACAGCGCAACTGTAATCGGTCTGCCTCTTATTAGGCCTTAAAATGATCAATATCGGTTAAGTTTCTCTCAACCAAAAGGGCATTTAATCCACTCGTCAGCGGAGATTGTGTGTAGCTTTAGCTCAGATTTCTCAAATGGTAACGTTACAGGAATGCATTCAGTTTAACATTAGCTCGGTCCTCATAGCTCAGCTCACTACAGCTCTGTACTGAACAACAAAGAATGATGGCGCGGCGGCCAAACAAGTTGCACAAAGCATTTCATTTCACAACAAAGAACATGGTCAAAACTCACACACACTTTCATCACTAACGTTAAGTTAAGAGGGAAGACAGGAGAGTTTCTAGGGAGCACTTTACTGGGCGATAATTATTTCAGTGGCAAAATTTTGGAGGGAAAAATTTTCCTCAATAACTTTTCTCAATAACTTCTCTGCATCAGGACTGTGTGTATAGTCTATTATAGTATGTCACAAGGCCTCACATGGCAGGCACCATTATGTAGTGGACCTAAATTTATTAGTTTATTAGTTACCCAATTATGAATTATTATTCATAAAATCATTTTTTTCTCGTTAAGGGCACCACCGGAGTTGTTATAATCCTAGAGTCTCCGGACCTCTAGGTAGTTTGAATAATTATACAATTATTACTAGTGATCAGTTAGTTAATAATCGCTCAATTATCTTAAATCAGTCAGTCAGTCTCATATCTAAAGGGTCAATTCTCTTGGCAGGAACTATAAATAGGCAACACACACAGCTCTTGATTATATTACAGTGAATTTATTCTCTAACTAAGGTGATAAAAAGATGGTTGGATACAGGGAACAAACATTTGCTGAACAATGAGCCTGGAGGTTCGATTGTGGGAAGCATTCGACTCATACGGCATAGAAGAGCTAATGAAAGTAAACTAATGCTATAGTTTAGGAGTTAAAATGGACATCTGATCACAGAACGTGTGTTAAGTCTTACTGCTTGTCGACAGTCTGCTTTTGGCCTGTTGCACGGGTCCCACGCTAGCTGCCGATCCTGGCTTTTTGCTAGGGATTGTCCGGGGTTCTCCGTGTCTGATTGAAAACGCCTCCTCCGTCTGGCAATTCGGCTGTTTGCTGGTTTCCTTGGTTGCAGCTGGCGAGACCACGTGGCTTGGTCTGACCTCGGTGAAGTTGGCTCGACGAAAAGGCTTAAAATGGAACTTGGTCGTTCCTGAATTAGTCCAGTGTAACTTAACGGACTCATAACTTTAACAAACCAAAGAAATAAAGAAAATAAAACAAACTGAAGGCAGATCGATGTCTCGGCACTTCAGGTGTGTAGCTTCAGGCGAACAAAGGCCTGTTTGTTTCGCTGGTCGACTCTGGGCGTGTTGCCTGGCGAGGCACGCTACGCGCGTGCCGAAGCATCCAGAGGGCAGAAGGGAAGAGCGAGAGAGGGAAGAGAGTAAGAGTCTGGCGAGCAGGTCGCGTGTCGCTCTTTTGTTGCCTGGGGCGTGGTTCCCCAGGGGGCGTCTCAGGTTTCCCCAGGGACTGCCTTTCTAAACTTAATGTCTAAAGAAAAGAAATCTATTTGCACGTATTATAATCAAATATTTTCCACAATCGAACCTCAATGGTTGAACGGTTGTACTGTTCTAGGCATTTGGTAACAGGAAACAATTGTCACATTATTGGTCAGTATTTTTACACATTTAACCGCATTTCCGACGAGGGCATGTAATACTTATTTCGTCCACTTGGGGGAGCTCAGGTTACATGATGAAAGCTTGGATTAAATCAAAGATCGTCTCTCCTTAGGAACCGGGGAATATTGTTGATTCATCCTTAAATTCAAGCTGGCGATTAAGAGTATAGTAAAACATTTCTTTGTCATCATTTAAAAAGGGATTTTGTAAGAAAGTATTATGAACAAGCATTGATTACATCAGATGAAGGAGTGTCTTGCTGAAAATAAAAACACTGCACAAGTAACTTCTTTTCAGCACTAATATCAACAACAGATAGCAACAACAGTTAACATAACTACTCAAATAGAGGCAAACATATTCAGGTAACTAAAGATTTAATTAAATTTAATTAGATGCTTTGAGTCTTTTGGAGAATGCAGTCCTTGGTCATCCAAAGTTCAGTGTCTGGAACATGTCACACTTAGGTGAGACAAGGAGTATCCTTTTGATGTGGTAATAAACAAAGAATAAGGTCAGTTTCCACGGAAACGTGTGTGGTGGGGTAAGTTTTGATAGGCTGTTCAGGGAGATGCCAATGGCTGGTTCGTGTCCCTTTGTCAGTTTAACAGTCAGGCCCCGCGTTATCAGCTTCGGAATCAAAATGGTGCCAGTTTTATGGTCGGGCTAGCACTTAGAGAAAGCAACTTTGACCCCTCCCCATCTTCTCTGGGGAGGAGAAAGGAATTTAGGGTAGCTCCACATTTATTCCATGAAAAATGCACAAATCCACACTGTTGTTCACTACATCTGTGAGATCAGGTTGGTCCTGTCACAGACTGATATACAGAAAAACTACCATATAGGGCGTCCAAGCCACACAAAATTACGACTCATGTTTACATTTACTGTGGCAGCGACCTCCAGTGGCTGTACAACACAAACACATGACAGTGACATCACATATTATAAATAGCCAGAAAGCTGTATTTTGGAGGTGGTGGATAGGGTGGATGGATAGTAAGTTGGCAGTATTTCACCCAGGAGACAAGCGTTCAGTTCCCATGTGAAACAGGAGTGATTTTTTAAACAAAGTTACATAGTAGCATTAGCTACGTTTGCTTTGTTAGCTAGCTAACGTTAAAAGGCGTTGACAGCCCCCCGTAGTACCTTACCCTCACCTAAACCTTTACAGGGGTGTGTGCCTTGTGATTTTATGCAAGTCGATCGGTGAACCCAACAGCTGTGCAGATCTGCTAACAGTAGGGTTCAACTTTTTTGTTTCGCTGAAGTCTCCATATGTTTATGTTTATTTCCAAAACGTAGGTCCGGTTGGGAAACAGAGTTCGAAATTGCCGTTTTGGGAGGCATGGACAAACGCCACCGACAGAGACGCTATTGTAGGCTACGTATATCACTGTGGCTCTCGTGCAGAATAACATACTATAGAGTCTTCTTGTTGCAGACTCTTCACCTCTAAGTACACAAGATTGTTTGATGTATCTTTAGTGATGGAAAACTGGCCTCGGAGACTTTGGGCAAATATTGTGCCAGTTTCACTATCAATGTGTCCGATCCATCCCAGCACTTTCCCTGGTTTCTGACGAATCCAGTGCAGCCAAGCCAGACCAAGACCTTAAACTTTGCAGGACAGAGTGACCGGTTCTCCAGCTCTGCTGACCACTGGCTCTGAGGAGGTGAAGAACTGGTCCTGAGCAGCTGAAAAGACACAGAGTTTAGATGACCGGTAGCCAGCAGACATCCAAGGCTCCTTTTCTCCTCTGCTGGACACCAACTTCACTCACCTGAAATGAGAGCCAAGAGGAGGACACTTGGTGCAATTCTCATGGTGGGAACTTGACTGAGCCTGCAACTGCAAAAGCTGTTATGAAGGAATCCATATTAACAGCTTTTCCTTCAGAAGGATATGTACGCTTACCGGCCACTTTATTAGGTACACCTGTTCAATTGCTTGTTAACACAAATAGCTAATCAGTCAATCACATGGCAGCAAGTCAATGCATTTAGGCAGGTAGACGTGGTCAAGACAACTTGCTGACTTCAAACTGAGCATCAGAATGGGGAAGAAAGGGGATTTAAGGGACTTGCGGGCTAGTCTAAGTATTTAAGAAACTGCTGATCTGCTGGGATTTTTATTCACAACCATTTCTAAGGTTTACAGAAAAAGAGAAAATATCAAATGAACGGCAGTTGTGTGAACGAAAATGTCTCGTTGATGTCAGAGGTGAGAGGAGAATGGGCAGACTGGTTTGAGATGACAGAAAGGCAACAGTAACTCAAATACCCACTCGTTACAACCAAGGTATGTAGAATACCATCTCTGAACACGTCAAACCTTGAAGCAGATGGGCTACAGCAGCAGAAGACCACACCGGGTGTCACTTCTGTCAGCTAAGAACAGCAAATTGGTTGAGGCTTTTAGATTTTAGGCATTTTTTCTGGAAATAGGTGGCAGTTATCAAGTTAAACAGTGTTGTAAAACTGCAAGTCACATGGAAGCCTTTTATTTTTACATGTTATTATAATGTAAATCTTCTGATCACATGCATGATCTTCATGCACATTATTCAGTCAATCACTACTCAGAATCTTCATCCCTGACAGATAATTACAATCAGTACTGCAAAAAAAGTGATTCTGAGACAACTGAATATTGCCAGTGGTAGTGGTAAATAGAGGAAGTAGTTTTTGTACAGCTCTCCTGTTGTTGTCTCTCACTGTGGATATCTGGCACAGTAATACACAGCAGTGTCTTCAGGCTGCACATTCTGTCCGTTTAGAGTTACTATTTTGCTGGAAGAGTCTAAGTCGATACTGAACTTGTTCTTTAGTGAATCTTTGTAATATGAAGCTCCAGTACTTTTCATTCCAATCCACTCCAGTCCTTTCCCTGCAGGCTGTCTGATCCAGGCTGTGTAGTAGCTGCTAAGAGAATAAGAGACCTGACAGGTGATGGTCAGACGTTGACCTGGCTGCACAGTCACAGAGGCTGGCTGTGTCAACTGTTCACACTTCACACCTGTTAAAAAAGAAAATGTTTTGTAACAAATGATCAAGTTATACTGCAAAAGAAGACTGATGACTTTGTCAAATCCAGAGAGACTCACATCCAGCTGCCAACAGCAGCAGCAGAGCTACAGAAAACATGGTTTATGTTGAAAGTGACGTGCTGTGAACTCCACTGACAGCCTGATGGGAAGTTTTTATAGCTGAGTAACAAGGAAGGTCACTGAGTTTGCATAGAATCAAACACATGAAGCATCAATGTTGGTCTAACTGGGGCCAATAGAAGAGTCTGTTGACTGTTGACAGGTCAGAAGATTTGCAAAAAAGATTTTCCAGAGGAAAACAGCTGCTCAGGAACTGAAACGTGTGTGACTAAATGCAAAAAACATTTTTTTATATATTAGGAAAAAAATAAAGTAGTTCACGCATTTATATGTTACTTTCTGTGATTTTAACTACATTTTACATTTATCTGTGTCTGATTATGTCAGAAATAAAAAAAAAACTGTCTTAATGAAATATCATGCTATGTGGTTAATTGTTGTTGGGGTTTTTTTGGTTTGTTGTATAAAAAAAAAACTTATATGCTGTCATACTTTTCTGTTGAAAATGTCCTGAATCAAGTTAATACATGACTTTTGTTTAGGGTAGAAAAGTATCAAGTATCACAGTATACATGTTAAGCTTTAGTTCAGTCCAGAGTTCAAGTGTCAGTTAAGATAAATGAGAACAGCAGATCTGAGTGTCTCCTTTTAGAAAGTTGACACTGACTGCCCTTTAGTGATTTTGTGAAAGAATCTGCAACATTTTTTGTCACTCTCACATTATGACTCACTTTAGATTCCAGTAGATTCATTTCAGTAACCATAGTATTGTGCTGTCTTTGGCCTTTTATGAACAAGTGGTGGTGGTGGTAAAGTGGAAGACACATGCCTGGGTTCAATTCCCCACTGACACATCCACCAATGTGTACCTGATCAACACACTTAACCCCTAGTTGCTCCAGAGACCTGCGACCTCTGATATATATAGCAATTGTAGGTCGCTTTGGATAAACACGTCAGCTAAATGAATAATCACCACTTGGAACCTTCCACCCCCTATCTTAAAGTGGTACTTTCCTTCCCCCTCTTAGTGGTGTTTCCACCAAAAGTACAGGGGACTTTTAAGTCCCCAGATCTCTTTTTCATGGAACTAAAAGGTTCCTTCAATCATTTGTTGTGTGAATTTCCACTGTGGTCTAAAGACCTGCAAAGATTAGGCAACACCAGCTGACAGGCTGTAGGCCTGTACACCATACAAAGTGATGCACACACATTATTATTTAGTAACCACTATCCATGAGGATTTGATTGGAATATAATGAAAAACTATAGGCTTTGCTTGAGTGGGAGTATAATGAAGAGACACATGATGAGGTTTGTTACAAATTTAACAAACTGGATAAAACCATCAAGTTCTTAAAATATCTTCAGCACAGAGAAAGCAACACAAAAATAAAATTGCGGCAGTTTGAAAGGTTATTAAAACATTTCCAGTCGACAAGAGCTGCAGATCAGCTCCAGCTCTTACATGTTCTTTTTTAACGTGCTTTATTACCTGCTGTAATGTCTTTGTAGAAAACAAGACCAGCCCCAGCTCTGACTGATGAAAACTTAAAACAACAACTCCGGCCCCATTATTTAGCGTAGCTCCATCAGCTGTTCGCTGTAAACACACCGCTGCAGGCTGGCTGCTATTTCCAAGCAATAAATTTAATGCCAACGTTCAATATCATGGGGACATCAGCGCTGCTATCTGACTGCTAATTGTGATTTATTGGTTTGCAAACAACGGTGGAAAACAGAGGAGCAGTTGTAGAAAAACAGCTGACATGCTCGATTTAAAGCCAGAGCCCATTCAGAAAATCTCTTCAAGGCACGTGTATAATGTCCCCTTTTTTGCTAAATATTGCTCTCATTCACTTTAGCTACTGTTGGTCATGCCAATTAGGCCCAATTCAGAGCAAAACCACACACACACACCACTATCTTGCAATAAAGAGTTCTTAACCGGAAATTCTGGACTATTTTGTGACTTGACCCAGCTCTTCAGTAGTAGGTGGTGATTTCCTGAAACTACTTGGAAGAAGCCACAGTCAGCTCATCTCTTTATTTCAGTCTTCTTTTGTTTTTTCTAATTGTTTAATGTTCAGTAATAATATTCCTCAGGAACAGTTTACATGACCTTGTATTATATGAAAAATTATAAGTAATGTAACATATGGTATGATAATATACGTGCTATAAAAAAATGCATTGCAATGTTCTACCAGCTCAAAGATGTGTCCTGTAGGTTTTTGTACAGCTGCTCAACCAACTCTAGTCACCGTGGCTCTCGAGCACAATAATAAAAAGCAGAATCTTCAGTCTTCAGACTGTTCATCTGCAGATACACCTGCTGTCTGCTGTTGTCTCTGGAGATGGTAAACCGGCCTTGAACTGACTGAGAGTAGTATTTGCTGCTACCACTACCACTATCAATCCAGGCAATCCACTCCAGTCCTTTTCCAGGAGCCTGTCTGATCCAGCTCATAGCATAGTCACTGAATGTGAATCCAGAGCCTCTACAGGTCAATGTGTGGGATTCTCCAGGCCTTTTAACAGCTGGTTCTGATTCTGATGGTCAGAGTCTGACCATCAACACCTGTCAAGACAAACAAGAAAATAATCACTTGCTTTAAGCTAACAGACTTAAGAAGGCAGATTTAACTCAAGATCAGAGAAAATCTTCACCTGCCCAACAGACAGTTAAAAGCAGCAGTCCTGTCCTATAGTCCATCATGTTAAACTGTGTGTCCACTGTTCTCTGTCATCCTCTCTGCAGTCAGATAAGTAGAGGTGGAAGACATCTGAGTTTTGCATTGACTCCTCCTCATAGGGAGGAACTGGATTTGACTTCTCAGTTACTGTTTGGTGAAACTGGAAAAAATGTTTACTGTAAATAAGTCATTCCTCCAAGAGTCGCTCTTTCATGTTTGACAAACAAATTGTTAAAGTTGGTTGCTTCATTGTTAGGGACAGTCTGTGGCCCCATCCACACTACTGCGTTTTTGAATTAAAACAAAGACCTTTTGCTACGTTTGCACCTCCCATCCTAAAACGGGGAAAACGAAGACCTAAAAATGCAGAAGTTTGGAAACACTGCCGACCCCGCTTTGCATTTTGTTGAAACTCTGGAGGGCGTTTTAGTGAAGAAGGGCAAAAACGAAGGACTTTAGAAACGATGACACAGAAGCTCATGCTTGGCTCTGTGATTGGGTCCTATAAGTCATGCAAAGCAGAAACACGATGCTACTGACAGAGTTTTTGAGTTAGTATTTTTATTAAAATATTTGGTGCGTGCAAATTCCACTTGGGCCTATATGCCTACATTTGTAGGCTGCTGTGCATGTCGCTGTTTATTTTGCAACAACTTGCAATCCTGTGTTACATTCAGTAACAGTCCCAGCAAAATCTGGTCTGATTCTTCGTCTGCTTTTCATTATTCTTTCGCCAAATCTTCTGTAACTACCGAACAGACCATCTGCTTCATGTTTACACCGGCACACTAGTGTACCTGAACGGCCACTAGTGTACCTGAACGGCCACTAGTGCGTTTTCAGTTGTTTTAATGTACACAGAGATCAACTCTGATACACAGTTAAAACGTTGGTGTGGACGGAGATCATCTTGGTTTTAATTCTCCGTTTATAAACTAAAACAGAGTAGTGTGGATGGGGCCTGTATCATCTGAAGATTGTGACAACAGTTTCTGTTTTACAATACCCCCAAATTAGTATTTTAAATTACATTTTAATAGTGAGAAAACAAACAAATAAAACCTTTAAAAATATTTCTATATGTCATACTGTTGATTTTTTCACAAAGTGTTCATAAGTCAAGAACATCATGTGAAAGAATACCCCAGTTAGAATTAAGATTTATAAATTCAGGAAAAAACATGAAGCCCCTCAGCATATAAATGCCACGAATATCAGTGGTTTTCAGTCAATACAAAAAAATCCACTATGTTTCATTTCTTGTTTATAAATTGCAGCTGTGAGTTGAGATAATGCTCTCATTAATTCACATAAATGTTGTGAGTCAGACAGAGAAGAGACTTTTCAGGAAAGCCTGCACTGAGTATTTAATATTATTATTATTGTACATCATAATGAACAATGTTGTATTCCTTTAACCTTTTCATTGCTGAAAATGTCTATTTCTCTCTGTAACAGTGAACTGGTTTTGAAATGATGGTGGTCTGAGAGCTCCTACTCTGGTGGCTTCATGTTTATATAGAGTCCTGGCCTCATACCCTGCGCACTTCCCAAAGGTTAATGGCAAGAAACGTCCTAAACACAGAAATTGCAGGCTGAGGGTTAGGATTTCTGCAGATACAGACACTTCTAGTCTGTCATAAATGATAATATAGAGGGATAATTTTTTCACGAGTTCTCATTTGATAATAACAAAGTTCATAAAAATTAGCATCTTAAGAACTGCTTCACTATCAGGTCCAAAATGGCACACCACAATCTTTAAAGCTGCAGTGAATCTTCTTATTATTGATATTTTAATTTCACTACACATTATTTCATTATTGCTATTGTTAATGTAAATATTAACATGAATCATGGGTAATAGAAAACATATTCATTATAAAAACTTACATATAGTACCGTTAAACTTTAGTTCAGTCATCAACCAAGTCCAGTTGCCCTTGACTTTAACCTTCTTTGGATAACTATGACCTGGATGAATGAGGATCTTCACAGACATCTTGCTAATCATTTTGGGATGAACGCCTTCAGATTGCGACAGGAGTATGAAAGGACAGCCACGAAAATCGCAGACTACAGAAACCATCTACGATTTAACCTGAGATGCTGTCAACACAAACTTATTCCCAATGGCCTACACTTAGGTTCCAATGTGAAAGCACACAAATATAATAATCCTGGAGAAAGCGCAACACCAACTACTGAATTACAGAGTGAGACAGACACATTTCACCATTGAAGTCCTGAACAAAGAATTGGACAACGTATACCACAAAAAAGAAACATATCTGCCCAGTACAGCACTGGAAAAGGTCATGGATTTCATCAAGAAAGCAGAGAAATCTCAACACAACAAGAACAAAGAAAGACCTCCAACCCCACAATGAATGAAACAGACAACAGATGGGTGAAAAGCTGTCAGATAGGGAACTCACCCAACCAGAGAAAGATGTTCTGGCCAAAGGATTAAACTTTGGCATTACACCACAGCAGCTACCTATAGTAGACCTCATCACAGCCAAAGAATCGACCATTAGGAAAAACAAATTAACAGAAACAGAAGCGGAAAAGCTCAGACTAAAGGTATCTGCAGCCCTTTCTAATGCGAAGGCCCCCCCTTCCAACCTCACCATCCAAGAAATGAAGGCTGTGACATCACTGAGCAAGGATCAAGACATCACTATCCTACCTGCTGACAAAGGAAGATGCACAGTAATCCTTAACACAGTGGACTACCAGAACAAGGTCAACACATTACTAATGGACACTGAGGCGAGACCGAACCAGCGGATACAAGAAAAAGGCCATATGGTGAAAAGAGGATGTGCACCAATGTGCAATATGAGAAAAATATGGTGTTTTTTTAAAATTAAACCATGTAAACCTGTTATGGTACAACCCCTAATTAAGATTTTGAACCTGAATTGTCTTCAAAAGTTAAATATTGTGTTTTATCAAGTGATCCTCCAACAAACAGGTAATTCTCACAACTGAATTATCATGACACAAAGTCTTGACATTGCCAAAGCATGAGGTGACATTATGTTTTCTTTTTACCCCTCTTAATCTGACTTTAGTTCCACGAAGTGATTTTCATATTACATTGAAAATAATTCTGACACACATGGTTAAAAATGTGTTTCAATTCTTGTAAGATGAAGAGCTTTATAATATGCAATAATAATAATAATTATTATTATTATTATTATTATTGCAGGCTGTCTGATCCAAGCTGTGTAGTAGCTGCTTACAGAATAAGAGACCTGACAGGTGATGGTCAGACGTTGACCTGGCTGCACAGTCACAGAGGCTGGCTGTGTCAACTGTTCACACTTCACACCTGTTAAAAAAGAAAATGTTTTGTAACAAATGATCAAGTTATACTGCAAAAGAAGAACTGCTGACTTTGACAAATCCAGAGAGACTCACATCCAGCTGCCAACAGCAGCAGCAGAGCTACAGAAAACATGGTTTATGTTGAAAGTGACGTGCTGTGAACTCCACTGACAGCCTGATGGGAAGTTTTTATAGCTGAGTAACAAGGAAGGTCACTGAGTTTGCATAGAATCAAACACATGAAACATCAATGTTCATCAATAGAAGAGTCTGTTGACTGTTATTATATCTGCAGAGTGAAAACATGCCTTGAAATCACCTCTGCTTTACGTATATTTTCATTTCACTACACACTAAATTGTAACATTTTCAAAATGTCCCTGCATTTACAGAAATTAAACAACTGTTAACTTTGTACTGTAAACTATTAATACCTAAATATATTGTACTGACAACAATTTATTGTTAATTTGGAAATTCTTTTTCCGAGATTTGAAAATATCCCAATCATGTGTCATTAGTAACCAAATAAACAATCATTCTTTTTTCAAATTTATATGGAATAGATAAAAAGGTGTGTTTTTATGGTCGGTCACAATTGTGACTGGTGGGATCATGTGTTGTATCCTAAATCGACTAATTTCTCCTGTGCATTCGCCCAAACTTTAATTCAAGACCAGTTATTAAGACATTTAAAACTGTCAATGGCAGTTCTCAAAATTAAAATGCTACTAAAATGCTGTATCAAATTCTAGCATGACTAATTTATATATCAAAATTCCTTATATAGCACAGACAATTTGGAGAACAAAGACAAAAAAACAGCGTATTCTAATGTTGTAACTTGAAACATTAATATTGTAACAATGAAATCAAAATTCATTGTAAACTGTTGTTTGTGCATTCAAAAACAACTGTATAGCAGTCATGTGATTCCTTCACACTGAACTTGAAGGAAACATTTAGGATAGAAGTGTCCTGTAGAATATTCATTCTAAGAGGCCTACACTAAGCAAAATAAAATAAAACTGTAAGACCAAGCAGACCAACCTGTGCACCACCTGAATTGACTGCAAGAAAGTCAGATGTCTATGAAGATTCTCAGTCATCCAGGTCATAGTTATCCAACGAAGGTTAAAATGAAGGGCAACTGGACTTGGTTGAAGCTACTGGAAGACGTTTCGTCCCTTATCCAAAGGACTTCTTCAGTTCTGACAGACTGGCAGGGAAACTCAGCTATTTAACCTCAGTGGGGTCGTTATCTCGGGTCATCGATACCGCTGGTTCGTTAGTGTTCCTTGTTGCTGTGACGACAGTCGTTACAGTCGTTGAGACTACCTGTGGCCAAGACTGAACGACCATCGTTGGTATCTTCACCTGAGGCCAAGACTGAACGACCATCGTTGGTATCTTCACCTGAGGCCAATAGGTTACGTTTGTTGAGTTTCCTGGGAAGTGATGAAAGGACAGCATTGTAAGTGGGGGATAAGTGGTGGCGTAGACCCCCTCCCCTGTTCAACGACGGCTTCTCAACCCTGGTGTAGATGGCTTCCTTGACACCTCTTTCAAACCATCCATCTTCTCTGTCTAAAATGTGCACCTGGTGGTCCTCAAACGAGTGTCCTCTGTCCTTCAGATGTAAGTAGACAGCAGAGTCTTGACCTGAGGAGTTGGCCCTTCTGTGTTGAGCCATGCGTTTGTGTAGTGGTTGTTTAGTCTCCCCAATATACAGGTCTGTGCATTCCTCACTGCATTGGACAGCATACACTAGATTGCTTTTCTTGTGTTTGGGTGTGCGGTCTTTGGGGTGTACCAGCATCTGTCTTAGTGTGTTCTTGGGTTTAAAAAACACAGGGATGTTATGTTTGTTAAAAATCCTCCTGAGTTTCTCTGATACTCCAGACACATATGGAATCACAATGTTGTTGCGTTTGACCTTCTTTTCCTCCTCCCCTGTAGTTTTGTTCTTCTTGGATTATGTGGCTGTCTTCACAAAAGCCCATTTAGGGTATCCACAGGCTGTAAGTGCCCCCTTCAGGTGGTTCTGTTCCTTCTCTCTGGCTTGGGCGCTTGTTGGTGTGTTTTCTGCTCTGTGGTGCAGTGTTAACACTGCACCACACACCAACAAGCGCCCAAGCCAGAGAGAAGGAACAGAACCACCTGAAGGGGGCACTTACACTGGGGACATGTCCCCACCACTTTTTGAAATGGCTGATTTTGTTAAAAAACTATCTGAAATATAGCTTGTGGTTAAATAACAAATGAAAATATCTTTAGAAAGGATTAACATATTAAGAAAACATAAAATGCAATTAAAATATAGAAGAAACAAATGTGCATTGTCCAAAAAAGTAACTTAAACCAAAACAAACAAGCTACTTATTATAAAATGACCCAAAAACATGCATGCGCCAATCAACAACTTAAACAACTTCTGGACACAATTTCATTTTGGCCAGGTTTTTCGTTTAGTCTCTGTGAACATGACAAAAGAGGAGGAAAGACTAAATCATGCCTACATAAGTGTTGGACATTGGAATGTCATTCGGACTGGACAAGTGCGGTCAGGTGGTATCAAAAGAGGGAAAATGATCAGAACCAAGGGAGTGGAAGTACCAGAAGGCACCATTGCAGATGTTCAGGACAGCTACAAAAACCTTCCCCCAGGCAAACAGGAACCATTAGGAGACAGCAAGGAAATCAGCCACAGCCAAATACCTACACAGAGTAAGGCAGGTCCTGAAAAGTCAGTTGAATGGGAAGAACAAGATCTGAGTCATCGTCACATACGCCCTGCCAGTCATCAGATACCCTGCTGGTATAATAAACTGGCCATAAGGGGAGAAAGAGGCCACTGAAATCAAGACAAGGAAGCTCATCGCAATGCATGGAGGGTTTCACTCCGAATCCAGCACCCTGAGACTGTTTACTAGGGGGAGTGAGGGAGGCTGAGGGCTAGTGACTGTCAAGACCACTGTCCAGGATGAAACAACAAAGATCCAGGAGTACATCAGGAAGATGGCCCCCAAAGATGAAGGACTAAGTGAATACCTCAGGCAGCAGAAACACGAGGATGTGACCTCTAAACTGGGAGAGTGGCTCCAGCACATTCCAGGTACAACATCAGAAGTCTCATTTCGGAAGAGTGCAGTCCTAGGAACATCTAACTGCCAGACCTCTGGTAGAGGACCTGGAATTGAGGATGACACATACCATCCCACAAGGAGGGGGGAGAGGGGGATTTTGTTTTGATATATCACGGTGCATGCCATGTCTGGGTGGTCACCTAGAGCCAACATACCCAGAACTTGACTCAAAGTAAAACTAAAAGTAAAAACAAGCAGATAGTAGGGATGGGACGCTCGATACTGACGTGTCGACGCTGTGTCGAAATCCCGAAGCACAGACGTTTCGAAACACTCCTCCAAAGCGTGGTTCAAAACGTCAATGTCACATGACCATTGTGAAGCGAGGCTTCGGTGCGTTTCACCCCTGTTTCGACAGGTGGCACACCTGCTGCTTCTATGCTTGATTCAGTGTTTGGAACAAACCACACATCAGACTCTAACTCATTTGACAGATTTATACCAAGGACCCATGATCATTTGATTTATTGGAGTGATGTGCTGTAGTAGCCTATATTTGCACCTGTAGGCCTATGATGGCAAAAAAAATACTCATCTTTGACAGCAACAAATGTTCCATGTGACCAAATTTTTCTAAGGCTTGGGATGTCAATTACGAACCCCCCCAACTCAGCCTCAAAACAGCTGAATATTTCTGAATACAATTCTTGACATATAGCAAATGTGAGACTTTTCATTTAGCCTATCATTCTTGAAACAACTTAAACTTTACTCAGTTATGGATTTTTAATCCATTACACCTCATCACTGCCAGCACTTATTATTATTAATTATTGCATTAGGGCCTATATCTTTCCTGCTAATTATCATTACACCTTTGTTAATAAGCTACTGTATAATACTGTAGATATCCACATTTATTATTAGGCTATATTCTTAGATTTGTATACTTTATAAGTTTAAGATTAATTATATTCTCTACTCACTAACTGCAACTACCTCTTTTTTCTATTCCTTTTATGTCTTGCGAGTATCTGCATTTTTTTTGTAAATGCGGGTCAGTCATTGTTTCAATGAAACCGTGGAGACGGGTGTCGAAGTTTGAAGCCTCGACACAATTCCCGGCATAATTGCTTCAAACGTTTCAATGTTTCACAAAGCCTTGCTTTGCCCATCACTAGCAGATAGCACAAGAATTGTTAATGTGGTCACCTGTCCCCTGTTATCCCACTGGTCACTATTGCTGCCGTCAAAATGATTACTCATTCTATGACCATGCTGAATACTGAAGTTCAGTAAATTCAAATAATTATATATTAATACTAGACACCTTAAAGATAATGTGTACCAAAACTCTCCATCCTATCTTTATGTTAACAAACCTTTTGTTTGGGAGGTTTGATGCAGCCATCCTTTTCTCATGGTGCAACCAGGAAGTAAACAGCTCTGGTCATGTGACAGTTTAGACTAAACACGTGATACTGCACATGTTTCATTGAGACCATCTATTATTTCAGTATTTGCTTAAAATGTATTGATAACATTTTTAGAGCCTTATAAATGAAAAAAGTTTTTTTTGAGTTTCTATTGTGACCGATGGGATTAAAAATAACACAAATCATGGATAATGTAAAACCTATTCATTAAAATCATCAAACAAAAGGAAAAGCAAACAAAAGAGCAAACACCAAGGACTGTATCGTCCATCGCTTTGCACATAAACAAAACAAATGTCTTTTTCATTTTCTCCAAGCATCAACATACAAGAAGACAGAACACAACTATTAAAAAAATATATAATTTATGTATACATATTTAATATACATGTATAATATATTTTGAAAGTAAACTTCTTCCAGGAAGTTACTGTGTATGTCTTGTTAACAAGACGTTGTCTCTCACAGGTTGCTGAGTATTTGTGAAGGTCTGTTGGTGGTTTTTGTCATTGTGGGCCGACGTACACAGTAATACACAGCTGTGTCTTCAGGCTGCAGATTACTTCTTTTTATAGATACTGTTTCAGCAGAAGTGTTTCTGCTGTAGCTGAACTTGCTCTTCAGATCATTATTTTGGTAAAAGTTGCCTCCTCCCCACATGTGAAAAATCCAGTCCATTGGTTTTCCTTCACACTGTCTGATCCAACATGTTGCATAGCTGCTATCAGTCAAAAAATAACCAGAGACCTGACAGGTGATGGACAAAGACTGTCCAGGCTGCACAACCATTGTGTCTGGCTGGATGAGATCAATACTGTTCACACCTGTGGAAACAGAAATCAACATTATCTCCATCAGTCATCTGACTATTCAGTGTTTCTAATGTGTTTATTAGTGTGAATCCACTGAAAGCTCCTCACAGGATCCAGCTGCCAGCAGCAGTATCAGAGCTGCAGAGAACATGTTGATGTTGAAGCTGAACTGATGTGAGCTCTTCTGTCCTCTCACTGACACACACACACACTTCACTTCCTTATGAGTAACTTTTATTTGCATACTGTTGAATAATCGGTTCAATTATTATCATTTAAATCAGTTAAAGGTGTAAACAGTGTTTCTTCTCAATTAACCCTGTCTAGTGTGAGAATCTGTTTTTTATTTAAAGAACACATTTTTGAAAGAGCTTATATGAGCTGTCTTTGTCCATTTTTGAAAATGATATTGTTTCTTTTCAGCACACCTGTGTGTCTGGTTTGTATGTGTGTGACAATTAATATTTTTACAAGAATTGAATTTGGATTTGAAACCTGATGGCAAAGTTTGTTGAATGCTCAGACTTTCCAATGCAGTTTAAAAAATTTGATATTTATTTTTTTTGAGATGCACCTGTATAGTCTGTCATGATATGATTTATTGTAAAAAGTCTTGATGTTAGGTTTTTTTTTTAAAGTTTTCACTCTGGTTGAATTATGTTACAGTAAAGTTGTCTTCTTATAAATGCAGATGTGTCATGATAAACTGTCCCAACACACTGACAAATATATTTGTATTGATGAGGTGTGTTTCAATGTTAGTTTGCCATCATTTAATGGTAAATGTATCAGAGATCAGTGTTGGAAGGAAGGAAGTAAAGAAGGAATTGCTTTCCTTTAAGAGCCCAGGAAGTGAGTTTGTTTTTTTTCAGAATCATTTATTCATTCAGTTTTCATCTCAATATCTCGCACACGAAAGAACAGCAACTCTTTCAAGCTGTTTATCATGAAGTCTATTTTAGATGGGGAACTACAATGAAATGAACATATAACGCTGCAGTCACTGCTGATCCAGTATTTAAAATGTTTTAAGAGTGTTAAAAGTTAAAGTTTTATTTTATTAAAGTCAAATTCAGTCAGTCAGTTAAGATCAATGAGATCAGCAGACATAAGAGTCTCCTTATAGAGACAGAGGAGAGAGAAACTTGACCCTGCCTGCCCTCTAGTGTTTGTAAATAGGAACTGCAACATTGTTATTATGAGATGCCAAATTACTTAAATAAATTAATTTGACTGAAATGTGTACATGTAGTATTTCTTGTTTCAAACCTGGACAATGATGTCATTGGCTGTTTTGTGATGAAGTGATTAATACATTAAGTACTTTTTATTTATGTATTTATTGCTGTTGGTTAATGATGATCTAGGAAACTATGGCCTGATTTCCCGGTTTAATTAAATACAACAACAACAAAAATGTAAAAGAAAACAGAAGTCTTTCTCAGGATCTATCAGCACAGTAATGGTGAGATCTGTAGGTTTTTGTACAGCTGCTCAACCAACTCCAGTCACTGTGACTCTCGAGCACAATAATAAACAGCAGAATCTTCAGTCTTCAGACTGTTCATCTGCAGATACAGCTGCTCTTTGCTGTTGTCTCTGGAGATGGTAAACCGGCCTTGAACTGACTGAGAGTAGTAGATGTAGCTACTGCCATCGCTTATAGTAGCAACCCACTCCAGTCCTTTTCCAGGAGCCTGTCTGATCCAGGCCATGCTGTAGCTGCTGAAGGACAATCCAGAGGTTTTACAGGTCAATCTGTGGGATTCTCCAGGCCTTTTAACAGCTGGTTCAGATTCTGTCAGAGTCTGACCATCAACACCTGTCAAGACAGCAAAGAAAACCATAACATGTAACAAACTGACACATTACAAGAAAACATTTAATAAAGATCAGTGAAGATCTTCACCTGCCCAGCAGACAGTTAAAAGCAGCAGTCCTGTCCTATAGTCCATCATGTTAAACTGTGTGTCCACTGTTCTCTGTCATCCTCTCTGCAGTCAGATAAGTAGAGGTGGAAGACATCTGAGTTTTGCATTGACTCCTCCTCACAGGGAGTATGTGGCTGTGTCAGGTCTGGTATTCAGTTTTTGTTTGGTGAAAATGGAAAATGAACGATTCCTGTAATTGACTGGTGACCGATCCCACTTCTCGTCCAGTCTTATCTGTGATTGGCTCCGGCCCCCGCGATCAACATTAAGCAGGTTTTCATTCCAGTTAGACAAATCAAAGTAATGCATTGATTTTTTGAGGTCTTTTCCACTTTCCCTTACAGGGCGTTTAAATGTGATAAAAATGGTGTTGCTGCCCGGGTTCAAGTAATTGTTAAAACAATATTCCAATTAAGCATTTGTTGATATTTTGGATATGGAACACTTCTGAGTTTTGCACTGACTCCTCCTCACAGGATGAATGTTTACTGTACATGAGTCATTCTTCCAAAAGTCCCTCTCTCATGTTTAAGTATAATTTGTGCAATAGGTTGATAATTGTAATTCATTCTTTAGTGTGGGAAACCAAACACACGACTTCCCAGAGGAAAAATCTTTTGCTCAGAATAGTCTTTTCTTTGACTCTTGAGAAAACACTAAGATCTCAATAGTATATCCCCTTAGGAGAAAAGGATGAGATGAAGAGAGATTGAGGTTTTGAGACTTGAGACAAATGTATACTGAATTGAGATTACAATTTTGATAAGTTAAAGTAACAAATGAGATCTCATCGTTGTATCTTTTTGAGTTTATTAATGTCTTGCTTATTGCTCCTAAAAAGCAGTTGGGAGCTCTGGGGAGATGTTTGTGAGCTTGATTGTATCACATCACTGTCTGTGCTTGGACAACTGTGCTGGAGGTTCTCAGAGCAGGATTTGCACCCCGCTCCTGCTGTTTAAAGGGCAACAACACTGCCGCTGCGCCATCCATCTTAAATTAATAATGAAGGACTTATTGTCATTAAATAGAGTACAATTTTCCTTTACTTAAAAGAGGAGAAATACCATATCCCCATTTAAAGGTCTCAAAATTCTACTCAAGTAAAAGGTATAAAAGTATTCCATAGTGAATGTACTTAAGTATCAAAAGTAAAAGTGCTTATTCTGTATGACAGATATGAATTATGAATGAATTAATCTCTAAACGTCATGTCAAAGTATCGGGTGTTCCAGTTATGCTGGCTGTGACCTTAACAAATTGGAAAACATGACATTTGAAAGTGCATTATTTTCAATGTCAAAATGTATTTAATTTTTCTCAGTAACTTGTAACAGATAATTAACAATAAATACAATAAGGATTTGAGATTAAGGGGAGTAAAAGTACAAACCCCCATAAAAAGAAAATACTCAACATTTGACATAAGTAAAGTACTAAGTGGGGTCACTAAGAAAAAAATGAGAAATATCTTGGAGCTTTTTTTCTATTCCACATTCTGGAGACTGAAATTACTCTTATTTAAGATACTGTAGATATCTCATCTTTTGCTCCTGAGGCCAATATGAGAAAACTGAGACATATTTGAGAAGAATCATGAGATCCCAGGAGTCATAGCTGAGTTGATTTCAGCTCTTAGTGTTTAATGTTGGGTGTTTTAATGAAAATGTTAACCTTTCAGATCAATTTGAGAAGTGTCTATGATCATGTTCTACATTTTATCGTGTGTCATGTAGTCTGGGGCACTGGTCTTTGTCTTGACTCGGTCTTACCCTGCCTTTGTGTTGGTCTTGACATGGTCTCAACCAGAGCCAGTTCTGACATCTTTGGGACACTGCAGTGCTCTCGCTACAATCCTTCCTCCTTAAAAACAGTCTGTCTCCGTAATAGGCCTGAATGGAAACCTCTTCTAGAAAAATCCAGTGCTGGTTTGAATGGACCTCTGTACATTAACTGAATCTTCATAAAGTCTGTTAAGACTGTGGGCCATTCTGCTGGCTCATTTGTTGGAGCAGCAACTGTTTCATTAGGGTCTGAGCTGCTCGTATATAAAATGTTAGCTTTACATCTCTGGCTGTGCTCATTTTGCACATAATGCTGAGGCTGCCTGCATTTCGTCTGTACTGGGTCTGTGCTCATAACTGTGCTTGTACTGGCTGATGATCCAGCATCTACTCTACTGACAAACTGCAGTACAGCCCCTGTAAATTATAAATAAGAATAGGCTACTTGCAAGTTACTAACGTTATCAGCTGCATCAGGTCCATTCAAACAGTTTTCTTTAATACATTTCAAAGGGAAAAATACTATTTATACTATGATTTGACTATATCGCTTATTTACTATGATATGTGCATCCATATTACCCTGCCATTAGTTCAGATTTGTAACTACACCTTGACTGAGAGACACATACTGTCTCGTTTATATACTGATGTGCGCCCATGAGGAGTGCCATCACATCCGTGTATTGTCTGGATTGGTCGGCACCATAGATTGTATAGGTCGACACAGATGTTGCTGCCAGAATGCGCAAGTTTAATTTTGTGCGCGTGAACGCATGTTCTAAACCCTTCTATAGAATTTGACCTCTAACCCCTTGTTTTGTTACCTCAGAATAGTACTGTACCCTTCTATGGGTTGGAGCTTTATTTTGCAGACTCAAACCCTGCTATGGTACCTAACAGATACCTACACATATCCTATATAAGCTTTGTTCGATGTACATTGATGAGTGGCCATCGGGCTGGGTCACTCCCCAAGCTGCTGCAGAGCTTGTAATTGATGCTGAACTCTTTGATGTAATAAACTTTTATGATCAAGAACAGTGTCAAGCGGATTTCTTCATAACACATCATCGCAGCATTATTGTTTGGACACCACATTAGCAAGACAGACAGACGAGAGATTCACTGCAGCTGCACATTAACCAACATGACTGATATATGCTGACATCTAAGTTTGAGAGGAGAGAACAGTTTACCTGACTGCTGTTGCTGCAGTTCACTTTCATTGAGTTTTTCTCTTATCGTGCTCAGAAGCATGGTTACCTCTTCATCCTTTCTTTAAATTGTAAACATTGACACCAGGTTTCACCTTTGACAATAGAGTGCGGGACCCTGCTTAAGGCCTTACGCAACGTGCAAAGTGAGCGTATAGGACGGTCTGGCTCTGCTCTCAACCCCTCAGCGTCTTGGTCTTGTCTCGGTCTCGATACTCTCTGGTCTTGGTCATGAGTTGGTCTCAGCTTGGGTGGTCTTGACTATAACACTAAATACAGCTGCTATTTGCTGTTATCTCTGGAGAAGGTAAACCTTCCCTAGACTGACTGAGAGTAGCCTATTATTTGTTGCTGCTACTCCAGCTGATAGTTGTAAATCACTCCAGTCCCTTTCCAGCAGCCTGTTTGATCCAAGCATTCTAATGGCCAAACCCTGAATATGTGCAGGTCAGTCTGTGGGATTCTCCAGTCCTTTTAACCTCTGACTGTCTGTATTTGACCCCCAGTACCTATTAACCATTGTATGTTGATTGAAACTATACAAAAAAGGAAGTCAGAAACCACAACAGCAAGTGTTGCTTTCATAGTGTGCACCTGCGTGTTCTTAGAGTCAGTGTCATCTGACTTCATATCTTCTACTGCCACCTGTAGGTCTTTGTAAACAAATGTTCTGAGGAGATTTTGTAAAGCCTCTCTGCTTCCTTTAACCAGTGTGTCTCTGGCACAGTAATACACAGCAGAGTCCTCTGGCTTTAAGTTGGACAGTCTGCAGCACCATGCTGTTGCTATCATCTCTACTGATTTCTATTCGTCCTTACACTGCTGGCATAAGTGTTACTATTGGCAGGATTGTGGCCAACCCCAATCCATTCCAGTGCTTTTGCTGCAGGTTGTCTTATCCAGTGCATACTGCAGCAGGTAAATGTGAACCCAGATCCTCTGCAGGAGAGACTGAGAGTCTCCCCAGGCTTTTTCACTACTGAACTGGAAGGAATGGACTGCATACTCTGACCTGTACAACCTGATGAGATGAAAGGAGAGAGGAACCACAGAAGAAAGCGAGACAGTCATCTGGGAAGTTTTCTGGGATCACTGACTGACCATCAGTCAATGTTGTCTGATAAAAGATAAAACAGCAGGAAGCAGGAGAACTCACAGGGCAGAGAGAGAGCAACCAGCAGAAGAGTGAGTGTGTTGATCATCCTGAGGCTGGAGATGTGACCTCTGATGCTCCACACAAAGTACAAGAGCAGTCAGCAGGACAGAAGTACACTGCACAGACTGAAGATTTGCATCAGGATATCACGGAGAGGGAGGGGCTCATTTTAACTGATGTTGGGCACAATATCTCATCAGAAAACAGACATTTTCAGACTGAACATTTACTTTTTTATAACTTGAAAAAAGATTATTGAATCATAAAAATGAAGGAATGTGGTACATGTTTGTGTATTTTATTTTGTTGCTGTAAAAACAAGTGAGGTGAAAGCAAGATAATGTAATACTAATACTGCAGTTGGTTGGATTTTAGACATTTAAAGGTTTCAGTTCTCAAAAAAAGGAAATATTTAGAAACTGAAACCTGTGTGACATATGCAAAAAACTAACAGCACATGAAAAGGTCTGCTGGTTTGTCTGTCAAATGATGTATATGAAAGGGCTCTTATGTATCATGATTAAATCTAAGATTAGACGTTTGAAACCACTGAACTGTAAATGCTGTTTATTATTCAGCTACTTCTCTGAGTTGTTTTATTGAAGCTCTGTGGAACAAGCAATATGCAGATTTAGTAATCTGATTTCTACATTCTCTGCTTAGAAATATTTTTTCTAATCAAACATTTGTGTTTCTCACAAAGTGTTTGGTGTAACTGTACTGAATCATTTTCTTGGACTACTTGAAGTAGTCATATGTGATAAATGCAGTAAAGATGAGTCCTGTAGGATTTTGTACAGCTGAGTCTGAAGCACAATAATAAAAAGCAGAATCTTCAGACTGTTCATCTGCAGATACAGCTGCTGTCTGCTGTTATCTCTGGAGATGGTAAACTGTGTGTCCACTGTTCTCTGTCATCCTCTCTGCAGTCAGATAAGTAGAGGTGGAAGACATTTTGCATTGACTCCTCCTCACAGGGAGGAGAGAGCTGATCTATAGTGTTTGGTGAGTGTACAGTATATGAATGTTTGTAAAATATCAACATAAACGTCAAATCAACGTCAAGAAGCACATTTCTGATCCACAGGGTCGTACTGCAATAATAATTCAGCCTAGGAATCTAATGTTAGCCCAGGCCGACGTCTTCACGTTCACAACAGACCACACATATTTTAAAGAAATATGTGTGTCTGTTCACGGATTATTCCAGTTACATATGTTATAGTTTTATTACGCACAGCCAACTGTCTTCAGTTTCAAGAGTTAGTCACAGCCACTATTTCCATGCATATGCATTTACTGCTTTCTATACAGTTATTTGTTTTTTAAAAAAACAAAACTACATCAACACGTTGAGGGCGGCTTTGCTAGCATGTTCTTTTGATAAACTGTAACCATGTCCTTGTGATTAATTCAGATACACAAACACTGTTATGTTATGTAAAACAAAAGTTACAGGAAAAAATAAAAGGTTTATTTTCCTCTCTGCAGTCAGATTAGTGAAGGTTGAAGACAGCTAGTGTTTGCATTGAGAGTTTGGCCTTTTGTTTGTTTGACAATAATGTATGAGCTTCAACACCAGCCAAATAAATGTAATTTAGGCAATCGAAAAATTTGCTTAATATGAATTGTCTTCAAAAGTTGAATTTGGTCAGATTTATCAGAGTATCATCCAACAAATTTTAAACATATTCACAACTGAATTTTCATGACACAAAAACTTGACCTTACCAAAAGATTACATTATGTTCTTCATCTTAATCTTGCTTCAGGTCCACAAAGTGATTTTCATATGATAGGGAAGAAAAATCTGACACACACACACACACACACACACACGCAGCACTCCAAAAAATATGAATCATTTGATTATTTTTAAATAGTAGTTCATGTTTTACATTTTATTCAAATAGGTTCTGTTAGGTGAAGAACTTTTTAAAACACAGTTGTGAGCTGAAAAAAATGCTGTTACATGAATACTGTGAGTCAAACAGAGAAGACACATTTTGGAAAAAGCCTCCACTGCGTTTTATATTATTATTGTACATTATACTAAACCATGTTATATTCCTTCTCCTTTCTCGCTGATAATCTGTTTCTTCTTCTTTCTTCTCCCTGTAACAGTGAGCTGGTGTTGAAGTCATTTGTGGTCTGAGGGCTCCTCCTCTGGTGGCTTCATGTTACATGTTGTTCAGGTCTACTGGTGGTTTGTGTTATTGTCGATTTCTGGCACAGTAATACACAGCAGTGTCTTCAGGCTGCACATTCTGTCCGTTTAGAGTCACTGTGTTGCTGGAACAGTCATATACTTGATATTCCGCCAAGATTTTTTCAAAAATGCTTCTAAATGCATGGCCTCAGAACTACAAATTGTTAACTTGTCTCTCCTCTCAGGTTTTTCCCACAGGCCGTGAAAAGCCACTCACACAGTTACTGGCCCATATCAAATCTGCCGTTTTTAAGTAAAATCATTGAAAAAGCTGTTTTTCAACAACTTAGTGCTTTTTTGGCACCAATACACCACAGTACTGAGACGGCTCTTGTTAAGGTCTTCAGTGACATCCATTTGAACATTGACAGTGGCAATTACACATCTGAGCTAAGAAAAATTACATGGCGTTCCCCAAGGCTCCATTCTGGGGCCTCTTCTGTTTAACATCTACATGCTTCCACTTGCTCAGATTATGAAAAACAACAAATGTTACTATAATTAGAAAGATATACATAACCATATCAGAAGGGGACTATGATCCCATACAAGCGCTGAGTAACTATATTGAACAAATTAACAATTGGATGTGCCAGAATTTTCTTCAATTAAACAAAGATAAAACTGAAGTTATTGTCTTTGGAACCAAAGAAGAACGATTTAAAGTCGCTGCTCAACTTCAATCTGTAATGTTAAAAACCACAAACCAAGCCAGAAATCTTGGTGTAGTCATGGACTCAAACCTGAATTTAAGCAGCCAGATTAAGTCAGCCTACCATCACCTGAAGACTATCTCAAGAATTAAAGGACTTATGTCTCAGCAGGACCTGGAAAAACTTATCCATTTATCTTCAGTCGTCTCGACTACTGTAATGGTGTCTTTACAGGGCTCCCTAAGAAATTGATCAGACAGCTGCAGCTGATTCAGAACGCTCATGCTGCCTGAGTCCTCACTAAGACCAAAAAAGTGGATCACATCACTCCAGTTCTGAGGTCTTTACACTGGCTTCCTGTATGTCAAAGAATTGATTTCAAAATGCTGCTGTTGGTTTATAAAGCACTGAACCGTTTAGCCAAAATACATTTCTGATCTGCTGCTTCGTTATGAACCATCCAGACCTCTGAGGTCATCTGGGACAGGTCTGCTTTCTGTCCCCAGAGTCAAAACTAAACATGGAGCAGCAGTGTTTTTATGCTCCATATATCTGGAACAAACTCCCAGAAAACTACAGGTCTGCTGAAACTCTCAGTTCTTATAAATCAAGACTGAAGACTTTTCCTTAGCAGATTTATAATTTACAGGATTAGAGTCCCTGTTTTCTCCGCTGTTAACTTGTTGACAGGACCGCTGTCAACCGCTTTTACCAGAATTTGTAGCGTGGACAATCTGGATTTACAGCGACGACTGTACCCAAAGAAGGGTTAGAGTCCCCCTTAAGGCTTTGAGTTATTTATGTTACAGAGACACACCTTGCACATTTAAATAGTTATGTTTAGTTCACTCTTTTGTTAAATAAATCACTTTTGATCATTTATGCTGCTTCGTTCCCTCTTTTGTCATGACCCTTGAGCCATGTTGTGACAACCTCAACAGGCTCCTTTCAACGTTTAAAGAGCAGCAGGTCTGTTCCAAGTTCCTCACTGAGAACTGAGCTTCCCACCTGTAAAAAAAAAACGTATTATTGCACATAAAAGAAAATGTATGTATTATTACAAACATTATATTAAATTACTTTTTGTACTGTTCTCAAAAGACAAACACATTCACATTTATGTTCAAATCAGAATATTATATATATATATTTCAGAATGCCTCAATTACATGTACGAGAACACAAGAGCTGTACAAAAACGTGTCTGAATGAAGCAGATTTATTGAGACTGTTTCTCTGAGTGTGTTTGTGATGTTAATTTCGATAAATTTGAAATGTAGTAAGCAAAGTTTAGAGTTTTTGTACAGAACTTCTCCTTTTTGTGTCACTGTTGCTCTCGAGCACAATAATAAACCACTGAATCTTCAGTGTTCAGACTGTTCTGCAGATAAAGCTAGTGTTACTCGGTCTGGTCTTGTAATCGCCCACATTTCTACTTGTCTTGTCTTGGTCTCAAACATAGAGGACCAGGGATTTTATTTCAAGACCTCAACTATGGGAATATCAATACATTGCCTGTGCATTGTCTGATTTATTTGTTAACATCTAAACTTTGATTGGATGTAAAACTTCAAATGCAACAAATAACGTGACTTATTGCTAATTTAATTTTTTTGTTACTGTTAACTGCTGTCACCTCTCCCTGAGGAGAAGCTGTGCCTGTCTGAGAGCAGGAGGACATGTCAGCATAATCTTTGTAACAAAATGTGGCTTTCTAAACTATAAAGAATTTGTCTGTAAAACAACATCTAGAAGAAAACACAGCAATCTGTAAATCTGGCAGAGCAGCGCTTACGGAGACGGCTGGAACCACGTTACACTTTATAGCAAATTAAAAAGAAAGCATAAAGAAAGGTAAGCTACGTATAAGTGACGTTAACAAAGCTAGCAAGCTTACCTATGTTTAAATGTAAACTTTGTGGGTGACTGAGGGGACAGGACATGTGGTGACAACTTTTTCTTTCTTAGTTACATTTTTGCTTGTGTAGCCATGTAGCTACTGTGTAAGTTAAGTTACATAAACCTTAGCTAATGTGACCTGCATACAGCTCCTGACATTTAAGTTATGTGCTGTGGTACCGCTTCCTCATTTGGGTGAGAGAGCTAGCCTAGAGATGTGACAGCAGAGAGTCGAGACAGTAATGCACCACCACTTCTATGAAAAATGTACGTATTAAACAGGTTGCCCTGCATGACCATAGGCACATGGTGCTAATTTTGAGTTTGAATACATAGTTAGCATATCAAATATGAAGGATCAAATGTAGAAGAGTCAAACATAAAACCTTGCACAAAAATTGTATTGTGTGTTTGGTAGATGGTAAAACATGGTAAAGTAGAGTTAACCTCTTACCATTCCGCCCGTGGGCCATCAGGTTCTGGCGGCAGCTTTAGGTATGTGCACACAGCAACTATGTTAGCTTACTGCGGTGAAGTTAGTTTTAAGTTGAACATCCACCCAGGATCCAGTGACGGCTTCTCACTCAGTTCACCCTGTGTTGGCAGTGTAAGTGCGATTAGCTCACCTCCAATAGCTCGCTTTTAACCACCAGGGGTCAGTTTAGGGACCATCAATAAATTACAATTATTTAAAACACTGTTATGGGAAAATCATCATTTATTTCAATAGCTTCCATGTCATGTGATCCAAAGACATCAAACCAATGCTGAACTGTAGAGCTACACTGTGCAAATGGGACACACCTCTTAATTTTAGATTTGAGTACATAGTCAAATTTATATTAATATTTATTAATAATTTATTGAAAAAAATGCTTTTTGTAACATATATATATGTTATTATATCTGCAGACTAAAAACATGCCTGGAAATCACCTCAGCTTCACACATGATATTTAATTTCATCACACACTAAATTGTAAGATTTTGAAAATGTCCCTGCATTTACAGAAAAGAAATAATAAACTTTGCTCTTATACAGAACTAATAATACCTACAGGTATTGACAACAATTCAATGTTAAAACATTATGTACATTATTATCTAACTGCAACAATGACAACGATCATTATTAATTAATTATAATTTTAAATATGAATATTAACATGAATCATAGATAATGGACAACATATTTATTAAAATCAGCAAACAAAGAGCAACCACCAAGAATGTTGCTTTCTATAAGCCATGTTTACAGTGTGTTCAGTATGTTTTCAAATGATTAAAACTTAAAACTTAAAATATGATATGAGCTGGGAGGAAGCCGGGAGAGGGCAGTGAAAAACGGGAGGGTTAGCAAGTCATGAATATTTTCAGGAGAGGAGAAGTGATTGGGTCTATTGGGACGGACGTTGCTGACGTACTGCGGTAAGCATGTCGACTCATTTCCGTTTCCGGTGCTTGTGTGTTAGTACCGTGTTGTGCTGCTCTCGCTAAATACCAGTTGTATTTGTTAGATTACAGCGGCCAACTGTCCGCTAAACACTTATTCTTACAGTAATTTTGCCTAAGCACTCACAGTTCTTTCCATCTTTTAGTGACTGCTGTTCAATCTCATAGTTGTTCAAACGTTTTGGTAGCTGACGCTATAGTACTTTAGCTTAGCTGTTAGTGACTTTAGTTTAGCAGCTAGCGATGGCTTCTCCATCTCTCTGTCCTACATTCTCCTGCTCGGTGTGTCAGATGTTCAGTTACTCTTCTGCCTCCTTTAGCGGTACGTGTAATAAGTGTAGTTTATTTGTAGACATGGAGGCGAGGCTCAGTGATTTAGAAGTCCGGCTCCGCACCTTGGTAGATCAGTCTTTAGCTACTGTAGCTAGCCAGTCCCTGGTAGTCGGTGTGGAACGGCCTGAGTTAGCCTCCGGTAGCCGTCCCCCGGCATCTCCTGTGCAGCCAGGAAGGGGTGGCTGGGTGACTGTCCGAAGGAGGAATAGTCGTAAGCATTCAAAGCCCATGGGTCATCACCAACCTGTTCACGTTTCTAACAGATTTTCCCCACTCAGCGACACACCCGCTGAGAAACCAACTCTGATCATTGGCAGCTCTATTTTGAGAAACGTGAAGTTGGCCATAGTTAAGTGCATCCCTGGGGCCAGAGTGGGCGACATTGAGTCTTATTTGTAATGACTCCCGGTTACGCCAATCGGAGGTCACTAAAATTAATGTTGAGTCAGTGTGTACATATGCAAAAACAATGTTGGACACCGTTGGTTTCTCTGGACCCCTGCCAAATCTGACCAGTGATGACATGTATAGCTGCATGTCGTCATTCCGCCGCTGGTTGTCGAGATGGTGTCCAGCAAACGATGTGGGCTTTGTAGATCATTGGCAGATTTTCTGGGGAAGACCTGGTCTGATTCGGAGAGACGGCATCCATCCCACTTGGGAAGGAGTAGCTCTCATTTCTAGAAATCTGGCCAAGTTTATTAGTGGACCAAATCCATGACAACCCAGAGTTGAGACCAGGAGGTAGAGTCGCAGTCTAACACACTTCTCTACTCTTCTAATTCAGCAGTTACCCACCCAAAACCCTACGCAGAGTCACAGTCTAACACACTTCTCTGCTCCTCCATTTCAGGAGTTACTTAGTGAAAATCCTATAGTGACGGTGTCTGCCCCCCGACCATCGAAATTATTTAAATCAAAGGTAAACAGATGATAATATCAGATTATGATATTAATTTATTTTGTCTTACTGAAACCTGGCTGAGTGATGGAGAATATGTTAGCCTAAATGAATCCACCCCTCCCAATCATATTAATACTCCCATTCCTCGAGGCACATGCCGAGGAGGTGGAGTTGCAGCTATCTTCAACTCTAGCTGTTAATCAGCTCTAAACTTAAACTAAACTATAACTCATTTGAAAGCCTTGTTCTTAGTCTTTCGCACCCAAGTTGGAAATCATAGCAAACCAATTCTTTTCGTTATAGTGTACCGAGCACCTGGCCCGTACTCTGAATTCTTATCTGAATTTGCAGAGTTTTTGTCAACTTTAGTCCTTGAAACGGACAAAGTTATTATTGTAGGGGATTTTAATATTCATGTGGACGTTGAGAATGACAGCTTTAGTACTGCATTTATCTCTCTGTTAGATTCCATTGGCTTCTCTCAGAGTGTTCATGAACCGACTCGCTGTTTTAACCACACCCTCAACCTTGTTTTGGTATGTGGTATTGAAATTGAACATTTAATAGTGTTCCCACAGAATCCCTCTTTGTCCGACCACTGTTTGATAACTTTTGAGTTTGTATTGCTGAACTACACGCCATTGGGCAAAAATTTCTATACAAGATGTCTGTCTGATAGTGCTGTAGCTAATTTTAAGGATGCGATTCCATCAGCTCTAAATTCATTATCAAGTCACTAAGTAACAGAGGACTCCTATCCTAATTTCAGTCCCTCCCAAATTGATCATCTTGTTGATAGTGATGCAGGCTCGCTGCGAATGACACTCGACTCTGTAGCCCAGCTAAAAAAGAAAATAATAAAACAAAGACGGTTAGCTCCATGGTATAATACTCAAACTCACAAATTAAAGCAAATATCGCGGAAACTTGAGAGGAATTGGCGTTCCACCAAACTGGAAAATTCTCATTTAATTTGGCAAGATAGTCTTAAAACTTATAGGAAGGCCCTCCGTAATGCCAGAGCAGCGTAGTACTACTCGTCATTAATAGAGGAAAATAGGAACAACCCCAGGTTTCTTTTCAGCACTGTAGCCAGGCTGACAGAGAGTCACAGCTCTATTGAGCCAAGTATTCCCATAGCTCTGAGTAGTTATGACTTCATGAGCTTCTTTAATGATAAAATTCTAACTATTAGAAACAAAATTCACTAACTGGCACCGACTTATCTCTAAACTCAGGAACCTTTGAAAAAGCTGTAGAACCAGATATATGTTTAGACTGCTTTGCTTCCCTCAACCTTTACCAACTAACTTCAATAATTTCTTCATCTAAACCATCAACCTGCCTCTTAGACCCCATCCCGACTAGGTTGCTTAAAGATATTTTACCCTTAGTCAGCACTTCTATACTAGATATGATCAATCTATCTCTATCAACAGGCTATGTACCACAGTACTTTAAAGTAGCTGTAATTAAACCTCTTCTGAAAAAGCCCAAACTTGATCCGGATGTTTTAGCCAACTATAGACCTATATCTAACCTTCCATTTCTCTCTAAGATCCTGGAGAAAGCAGTAAGCTGGTTGAAGTCCTATTTATCAGATCAATTTCAGTTTGTTCATGTTAACGATGAGTCCTCCATGCACGGCAAATTTAGTCATGGAGTTCCTCAAGGATCTGTCCTCGGACCAATCCTCTTCACTTTATATATGCTTCCTTTAGGCAATATTATCAGGAAATATTCCATAAACTTTCATTGTTATGCAGATGATACTCAGTTATATCTATTGATCAAGCCAGATGAAACTCATCAGTTAGCTAAACTTCAAATGTGCCTTCAGGATGTTAAAACCTGGATGACCTGTAATTGTCTAATGTTAAACTCAGATAAAACTGAAGTTATTGTTCTGGGGCCTAAGCACCTCCGTGACGCATTATCTAAAGATATAGTTTCCCTGGCCTCCAGCACCACTGTGAGGAATCTTGGAGTTATCTTTGATCAGGACATGTCGTTTAAGTTAAGTTAAATTTCAAGGACCGCCTTTTTACACCTACGTAATATTGCGAAAAAAAAACTAGTCCATGCATTTGTTACTTCTAGGCTGGATTACTGCAATTCCTTATTATCAGACTGCTCGAAAAAGTCCATTAAGACTCTTCAGCTGATCCAGAATGCTGCAGCACGTGTTCTGACAGGAACCAGGAAAAGAGATCATATTTCTCCTGTCTTAGCTTCTCTGCATTGGCTTCCAGTAAAATCCAGAATAGAATTTAAAATCATTCTTCTTACCTACAAAGCTCTTAATGGTCAGGCACCATCTTATCTTAAAGAGCTCATTGTACCTTACTACCCCACCAGAGCACTGCGCTCCCAGAATGCAGGGTTACTTGTGGTTCCTAGAGTCTCCAAAAGTAGACAAGGAGCCAGAGTGTTCAGCTATCAAGCTCCTCTCCTGTGGAACCAGGTTCCAGTTTGGGTTCAGGAGGCAGACACCATCTCCACATTTAAGAGTAGGCTTAAGACTTTCCTCTTTGATAAAGCTTATAGTTAGGGCTGGCTCAGGTGAGTCCTGAACCATCCCTTAGTTATGCTGCTATAGGCCTAGACTGCCGGGGGATTTCCTATGATGCACTGAGCTCCTCTCTCCTCTACTTTCTCTCCCTCTGTATGCAACCTCATCCCATTATTGCATGTTACTAACACAACTTCTCCCCTTTCCGGTAGTCTTGTGCTTTCTCGTCCCTCTCCTCTCTCCTCCTTTCACTTCCTGCAGGTGTTTCTGGTTGCTATGATACATAATTTCTGTGGAGGCGATGTGCTGCAAGTAGGGTAGCCTACTTAATTTTAGTGAATGTAAAAATGTCACCACAAAATATGTCCAGCGCGGAAAGGCACTCAATGCCTCGTCACACTCCTGTCGTTTTTACCAGCTAGTAAAAACGCGGCACTCCCATTGGAATGAATTGAAAAAAGACGCTGGCGTCAGAGAAAACGCTTTGGTGGACATGGGACCTTAGGGTTGAAACTTTCCAAACAGCACTTGGAATGGAGCAAACCTTTCACTCCTCCTTTGGGGTACTTAGGGCCTGGAGTTATCCCCTTCTTTCTCTCAGGGAGAGACAAAGAGAGATATGCTGGATTCTTTTCTTTTGGCATAAAATAATAAAACCAACATTGGCTGGTTCACTACAGATTGTTTCAGAAATAAAAAACAGTCTCGAACTCAAGCAAGCATGCATTCTGGGCACCGGCCAACAGAACGCAACGTGACAGTCACACAAAATGCTGGAAACTCAGGCAACCTCCCACTGCAATGTAATATTTTTTTCAGTTTGACCATAAACCCATCCGTGATCGTTACATGATAAAGTTACGTTAACTGCACTTAGCTGACATGATACGTTGGCGTTTCAATAACTCTTTAATAACTTGGCTTTTCAAAGTGTATCTTTCACCAGAAAGGGCTGAGCACTGTCAGCATAGCTAAATGTACTGGATGAAAACGGTTAGTGAGCTAGACTAAATGTTATACATGAGATTCTTGCCACTCTGGTCGGGAAATGTGTTAATTAATTATAGATGATATGATTATTTTCTATAATAGTATTAATAAGTATTGTAATGAGAAATTTCAGACAGGAGATAAAGCACATAAAAATAGAAATAATGTTCTAAAGAATATTTTGGAATTTTCCTGGAAGATTTTGTCTTGTATTCATCATTTCATGTATCATTGTAGTCAGGGTGGGCAGTATTTATAATTAGTAGGCCATATTTGAAATACAAAATAGGAATGACGCCAACTGTCGCATCTAATAATCTGATGGTAGTGGACTGACTAGGCTGGATGTGCTGACATGCTGGGGTAAGCGTCTTGACTCACTTATGTTTTTAGTGTTTGTGTGTTGGTAGCGTATTTTGCAGCTCTAAGCGCAATCCAGTTAAACTTGGTAGGTTCTTCATTACAGCAGCTAATTATCTGCTTTACAGTTACAGTTAATTTATGCAATATGCAAATGAATTCATTAAAGAGAATGTCGTCGCTGAAACAGATCTTGGCTGTCACTCAGCTGGCTACCAGCTGTTATTTATTCAGGAAACAGATGCATAAGGAGAGAGCAAATATGGGTGGATAAAACAGTCCTGTTGAGCTTTATGCGTGACTCACAGGTCTCTCTTTAATATGTAGGCTACTTCATTCAACAATGAGCTGTTCCATGATACTGCCACACGAATTCTTTATGTTGTAAAGATTATGTTCATAGATTAAATAATCATATTGTATTGGGTTCCTGTGCCACAGAAGAAGGCAAATCATATGCAGCATCCTTCATATGAAAGCAAGTGGTTTAGTTTGCTATAAAAGACACAGGCAACAACAGTAGGTTAGGTAGCTGTCAGAAGTGGTTTAACCAGAACCCAAAAGCAGACAAAGACGGGAGGCCTTTTCACAAACTTTATTGCGAGGCTGGCAAGACAAGGTGGGAGCGAGTGATTGAGCTTGGTGGCAGACTCGACGGCAGGCAGGGTGTGCTGCTCCAGATAAAACAGGCAGGTATGGGCATAAGGGAAGGCGTCCTCTCCAGGGTTATACAACATAACAATCCAGCGAAGGCTTAGGAGAACTGCAGGGCTTATGAAGCAGCACAGAACGTCATTATATGGATCAGGTGTGTTAATCAGTCTGCCCGACAGGTGAGTGAGCCATCCCCATGCTTCCCCACCAGTCACGCCTCCTGTCAAACTGCAAAGGTAGAGAGAGAGGTCGAGCAACAGAAAGTAACAAAACACAGACAACCACACACCGACACTCCCAGCATAGTCATAGTTGAGACCTCGTGACAGTAGCAAGCGTGACATTTTAAAGTGATTTTATAAGACTTTCATGTAGATTAAAAAAAGGAAAATAATTGTATTACACAGAAATAACTATATTACAGATAACCAAAATGCAAAGCAATTCCCTAGAAAAAAACATGTTGCAATGACTATTTCTAACCTGAAGCATTTATTATTCAAAAAAGAGAAGATCTCAGGCCCACACACACTAAACAATATTAAAACACAATGTAACTTGTACTTTGAGTAGTTTATTTGCCAAGTACTTTTATACTTTTACTTAAGTAGGATTGTCAAATGGTATTTTTTTCTTTTACTTGAGAATTTTCTTATGAGAGTAATTTTACTTTTACTTGAGTAAAGATTCTCAGTACTCTACCCACCACTGGCCAGCAGCCACAGTACTGGTGCCGACATGGGTGAACATGAGACAGACAGCAGAGATTAAGGCAGCACTAAAAGAGAGTCAAAGCCAGCACAGCCTGAAGCATCAGTGATATGGTAAGATTAATCAATGATAAGACTTATATATTTATTGTTCTCAAGGACTCAGCTGAAGTTACTGCTTTACTTGAAGAGAGCTAGATAGTGTTTCTAGTTTTGAAAATGTATTGTACATACTTGCATAGAATTATCAGGAATACAGGAAAAAAAATCTCTAAAGACCCAGAGCCCCAGACAAAATCTGCCAGTTTTTTGCCCTACTCCACCCCTGCTTGACACTGACTGGCCTCTATGTTTTTACAACAGTATTTGTAGTAGTTTAATTTCAGCAAATGTGCTGTCTTTGGCCTTTTTTATGAACAAGTGATCTTGTGTTTTTTGTGTTCATGTTTAGTAAAAATATTTCTCAGAAACAGATCTCAGGTCTTTTATAATGCATTATTCAAAATGCAGGTAAGAATATAAAACAAGTTTAAATACTAAGTTTGAATAGTAAGAAAAAATAAGTCATGATTGGGCTCTAACAGCCTACTGTAGGTTTTTGTACAGCTGCTCAACCAACTCCAGTCACTGTGAGTGTCGAGCACAATAATAAACAGCAGAATCTTCAGTCTTCAAACTGTTCATCTGCAGATACAGCTGCTGTCTGCTGTTGTCTCTGGAGATGGTAAACCGGCCTTGAACTGACTGAGAGTAGTAACTGCTGCCACCCCTGCTGCTGATAGTGGCAACCCACTCCAGTCCTTTTCCAGGAGCCTGTCTGACCCAGTTCATATAATAGCTACTGAATGTGAATCCAGAGGCTGTACAGGTCAATCTGTGGGATTCTCCAGGCCTTTTAACCACTGGTTCAGATTCTGTCAGAGTCTGACCATCAACACCTGTTAATAAAGAACAGTAAACCATCACATGCAACAAACTGACACATTACAAGAAAACATTAAATAAAGATCAGTGAAGATCTTCACCTGGCCAGCAGACAGTTAAAAGCAGCATTCCTGTCCTGTAGTCCATCATGTTAAATTGTGTGTGTGTAAAATGTGTGTGAATGTCAGTTTCTGTTTGAGCACTTAGGCTCAGTGTATGAATGTGTAGTGTAAAAGTGCTTTGAGTGGTCAAAAAGACTAGAAAGGCGCTATACAAATACGGAGTATTTACAACATACATACAACCCTGCAGTCACATTAGCGAAGGCGGAAAACAGCTACATTAACCCTAAACTTAATATGAATTTCCCACAAAAGTGGAATTTTGTCATTTGTCAAGTGATCCTCCAACAATTGTTAATGTTAATAGGTAATGACAGTCAGACAGAGAAGATTTGTTTTGGAAAATGCCTCCAATGTATATTTAATATTATTATCTTTTACACAAAACATTTTATTTTCCTTTTACCTTTTTCATTGCTGAATATGTTGGTTTCTCTCTGTGACAGTGAACTGGTGTTGAAGTCATTAGTGGTCTGAGGGCTCCTCCTTTGGTGGCTTCATGTTACAATTGTTCAGGCACTGAGGGGTTTTTGTTCAGGTGCACAGTCACAGAGGCTGGCTGTGTCAACTGTTCACACTTCACACCTGTGGAGGGAAACAGTGAACAGTCAGTGTGCTGTGATCATACTGTCAGTGTCTCTGCCTCAGTGAGACTCACAGGATCCAGCAGCAGCAGCAGCAGCAGAGCTACAGAGAACATGGTTGGTATTGAAGGTGATCTGATGGGAGCTTCTCTTCTTCTGCTGCAACTGACAGCATGATATCAAGTCTTTATAGCAGACTGTGAGGAAGTTCTTTGTGTAGAGTAGGACACTGACAGGCTATTAGGGAAAGATGAACTGTGTGTCACAATTAGTCGATGCTTGGAATTGTGCTGAATATTTACATAAAAAACAACTAACAAACAAACAAGTAAATATTTACTAACATTGACAAGAGAAGTGTCTTCAACTAAAGACTCATGCCACTCACACCAAGTGTTTCACTGAGCTGCACGGGAGCTTATTCCTGTGTATGGTCATCAAACTGCTCAACTCATCCCCCTTTGTCACAGTATGGACAACTGTGGACTGCGAGGCTGCTGAGGTCTTGTTGGTTTTGCTAAATGGACTTTGTTATTTCATTTTCCGTAACTTCTGATACAGTGCAATACATACTGGTAACATGCTGAGGGTTTGTCATGCTGTGACGGTTTTTGGGAGGGAGCCAACAGGGTGCCAGTGCCCCTGTAACACAACAGATCTTGGACCCCCTATGGCCCCCCTCTGAACGAAAAGTCTACAATAATCATAGTAATATATCTTCCTTGCGATGATATGGCACTGATGCGAAAGGCAGAACAAAAGTGTCTCAACTAGTGGGATCCTTAGGACGTTACACCTCCACTGTCCAGCGTCGTGTCAAGGTAGTTATCCCTGATAGAAAGTGTTCTCCCTGCCGCTGGAGCACACGTGCATTCAAAGTTGAAGGCAGACTTTCTACTTCACGAAAGTAAATGAAAAATATAACGTGAAGTGTTTTATCTATCGTTTTAGTATTGTTTTATCAACGAGGTTTTTGCAGAGCAAGCTAGCACACGGATTATAAGAACGCTTTTATAGGCAAACGTTAACGTTACGTGTTATTGAACTTCGTATTATTCATTGCACTGAATTGAGAATGTCTAAACAAACATAAGTACTTTGCGATAGTCTTATGATGTTATAACTGACCACATAGATCACTTAATCATCCATGTTACTGTTTGGAAACTAGATCTAGAGAGTCTGTCACATTTTTCAAGTAAACTGCTCCTACAAATATCTACACCATTTTGATGCCCACTAGAGTGTGATCACATTGTATTTGATTTTATGGTGTTAAATCATCTAAGGTGATGTCTGTATGTTTTTTCCTTTATTTGAAGAATATTTTATGTGGTTTAAAACAAGTAAAATGGCTTAAAAGTTTGAATGGTTGGCCTGCTGTAGCAGCCTCACGGCAGTAGGTGGCAGTGTGAGACTGTGGCTTACCCTCACAGACCATGATCAAGATCGCATGCTCCACTGTTTTCCCTCAATAACTGCAGAGATTTCAGTGAGGAATCACCACGTCTCTGTCTCACCATTTTTCCTGTATTTCAGGTTAGTAATGTGTTAAAATATCCCATAAATCACTGTAGTTTGTGGGTGAATGCTGACAGATAAGTTGAGTTAGAGTACAAGAGTAAAATGTTAAAATGTTAAAATTGTTGGGGATATGGTTTCACATGAGGGCCGCCGAGAGTAACAATAGCGGCGTGGTACACTCATTTACTCTGTTAATGAGCATGTTAGCTTAAGATGCTACAATAATCCATCCTAGATCTGAATGAATGAAATAATCTCATTAAATACTCCTTTCTTTACATAGTTGAATGTGCTGACAATCACACAAAAATTATCAATGGAAATCAAATTTATCAACCCATGGAGGTCTGGATTTGGAGTCACACTCAAAATCAAAGTGGAAAACCACACTACAGGCCGATCCAACTTTGATGTAATGTCCTTAAAACAAGTCAAAATGAGGCTCAGTAGTGTGTGTGGCCTCCACGTGCCTGTATGACCTCCCTACAACGCCTGGGCATGCTCCTGATGAGGTGGCGGATGGTCTCCTGAGGGATCTCCTCCCAGACCTGGTCTAAAGCATCCACCAACTCCTGGACAGTCTGTGGCGCAACGTGGGTGGATGGAGCGAGACATGATGTCCCAGATGTGGTCAATTGGATTCAGGTCTGCAGAACGGGCGGGCCAGTCCATAGCATCAACGCCCTCCTCTTGCAGGAACTGCTGACACACTCCAGCCACATGAGGTCTAGCATTGTCTTGCATTAGGAGGAACCCAGGGCCAACCGCACCAGCATATGGTCACACAAGGGGTCTGAGGATCTCATCTCGGTACCTAATGGCAGTCAGGCTACCTCTGGTGAGCACATGGAGGGCTGTGCGGCCCCCCAAAGAAATGCCACCCCACACCATTACTGACCCACCGCCAAACCGGTCATGCTGGAGGATGTTGCAGGAGGCAGAATGTTCTCCATGGCATCTCCAGACTCTGTCACGTCTGTCACATGTGCTCAGTGTGAACCTGCTTTCATCTGTGAAGAGCACAGGGCGCCAGTGGCGAATTTGCCAATCTTGGTGTTATCTGGCAAATGCCAAACGTCCTGCATGGTGTTGGGCTGTAAGCACAACCCCCACCTGTGGACCTTGGGCCCTCATACCACCCTCATGGAGTCTGTTTCTGACCGTTTGAGCAGGAATGTTGTTGTTTTTTTTGAATAATGTAATTTAATAAAACTATAACTAAGTTACTGAAAATATCCTGTTACTGAAACAGATAACTGTAAGTTACTGAAACATACTAAAACATTACATTATATATTAAACAAGACATTTTGAAAGCTTGAACATTTCTTTTGTCTCTTTTGTCCCGGATTGAATGTGCCCCTCTGACAAAACATCTGGCCCCATCAATATTATTGGTTTAGAACCGCCACTGTCGTCATGTATATAAGGGACCATAAAAATGTTGGTGTTCAATCTGCAAATCATCTGGAAGACTTTTTTGTATTTTTACTGAAATGTACATTTTTGTGTCACATGCATGATATTAATCAATATCATTACAAAGATACCGTTTCACTACACTAATACAGCATTGCATGAAACATTTAACATTTTACTTTAAAGGACAAACAACAAAAATGTATTTTTTTTCCTTAAAAATAAAGAATAATATTTTATTTGTTTGTGTAGGTTGGAACTTCAAAATTCAATCAGTCACTACTCAGACTTTCCATCACTGAGAGTAACACAAATAATACTGAATATTGCCATTGGTAGTGGTAAATAGAGGAAGTAGTTTTTGTACAGCTCTCCTGTTGTTGTCTCTCACTGTGACTCTCTGGCACAATAATACACAGCAGTGTCTTCAGGCTGCACATTCTGTCCGTTTAGAGTCACTCTGTTGTTGGAAGAGTCTAAGTCGATACTGAACTTGGTCTTTAGGGAATCTTTGTAGTGAGAGCCTCCTGTATATTTCATTCCAATCCACTCCAGTCCTTTCCCTGCAGGCTGTCTGATCCAAGCTGTGTAGTAGCTGCCAACAGAATAAGAGACCTGACAGGTGATGGTCAGACGTTGACCTGGCTGCACAGTCACAGAGGCTGGCTGTGTCAACTGTTCACACTTCACACCTGTGTAAAAAGAAAATATGAAACAAATTATCAAGTTAAACTGCAAAAGAAGAACTGCTGACTTTGTCAAATCCAGAGAGACTCACATCCAGCTGCCAACAGCAGCAGCAGAGCTACAGAAAACATGGTTTATGTTGAAAGTGACGTGCTGTGAACTCCACTGACAGCCTGATGGGAAGTTTTTATAGCTGAGTAACAAGGAAGGTCACTGAGTTTGCATAGAATCAAACACATGAAGCATCAATGTTGGTCTAACTGGAGCCAATAGAAGAGTCTGTTGACTGTTATTATATCTGCAGAGTGAAAACATCCCTGGAAATCACCTCTGCTTTACATATGATGTTTAAATTTCATAACACATTATTTTATTGTTACTATTTGTAAGTGGATATTTACATGAATCACAGATAATGGAAAACATATTCAATAAAATCAGCTTTGCACAGTGTGTTTAGCATGTTTAAATAAATTATTAAAACACACTTTAAACATGATGCGATCTGTTTTCTTCAGATCATTTATTTACTGTCAGCACCTCCTACATCACATTCATGATCATGAACTTCAAACCTCTGAGCACATTTCTTTGTAATTGCAGCATTTATTTATTTATTTATTTGCTCACTTACTGTATTCACTGCAAACAGCAATACAGAGGCAGCAGCCAGGATCATTTACATAGTAAGAAAAACTTAAGTCTGATGCTGCTGGTTTGAAGGATTGCATAAAAGACCTAAAGGTCTTCAACTTGAAGACAAAGACATATAGCCCTTTAAAAAGCTGCTCAAGAACTGAAACCTGAGTGACTAAATGCAAAAAACTAAATATTTTTGAAATATTATTAGATGAAAACTAAAGTAGTTCACACATTTATAAGTTACCTTTGTGATTTTCACAAAATTTTACCTTTATCTGTGTCTGATTATGTCAAAAATAAAAATATCATTCTATGTGGTTAACTGTTGATGTTTGTTTGTTGTTTTTGTTAAAACTTAAATATGCTGTCTGACTTTTCTGTTCAAAATGTGCTGAATCAAGTTAACACCTTACTTTTGTTTAGGGTAGAAAAGTATCAACTATCACAGTATCCAGTGTTCATGAGCAGCAGGAGTGTTAAACTTTAGTTCAGTCCAGGGTTCAAGTGTCAGTCAGTTAAGATCAATGAGAACACCAGATCTGAGTGTCTCCTTTTAGAAACAGAGGAGAGAGAAACTTGACACTGACTGCCCTCTAGTGATTTTATGTGAGAAACAAATTATTTTCTCTTTCATACTGACTCACTTTAGATTCCACATAATTCAAAGACATTATTGTATCTAAATGTATAGACATGTATGTATTTGTAACTTCAGAAAATAGATTGTTGTGTTGTGGCAGTTTTATGAACTGAAGTGATCTTCACTGTGTTTTTTTTTAATGTGTTTAATGTTTGATACAAATATTTTTCAGAAAAACTCTTCAGGACTTTGTATAATACATTATTCACAAAAATATGTAATGTAAAATATAATGTAAAACAATAAATAAAAATAAATATAAACAATAATATATAGAACAAATCATGTAATATGAATGTTAAGAAACGACATGCTTGGTCTCTACCAGCCTGAAAGATGAGTACTGTATGTTTTTGTACAGCTGCTGAATCAACTCCAGTCACTGTGACTCTCGAGCACAATAATAAACAGCAGAATCTTCAGTCTTCAGACTGTTCATCTGCAGATACAGCTGCTGTCTGCTGTTGTCTCTGGAGATGGTAAACCGGCCTTGAACTGACTGAGAGTAGAATTTGCTGCTACCACCAGTATAGATATAAGCAATCCACTCCAGTCCTTTTCCAGGAGCCTGTCTGACCCAGACCATTCTGTAGCTGCTGAATGTGAATCCAGAGGCTGTACAGGTCAATCTGTGGGATTCTCCAGGTCTTTTAACCACTGGTTCAGATTCTGTCAGAGTCTGACCATCAACACCTGTCAAAAGGATAAAAAAGAATCAAGTGAAATAAGCTGCTGACACAAATAAAAGATAAAGTTAAGATCAGTAAAACTCTTCACCTGCCCAGCAGACAGTTAAAAGCAGCAGTCCTGTCCTGTAGTCCATCATGTTAAACTGTGTGTCCACTGTTCTCTGTCATCCTCTCTGCAGTCAGATAAGTAGAGGTGGAAGACATCTGAGTTTTGCATTGACTCCTCCTCACAGTGTGGAACTGGATTTGACTTGGATCTCAGTTACTGTTTGGTGAAACCAGAGAATCAATGTTTACTGTCCATGACTGATTCCTCCAAGAGTTTCATTTTTCAGTATTTATTTGTGCAATACATTGATAAACACATTCTTTAAGTTGTTTATTACGCACAGTCTGCAACACATGAAGAGTTTGACAATAATGAATCAATAAATTATATTTTAATAGAAAAAAACAACAAATAACACCTTAACAAATGTTGTTTATTATGTTATAATGTTTACTTTCTCACAAAGTGTTCATAAGTAAAATAATTTTCAAGACATCATGTGACACAAAAAGACTAAAATCTGTCAGAAAAGGAAGAGTGCAGGACCCTGAGAGAGACAGTTGGTTAAAAGCAGACGGATACACCAACATAAAGATATCAGTGAATACCCCAGCAAGAATAAAAATAAGAAAAATTTCCCAGTCAGACAGCTCTTATGTTATGTAAAACAAAAGTTTCAGTGAAAACTACAAAGTTTGTCATCCTCCCTGCAGTCACATTAGTGAAGGTGGCAAACAGCTAGGTTTTGCATTAACTCTAAATTTAAAACTTTGTTTAATACAAATTTCCCTCAAAAGTAGAATTTCGTAATTTATCAAGTGATCCTCCAACAAACAACAATATTAAACATACTCACCAACTATTATGAGACAAAATCTTGACTTTGAAAAAATGTGACATTATATTTTCTTTTTACTCATCTTAATCTGACTGCAGGTCCACAAAATGATTTTCATATTACAGTGGAGAAAATTCTTACACACACGGTTCATTTGTAACAAGAGGAAGAAAAATTATTATTGTTAATTTTTAGTAATGACAGCCAGACAGAGAAGATTTGTTTTGGAAAGTTTTGCATTGACTCCTCCCCACAGGAAGGATACAGGTGGATTGAACTTGGTCATCACCTGTTGTGAGTCGAGCCAAATTAATGTGACGTCTCAATTTTTATTGAGTTTAGTGTTTTGAGTTTTAGTTGTTTAAAATACAATTTCAAGTCAGATAATATTTTACATAGGAAGTATTCACAAGAGAAATCAGTACACACATATTTAAACTGCTATTTTTGTTGGTTTCCCTGTTTAAAAAACTACAGTGGGTACGGAAAGTATTCAGACCCCTTTAAATTTTTCACTCTTTGTTTCATTGCAGCCATTTTCCAAAAATCAAAAAAGTTCATTTTATTTCTCAGTAATGTACACTCAGCACCCCATCTTGACAGAAAAAAACAGAAATGTAGAAATTTTTGCAAATTTATTAAAATAGAAAAACTGAAATATCACATGGTCATAAGTATTCAGACCCTTTGCCGTGACACTCATATTTCACTCAGGTGCTGTCTATTTCTTCTGATCATCCTTGAGATGGTTCTACACCTTCATTTGAGTCCAGCTGTTTTTGATTATACTGATTGGACTTGATTAGGAAAGCCACACACCTGTCTATATAAGACCTTACAGCTCACAGTGCATGTCAGAGCAAATGAGAATCATGAGGTCAAAGGAACTGCCTGAAGAGCTCAGAGACAGAATTGTGGCAAGGCACAGATCTGGCCAAGGTTACAAAAAAATTTCTGCTGCACTTAAGGTTCCTAAGAGCACAGTGGCCTCCATAATCCTCAAATGGAAGACGTTTGGGACGACCAGAACCCTTCCTAGAGCTGGCCGTCCGGCCAAACTGCGCTATCGGGGGAGAAGAGCCTTGGTGAGAGAGGTAAAGAAGAACCCAAAGGTCACTGTGGCTGAGCTCCAGAGATGCAGTCGGGAGATGGGAGAAAGTTGTAGTAAGTCAACCATCACTGCAGCAATCCACCAGTCGGGGCTTTATGGCAGAGTGGCCCGACGGAAGCCTCTCCTCAGTGCAAGACACATGAAAGCCCGTATGGAGTTTGCTAAAAAACACCTGAAGGACTCCAAGATGGTGATAAATAAGATCCTCTGGTCTGATGAGACCAAGATAGAACTTTTTGGCCTTAATTCTAAGCGGTATGTGTGGAGAAAACCAGGCACTGCTCATCACCTGTCCAATACAGGTCTCAACAGTGAAGCACGGTGGTGGCAGCATCATTCTGTGGGGGTGTTTTTCAGCTGCAGGGACAGGACGACCGGTTGCAATCGAGGGAAAGATGAATGCGGCCAAGTACAGGGATATCCTGGACGAAAACCTTTTCCAGAGTGCTCTGGACCTCAGACTGGGCCGAAGGTTTACCTTCCAACAAGACAATGACCCTAAGCACACCGCTAAAATAACGAAGGAGTGGCTTCACAACAACTCCGTGGCTGTTCTTGAATGGCCCAGCCAGAGCCCTGACTTAAACCCAATTGAGCATCTCTGGAGAGACCTGAAAATGGCTGTCCACCAACATTTACCATCCAACCTGACAGAACTGGAGAGGATCTGCAAGGAGGAATGGCAGAGGATACCCAAATCCAGATGTGAAAAACTTGTTGCATCTTTCCCAAAACGACTCATGGCTGTATTAGATCAAAAGGGTGCTTCTACTAAATACTGAGCAAAGGGTCTGAATACTTATGACCATGTGATATTTCAGTTTTTCTTTTTTAATAAATTTGCAAAAATTTCTTCATTTCTGTTTTTTTTTCTGTCAAGATGGGGTGCTGACTGATGGGGTGCTGTACATTACTGAGAAATAAAATGAACTTTTTTGATTTTTGGAAAATGGCTGCAATGAAACAAAGAGTGAAAAATTTAAAGGGGTCTTTCCGTACCCACTGTATTGTTGGTATTTTAGCCTTTTTTCTTATGTTTCACTACAGCAAACGCAAGACCTCAATGTGGAGCAGACTGTATGTCTCAGATGTCTACCAGCGCTGCTGCAAGAAGACGACACAGAGCAGTTCTACACCTGCAAGGTGGGTTGATGTACACTTAACATGGTCAAGCAATAGTAGGTTAAGCATTTAATGAAATATTTATCAAAACCAACATTTCGACGCTGCCTGCTTTGGTTGTTTGATAAACTGATCAAGAACAATATTTTGATTAGTGGTTGGCTGTGCATGCAGAGCCTGCTTGTCATATTTCCACCGTGTCTGCGTCTTGTTACATAATACCAGTTAACATCGCTCTGTGTTTATCTCTGCAAAATGCTAAAATGGGTTGCCAAATATACTTCAGCAGCTGTCAATATTCCTGGGCGGCCCAAGTATATGTGGGGAACACTATTTAAATGTTGTAAATATTACACTGTAAACCTATTTTATTTTCTTCCAACTGTGTCATGAGTGATACTGTAGTGTCATCTAAATTGGATTGTGATGGTCCTGGTCAACTACCTCTGGTCTTCAATGAGGAGTTTGCACAATGTTCTTCCCATCTTCATGTTTGTTTCCTCTGGGTGCTCTAATTTTGTCTGTTTTGTGAAGAAGATGTTAACTTCTTATAGTCCTGATTGTGGCACTTACATACATCAAAGTAGTGTCATTTTGGATTCTACAGTTTGCTAAATAAAAAAGATACACTTTAGACCATATTGTCTAGATGTTTTCTTACACAACCATGGATATGGGATTAGCAGTGAGAAGGTAGAGACATCATGGGAGTTTGTATTAACAATAGAGAGATGTGTTCATGATACTCAACATTTTAATGTTTGATATGTTTATTTTTATTGAGTGCAAGGTGCTTTTAAAAATTTAAATTTTTTAAAAAAGTTAAGAAATGTAACTTTTTAAAAGCACTGAATCTGTTGTAGTGTTTGGAGAATATGGGTGAAAACGGTTTGTACACTTAAAATAGATTTTGGATTCCAAACACAAATCCAAATCCATTGTCTTTAGAAAAAAACATCAATATATGCATTTAACAACTTGATAACTTGTGTTACATATACTGGATATTCCCACCTAATGACATAACTGACATAAATGACATGACATAATTTGATGTTATTAAAACAAAATATTTTATCAATTGGTTGATGTGTTGAACTGACTGAACTGGTTCATGTGATAATTATTTTGTATCAGGTGTAACTTTTAAAGACTATGTTAGCAAGCCGTTTTTTACGTTGAGTAAGCGATTTGGGTTTTACAATGTACTGTATGTATATGTGTGTGGATTTGTGCATTTTACATGGAATAAATTTGGAGCTACCCTAAATTCCTTTCTCCTCCCCAGAGAAGAAGGGGAGGGGTCAAAGTTGCTTTCTCTAAGTGCTATCCCGACCATAAAACTGGCACCTTTTTGATTCCGAAGCTGATAACGCGGGGCCTGACTGTTAAACTGACAAAGGGACACGAACCAGCCATTGGCATTTCCCTAAACAGCCTATCAAAACTGGCCCCCCACACACGTTTCCGTGGCAACTGACCTTATTCTTTGTTTTATTACCACATCAAAAAGGAAAACCCCTGTCTCACCCAAGTGTGACATGGTCAAGACACTGAACTTTCAATGTAAAAGGACTGCAGTCTCCAAAGACTCAAAGCATTTAATTAAATCTTTAGTTACCTGATTACGTTTGCCTCTATTTGAGTAGTTATGTTAACTGTTGTTGCTATCTGTTGATATTAGTGCTGAAAAGAAAGTTACTTGTGCAGTGTTTTTATTTTCAGCAAGACACTCCTTCATCTAATGTAATCAATGCTTGTTCATAATACTTTCCTACAAAATTTCTTTAGAAATGATGACAAAGGAATGTTTTACGATACTCTTAATCGCCAGCTTGAATTTAAGGATGAATCAACAAATTCCCTGGTTCCTAAGGAGAGACGATCTTTGATTTAATCCAAGCTTTCCTCGTAACCTGAGCTCCCCCAAGTGGACGAAATAAGTATTACATGCCTCGTCGGAAATGCCGTTACATGTATAAATATCCTGACCAATAATGTGACAATTGTTTTCCTGTTACCAAATGCCTAAGAACAGTACAACCATTCAACCATTGAGGTTCAATTGTGGAAAATATTTGATTATAATACGTGCAAATAGATTTCTTTTTAGACATTAAGTTTAGAAAGGCAGTCCCTTGGCAAACCTGAGACGCACCCTGGGGAACCACGCCCAGGCAACAAAAGAGCGACACGCGACCTCGCGCGCGCTCTTCTCTTCGCAGTTGGCTCTCTTCCACTCTGCTCTGCTCTCTGGACGCTTCGGCACGCGCGTGGCGTGCCTCGCCAGGCAACGCCCTCAGTCGACCAGCGAAACAGGCCCTTTTGTTTCACTTGAAGCTACACAAGTGAAGTGCCGAGACATCGATCTGCCTTCAGTTTGTTTTAATTTCTTTATTTCTTTTGTTTGTTAAAGTTATTGCAAGACATATGGGCAAGTTGAGGCAACTGGCTTTAAATCGAGCATGTCGGCTGTTTTTCAACGACTGCTCCTCTGTTTTCCACCTGTGGTGTCCGAACAATAATGCTGCGATGATGTGTTGAGAAGAAATCCGCTTGACACTGTTCTTGATCATAAAAGTTTATTACATCAAGGAGTTCAGCATCAATTACAAGCTCTGCAGCAGCTTGGAGAGTGACCCAGCCCGATGGCCACTCTGTCTCTCTCAAACACAGCTTATATAGGCCATGTTTAGGTATCTGATAAATACCATAGAAGGGTCAGAGTCTGCAAACTAAGGCTCCAATCCATATAAGGGCACAGTGCTGTAGGATAAGTGTAAACATCTGTTAGACACCATAGAAGGGTTCAGTCCCTACATAAACACTAATCACTACTCCCCCCTAACACGGGGTCAGAGGTCAAATTCTATAGAAGGGTTCACTCTTTACATAACCACTCACCCCTTAAGAGTTCACTGACTCTCTGTCCAGCTGCTAGAGTGTTATTTTAAACTGTAATGGTCAAATGCACATATGTTATACACCACACACCTTTGTTTGCAAACCACTAAATCACAATTAGCAGTCAAATAGCAGCACAAGTCTTACTGATGTCCGCATTAAATTTATCGCTCGGAAATAGCAGCCAGCGTGCAGCGGTGTGTTTACAGCGAACAGCTGATGGAGCTGCACTAAATACTTGGTCTGGAGTTGTTGTTTTAAGTTTTCATCAGTCAGGATGTTTTTATAAGGGCTGAAGTCGGTCTCCTCCTCTCCAAAACAAACGGAACAGCTGATTACAGCAGGTAACAAAGCTCTTTAAAAATTACGTTCCTTTGAGCTCAGGCAGACACAGATGTAAATGCTGCAGCTGATTTGCAGCTCTTTTCGGCATACCACTATCCAGCAATAAAGAGTTCTTAACCGGAAATTCTGGACTATTTGTGACTTGACGTGTCACTTCAGTGGTGATTTCCTGAAACCACTTGAGAAGCCACAGTCAGCTCATCTCTTTATTTCAATCTTTTTGTGTTTTATTCTATTTGTTTAATGTTCAGTAATAATGTTCCTCAGGAACAGTTTACATGACCTTGTATTATATGAAAAAATAAATGTAACGTAACATAAGTGCTATAAAAATAAAACAATATGCAATTATTAGTTAATTATTACCAACTCAAAGTGAGCGCTGTAGGTTTTTGTAGTTCCAATATAGTTAAAAACTGTCTTAATTTATTTCCATGCATCCCCTGCTTTCCAATAGGAGTAGTAGTTTGGCCTTTTGTTTGTTGGATTTTAAAACTGTAATGTATGAGTTGCAAAACCAGCCTGAGGAAATTAGATTTAGGCAATCTAAATTTCAAATTTGCTTAATATGAATTGTCTTCAAATGTTGAATTTTATGTTTTATCAAGTGATCCTCCAACAAACAGCTTTGAACATTCTTACAACACAACAATGTGATTTTCATATTACATTGAAGAGAAATCACACACTTTTTACTTTTAACATAATAAGAATAATTCAAATATTATTAAATAGTAATTCACTTTTTGCATTTTATTCAAACAGGTCAAATTATGCATCAGTCAGAGTTACATTTATCATCCATGTAATTTGTCTTGTTTTATGGTAATAAAAAGTTACAAAAAGTGGCATAAAGAAGTAAATATTTATCTTTAACTTCTTGTAAGATGAAGAGCTTTTTAAAAAAAATATATATTGAAAGATGGAGAAGAAAATTTTCGGGAAATGCCTCCACTCTATATTTATATGTATTATTATTATTATTATTATTATTATTAGTAGTAGTAGTAGTAGTAGTAGTATTCTTAGTATTATTATTATTATTATTATTATACACAAAGTAGTCCCTACCATTTAAGTATGATTTAAACCAGTTGAGTACTGTGCCAGAAAGTCCCACCCAGTTTTCCAGTCAGTATGGTAATATGTTGCGGTCAAAAGCAGCACTGAGATCCAAAAAGACGTCATTGAAGACCTTAACAAGAGCATTCTCAGTGCTGTGGTGTGATTGAAATCCTGACTGGAAGACTTCAAAATAGTTGTTTAGGTTCATTATGACATCTATAAAGAGAGACTCACTCATTTATAACTTAGAACTGAGAAATGCAAGGCGGTCTTTCTTCTCTGACATCATCACCAAAAACACTAATAATGTACGTGCCTTGTTTGCTGCTGTCGACAGGCTAACCAACCCTCCTGTGTCTGTAGCCTCTGACCTTCTATCCACTAGGGCCTGCAATGAATTTGCTCCTTCTTCACAGATAAAATTCAAACAGTTAGACAAGCAATCAGTGTCTCCATGTCAGTAACAGGATATGACTTTTTTGATGTCTTTCAGTCAGGTTTTCGACCACACCACAGCACTGAGACGGCTCTTGTTAAGGTCTTCAATGACATCCATTTAAATACTGACAGTGGAAGAATTTCAGTCTTAGTGTTATTGGGTCTCAGTGCTGCATTCGACACGATTGACAGCAACATATTACTAGACAGACTTGGAAACTGGGTTGGACTTTCTGGCACAGTACTAAACTGGTTTGAATCCTACTTAAAGGACAGGGACTACTTTGTGTCTATAGGTAATCACACATCTGAGCTAGCAAAAATGAAATGTGGAGTTCCCCAAGGCTCCATTCTGGGACCTCTTTTGTTTAACATTTACATGCTTCCACTGGCTCAGATTATGAAAAACAACAAAATATGTTAACATAACATATGCAGATGACACACAGATTTACATAACCATTTCACCAGGGGACTATGATCCCATACAAGTGCTGAGTAACTGTATTGAGAAGGTCAACGATTGGATGTGCCAGAATTTTCTTCAATTAAACAAAGATAAAACTGAAGTTATTGTTTTTGGAGCCAGGGAGGAACGATTGAAAGTCAGTGCTCGACTTCAATCTGTAATGTTAAGAACCACAAAACAAGCCAGAAATCTTGGTGTCCGAGGGTTTTTGGAGTTTCAGTGGACCCAAAGATTGCTATGGACCCGAGGACAGACTAGCTAGAGAGAGTAGATTAAGTGTACTTCTCTGTTTATTCTCTTTTCAGAATAATTGTAACTCACTTTTTTGCTCAACCCCTCAGCCTGTTTTTATTTTCCATTTATCTATTTTAACCCTGATTGTACACTGCACTGTACTTTTATTATATTTTAATGTGTATTTTTTCAATTTCCCTATGTTGCTTTTATGTTTTATGTAAAGCACTTTGAATTAAAAAATGATACATATTCTTATATAATTGGAAATGAATTCAGGCATTGGATCAAAATGAAAGGTGAGCCCATCCCATCGCAAGGTTGTCTCTATATTATTAATGTGTTTAACAGTTATTGTTGTTGGTTAATGAAGATATATCTGAGGGGCAATTTACATGATTGTACATAAAACCATAAATAATTTAATAAAAACCTAATTGTGTTCTATCAGCCCAAATGAGTACTGTATTTGTACAGGTGCTCAACCAACTCCAGTCACTGTGAGTCTCGAGCACAATAATAAACAGCAGAATCTTCAGTCTTCAGACTGTTCATCTGCAGATACACCTGCTGTCTGCTGTTGTCTCAGGAGATGGTAAACCGGCCTTGGACTGACTGAGAGTAGTATTTGCTGCTACCACCACCGCTACTGATATAAGCGATCCACTCCAGTCCTTTTCCAGGAGCCTGTCTGACCCAGTTCATATAATAGTCACTGAATGTGAATCCAGAGGCTGTACAGGTCAATCTGTGGGATTCTCCAGGCCTTTTAACCACTGGTTCAGATTCTGTCAGAGTCTGACCATCAACACCTGTCAAGACAAACAAGAAAATAATCACTTGCTATAAGATAACAGATTTAAGAAGGCAGATTTAACTCAAGATCAGTGAAGATCTTCACCTGCCCAGCAGACAGTTAAAAGCAGCAGTCCTGTCCTATAGTCCATCATGTTAAACTGTGTGTCCACTGTTCTCTGTCATCCTCTCTGCAGTCAGATAAGTAGAGGTGGAAGACATCTGAGTTTTGCATTGACTCCTCCTCACAGGGAGGAGAGAGCTGAAGTGGAATATATGCTGTGAAAACTGTCCACAAGTCAACACTCCAAGACAGCTGTCATGACATCTGTCTTATATGTTTTAATGTAATAATTTGGGTAGGCTCAGAAAAAGCTTCTATTTTCCGGCCACTTCTCTGACCTCTGTATATCCTCAGCTTCGTCTAGCACATCGTCTTCTGTGAATACTTTGTTCCTCCCTGCACATGGGCATATTTGCATTTATGACAATGTTAATTTTTTTATACTGAAAAATTGCACACACCACCTACACACTGGGCTGTTATTCAGTTTAGCATTTTAGCATATGCGCAACATATTAATAATATTTTATCTAGAACTGTTTATACTATTTATACTGATACTTATGTCAGTAGTACCAGAGCTACAGAGAACATGTTGAAGTTGAACCTGAGCTAATGTGAGTTCTTCTGTCCTCTCACTGACACACACACACACACACACACACTGTCAGGGACTAAACAGTCAGGCAATGAGGAGAACAGGAGTTTTTTGTTGAAAAACAGGGTTTTTATTTTTAGTTGCCAAAAAAGAAGTTGAACAATAGAAACCAAAAACTTAACATCTAGGCCTATTAAAGAGGTCACCAAAATATAACTAAAAACAGCATACAAGAAAACAGTATATGAACGGAATGAACTGACCAAACTGAATGAGACACAAGGGAACATATATAGTGGCTTGGCCAAACCAATTTACACATAAGGGGAAAACAAAATGGATGACAACTACAACAACTACAAAGTAAAACAAACTAAACCCAAATTCCCCCTCCAACATGGCAGCCCATGGTACGGATTGATTGGCAGGCCACAGGATAAAACAGTCCTCCACCCTTGGCCCTGCCTTTCATTCTCCCAGACAGACTTCTCTCCAACATGGTAACACAAAAAACCAAACTAATATAACAGAAAATATTTACTTAACCTTACAATGTGAAAATGTGTGCACTCCATTTAAACAGTGTATGGCTAAAGCAAATAGATGTATATTATAACTCAAATAAACTGTGCTGTATTTTGAAATCATGAATTGTTTGGCGTGTGGCTAACTGCAAAAATAACTTACTTAAAACATGGCTTGTGTGCAATATTACCATTGCAGGGCTGTTACCCTATGTGGCTTAGGCCATCACACACACACTTAATTTCCTAACATTTTTTTTGCATATTGTTAAATAATTTTAAATTTGATTTAAATCAGTTGAAGTGTGTCTCCTCAAGTATCCAGGTTTTCTCGTGGTCTCACTCTGCCTTGGCTGCTTAGGTTCTTACCTGCCTGCCACTGGGGTCGGTGCGGCGCTGTTGCGGCACCCCACTCTCACTAACAACTACATTCGGTGACAGGCTTGTGCAGACACGCACATACACCTAGGGATGCACAATTTGGGCTGATATTCGATATACCGATATGCTAAAACTTATTCTGGCTGATACCGATATCAATATTTACACATCTTTTTTGATTTCACTGAAGAGAACACTAAGTCTCCCCTGTACTAAATTTACCCTATTACTACAGTAAATATGCCCAATATCTGCAGATTATCCCTTCATACACCCACTCACACATACATCAGCTAGTTGTCTCCTGTTGCAATTGGTGTATTTTCTCCGTTGTTCCCTGTTGTTATACCCCCACCACCCCACCCCGGTTCTCTTACAGGTGCTGTCCTCTTTCTGGGGTGTCTGTTTGTGTGATGTTTGTACCCCCCACCCCCATTTCCGCCCCCCTGTGTAGTACATACAGTATATACACACATAATTAAATAAATAATAAAGACGTCAAAGGACTGAATTGGAACTCCTTTTCTTAAATCAAAAACTGTCTGGCACAACGTACTATCCAGCTCCTCATACTACATACCAGGCTGATGGTCAGGACAAGGTTAAAAATAACATGGATGTGGCTGAAATGTGTACATGTACAATTTCAGCAGATTTGCTGTCACTGGCTGTTTTGAATGAAGTGATTATTACAGTCAGAGATTTTTACCAGCTGTGACTGCATGTGGCTCATATTGTTTTCACCTCCCAAAGTCTGTGTGTGTGTCATTGGATATACCTACTGTAGAGGGAACCACCACATATTTCACTTTTGAACATCACCGTAAAGTTGTCTAAATACTACAGGTATGATTCAGATAATATTAGATCATTTTCAGATATTTAAGTGATGACTTTATGGAAGAGGTCTGCTGATGGTTTGTGTTATTGTGACTCTCTGGCACAGTAATACACAGCAGTGTCTTCAGGCTGCACATTCTGTCCGTTTAGTCACTGTGTTGCTGGAAGAGTCTAAGTCGATACTGAACTTGTTCTTTAGTGAATCTTTGTAACATGTGGTGTATCCAACACCTCGTCTTCCAAAAAGAACAGATACACTGTTTATAGTATGAACCTCCAGACATCAGGAAGAGCCCCCCCACTCTGCCCCCCATCACCATGCTCAACAGCCCTGTGTCTGGATCCACCATATCCCAGGACCTGAAGTGGGAGTCCAACATGGACACCATCATTAAGAAGGCCCAGCAGAGGATGTACTTCCTGTACCAGCTGGAGGAGCTGCTGATCCACTTCTACACAGCCATCATCCAGTCTGTCCTCCGCACGTCCATCACTGTCTGGTTTGGATCTGCCACCAAAAAAGAGAGGAGCAGACTACAACGGACAGTCAGGACTGCAGAAAAGATCATCTGTGTTAACCTGCCCTCCATTCAGGACTTATACATTTCCAGAGTCAGGAAACATCACTGCAGATCCAGCAATGTTCAATCCAGAGTCGGATTCCTTGTATGTGTACACATACCTGGCAAAAAAGCTGATTCTGGTAACAGGCAGTGTGCTGTGATCATACTGTCAGTGTCTCTGCCTCAGTGAGACTCACAGGATCCAGCAGCAGCAGAGCTACAGAGAACATGGTTGGTATTGAAGGTGATCTGATGGGAGCTTCTCTTCTTCTGCTGCCACTGACAGCATGATATCAAGTCTTTATAGCAGATTGAGGACGTTCACTTTGCATAGAGAAGGACACTGACAGGCTATAAGTGAAAGATGAACTGTGTGTCACAATTACTCAATACTTGAAATTGTGTTATTTAAAAAACAACAAACTAACAATCAAACAGGTAAATGTTTACTAATATTCTGCTTGGACAAGAGAATCGTCTTCAGCTACAGACTCATACCCCCAAAGTGTTTCACTGAGCTGCACAGGAGCTTATTCCTGTGTAGGTCATCAAGTAGTTAAACTCATCCCCACTTGGTCACAGTATGGACATCTGTGGACTGGGAGGCTGCTGAGGTCTTGCTGGTTTTGCTAATTGGACTTTATTACATTTTCTGTAACTTCTGGGACAGTGGTCTGGCCACCATACTGGTAACATGCTGACTGTTGTCATACAAAGAATAATTAATTGTGTATTGTGTTTTAGGTGTAGGTAAATTGTTTTCATAAAAAATGTAGCAAATAATGTGGAACATTTTATTTATTTTTTTTACCGAAATGTACGTTTTTGTATCACATGCATGATATCACTCAATGTCATTACAAAGATACATCGAAAAAATTTTACCACACTAATACAGAATTGTATGAAACATTGCTTTAAAGGACAAACAACAAAAATGTATTTTTTTCCCTTAAAAATAAAGAATTATACAGTGAGGAAAATAAGTATTTGAACACCCTGCTATTTTGCAAGTTCTCCCACTTAGAAATCATGGAGGGGTCTGAAATTGTCATCGTAGGTGCATGTCCACTGTGAGAGACATAATCTAAAAAAGAAAAATCCAGAAATCACAATGTATGATTTTTAACTATTTATTTGTATGATACAGCTGCAAATAAGTATTTGAACACCTGAGAAAATCAATGTTAATATTTGGTACAGTAGCCTTTGTTTACAATTACAGAGGTCAAACGTTTCCTGTAGTTTTTCACCAGGTTTGCACACACTGCAGGAGGGATTTTGGCCCACTCCTCCACACAGATCTTCTCTAGATCAGTCAGGTTTCTGGCCTGTCGCTGAGAAACACGGAGTTTGAGCTCCCTCCAAAGATTCTCTATTGGGTTTAGGTCTGGAGACTGGCTAGGCCACGCCAGAACCTTGATATGCTTCTTACAGAGCCACTCCTTGGTTATCCTGGCTGTGTGCTTCGGGTCATTGTCATGTTGGAAGACCCGGCCTCGACCCATCTTCAATGCTCTAACTGAGGGAAGGAGGTTGTTCCCCAAAATCTCGCAATACATGGCCCCGGTCATCCTCTCCTTAATACAGTGCAGTCGCCCTGTCCCATGTGCAGAAAAACACCCCCAAAGCATGATGCTACCACCCCCATGCTTCACAGTAGGGATGGTGTTCTTGGGATGGTACTCATCATTCTTCTTCCTCCAAACACACGGTTAGTGGAATTATGACCAAAAAGTTCTATTTTGGTCTCATCTGACCACATGACTTTCTCCCATGACTCCTCTGGATCATCCAAATGGTCATTGGAAAACTGAAGACGGGCCTTGACATGTGCTGGTTTAAGCAGGGGAACCTTCCGTGCCATGCATGATTTCAAACCATGACGTCTTAGTGTATTACCAACAGTAACCTTGGAAACGGTGGACCCAGCTCTTTTCAGGTCATTGACCAGCTCCTCCCGTGTAGTTCTGGGCTGATTTCTCACCTTTCTTAGGATCACTGAGAGCCCACGAGGTGAGATCTTGCATGGAGCCCCAGTCCGAGGGAGATTGACAGTCATGTTTAGCTTCTTCCATTTTCTAATGATTGCTCCAACAGTGGACCTTTTTTCACCAAGCTGCTTGGCAATTTCCCCGTAGCCCTTTCCAGCCTTGTGGAGGTGTACAATTTTGTCTCTAGTGTCTTTGGACAGCTCTTTGATCTTGGCCATGTTAGTAGTTGGATTCTTACTGATTGTATGGGGTGGACAGGTTTCTTTATGCAGCTAACGACCTCAAACAGGTGCATCTAATTTAGGATAATAAATGGAGTGGAGGTGGACATTTTGAAGGCAGACTAACAGGTCTTTGAGAGTCAGAATTCTAGCTGATAGACAGGTGTTCAAATACTTATTTGCAGCTGTATCATACAAATAAATAGTTAAAAAATCATACATTGTGATTTCTGGATTATTTTTTTTTGATTATGTCTCTCACAGTGGACATGCACCTGCGATGACAATTTCAGACCCCTCCATGATTTCTGAGTGGGAGAACTTGCAAAATAGCAGGGTGTTCAAATACTTATTTTCCTCACTGTATTTTATTTGTTTGTATAGGTTGGAACTTTAATATTCAAACAGTCACTACTCAGTATTTTCATCAGTAACAGTATTATTTATTTATTGTTTATTTTTATTTGGGACCAATACATCTAACATAGATAAACTGAAAACAGCAATCTAATGTGTCTACCATAGTATTTTTAGCAGTTGCTTATTTGCAACACCTGGCCCTAGAAGGGCTTTTAAAGAAAAATGAACATTAGAACATTAGAAGAAACATTAAAACAGTGATGAAAGAAAAAATAAAATACAATACATTACAGTATAACACAAGATAAAATGAGGTAAAATGAGTAAATAAAAATGCTATGAAACACATGTAATGCTAACTACTGTAGACTAGATGTGAGTACACGTTTGTTGCTGAACTAACCAGGACTTGGCCTCTCTTTTAAAAGTGGTGAAGTTTGCAGCAGTTTTCAAGTGTTTAGGTAGCAAGTTCCAACACTTTGCTTCTTTCACAGAGCAAAAGAAGTTTTGCAAAATGAAACTTTACAATCGCCACTTGAAGCTGCTCTGGTGGATCTGCTGCTACTCTGTAGTCTCTTAATGTACTTACAGAGGAGCAAGTCCATTTAAACATTTAAATACAAGCTTTACATAATGAAAATCAATAAAGTTTGCAAAACTTAAAATCTTGTAGGCTATTTGCTTAAAATGCGACAGTGATGGTACCCAACTTGCTTTTTGTTTTTTGTTTTTTGCTTTGAGTTTTCAAGGCTTGATTGTAAAGACACTATAGATTTAATCACAGACTGATTGGCCTGAGACCAGGTAGTTAAACCATAAGACAGATGAGAAAGTATCATTGAATTTAAAAACATCAAGGCGCAATCAAATGGCAAGCATTTTCTTATCATCTTAAAACAGGTAAGGTTAGCCTTAATCGTTTCGCAAATCTTTTTAGTGTGACTTTTAAAGTTTAACTGGGAGTCTAAAATTATCCCCGGATACCTCACTTCTGGTACTTGTTCAATAAGCTCACCTTTCATTTTAACATTCAGGGATTCGGTTTTTAGATAGCTTTTTAACAAAAAAACAGAGAGACTTTGTTTTCTTGGTGTTTAGTGTCAAACAGGAGGGTTCAAGCCAAACTGACAAGGTTTTGGTTAGCTTATTTGCAACATCATCACAGGTTTTGCGAGATACATGGATGACTGTATCGTCAGCATACATCTGAAGACCTATATCAGGTTGCTGACTCTGGAGTAATTATGTCTGAAACCAAACTGCAGAGGGTCTCCAGCACTTTAGACAGAACTGTAAGAAGACTTATTGGCCGATAGTTGCTAACTACTTCAGCATTCCTGGATTTTAAAATAGGCATTACCAAGGCATTTTTCCATCCATCTGGGAATTGTCCAGTTTTGATGGAGATATTAATAAGGTGAGTAAGTGGCTGAACCAGAATACTACTATATTTTTTTAAGAATACAGTATCTAAATTACATGTCCTTAGAAAAAGTAGTGTTTAAATTCTCAATATCTTTCAAAACGATTGGTCAACCTCTCTGCTCTGAAATCAGTTGACATCACCTTCATTAGGAGCCATGACATTTGCTTTAGTATTAATATGGGGGAAGCTTATGGCAAGATCTTTAACGGATTGAATAATATAAAAAACAAATCATAAAATTCATTATCAACTTGACCATGATTAGAGATAATGTCTTTCCCGACTTTAAGTTAATATTTTTGGGTGATATTTACTTTTGGTTTTATTAGACTATTTTTATTTGTTTTGTTTTTTTATTTTGTTTATTTTATTAGACTATTTAATTGTTTCCAAATTATATTACCAATTCCTTTTGCTTCTGATAAAACTCGAATATAATAATTTGCTTTTGAGAGTAACAATCAGTATTGTGAAAAAAAAACAACAAATAACACTGAATATTGACAGTAGTGGTGGTAAATAGAGGAAGTAGTTTTTGTACAGCTCTCCTGTTGCTGTCTCTCACTGTGTCTGTCTGGCACAGTAATACACAGCAGTGTCTTCAGGCTGCACATTCTGTCCGTTTAGAGTCACTCTGTTGCTGGAAGAGTCTAAGTCGATACTGAACTTGTTTTTTAGTGAATCCTTGAAGTAAGAGCCTCCTGTATATTTCATTCCAATCCACTCCAGTCCTTTCCCTGCAGGCTGTCTGATCCAAGCTGTGAAGTAGCTGCCAACAGAATAAGAGACCTGACAGGTGATGGTCAGACGTTGACCTGGCTGCACAGTCACAGAGGCTGGCTGTGTCAACTGTTCACACTTCACACCTGTTAAAAAAGAAAATGTTTTGTAACAAATGATCAAGTTATACTGCAAAAGAAGACTGCTGACTTTGACAAATCCAGAGAGACTCACATCCAGATGCCAACAGCAGCAGCAGAGCTACAGAAAACATGGTTTATGTTGAAAGTGACGTGCTGTGAACTCCACTGACAGCCTGATGGGAAGTTTTTATAGCTGAGTAACAAGGAAGGTCACTGAGTTTGCATAGAATCAAATACATGCAACAAGCATCAATGTTGGTCTAACTGGAGCCAATAGAAGAGTCTGTTTACTGTTATTATATCTGCAGAGTGAAAACATGCCTGGAAATCACCTCTGCTTTACGTATATTTTCATTATAACTATTCTTAATGTAAATATTAACATGAATCATGGATAATGGAAAACTTATTCATTAAAATAATATTGCTGCAAACACAAATACAGTGACAGCAGCCAGGATCATGTAGATGGTATAAAAACTTAAGTATGATGCTGCTGGTTTGAAGGTTTGCATAAAAGACGATGATGAATAATTTCATGATGAATAACTAAAGTAGTTCACGCATTTATATGTTACTTTCTGTGATTATACCTACATTTTACATCTATCTGTGTCTGATTATGTCAGAAAGAAAACTGTCTTAATCAAATATCATGCTATGTGGTTAATTGTTGCCGGGGTGTTTTGGTTTGTTGTGTAAAAAAAAAATGTAAATGTGCTGTCGTGCTTTTCTGTTCAAAATGTGCTGAATCAAGTTAACACATGACTTTTGTTTAGAGTAGAAAAGTATCAACTATCACAGTATCCAGTGTACATGAGCAGCAGGAGTGTTAAGCTTTAGTTCAGTCCAGAGTTCAAGTGTCAGTTAAGATCAATGAGAACAGCAGATCTGAGTGTCTCCTTTTAGAAACTTGACACTGACTGCCTTCTAGTGATTTTGTGAAAGAATCTGCAATATTTTTTGTCACTCTCATATTATGACTCACTTTAGATTCCACATAATTTACAAACATTAATGTATCTGTAAGTGATGCAGACGCATCATTATTTAGTAACCACTATCCATGAGCAAAATTTATAAATGAACATCAGATTTGATTAGAATATAATGAAGGCTCTAGGCTTTGCTTGATCAGCCAACAGCTTTTTGTGTGGGAGTATAATGAAGAGACACACGATAAAGTTTTTTACAAATTTAATAACAAACTGGCCACAAAACCATCAAGTTCTTAAAATAACTTCAGCACAGAGAAAGCAACACAAAAATAAAATCGCAACAGTTTGGAAGGTTATTAAAACATTTCCAGTCGACAAGAGCTGCAGATCAGCTGCAGCACTCAAGTCTGTGTCCGCCTGAGCACAGAGGAACATTATATTCAAGGAGCTTTTTTACCTGCTGTAATCAGCTGTTCCGCTTCGGGTCTGTGTAAAAACTTAAAACAACAACTCTCGACCCAGTATTTAGCGTAACTCCATCAGCTGTTCACTGTAAACACACCGGTGTAAGTTGGCTGCTATTTCCGAGCAATAAATTACTGACATCAGGCAGACATCGGCGAGACTTGTGATGTATCGCAAACAACGGTGGAAAACAGAGGAGCAGTCATAGAAAAACAGCCGACATGCTGGATTTAAAGCCAGTAGCCTCTATGTCCCTCCACCCAGGCAGTTCACAAGATCAGAGTCCTGAGAGTTCCAGTAATTAGTCCAATTAAGTTAAAAAGTGGGTGTTAATGCCTTTGTTTCTGATTATTGTGTGCATCCATTGAAAGTACGTAAGTCTCATATTATTAAAGTTTGTGTATAATGTCCCCTTTTTTGCTAAATCTTGCTCTTGTTCACTTCAGCTACTGTTGGTCATACCATATAAGCCCAATTCAGACCAAAAGCACACACATACCACTATCTGGACTATTTTTTGACTTGACCCGTCACTTCAGTAGTGGGTGGTGATTTCCTGAAACCACTTGTGAGAAGCCACAGTCAGCTCATCTCTTTATTTCAATCTTTTTGTGTGTGTGTTTTTTTCTATTTGTTTAATGTTCAGTAATAAGATTCCTCAGGAACAGTTTACATGACCTTGTGAAAAAACAAATGTAATGTAACATAATATAAGTGCTATAAAAATAAAAAAAAACATGTAATTAGGCTCTAACAGCTCAAAGAAGAGCACTGTGGGTTTTTGTACAGCTGCTCCACCAACTCCAGTCACTGTGAGTCTCGAGCACAATAATAAACAGCAGAATCTTCAGTCTTCAGACTGTTCATCTGCAGATACAGCTGCTGTCTGCTGTTGTCTCTGGAGATGGTAAACCGGCCTTGAACTGACTGAGAGTAGGATTTGCTGCTACCATCGGTATTAGTCCAGGCAACCCACTCCAGTCCTTTTCCAGGAGCCTGTCTGACCCAGTTCATCCAGGAGCTGCTGAATGTGAATCCAGAGGCTGTACAGGTCAATTTGTGGGATTCTCCAGGCCTTTTAACCACTGGTTCAGATTCTGTCAGAGTTTGACCTTCAACACCTGTTGAGAGGATAGAAAACACCAAAGGAAATGAGCTGGTAATACAGATATAATCTATGTAAAAGTTCAGATAATATCTTCACCTGCCCAGCAGACAGTTAAAAGCAGCAGTCCTGTCCTATAGTCCATCATGTTAAACTGTGTGTCCACTGTTCTCTGTCATCCTCTCTGCAGTCAGATAAGTAGAGGTGGAAGACATCTGAGTTTTGCATTGACTCCTCCTCACAGTGTGGAACTGGATTTGACTTGGATCTCAGTTATTGTTTGGCAAAACCAGAGAATCAATGTTTACTGTACATACTGATTCCTGCAAGAGTTTTATGTTTCAGTATTTATTTGTGCAATACATTGATAAACACATTCTTTAAGTTGTTTATTACACACAGTCTACAACATGTGAAGCGTTTGACAATAATTTATCACTAAATTATATTTTTATTTATTCGAATAGTTTAACAGCTTAACAAATATTTTTTATTATGTTATAATATTGACTTTCTCACAAAGTGTTCATAAGTAAAACAATTTTCAGGAAATCAGAGATTTTGGAGATACAATGTTGATACAAAAGGACTAAAATCTGTCAGAAAAGGAAGTGTGCAGGACTCAGTGGGTTAAAAACAGACAGACACACCAACAACATAAATATATCAGTGGATACACCAGCAAGAATAAAAATAAGAAAACGTTTGATTATATTACAAGACATTGTCCAGTCACACATAAATTCTGTTTTGTTATGTAAAATAAAGTTTGTCATCCTTCCTACAGTCACATTAGTGAAGTTGTAAAACAGTTAGGTTTTGCATTAACACTAAATTTAAAACCTTCCTCAATAAGAATTTCCCTCAAAAGTGGAATTGTGTGTTTTATCAAGTGATAAACAACAATATTAAACATACTCGTAAACTATTATGACAAAAAATCTTGACTTTGCAAAAAAAGGTGAGATTGTTTTTACCCATCTTAATATGACTGCAGGCATAAAATGAAAGTGATATTCATATTACAATGGAGAAAATTCTTACACAAACGGTTCACTTGTAACAACAGGAAGAAAAATAATATTACTATTAATTAGTACTAATGAAAGCCAGACAGGGAAGATTTGTTTTGGAAAATGCCTCCACTGTATATTTAATACAATTTTATTTTACACAAAACATTTTATGTTCCTTTTACCTTTTTCATTGCTAAATATGTCTGTTTCTCCCTGTAACAGTGAGCTGGTGTTGAAGTCATTATTGGTCTGAGGGCTCCTCCTCTGGTGGATTCATGTTACAAGTGTTCAGGCACTGAGGGGTTTTTGTTCCGATGCACAGTCACAGAGGCTGGCTGTGTCAACTGTTCACACTTCACACCTGTGGAGGACAGTGAACAGTGAACTATCAGTGTGCTGTGATCATACTGTCAGTGACTCACAGGATCCAGCAGCAGCAGCAGAGCTACACAGGACATGGTTGGTATTGAAAATGATCTGAGCTTCTCTTCTTCTGCTGCAACTCACAGCATGATATCAAGTCTTTATAGCAGACTGTGAGGAAGTTCACTTTGCATTGAGAAGAACACAGACGGGCTAAAGATCAACTGTTGCAGCTTGAAATTGTCATGTGAACATTTATTTGGCAAATGAAAAGTTATGTATTTATGATTTCATTTTTTCAACAACAAAAATTCTAACAACTCAGTTGAAAACATTCACATTTAGATTATTTACGGCTTCCTGTTTCAACAACATACTGTGCAATAGGTTATATGAGAACACTGGAGCTGCATAAAAAGGAATGTTTCTCTGAGTGCATTGATGATGTTGAAGTAAAGTTAATTTATTTTAAGATGAAATACAAAATTTAACTTGTTTTGACATTTTTTCTTCAGCTTTGTTATTATTTGTGTCACTGTGGCTCTCGCTGATCATGCTTTTTAAACCATAACCTGACTTTGTGGAATAAGCTGGTGTCTTTTGTGCTGTGTGCTATAGACAGGACCTTCTTACTGTATTGATGTATGTTTTGTAACAAAATTTTCACTAATTCTGCTTCTACATTTTCCTTTGCTGGTGTTTTTGATGATGCCTTGCTGTGCTCATTCTGCTCCCAGAGTGCACGTACCTGCTTACACACACATGTGCTACTGTTACTGCCTCCGGGCAGCTAGACACAGAGAGGACCACACACTCTCAGAGCTATGGAGTTTCAGCGTTGTGATCTTAACTTTACACTATAAAATAACTCTTTAAATGATGACAAGAGCTATAGAGTTTTAACATTGTGAACTTTACACTCTGAAATAATACTTTAAACAATGACAATGTAGACCACCTTCGCTCTAGTAATTAATGATAACAATTTAGGCTATAATGCTCTAAAATAATTCTCAACAGCTGTTAACAACCAAGCGACGCGCACAGGTACGCTCTTGGAGTGTTGCAGTTGAGCACAATCCCAAGATACTCCGCTCACTGCAGCAGCTGGGGGAAGCTCTCTTCCAAATTGATCGCAACCCCAGGCTTTTGAGGTGCAAAATCAACTGGGCTGTGTGGAGATCACTCAAGGCTTCAATCTCTCCATGACCATGAGGTTGTGAGTAGAAAGGAAACCTCACGCCCTTCTCGTGCAAAGATTGCAGTGCGATGCATCTGCTGAGTGTGTGGGGGGCTAGCGAGTAGTTGACGGGTAGCCTATTGTATTTGTAGGCTGCCCCCTGAGAGGAGAAGCCTAAAAATTCCCTGTTAGTGTGTCACCTCAACATGAAATAGGCATCTTTCAGGTCGATGATGGTGAACCAGTTGCCGGGCTGCACTGGCTCCAGCATTTTCTTGATCATTAGCATGTGGAAACGCCCTCTTGTCCATTATGCTGGTTCAGGTGGCAGAGATCCAGAACGATGTCGAACGGGCTATAGTGTCCCTGAATGCACCAGGGCCGGTTGCTCCGAGTGAAGCTGAGTTAGGACAGGGCATCCTCCTCTCCACTGCTGCTGGGAGAATGAGCCGCTGTTCACTGTGATAAAGTGCCACGGGCTGCACCGCTGGAAGAGACGTGTTGCCCGAACGCTGCTCTCGGTTGAGCATATGTTGACAATGTGGTTGTGTGTTTTAGGAACACACACACTGTCAATAAGCTAGCAGTGTTCCCGTGGACACTGTCGTCAGTGCACGAGGAACGCAAAGTTAGCTCGCATTGCTGCATTGTGTCACCGTCATGGCAGCAGCCCTTCATTTGGCTGCCAGGAGATGTAGGCAACCCGATGCGCGGGCCGGATAGCCGGCTAGCAAGGAGGAAGCCCAGGTCCTACTACCGTCTCACTCGGATGCCACCAGGAGAGCGACATGGGACATGGGCTTCTGTCCCAGTGGTTTGAATAGCGCAGCAAAGCCCTAGCCCTCCCACTGTCTCTCTCGAGCTTAGCAAGGAGAGCAGTGTGGGCCGTAGGTCGGATCATTAATTTAGCATCAGTGAACGTGCAGTTTTGTGGAGACTGAAGTGCGTTACACACCGAGCCGAATCAGTTGAACATTCACAGCATTTTCAATGTGTACACAGCAGCACATGAAACACAAATGCATGCTGGTGTGCATCAGCCTCTGTCCCTCTGTCACCCTTTTTTTTTTTTTTTATAAATAATAAGGCTTAGACTTTTTCCAAGGGCTGCAATCGAAAAGGCCGTTGTGTCTTTGAACGCACCAGGCATTGTTTTACTTGTGGTGCTTGTGTAAAAGTATGGTGTAAGGCTTTTGAGAATGTGGAAACCGTTTTTTGACTAAAACATGTTTATTACATTCCTCAAAGAGCTAAGTTAACTTTCTCTCATCACAGAGCTAACGTTAACTCCTGGGGTGAGGCTAACAGTTTGCCCTGCGGCCTTGTGTTCACGAAGCCACTGTTCTAACATGTGCTGCTTGTGTGTACACTGTGGTGATGCTTGTGAATGTTAAACTGTTTATTAGAAACACATTACATTCTTAAAAGTACTAATTCCCCACCACCAACACCATCCCATTGAGCTAGCCGTGTTGAGTGCTCACCGACGCTAAGCTAACGGTTTGCCCTGTGACCCACGCCGCTCTCCCAGTCAGAACCAAGTGAGAGGGTGGGTGAGGCCCGGGCGTCCACTTCGCTAGCCTGACCGCCGAGTCCGTGTAGCCATAATGGTCCACTTCCACGACGTGACAGCCGAGAAACGAGCTGTTCTTACCGTGGAAACTGGGCAATGCAGCAATGTAGTGTGCATGGTGTTCTTGTCTAGATTGGTTCCTGTTGTTGATTACCTGATGTGTTTCAACTGTGCTTCCCTCCCTGCTCATTTGCCTGTGTATATAGTGCCCTCAGTGGTGTTTAGTGTTTGTGACGTCCTCGTCTGTGTGGAGTGTTGTATCTCACACAGGCTCTGCCCTCTACTGGACTCTATGGGTACTACCTCTTCCAATCACATGCACGCATGCACTTGCCCACTGAAATTTTATCGTGCATGTAGCCGACCAATAGAACGTTGCTACCGATACTTGCATGACGTATAAATAGCAGTGTCCCTACTGCCTCAGCATCCTTTTTTCTTCAGCAAACGGCAAACTACTCACTGAATTCACCACCTCCAGGCATGGGTCACCTCGCCCGGGTGCATAGATAATTTTCTAGAAGTGGCTTAGTTAGTGTCATCTGACTTTATATCTTCTACTGCCACCTGTAGGTCTTTGTAAACAAATGTTCTGAGGAGTTTCTGTAAAGCCTCTCTGCTTCCTTTAACCAGTGTGTGTCTCTGGCACAGTAATACACAGCAGAGTCTTCTGTCTTTAAGTTGGACAGTCTCAGATGCACCAGAGAAAGATTCATTGATTTATTGATTAATATGTTTTTGTTCATTTAAGTGAGTCTCTTAAAGGTTTCAGTCTTCAAATTGTGGCTGTTTAAAACCACAGCTACACAGAAAAACTTGGAGTCTCTCCCCTGTGGTCAAAGGTCCAGGCTCAACAGGTACCTTGTACAGGTCCCATGTAGAGGAGGTTAAGGGGAACTATCTGCACCATGGTGGCCATTAAGCCCAGGAGGAAAATGCAGAGCCCCCAGTTGACCTGAATGTAGCTGGAACTGGCAGAGGCAAGCTTTGAGGACTAGCTGTCTCTTGTGGGTCAGGACTAGGGTAGCCCTCCTGGAATCCAGAAGCATGTCCAGAAATATTAATTAATTAATATAACTGGAAGGGCTGGAGCTTGCTCTTTTTGTCGTTCACCAACAGTCCCAGAATCTGAATGTGCTCCAAGGGAACTACAACACTCAGCAAGCAAACTATAAGAAAAGGTAAAAAATATAGAAACAATGAAGGTTCTTTTCAGGTTCATTTTAAAAATTGGCCTCAGTGTGTATAGCATGAACATATTATTGTAGGCTTGGTTTGAGATTGTCTACTAAAGTTCTTCTTCTTTTTCTTTCTAAGTTTTGTCAAACTGCATTTTATTAACGTGTTTCGAGGGAAACTCTGACATCCAACAAGTTTTCTGTTGCGTGTTCTTACTTTTTGGGCTTTTTTTTTGTGAACAAACCGCAAGTACAAGATTATTAATAAGGAACTAAAATTTGTAAAATTCAGATGCATGAATCAAATAATTGAATGAGTTCAACAAACAAGAGACTATGTTATTTACGTGTTTGGTTATTGTTGTAGGTTAATGATGGTTTTCTCAGTTTACTGATTGTACATAAAACAAAAATAAAAATAAGGTTGGTAGGTTTTTGTAAAGCTGCTCAACCAACAGTCACTGTGGCTGTCGAGCACAATAATAAACAGCAGAATCTTCAGTCTTCAGACTGTTCATCTGCAGATACAGCTGCTGTCTGCTGTTGTCTCTGGAGACGGTAAACCGGCCTTGAACTGACTGAGAGTAGTATTTGCCGCTACTGTCACCATAGATTATAGCAACCCACTCCAGTCCTTTTCCAGGAGCCTGTCTGATCCAGTGCATCCAGTAGCTGCTGAATGTGAATCCAGAGGCTGTACAGGTCAATCTGTGGGATTCTCCAGGCCTTTTAACCACTGGTTCAGATTCTGTCAGAGTCTGACCATCAACACCTGTTAAGAGGAGAAAAATGGATCAAAAGAAATAAGCTGGTAACACAAATATAATCTATATTAAAAATCTGCCCAGCAGACAGTTAAAAGCAGCAGTCCTGTCCTATAGTCCATCATGTTAAACTGTGTGTCCACTGTTCTCTGTCATCCTCTCTGCAGTCAGATAAGTAGAGGTGGAAGACATCTGAGTTTTGCATTGACTCCTCCTCACAGGGAGGAACTGGATTTGACTTGGATCTCAGTTGCTGTTTAGTAAAACTGGAGAATAAATATTTACGTGTAAATCACTCATTAATCCAAGAGGACAAATCCTGTTTATTATGTTGATTTTCTCATAAATTGTTTATCTGAAAACATTTTCAACACATCAGGGAAAGAAAACCCCAGTAGGAATCACAATGAATGAATCAATATAAAATATTAATGCCTAAATGTTTTGTACTGACAACAATTCAAGTCAAGTTATTTCCATACATAAACATCTCCTGCTTTCCTACAGAGCGTGATAAAGTGTTGGGGCTACTTATTAGTTTATTAGTTATTAAACACAGAATAAATTTGAGAAGGAGAGATCTGCTAGAATTTTCTTTTTTAACAATAACCATGTCCCTCTGAATAATTCAGTCAAATACTGTTATGATGCGTAAAACAGAAGTTGCAATGAAATGTAAAAGGTTTGTCCTCCTCTCTGATCAGTGAAGGTGAGTTTTGCACTGACTCATCCTCACAGGGAGGAAAGAGTTTGGTCTTTTGATTGTTGGATGTGAAAAACAGTAATGTACGAGTTGCAACACAAGCAAAAGAAATTAGATTTAAGCACTCTAAATTTGAAACTGGCGTAAAATGAATTTTCTTTAAAAGTTGAATTTTATCTTTTATGAAGTGGTCAAGTTTTATCGGAGTATCGTCCAACAAATTACAACTTTAAAGATACTCACAACTGAATTTTTATGAAAAATTTTTTTTTTCAAAACATGAGATTACATTATGTTCTTCATCTTAATCAAACTTCAGTTCCACAAAGTAATTTTATATTACAGTAAATAAAAATCTGACACACACACATCATTCACTTCCAGAAAATAAGAATCATTTGATTAATATCAAATAGTAATTCAGCTTTTATATTTTATTCAAACAGGTCAAACTGAACATGGAGAGAGGCTGATCATTAATGGAATGTGTCTTGTTTTATGAAAAAAAAAGTTGCAACAAGTGATATAAAGAAGGAAATATTCATGTTCAATTCTATGAGATGAAGAGCTTTTGTGTTTCTGCAGAGGAACACATGTTGGTAGTGTCAGGAAATTATGAATGTAAAGACACGTTAACGGCTAAATCTAATGTCGTGGCGTCTGACAGAGCCAGGGAGGCTTGTTGGCATCGCATTGAGTAAATTTGTAGCCTAATTATTTTCACATTGTTTGTATTGTAGATCAAATCTCTATTAGCCTATATATTTTATGGGCTCTTCTTTTATGTGTAATATGATTAAAATGTAAAGGTACAATTGCACATAAAGTCCATTGTAATAGAAAAAAATGAGCCTGCGGAGAGGGGTAATAATCCAAGACAGAATTTAATTTCCAAGATTAATCTACAAGTAAAAAATATTCTCTGACATTATAGTCACACATTTATGAGAGAAATTTCACTTTGCAAGTCTGCAACATCACACACGTCTGTTGTGTATTATGCATACACTGGAAAGTTATATTAAACTTTGCAATCAGATTTAGCAGTGAAGAAATTCTCCTGAGTTTAGCCCACAATCACTATCATGCACCTTAGAGACTTTGCCTTGGATTGGGCATATTCAGAAGAAAACAGGGTGTGGAACAAATCGAGATGAAATCTAAACATATTTTATGAAGTGGTGTGTATTAATGTCCTACTTCTCATCATTAACACTGAGTTCAGATGTGGTGTGTAGTCCACGTGCAGGGTAACCTCGAGTTAACCACGAACAAAACCTGCTCGAAGCAGTTTAGAGATGCAGCGTAAATTGCCAGGGCAACAGACCTTGGTTAACACCTACCCACCTTTCATAGTACGGGTTAACGGGGAAGTTACACCCGACGTCACAAACTACTTATTACTCCTGAAGTTACCTGGATAAGCCAGTTACCACGCTTTGTACTACAGGCCACAGGTCTACTGATGGTTTGTGTTATTGTGGATCTCTGGCACAGTAATACACAGCAGTATCTTCAGGTTGCACATTCTGTCAGTTCAGAGTCACTCTGTTGCTGGAAGAGTCTAAGTCGATACTGAACTTGCTCTTTAGGGAATCTTTACTTTGTGATGTATCCAACAGCTCCACTTCCAATCCACTCCAGTCCTTTCCCTTACTGTTTTATTTATTTTATTTTGTTTTTTAACGTACACAGACACACTTACTGTTTTATTTATTTATTCTATTTGAATTTTTAATATATATATATTTTAACACACACGCTTACTGTTTTATTTATTTATTTTATTTTTAATATGTTTTAATTTTTTATCACAAACACACGATTACTTTAATTACTTTGATAACTTTACGCTTTAATTACTTGTTTAATGAAATGTATGGGGTTGATTGATGTTGTAGCATGTCTACATTGACGTAATAAATGTATGAGAATTAATACCCAATAATGAATTTCAATATTCAGAAAATATTAATCCATAAATCTCTCGTTTCTGGGCACCACCCGATATTCCGTTTGCCCAGGGTCTCGGGACTCCCTGAGCATGGCTAATAATTAGACAATTATTCACTACTGATCAGTTAGTTAACAATCTCTCAATTATCTTAAATCAATCAGTCAATCTCATATCGAAGGGGTAAATTCTCTTGGCAGGGACTCGGAGACAGGCAAGACACACACAATTCCTTGATTACAGTCGAATTTATTAACTAATTAAGGTGAATATAAAAATGCGGTTAAAATATACATCCCAGAAATAAACAATGGCTAACAATGAGAATATAGGGTTCTATTGTTGGGAGAATTTGACTCATACGGCAGCTAATGAATGCAATTAGAAGATAACTCGGTTAAATTTGTCTAGGAGTTTCAAGGATTAAATATTCTGGACTAACCAACTATTGGACATCACTGATCACAGAGTGCAGGGTTTTGGTCTTACTGCATGTGGCTTCTCCCAGCCGGGTGTTGGTCAATGGCCTCACACTGGCTGAGATCCATGCGTTCTCGGTTAGGACAGCTTAAAGCTGTCAGCCAGTCGCTTTCTCTGCCAGGGAATTGCTCCGGAGGTCCGTCTTTTGTCGACTTTAATGGAGAAACTCACAGTGGGGCCCAACCCTGGTGCGGGTCAAAGGTTTGGTCGTCCTTTGTTACTGCTGGCGGGCCACGTGGCTGGGTCCGAGGAGGGGTCAGGGAAGTTAGCTCGTCAGATAAGGCTTAAAAACAACTTAGTCGTTCTTGAATTAAAACTAGTGTACTAGTGTAACTTAACGGTCCAATAACTTTTAACATACAAAAGAAAAGGAAAGAAAAATAAGCAAGTAAAGTTGCTGGAACGAGGTAGAGCTGAGGTCGCGGTGCTTCGCGTGTGTCGCTTCGAACGAACAAAGGGGCTTTCGTTGCACTGGGCCGACGGGGCGCGCTGGGCACGTGCCTACGCGCAGTTGGAGAGTCAGGAACAAGCCAGCAGACAAGAGGGAAGAGAGTGAACCAGCGCGTGTGTCGCTGTTTTGTCGGTTGGGGCGTGGTTCCCAGAGGGCAGTCCTTTGTTTCCCCGAGGGGGCTTTGTTTCCGGTTTCCCGAGGGACTGTCTTTCTTTAGACACATTAAAGTTAATCAAAAAAATAATAATATTGCCGCATATTGTAATCAAATATCTTCCCACAATCAAACCTCAATTGTCAAACAGTTTGATAACAGCATTTGATAACAGAAAAACAATTGTCAGAATTAGACCTTAAAAGGTTAGCATTTCAGAATGATATCAGAGGAGAGGAACTTAACTGGCTTTCATGGATATATTGGCTGTTACACGTTGTTAGAGAATATAAGCAAGACACACGAATGGCATCAGATTATGGACAGGTAAATACAGAGTGACACTTAAATGGCATTTCAGACGATGGCATGCAATACTTATTTGTCCACTTGGGGAGCTCTGGTTTCATAAGGATAGCTCTGATTAATCCTAAAACAATCTTCTCAGGAGCTGGGGAATTTAGTTATTTAACCTTAAATTCAAGGTGGCGAATTAATCGGGTATAGGATGACCTTTCTTTATCATCATTTCTAAAGGAAGAAAGTATTGTGGACAAGCATTGGTTACTGGTTTATGAAGGAATGTCATTAACCTTGCTGAAAATAAAAACACTGCCAAATTAACTTATTTAGATTCTTCTCAACAACAATTAACAACCACATGGTAACATAACTACTCAAATGTAGTGGAGAGACCTCGTCACTAACATTAAAGATTTAATTAAACAAGGTAATGCTTTGAGTTTTGAGGAGACAGCAGTCTTTGTTTACACAAAGGAGTTCAGGGCTGTCACTGGTGTCCTGGATTTTCTCACACCTGGGCGTGAAAAGAGAATAACTTGTGATGTGAGGTAATTAAACAGAGCAAGGACAGTTGCCATGGTTACACGTGTAGGGGGGCAGTTTAGGGTTTCCTGCCCTCTTTTGATAGGCTGTTTCAGGAGAACGCTAATGTCTGGTCAGTGTCTTTGTCATTTTAACAGTTACCGAGAGGCTTATCTCGGCTGTTGCCAAAGGTGGCCAGTTTTATGATCAACTGCCCAGGAATAGCACTTAGGGACCTTGCACCTTTTCCTTTGGAGTCACTCCAGTCACTGTGAGTGTCGAGCACAATAATAAACAGCAGAATCTTCAGTCTTCAGACTGTTCATCTGCAGATACAGCTGCTGTCTGCTGTTGTCTCTGGAGATGGTAAACCGGCCTTGAACTGACTGAGAGTAGTATTTGCTGCTCCCATCATAATAGATTAAAGCGACCCACTCCAATCCTTTTCCAGGAGCCTGTCTGACCCAGTGCATGTTGTAGTCGCTGAATGTGAATCCAGAGGCTGTACATGTCAATCTGTGGGATTCTCCAGGCCTTTTAACCACTGGTTCAGATTCTGTCAGAGTCTGACCATCAACACCTGCTAATCCAGAAAAGAAAACCATCACATGCAACAAACTGACACATTATAGGAAAACATTTAATAAAGATCATTGAAGATCTTCACCTGCCCAGCAGACAGTTAAAAGGAGCAGTCCTGTCCTATAGTCCATCATGTTAAACTGTGTGTCCACTGTTCTCTGACATCCTCTCTGCAGTCAGATAAGTAGAGGTGGAAGACATCTGAGTTTTGCATTGACTCCTCCTCACAGTGTGGAACTGGATTTGACTTGGATCTCAGTTACTGTTTGGTGAAACTGGAGAATCAGTGTTTACTGTACATGAGTCATTCCTACAAGAGTCCCTCTTTCATGTTTCAGTATAATTTGTGTAATACGTTGGCAAACACATTATTAAATTGGTTGCTTCATTAGAAGTCTGTATAATGTAACGACCTTGGCATCAGTTAATCGCTGTTTCAAATTTGCACACTTCTAGCATGCAGATGCTTATAAAGGCTCACAATTTTACTTTTTTGTTAGGACTTGTGTGTTTGACATTTGTCTTTACAATACTCTTTGTAACGTGAACTTGTGTACTGCTGTTATGACATGCAATCCCCAGTAACAAATTAAGTATGTAGATTATATGTCAGTCAGCCATTAAACTCATAACTCTTATTAGGGTTTGGTTTAGGGTTACACAGATTCATTCAAGAAGAAATAAAAACATTTTTTCATTTTACTTGTTTATATGTATTTAGTTTGCAAATGAATTTAACATTCTGCTTTGTGATAAATGTGAAAAAAAGTGATACTAAGCCAACTGAATCTTCCCAGTAGTTTTTGTATGACTCTCCTGTTAATGTGTTTCACTGTGTCTGTCTGGCACAGTAATACACAGCAGTGTCTTCAGGCTGCACATTCTGTCCGTTTAGAGTCACTCTGTTGCTGGAAGAGTCTAAGTCGATACTGAACTTGTTCTTTAGTGAATCTTTGTAGTATGAATATCCAGTATTTTTCATTCCAATCCACTCCAGTTCTTTCCCTGCAGGCTGTCTGATCCAAGCTGTGTAGTAGCTGCCCAAAGAATAAGAGACCTGACAGGTGATGGTCAGACGTTGACCTGGCTGCACAGTCACAGAGGCTGGCTGTGTCAACTGTTCACACTTCACACCAGTTTAAAAAGAAAATGTTTAGTAACAAATGATCAAGTTATACTGCAAAAGAAGAACTGCTGACTTTGACAAATCCAGAGAGACTCACATCCAGATGCCAACAACAGCAGCAGAGCTACAGAAAACATGGTTTATGTTGAAAGTGACGTGCTGTGAACTCCACTGACAGCCTGATGGGAAGTTTTTATAGCTGAGTAACAAGAAAGGTCACTGAGTTTGCATAGAATCAAACACCTGAAGCATCAATGTTGGTCTAACTGGAGCCAATAAAAGAGTCTGTTGACTGTTATTGTATCTGCAGAGTGAAAACATGCCTGGAAATCACCTCTGCTTTACATATGATGTTTTAATTTCATTGTACATTATTTCATTATAATTATTCTTAATAGAAATATTAACATGAATCATGGATAATGGAAAACATATTCATTAAAAAAAACACAAATACAGTGACAGCAGCCAGGATCATGTAGATGGTATAAAAAGTCTGATGCTGCTGGTTTGAAGGTTTGCAAGACGATGATGAATAATTTCAGTGTTTGCACATGTCAAAGACATCATTTCAAGAGGAATACAGCTGCTCAGGAACTGAAACCTGTGTGACTAAATGCAAAACAAACTAGAGTAGTTCACACATTTATGTGTTACTTTCTGTGATTATTCCTACATTTTACATTTATCTGTGTCTTAATCAAATATCATGCTATGTAGTTATTTGTCAGGATTTTTTAGGTTTGTTGTATAAAAAACAAAAATAAACTTAAATATGCTGTCGTGCTTTTCTGTTCAAAATGTGCTGAATCAAGTTAACACATGACTTTTGTTTAGAGTAGAAAAGTATCAACTATCACAGTATCCATTCTACATGTTAAGCTTTAACATGGGGCGGCTGTGGCTCAGGAGGTAGAGCGGGTTGTGTGTGAATGTTAGTATCTGTTTGAGCACTTAGGCTCAGTGTATAAATGGTGAATGCAGATGTAGTGTAAAAGCGCTTTGAGTGGTTGAAAAGACTAGAAAGGCCCTATACAAATAGGCAGCATTTACATTTACTTTAGTTCAGTTCAGGGTTCAAGTGTCAGTTAAGATCAATGAGAACAGCAGATCTGAGTGTCTCCTTTTAGAAACTTGACACTGACTGCCCTCCAGTGATTTTGTGAAAGAATCTGCAACATTTTGTGTCACTTTCATATTATGACTCACTTTAGATTCCACATAATTTACAAACATTAATGTATCTACAAAGTGATGCAGACGCATCATTATTTAGTAACCACTATCCATGAGCAAAATTTATAAATGAACAGCAGATTTGATTAGAATATAATGAAAAACTATAGGCTTTGCTTGAAGAGACACACAATAAAGTTTGTTACAAATTTAATAACAAACTGGATAAAAACCATCAAGTTCTTAAAATAACTTTAGCACAGAGAAAGCAACACAAACATTAAATCACGACAGTTATTAAAACATTTATCAATACACCTGTTTCGCATAAACATGTAGAGCGCGATATTTTAATCTGCTCAGTTTCTCATCCACCACAGCTGTGTTGTGGTTTTACACAAGCACAGCGCTGATTCGGCTAATAGCTAATTGTTACAAACAGGCTAAAGTTAAAGATTTCTGTCTTTAATAACTGTTTAGCTTAGTTTATCCCGTACATTAAAATATTACACATATAAACTCATATGCTGGCTGAACCAGCTCCTGTCTTTTTCCAGCAAAGAGCAGTATACCAAACACTCAACTAGTAGCTTCAGCAAATTGATATTTCTTGATTTCAAAGTCAAGAGTCACATTTTTTCATGAAAAATATTAATTCATATACAAAATTACTGAATGTTTATAAATTTTGCATTTTTCAATCCAGATCTTCAGTTTTGGGATGTATAGATGCTTGTGTAAAATAAGGTCTGTTGAATGTATTAGGCTAAAGCTGCATTATAACAGTGTGCCAGGTATATATTTATTCAAAATTTGAATAAAAAAGTATTGGATTGGACTTGCATTTGCAAAGAAGTCTAGCTCGGACAAAAATATACAGTCTATTTGGGACATCCCTAGTCTATAGGGAAAAACAATGAGCACAGTCTGCAGCAAAGTGTAAATATATATTATTGGTATTTTAGCCTTTTTTCTTATGTTTCACTACAGCAAACGCAAGACATCAATGTGGAGCAGACTGTATGTCTCAGATGTCTACCAGCTCTGCTGCAAGGAGACGACACAGAGCAGTTCTACACCTGCAAGGCTGATGTACACTTAACATGGTCAAGCAATAGTAGGTTAAGCATTTAATGAAATATTTATCAAAACCAACATTACGACGCTGCCTGCTTTGGTTGTTTGATAAACTGATCAAGAACAATATTTTGATTAGTGGTTGGCTGTGCATGCAGAGCCTGCTTGTAATATTTCCACTGTGTCTGCGTCTTATTACGTAATACCAGTTAACATCCCTCTGTGTTTATCTCTGCTGAAAATGCTAAAATGGGTTGCCAAATATACTTCGGCAGCTGTCAATATTCCTGGGCGTCCCAAGTATATGTGGGGAACACTATTTAAATTTTGTAAATATTACACTGTAAACCTATTTTATTTTCTTCCAACTGTGTCGTGATTGAGTGATACTGTAGTGTCATCTAAATTGGATTGTGATGGTCCTGGTCAACTACCTCTGGTCTTCTATGAGGAGTTTGCAGATGTTCTTCCCATCTTCATGTTTGTTTCCTCTGGGTGCTCTAATTGGCTCCCACCTAACTTAAAAACATGTATGCTGAAATGGCTCTAATGTTTAGTTATTTACACTTTTTGGTAACGCTAAATAATATAGCCATTTCTGGTACTAAGGTGTGTGTGTGTGTGTGTGTGTGTGTGTGTGTGTGTGTGTGTGTGAGTGATTTAATAAAAGTTGTATTTGTAAATTATTGGGCACATTTACCAGGATGGTGCAGACCAAGGTCCTACCACAGCGCAAGTCACTGCTGACGGCAAAGATGGTGCCATTCCATCTCTGTGAAATCAAGGTCTTCCTCCAGGATCAGCTTGTCTTTCACTGGACTGATTGTTAGCCTGATGTAGTACTGCATTTGTATGGCTGTATGTCCTCCAGCCTGAGTACTCAAAAGGCTTGATTTATAATTTTGAGTTCATCCATAAAATCCTGCTAAATGGGGATAGAGAAAAACTGAAACTACTGTTGTCCTTAAAACATAAAGCCAAAACTGTAAACTACAAAAGTAGTGTAAGAAACTTTTCTTACACTACTTTTGTAGTATACAGTACAATTGCAGAAATGTTGAAATGTTGTTTTGTGGAGAAGTGTAAGAGGCACTTACACACGTCAATGCAGTATCATTTTGGATTTTACAGTTTGCTAAATTAAAAAGATACACTTTAGACCATATTGTCTAGATGTTTTCTTACATAACCATGGATTTTGGATTTGGAGGTAGAGAAATCACGGGAGTTTGTATTAACAATACAGAGATGTGTACGTGATACCCAACATTTTAATGTTTGATATGTTTATTTTTATTTAGGGCAAGGTGCTTTTAAAAATGTCACTTTTTAAAAAAGTTAAGAAATATAACTTTTTAAAAGCACTGAATCTGTTGTAGTGTTTGGAGAATATGGGTGAAAATGGTTTGTACACTTTTACAGATTTTAGATTCCAAACAACCACCAACTGGTACAGTTGTCCTTTGTCTTTTGAAAAAAACATTAATAAACTTGATAACTTGTGTTACATATACTGGATATTCCCACCTAATATGACATAACTGACATAAATGACATGACATAATTTGATGTTATTAAAACACAAAATATTTTATCAATTGGTTGATGTGTTGAACTGACATAAATTTCCAGTCAGACGAGGTTCATGTGACAATTATTTTGTATCAGGAGTAACTTTTAAAGTATTTTTTTGCAAGTCGTTTTTTTACGTTGAGTAAGCAAATTGGGTTTTACAATACTGTATGTATGTATATGTGTATGAGTATACATACTCACACACATATACATACATACAACACTGAATTGAAATGCCACCATACCATGCAGCATGTAGGCCATATGAACATGAGGAATGTGGGCCACATCTGGGCCAGAATTAAAATTGACTGTGGCCCAGATTTGGGCAAGTTCTGGTTTATTTAGTTTGTTCTTGGTTGACATGCACATGTCAGATCTGACAAACAGGAGTGGACCGCCCAAGGGCCATCATTCCATGTATGTGGGCTGGCTGAAAGTGTCAGGTGTGGGCCGGATCCAGGCTGCAGCAATTTTGCTATCTGGGTGTGGTTTTGCTCTGAATTGGGCCTAATTGGCATGACCAACAGTTGCTAAAGTGAACCAGAGCAAGATTTAGCAAAAAAGGGGCACATTATACACATGCCTTGCAGAGCATTTCTGAATAGGCAAGTTGAGGCAACTGGCTTTAAATTCAGCATGTCGGCTGTTTTTCTACGACTGCTCCTCTGTTTTCCACCTTTGTTTGCAAACCACTAAATCACAATTAGCAGTCAAATAGCAGCACAAGTCTTACTGATGTCCGCCTAAGATCAAACGTCGGCATTAAATTTATCGCTCGGAAATAGCAGCCAGCGTGCAGCGGTGTGTTTACAGCAAACAGCTGATGGAGCTGCGCTAAATACTGTGTCCGGAGTTGTTGTTTTAAGTTTTCATCAGTCAGGATGTTTTTATAAGGGCTGAAGTCGGTCTCCTCCTCTCCAAAACAAATGGAACAGCTGATTACAGCAGGTAACAAAGCTCTTTAAAAATTACGTTCCTCTGAGCTCAGGCAGACACAGATGTAAATGCTGCAGCTGATTTGCAGCTCTTTTCGGCATACCACTATCCAGCAATAAAGAGTTCTTAACCGGAAATTCTGGACTATTTGTGACTTGACGTGTCACTTCAGTGGTGATTTCCTGAAACCACTTGAGAAGCCACAGTCAGCTCATTTGTTTAATGTTCAGTAATAATGTTCCTCAGGAACAGTTTACATGACCTTGTATTATATGACTGTCTTAATTTATTTCCATGCATCCCCTGTCAACATGTCTCTCATTTCAGGTTTGTTCCCACAGGCCCAGAAAACTGAAGTCATTAAGCCACTCTTAAAAAAGAGCAATCTAGACAGGTCTCTAATGAGCAATTATAGGCCCATATCAAATCCCATTTATAAGTAAAATCATTGAAAAAGCTGTTTTTCAACAGCTTTGTGCTTTCTTGGCACTAAATAACACACCACAGCACTGAGATGGCTCTTGTTAAGGTCTTCAGTGACATCCATTTAAATACTGACAGTGGCAAAATTTCAGTCTTAGTATTATTGGATCTCAGTGCTGCATTCGACACGGTCATTCAAAAATCCCGAGTGATGGTGTCTTTACACTTAAGACCCGCTTCTGGGCCCATGTGATCTCATTTTTCCATTGTAGCCCGCTTTTCTCTGTTCTTCCTCGGTGCGGTCTGGCGCTAAAGTGAGCGCACACAGCAGAGACTACTGGGTGCGCCAAGGGTCAAAATAGCGCTGCTTTAAGGCCCTAGTTTTTATGTGGGCTACAGTCTATGGTAACGAGGAGACATGGTTGAGAAGGGCGGCTTGACCAGAAACCATACTTTCACTTGTTTACTGTGTTAAAAACAAAGTCAATATTGAGTTTTTTTTATTCAGTTGTGTATGGAACGCAAGTAACGTTCTGTTTCAAAACGTTATTCACTAGTTTTATTTTGAAAAAGTAACCGGACGTTGTGTATTTATTATTGCTACCTTGACTGCCGAAACGTCCAAAAACGATACTAAATTGTTTATTGCCTTAGTAAGTAGTAGAAAGTATCAAAAAAAAAATTACTTTTCAAATGATCTTATGAACCATTAACAACTCATATATAAATGGTTTGTCATTAATATAAAATAATACTTCATTTATAAGTAGTGAAATGATCATCAAGTAAGAAAATACAATTATTAACCACATAATATATGAGCTTATTAATAAAGAATACAACATGTATAACTATGTTTATAAATTACTTACTAATGTGTATTAATGTAAGAACAATGGTTTATAATTGATGAATTAAAAATGTACTAATACTTAACAACGGCTTCATAGTGTGTAGATAATAAAGAATATAACATGTATAACTATGTTTATAAATTACTTACTAATGTGTATTAATGTAAGAACAATGGTTTATAATTGATGAATTAAAAATGTACTAATACTTAACAACGGCTTCATAGTGTGTAGATAATAAAGAATATAACATTAATAACTATGTTTATGAATGACTTACTAATGTGTATTAAAGTATGAACAATGCTTTATAAATGATGAATTCCTTATTTACTAATGCTTAGCTAATGCTATATAGTGTGTAGTTATTATAAAGTGCTACCTTGTATTTTATACAATGCTTCACCAACTTGTTTGATGGATTTTGGATGTTTTACTGTAACTGTTCGAGAGCAGAGGGTCTTTGTACATGGTTGTTCTTCAGTTTCCATATTCATCTCCACAGGTGCATCCTTTCACCCCTTCTCTTTATTAGGAAGCCCCCAGGAGAGCAGCTATTTGGTTAGGGTTTCTGATCACACTGCATTGTTGTCACTTCTCCAAAGTCCAGTATCTGAACACGGCAAGGCCCTGACTGATTTTGTCGCCTTGTTTGAATACAGTTTGCTTAACCTAAATGTTTTTTAAACAAAATAATTAATTATTGAGGTAGAGGTTAGCAGTTGGTGCAGTGGTTGGCACTGTTGCCTCGCAGCAAGAAGGTTGTGTATTCAAACCCCGGTTGCCCTGGCCTTTCTGTGTGTATGTTTGTATTTCAGTTCTTTCTTTCAGTTTATATGTTCTCCCCGTGTGTGCGTAGGTTCTGGTTGCACATGTTGATCGAAACCATAGAAAAAAAGGAAGCCAAAACCACAGCGTCAGCTGTTGCTTTCACATGTGTGTGTTTTTAGAGTCACTGTCATTCTCTCCTTAGTGTCATCTGACTTCACAAATTCTACTCCCACCTGTAGGTCTTTGTAAACAAATGTTCTGAGGAGTTTTTGTAAAGCTTCTCGGCTTCTTTTAACCAGTGTGTGTCTTTGGCACAGTAATACAAAGCAGAGTCTTCTGGCTTTAAGTTGGACAGTCTCAGATAAGCTATGCTGTTGCTGTTATCTCTGGTGACTTAAAATTGTCCTTGCACACTGCTGGCATAATCTGTTCCACTTGCATCGCTGTAAACATGTCCAATCCATTCCAGTGCTTCAGGATATCATGGGGAGGGAGGGGCTCATGTACAGGCTCTCTGTTGAGTTTAATTTTACTGAATCATTTATTTTGTATTCATGGCTTTAATGTAGCTGTAACTGATCAATGTTGGACACGATATCACATCAGAAAACAGACATTTTGAAACAGCAGACTATTCATTGATCTTGTTATAAGTGAAAGATAAATTTATTTATTGATTTATATATTTTTGTTACTGCAAACACAAGGGAGGCTTTTAAATGTTTCAGTATTAAAATTGTGGCTGTAAATCCACAGACACTTGGAGCCTCATTACTGTAGTGCACAGGAAAATATCTGCTGGTTGAGCTGTTAAATAATGTATATGAAAGTGCTCTTTTATCCATCCATCGCCAACCACTTTTCCTGCGTACAGGGTCACGGGGGGCTGGAGCCTATCCCAGCTGACATCGGCGAAAGGCAGAGTACACCCAGGACAGGTCGCCAGTCCATCGGAGGGCCACACATAGACAAACAACCACTCACATTCACACCTAAGGACAATTTTAGAGACACGGTTTAACCTTTGGATGGTGGGAGGAGTGCTCTTTTATATCACACTTAAATCTTAGATTAGACATTTGAAACCACTGGACTACACAAATGCAGTTTATTGTTCAGCTAATGTCTTCTTAGAGGAGTTGTTTAATGAAGCTCTGTTATGGAATAAGCAAAATGTGCCCATTAAGAAAAATTTTCTGTTTAGAAATATTTTCCAAATCAAAAAGTACCGGTTCTCACAAAGTGTTTCTTTTTTGTTGCTCTACTGTATCATTTTCATCAACTACTACTTAAAGTAATGACATTTATCAACTGAAACACTTGTGTTAAAATGAGTACTGTAAGATTTTATACAGCTGCTCAACCAAGCACAATAAATAATAATAATAACAATAAACAGTCTTCAGACTGTTATGCAGATACACCTGCTGTCTGCTGTTGTCTCTGGCGATGGTAAACCGGCCTTGGACTGACTGAGAGTAGTAACTGCTGCCACCATCATTTCTGACAGTGGAAATCCACTCCAGTCCTTTTCCAGGAGCCTGTCTGATGCAGTTCATCCATTAGCTGCTGAATGTCAATCTGTGGGATTCTCCAGGCCTTTTAACTGCTGGTTCAGATTCTGTCAGAGTCTGACCATCAACACCTGTCAAGAGGAGAAAAGAGAATCAAGTGAAATAAGCTGCTGACATAAATAAAAGCCAGTAAAGTTAAGATGTGAAGATCATCACCTGCCCAGCAGACAGTTAAAAGCAGCAGTCCTATCCTATAGTCCATCATGTTAAACTGTGTGTCCACTGTTCTCTGTCATCCTCTCTGCAGTCAGATAAGTAGAGGTGGAAGACATCTGAGTTTTGCATTGACTCCTCCTCACAGGGAGGAACCTGATTTGACTTGGATCTCAGCTACTGTTTGCTGAAACTGGAAAATAAATGTTTACAAATGTTTTATAAATGTTTAATCTCATTTTTGACATATTATTCAATTATTAGGCACAGTCTGTATCATGTCTGTCACAACAGTGTATCTGTTTTACAATACCCCCAAATTAGTAATTTAAATTACATTTTATTAGGGAAAAAACAATCAAATAAAACCTTAACAAATATTTCTATATGTCATACTGTTGATTTTTTCACAAAGTGTTCATAAGTCAAGGACATTGTTAAAGAAAACCCCCGTTGGAATTAAGTGAAAAAAACAGTTGTCTTTTTTTTTTAATTATATAAGATTTATAAATTCAGTAGATGTGAAGAAATAATTTATGGGTAGTGTGACGCAGGTTTCCCCAAGTCATGAAAGGGTCAATTGCTGGAGTTACAATAAGCCAAAGGTGACGGCCACAGACTCTCCGAATCAGACTCTCTCTCTCCACTCTGCCTGCTAGTCGATAATGAAAACATTTGTTAGGTTACCCAGGTCAAGATTATCTTTATTTTGTTTCATTGCAGACATTCTGGCTGGCTCTTTGTAAAAAGTGTTGCATGTGGCTTAAATAACACACAATGTGTTTCATTCGATTTAAGTTATAAATGTAAATCTGTGTCCTTGTCCTGTTGACTGAATAAGGTTACAGTTCTGGAATGAATTGGGAACACGTTTGGAAATGTGTTTCAGAGTTTCATATTTGCAATTAAAACAGACAATTACTGAGCAGCCCATGGTGGGTATATTTTGAAACCTTAGCTCCCCCTTTACAAATAAAGTACACACTATGATCATGAAATAAATAATTTATTATTATAGGCACATCTGTTGTATATCCCCCTCCTGCATCATATAAGATGTTCTGTACCTTTTGTTTTTGGTTGTTGTGCATTTGTTTCCTTTTTATGTCTATCTTGTATTTATATAAACACTTTAATAAATAAATGCGTCATAGAATTTTCAATAGCGAGAGTTAATCACAATCAGTATTGTAAAAAAGGTTATACTGAAAATAATGGAGTTGGATATAATTCCATTGACTCCTCACAGGGAAGATACTCCTGGATTGGACTTGGACATCACCTGTTCTCACTATTGTGACTCGAGCCAAATTAATTTGGTTTATACGTCTGAATCCGAAATGTTCTGAGAAGTTAAATTTTGTGCTTTGATTTTTATTGTTTGAAATTAGACTTCAGGTTATTCATGAGTAATATCCCGAACAGAACAAACTAAAAGCAAAAATACACATCTGAAAAGCAAACCTTTAAAAATAGGTTTTGCAGCCACATTAAAATTGTCAGATGTCAAAGTTCTACCCACTTTCCGTTTTTATCATTATTCAAAACATAACAGTGGACTAAAAAGAAAACCTTTGGGAGATATCTTATGTTGTTTTCTTCTCTCAAATCAAACTAAGCCCAAGTTGAATTTTATACTACATAAACTGAAACCAATTTAAAAAACATGTATTAATATTTGGTTTTATTTGTTTCTGTATTGAACATCACCATAATTGGTAAATACAGTTTTAGTTACTGATGCAGTATTGATTCAGATAATTATCATTTTATTTTATGTAAGTAAAGATTTTATGGAAGAGAAACTGAAATCTGTTTCTTGTTAGATGCTGAGCATTTAAAACTAGGTTGTCAGCTGACTGTATTTCATTAATTGAAAGATTTAACTTTCATTTATTCTTCACTGTGGGAAAACATATGTATCGCTTATCAATGATTGCAATGTCAGAATTTAGAATGAAAAAACAGTTGCAGTCAATTTAAATTAGGATAATTAGATTTTTTTTATTGTATAATAAAACTCTATAGACTATAGACTCTGTTTCCCTATTTAACAGTGATATGGGGTTGAAGTCATTATTGGTCTGTGGCCTCCTCTGGTGGCTTCATGTTACGTTAAGTTAAGTGTTCAGGCACTGAGGGGTTTTTGTTCAGGTCTACGGATGGTTCCCCTTCGAGGGAACTCGAACTGCGTCGGTGACGACACTATGGGAACACCTCTGGGTTTGGCAGGGCTGAACTATGAATGAAACTACTCCAATCCTATTGGACGCGTGTGACGCCATAACCGGAGGCGTATATAAGCACGCCGGCACACAGGACACATTAGCTTCTTTCTATTCAGCAGGCACTCTGGGTATGTTTGGAAGCTCCACTATCATCAAGATCATCATCTTACCTGAAGTCGAGCGAAGCAGCAGAGATCATGTCCGCAAAACGATTCCGACAGTGTGTCTTCCCTTGTCAGCGCTTCATCACGGAAGGTGATACCCACGGAATGTGCGTCTCATGCCTGGGGATGTCGCACGCCCAGGCAGCTCTCGAGGGGGCCTGCGACCATTGCGAGGCCCTGCCCCTGAGGGTGCTGAGGTCTCGTGCGGCTCTCTTCCTGGAGGATGGTCGGATGCGCTCCCCCCTGTGGCTCAGGCCCCGCGGTTGCTGAGGGGTCGCGGCGGCTTCGAACCTGGGGCTCACAGCGTGATATCGCCGAGGGTGCCCGGACGGCTGAGGCCTTTTTCCAGTCCTCGTCTGCGGAATCCTCGTCCCCAGTCGGGAGCCCGTTTCTCGGCTTCTCCCACTCGAGGTATGAGTCCGGAGAGGCTTGCATGGTCTGGCTCTGAGGAGCTAGATGTGCTTAGCATCGTGGAGAATGACTTTGGGGAGACGGAACGTCATCAGCACTCGCCGGGATACGAGGAGTTGTTGGAAGTGGTGACGCAGGCTGTGGCCAAGCTGCATATTGATTGGCCACAGGTTGTGCAGCAGCCTCCGGCTGGCAGTAAACTGGACGAGCAGTTTCTGCAACACCAAGCGCCACCCCCGCGTCGGCCCTTACCATTTTTTCCGGATCTACACAACGAGTTGTCTACGTCCCCCCGGCTGGACTACGGCAACGTGACGGATATCAGACAGCACGGCTATGGAGCGATGCCACAGGTGGAGGAAGCGCTTGCGAGCTACCTCTCTCCCAACCTCGCTTCATCCCTCCGGACGCCAGTGCTCCCCACCAAGCCGTGTCGGATGACGTCCAATTTGGTGGGCAAGGTCTACATGGCAGCGGGTCGAGCTGGTGCTAGCCTGCACACGTTGGTTGTCTTGCAGGCATACCAGGCCGATCTCCTTCGGGACTGTGACTTAGGGGGAGGTCCCTCTGAGGAGGACCAGACTGAGCTCCATAGAGCGACGGACTTAGCTCTCCGTGTGACCAAAGAGATGGCCCGTTCCATCGGCCGCTCCATGGCGGCTTTGGTGGCTACGGAGCACCATCTATGGCTCAACATTTCGGGCATCCAGTGGAAGGAGAAGGCTTTTCTCCTGGATGCGCCCCTCTTGCCTACTGGCCTGTTTGGCAAAGCAGTGGATGCTGTGGTCAGCAGGTTTCAGCACGCCAAAACACAGGGAGAGGCGTTTCAGCGATATCTCCCCCGCCGGTCAGGCTCCAGGACTGTGACGTCTCAGGAAAGGCAGACGCAGCCCTCGTCCAGCGCCTACCGCCGCAACCAGAAGCAGAGTGTCACTTCACGGGGTCCCCCTCAACCAACCTGGGAAGATAGATCTGAGGACGTGAGGATCCTTCAGTCTCGGCGGATCCCGGGGAAGAGGTCCTCAATGTCCCCAAATCTCCTTTCCTTTCCATCAATTGCAGAGTCATATCTGGCATCATCAGAAGTGTACACATGATTATCAACATTGTCCACTGAATGGACAATATCTCCTCCTGGGTTTTGGTTCTGGATATTGTCATGCATCTCTCCTTCTGCCTGTTCTTCCCTATTGTCATCCGGCTCTCTTGAGCCTTCACCATCTTGGCTGTCCACTCGTGGCACCTCTTCACTAGGCGCTTTAACACAATGTGATAAATGATACCACGTTGGAGACCCTTTAACCTGGACAGCTGTTCCAGTACTACGAACCACTTCAAATGGTCCCTCACGGCGTTCGTTATACCACTTCCTCCTAAATACCTTCACGAACACCTTGTCCCCAGGTTGCACTGTGCTTCTTTTTTGCTCATCGAGCTTCTCCTGCACGTCTTCTCTCCTTTGCCTGTCAGAAACATATGTGGATAATTTTTTATGGAAATTGGCCATGTATGTGACATACGCTCTCATTTCGTCTTCTAAAAGAGCCAAACTTGGACCCTTGCCGCTTGTTCGTAAACAAGGCGTAGGCATCCGTTTTCCTGTAACCAATTCATGGGGCGTTATATGTAAATCACGCAGCTCACTTGAGCGACACACCATTAACGCCAAAGGGAGCGCCGCTATCCAGTTTAGACCCGTATGTTGGAAAATCTTGACAATACGATTTTTCAAAACCCCATTAATTTTTTCACAAATCCCTTGACTTTGTGTGTGATAAACTGCTCCAAGACGTTGTTTAATTCCCAATTTTTGCAAAATCAATTTCACTGTTTTATCCACAAACTCTTTCCCATTATCTGATCAGATTGTACACCTGCCTACGACATAATCAATCTGTTCAAGCAAATATGGTGCCCAAAAACCATACTCCTTTGTGATTTTTCTCCTAACCTCCCCCCTGGCAACATGAGCTAACCCATGTGCTTCCTGAATCATCAGACCTAACAGATCCAGAGGTGCTACTATCAGCCCCTCGTGATTTCTCCAAAGACCCGTAGAATCCTTAACAGCACCTCGGTCTAGCCATAACTGTTTATCAATCATAGAAGCAGCTTCCTGCATCAAAATCACATCCTTAAGCGTAATTTTGTCTTCCAAGTCCACCCCATGAGTAACCAGAAAAACCTTGCCCAATTTGTCAGCTCCTGTGACAGCTTTTGCAGCTTCATCAGCAGCTTTGTTCCCTTGTGTCACTCTTGACACATCCGTTTTATGAGCTGCACACTTAGCTATCGCTATCTCTTTAGGCCTCATCATAGCATGCAACAGTTTTATTATTTGTGCGTGATGTTGTAGAGAACCATCCGTTTTCTTAAACCCCCGACCTTTCCACACTGCTCCAAACAAATGACATTATGTGCATATGCAGAATCAGTATATATTGTCACTCGCTGTCCGTCTGCTAACAAACACGCTTCTGTTAGCCCCACAAGTTCTGCAAGCTGTGTGGACGCAGGCTGTGGTATTACTTCAGCTTTTTCAACAACAAATCCAGTTCCTTGAGCTTTTACTACTGCATAGCCAGCACACAATTTATCTCCCACACGATAACAAGACCCATCAGTCCAATACTCCAGGTCTGCCTCACGTAGTGGAAGGGCTTGTAAGTCTGATCTAAGCCTAAGAGTATTTCTCTGCCTCTTGAACACGTCGCCAAATTCTTGGGTGGATTTACCGTATCACACCTTATCAGGGTGACAGCTTCCTGCTCAAAGAGCCTATGATAGTCTCTAAGCCTTGGCATAGTCAATGTGTATTTTCCATTGTTCAGCAGATTCCTGAGACTATGACGGGTAAGAATTGTTACTGGGTAACCCATTGTAAGAGATGATGCTTTGTCATACATTAAATAAACTCCCACCATTGCTCTGTAGCACAGTGGTAGCCCTAGTTCTACTTCTGAATATGCAGTAGAATAATAGGAAATATGTTGAGGATTCGACCCTGTACCCGTCGGCTGACAAAGGACTGCACATGCATATTTACCTCCAGTGGAAGTAGACACATATAACAAGAAATTCTTAGAGTAGTCTGGTAGTGTGACCGCTGGTGCCTGCTGTAACCTCTGTTTGATTGTTTCAAATGCCACAAGGCCTTCCTGTGTCCAGGGAAGATTGCTATGAAGTTGAGCGTTCCCAGTATCCTTAACCATAGCTCTCAAAGGTCCCGTCAAACTAGAATAATCCTCAACCCATGTTGAAGAATAACCAGCAATACCGAGAAACATCAACATCTCTCTGACAGTTCTAGGCTTTGGAGCCTTACAAATAGCCTCCAGTTGACAATCAGAAATGCTTCTGTGTCCATGCGTTATTGTCTGACCCAAATAAACAACCTTCTCCTGGCAATATTGCAACTTCTTTTGTGAGGCCTTATGCCCCTTTTCTGCCAATATCTGTAGCAATTTAATTGAGTCGTTATGACATGTTTCTTTATCTTGTGAACAGATCATAATATTGTCGACATATTGAATCACAGTACTCTGCAATATCTGATCTATCCCTACCAAATCGTCTTTAGTCATTGCAGGATAAAATCCTTTTGAACATGAAGCACCTTTAATCTCCCACTTTTCACTGCTGTCTCCATCTTCACTTTCATCAGAGATCTGATATCCTGTATTCTTCTTCTTCCAACTTTCATCACCCCTTCTTTCCGCTCTGGCCAGCCTCCGTCTGATCACCGGATCATATCCACCCATGATCTCTTCTAAATCACTCTGTTCATCATCATCTTCCATTCTCCTAAGCCTCGCTCTACCCTTAGTTTCCAATCGTGTCATTTTCTTCTTACTTTTGAAGCTTGGATTCATCTTTATAGTTGTTTCTGCTTGTCCTCTCTCTATGATTCGTTCCTCTTCATCTCTGATGCAATAATCACCCTCCTGAATGATCACTGGAAGCTGAGGATAGACGTCCTTAAACTCCGCTTCCTTCTCGTAAGGTGGAGGTCTTTTCGCTGAATCCGTATGTGAGAAGGGTGTGTTGACTTCTGCCATTAGTTTTTCTGTTTTCTTTGCCTCTTTTGCCATTTTCTCTACACCTCTGTCCCTCTTATCTTGTGTCTCTTTCATCAGTTTTTGACCCTCATGTTCAAACAACTTAAGAACACCCAGCTCTCTTCGTCTCTTTTCTTTACGTCGTTCCCCTTTTTTCCCCTTATTTTGATCCACCTTATATGTGGACACAAGTACTTGCATTATTTTAAGTACATCTGGGTTAAGAGTCCCTTCCACAGGCCATGGTTGTTCAATATCAGGCCAACGTTTATGCCATTTTTCAGATAACTTTACAATACCATTAACGAGAGGATTATTTTTTTGTACTACATCAACCGGAGTAGTTACTTTCAACGTTTTAATGTCCTTTTTCCGCATAGTGACAACTCTTTTATATTTCTTTATTGTAAATTATTTTTATTGTTACTTATTTGTTTACTTTTCTTTTAATTCTAATTAATTAGTTAGGGCTGGCTCAGGTGAGTCCTGAACCATCCCTTAGTTATGCTGCTATAGGCCTAGACTGCCGGGGGATTTCCCATGATGCACTGAGCTCCTCTCTCCTCTACTTTCTCTCCTTCTGTATGCAACCTCATCCCATTATTGCATGTTACTAACACAACTTCTCCCCTTTCTGGTAGTCTTGTGCTTTCTCGTCTCTCTCCTCTCTCCTATCACTTTCTGCAGGTTTTCTAGCTCTGGAGCTGTGGAGTCTGGATCTGTGGTTGCGGGTCACCTGCTGCCCCCGTGTTCCTGCTTGACACCCTCTGCTGCAACGACTATTGTTGCTAGTCTTATTGTTATTATTGTTATTATAATAATTAACATTATGATTGTTACCATTAACACTATTATAAATATCTGTACCATTTCTCATTTAGTCTATAGCAACATCACCTTCACTGTCTGTACCTCTGTGTGTATATTGTGTAGGCTGCCTCCCTCCCCTCTCTCTCTCCTTACATCCCTCTTTTTCTCTCTATTCCTCTCCTTCTCTCCCTCTCCCTCTCCCCCCCTCCCTCCCTCCCTCTCCCTCTCCTCGGTAATATTCTGCATGGATCCATAAATATATACCGATATGTACACACTGTATACACACTATATACAATCAATATACAATTTACATTCTACATAGATGTTTAGATATTTACACACTATATACAGTTAATATATGATAATTATTTACAACCAGATAAATGTCAGAATGGGGCGTTGTGGAGCCTGATGGCACAAATGAGCCTCCTAAGAGCTTTGAGGCCCAGTGTGGATGAGTCTGTGGCTGAAAGAGCTCCTGAGCTGCCTCAGCTCAGCATAGAGAGGATGAGAGGGGTTGTCCGTGATGGCTTTCAGTTTCCCTCTCACCCTCCTCTCAGTCACTGCCGCAACACTGTCCAGTTCCATCCCAACCATTGAGGTGGCCTTCCTCACCAGCTTGCATAGTTTGTTGGCACCACAAGTCCCGATGCCACCACCCCATCACACTACAGCAAAGAAGATGACACTGGACACTACTAAAATATAAAATGTTGTTTTGCTGTTTTTTAACATTTAATGAACAAGTAATCTTTATTGTATTTAATGGTGAATAATCATATTTCTCAGGAACAGTTTTTACTAATCTGTATGATGAATTGTAAATACAGTATAAAAAACAATAACTAAAAAATAAATATAAACAATTAAATATAAAAATAAGTATGTAATCTGAATACAAAGAAAAATACATCATGTTTGGGGTCTAACAATGTGAAAGATGAGTACTGTAGGTTTTTGTACAGCTGCTCAACCAACTCCAGTCACTGTGAGTCTCGAGCACAATAATAAACAGCAGAATCTTCAGTCTTCAGACTGTTCATCTGCAGATACAGCTGCTGTCTGCTGTTGTCTCTGGAGATGGTAAACCGGCCTTGAACTGACTGGGAGTAGTATTTGCTGCTACCACTACCACTTTCAATCCAGGCCACCCACTCCAATCCTTTTCCAGGAGCCTGTCTGATCCAGGCCAAATACAGTGCACTGAATGTGAATCCAGAGGATGTACAGGTCAATCTGTGGGATTCTCCAGGCCTTTTAACCACTGGTTCAGATTCTGTCAGAGTCTGACCATCAACACCTGTTAAGAGGAGAAAAAACACCAAAGGAAATAAGCTGGTTACCTAAATAAAAGACTGCTAAATTAAGACCTGTGAAGATCTTCACCTGCCCAACAGACAGTTAAAAGCAGCAGTCCTGTCCTATAGTCCATCATGTTAAACTGTGTGTCCACTGTTCTCTGTCATCCTCTCTGCAGTTAGATAAGTAGAGGTGGAAGACATCTGAGTTTTGCATTGACTCCTCCTCACAGGGAAGATACTGCTGAATTGGACTTGGATATCACCTGTTCTCACTATTGTGACTTGAGCCAAATTAATTTGGTTTATATGTCTGAATTTGAATCCGAATTGTTCTGAAAAGTTAAATTTTCTGCTGTGTTATTTATTGTCTGAAATTAGACTTCAGGTTATTCATGAGTAATATTCCGAAACAGAACAAACTACAAGCAAAAACACACAACTGAAAAGCAAACCTTTAAAAATAGGTTTTGCAGCCACATTAAAATTGTCAGATGTCAAAGTTCTACCCACTTTCCGTTTTTATTATTGTGACGAAAAACATAACAGTGGAATAAAAAGAAAACCTTTGGGAGAAATCTTATGTTGTTTGCTTCTTTCATCTCAAACTAAGCCCGAGTTGAATTTTAAGTGAAACAAATTTAAAAAACATGTATTAATATTTGTTTGTTTTTTTTGTTTCTGTATTGAACATAATTGGTAAAGACTACTGTTTCAGTTACAGATGCAGTATTGATTCAGATAATTATCATTTTATTTTATGTAAGTAAAGACTTTATGGAAGAGAAACTGACTGTCTGGAAATCTGTTTCTTGTTAGATGCTGAGCATTTAAAGCTAGGTTGTCAGCTGAATGTATTTCATTAATTGAAAGATGTCAAAGACATTGCTTCAAGAGGGAAACAGCTGCTCAGGAACTGAAACCTGTGTGACTAAATGCAAAAAACATTTTTGTTTTATATTAGAAAAAACTAAAGTAGTTCAAGCATTTATATGTTACTTTATGTGATTATAACTACATTTTACATTTATCTGTGTCTGATTATGTCAGAAATAAAACTGTCTTAATCAAATATCATGCTATGTGATTAATTGTCAGGATTTTTTAGGTTTGTTGTATAAAAAAATAAACTTAAATATGCTGTCGTACTTTTCAGTTCAAAATGTGCTGAATCAAGTTAACACATGACTTTTATTTAGGGTAGAAAAGTATCAACTATCACAGTATCCATTCTACATGTTAAACTTTAATTCAGTCCAGGGTTCAAGTGTCCGTTAAGATCAATGAGAACAGCAGATCTGAGTGTCTCCTTTAAGAAACTTGACACTGACTGCCCTCTAGTGATTTTGTGAAAGAAACTGCAACATTTATTGTCACTCTCATATTATGACTCACTTTAGATTCCACATAATTTACAAACATTAATGTATCTACAAAGTGATGCAGACGCATCATTATTTAGTAACCACTATCCATGAACAAAATTTATAAATGAACATCAGATTTGATTGGAATATAATGAAAAACTATAGGCTTTGCTTGAAGAGACACACAATAAAGTTTGTTACAAATTTAACAACAAACTAAATAAAACCATCAAGTTCTTAAAATAACTTCAGCACAGAGAAAGCAACACAAAAATAAAATCGCGACAGTTATTAAAACATTTATCAATACACCTGTTTAGCATAAACATGTAGAGCGCGATATTTTAATCTGCTCAGTTTCTCATCCACCACAGCTGTGTTGTAGTTTCACACAAGCACAGCGCTGATTCGGCTCATAGCTAATTGTTACAAACAAGCTGACGTTAAGGATTTCTGTCTTTAGTAAATGTTTAGCTTAGTTTACCCCGTACAATAAAATATTGCACATATAAACTCAGCTGCTGGCTGAACCAGCTGTCTACCAGCAGCAGCAGCAGGAGAAGGAGAGACTGATAGAGACTGACTTCATCATTCTTTCCAAACTTCACTCATGTTGATGTCAGGAATATGATTTATTTTTCTGAAATTTTAGATTTGTTTCCAGTGAGTGTTTTTAACTTCATTTCATAGGTAAGGTAGGATGAGTGGGGAATTGTTTTCTCTCTTGCAACAACTGTATGTGAGACACCTGTGAGACAAATAAAGGCTGATCTTATGTAGAGTTTCCACTCAGAAACTGATGAGGTTCAAAATGCACATTAGTAACATTCTGTGCTGCATTTTCAGGAAAGATGGCCAGCTCCTTTCCAGTAACATCAGCTAACTTACATAAAGTGTGCATATTTAGAGCTATGTAATTAGGTTGATTTGATTGTTAATTGTTATACTTAATAATAATGTGTTTTCTCACACAGATCGTTTGCTAGCTGTCGCCAGAGAGATGCCAGGAGAATTGGACTGGTGCCCAGAAGATCTCTTCTCCACTGTAAAAGCATTCTCAGGTAAATATTATGTCCTGAGCAGATCCTGAGGATCAGTACTGGGGCACATTCGAGCAGATTTGAATCAGAATAGACAGAAATAACCCAAAAAAATCTGATCTTTTCTAACTGTACTCATGTTATTTTTTTATCCACCTCAGCCTGCTAGCGTTACAGTGCTACTCCACTTTATAACAGCCTACAGTGCAACAATTTTGCTTGTAAATGCGAGTGAAAATGAAGATTATTTCGATACACTGGTGCAAGTGACCGACACCTGGTGTTGACAAAACATGGATAGTAACTAACTGTCAACAGACCTGTTGTCTCCCTGTTCTTTTCTTCCTCTTTTTTTTCTAGCAAAGAGCAGTATACCGAACACTCAACTAGTAGCTTCAGCAGATTGATATTTCTTGATTTCAAAGTCAAGAGTCACATGAAAAATATTCATTCATATCCTAAATTACTGAATGTTTATGAATTTTGCATTTCTCAATTCAGATCTTCAGTTTTGGGATGTATAGATGCTTGTGTAAAATAAGGTCTGTTGAATGTATTAGGCTAAAGCTGCATTATATCAGTGTGCCAGGTATATATTTATTCAAAATTTGAATAAAAAAGTCTTGGATTGGACTTGCATTTGCAAAGAACTCTAGCTTGGACAAAAATATACAGTATATTTGGGACATCCCTAGTCTATAGAGAAAAACAATGAGCACAGTCTGCAGCAAAGTGTAAATATATATTGTTGCTATTTTAGCCTTTTTTCTTATGTTTCACTACAGCAAACGCAAGACATCAATGTGGAGCAGACTGTATGTCTCAGATGTCTACCAGCGCTGCTGCAAGAAGACGACACAGAGCAGTTCTACACCTGCAAGATGGGCTGATGTACACTTAACATGGTCAAGCAATAGTAGGTCAAACATTTAATGAAATATTTATCAAAACCAACATTTCGACGCTGTCTGCTTTGGTTGTTTAATAAACTGATCAAGAACAATATTTTGATTAGTGGTTCGCTGTGCATGCAGAGCCTGCTTGTCAATCTCTAGCAACACACTGTGTCTAAGAACCAAATCAGAGTAAACAATGTTAAATCAGACGGACTTCTCATGTAGATTAGTCATGGAAAATGAGAACCGTGCAAGTTTTCCTTTTGAATCTAGCAGCAACAAAGTTGAGGTGGTTGAGTTAATTTGACTTGCATTGCATTGTTCTGTGCAAGGGTACATTGCGATGACGATGCTGAAACGATATACCGTGCAGCCGTAGTACTGAGTGACATCTGTAATGGTTCACTCCAATTGCAGAAGTCACTCCGTGCTTGTCATATTTCCACCGTGTCTGCGTCTTGTTACGTAATACCAGTTAACATCTCTCTGTGTTTATCTCTGCAAAATGCTAAAATGGGTTGCCAAATATACTTCGGCAGCTGTCAATATTCCTGGGCGGCCCAAGTATATGTGGGGAACACTATTTGTAAATATTACATTGTAAACCTATTTTATTTTCTTCCAACTGTGTCATGATTGAGTGATACTGTAGTGTCATCTAAATTGGATTGTGATGGTCCTGGTCAACTACCTCTGGTCTTCAATGAGGAGTTTGCACAATGTTCTTCCCATCTTCATGTTTGTTTCCTCGGGGTGCTCTAATTGGCTCCCACCTAACTTAAGAACATGTATGCTGAAATGGCTCTGATGTTTAGTTATTTACACTTTTTGGTAACGCTAAATAATATAGCCATTTCTGGTACTGAGGTGTGTGTGTGTGTGTGTGTGTGTGTGTGTGTGTGAGTGATTTAATCAAAGTTGTATTTGTACATTTATGGGCATATTTACCAGGAGGGTGCAGACCAAGGTCCTACCACAGCGCAAGTCACTGCTGACGGTAAAGATGGTGCCATTCCATCTCTGTGAAATCAAGGTCTTCCTCCAGGATCAGCTTGTCTTTCACTGGACTGATTGTTAGCCTGATGTAGTACTGCATTTGTATGGCTGAGTACTCAAAAGGCTTGATTTATAATTCTGCTAAATGTGGATAGAAAATCCTGCTAAATGTGTATAGAGAAAAACTGAAACTACTGTTGTCCTTAAAACATAAAGCCAAAACTGTAAACTACAAAACTAGTGTAAGAAAAGTAATTGCAGAAATGTTGAAATTATGCTGTTTTGTGGAGAAGAACTTCTTATAGTCCTGATTGTGGCACTTACACACGTCGATGCAGTGTCATTTTGGATTTTACAGTTTGCTAAATTAAAAAGATACACTTTAGACCATATTGTCTAGATGTTTTCTTACATAACCATGGATTTTGGATTAGCAGTGAGAAGGTAGAGACATCACGGGAGTTTGTATTAACAATAGAGAGATGTGTTCATGATACCTAACATTTTAATGTTTGATATGTTTATTTTTATTGAGTGTAAGGTGTGTGCAAAGTGGAAGACATCTGAGTTTTGCACTGACTCCTCCTCACAGGGAGGACCTGGATTTGACTTGGATCTCAGTTACTGTTTGGTGAAATTGCAGAATCAATGTTTACTGTATGACTGGTTCCTACAAGAGTTTCATGTTTCAGTATATTTTTTTGCAATACACTGATAAACACATTTTTTATGTTGTTTATTATGCATAGTCGACAACATGTGAAGAATGTGAAGACTTTCTCACAAAGCGTTCATAAGTAAAATCATTTTCAGGACATCAGTCAGAGATTTTGGAGATACAGTGTTGATACAAAAAGACTAAAATCTGTTCAGAAAGGAGGAGTGCAGGGCTCTGAGGGAGACAGTGGGTTAAAAACAGACGGATACACCAACAACATAAATATATCAGTGAATACCCCAGCAAGAATAAAAATAAGAAAACTTTTCATTATATTACAAGACATTTCCCAGTCAGACACATGAACTCTGTCATATTATGTAAAACAAAAGCTTCAGTGAAAATTATAACTTTTCCATCCTCCCTGCAGTCACATTAGTGAAGGTGGAAAACAGCTAGATTCTGCATAAACCCTAAATTTAAAACTTTGTTTAATATGAATTTCCCTCAAAAGGGGAATTTTGTGTTTTATCAAGTGATCCTCCAACAAACAACAATATTAAACATACTCACCAACTATTATGAGACAAAATCTTGACTTTCCAAAAAAAAAAAGTGACATTATGTTTTCTTTTTACCCATCTTGATCTGACTGCAGGTCCACAAAGTGATATTCATATTACAATGGAGAAAATTCTTACCCAAGAAAAATTATATTATTGTTAATTAGTAGTAATGACAGCCAGACAGAGAAGATTTGTTTTGGAAAATGCCTCCACTGTATATTTAATATTATTATAATGTACACAAAACATTTTATGTTCCTTTTACCTTTTCATTGCTAAATATGTCTGTTTCTCTCTGTAACAGTGAGCTGGTGCTGAAGTCATTAGTGGTCTGAGGGCTCCTCCTCTGGTGGCTTCATGAACAGTCAGTGTGCTGTGATCATACTGTCAGTGTCTCTGCCTCAGTGAGACTCACAGGATCCAGCAGCAGCAGCAGCAGCAGCAGAGCTACAGAGAACATGGTTGGTATTGAAGGTGATCTGATGGGAGCTTCTCTTCTTCTGCTGCAACTGACAGCATGATATCAAGTCTTTATAGCAGACTGTGAGGAAGTTTACTTTGTGTAGAGTAGGACACTGACAGGCTATTAGGGAAAGATGAACTGTGTGTCACAATTGATAGATGCTTGGAATTGTGCTGAATATTTACATAAAAAACAAGAGAAGTGTCTTTAACTAAAGACTCATGCCACTCACACCAAGTGTTTCACTGAGCTGCACGGGAGCTTATTCCTGTGTCAAACTGCTCAACTCATCCCCCTTTGTCACAGTATGGACAACTGTGGACTGTGAGGCTGCTGAGGTCTTGCTGGTTTTGCTAAATGGACTTTGTTATTACATTTTCCGTAACTTCTGATACAGTGCAATACATACTGGTAACATGCTGAGAGTTTGTCATACTGTGGCAGTTTCGGGGGGGGGCAACAGGGTGCCAGTGCCTCTGTAACACAGACCTTGGACCCCCTATGGCCCCCCTCTGAACGAAAAGTCTATTATAAGAGCACTTTTATAGGCTAACATTAACGTTACATGTTATTGAACTTCATATTATTCATTGCACTGAATTGAGAATGTCTAAACAAGCATATAGTTTCCCTGTAAAGCAAACATTTACTTCACGATAGTCTTATGATCTTATAACTGACCACATAGATCACTTAGTCATCCATGTTACTGTTTGGAAGCTGGATCTAGAGAGTCTGTCACATTTTTCAAGTAAGCTGCTCGTACAAATATCTACGCCATCGATACTGTAAAATCAACATCAGCGTAATCAGTTTAACACATTGCTCTCCTCAACGTTACATCTACTTGATTCATGAATGCACATTAAACTGAATGCAGTGCCCCTGAGAGTCCCCCTCCCTAAAGGGTAAATTCATAGGTGTCATTTACACTCGGGACACTGGGGACATGTCCTCACCACTTTTTTAAAGGATAATTTGTTAAAAAAACGTTCTGAGATATAGCTAACAGTAAATAACAAATGAGAATGCCTTTAGAAAATAACTTGCACATTAAGAAAAAGTAGCAACACAGAATGCCTGAAAGCTGCACTGACTTAGATTCTAGTCTCTGTCCCCCCTTGCTGTGAGACACTACTGTTTTACCGTCAGTACTACTTGCATCATCTTGTCACAAGATCTCTGACGTAATTGCTGACGTAATCTGCAGTCTGCGCATGCGTTGGCGTCTGTAGCCACCTGTCGGAAGCTCCGTCTTAAACCGGACTCTTATCCAGTTTTAATCCACTCTTTTTTCATTACATTTTTTATATTCTTTTTATTTAACTTAACTTTATTTTAAGTTTTATGTGGGTTAAGGATTTTAGTCATCCGACATGGATTTTAAGCTAGATGACCGTAAAAACGCGATCAACGCTACTGATCGCAACAAAGCTCCGGTGACTATGCTAGCCGAGATAACTCTGCCCCATGAGGACTGCACACTCCTTAAGAAAGCGAACAAGAAGATTGCTGACCTTATGGAAGACATCCGACGACTTTCAGAGGAACTCAAAGAGAAAGATTCCCTGCTGACTGGCTTTATGGATGTAGCTTCAGTACAAGCCAAACAGATTGTTTCTCTTAGCACAACCGCTAACATCCAGGACACCGTGTTTTGGGACCCCTCTAGTCTTCCCAGGCTTTCATCCTGCTCGACTCCGAAGCATCAGTCAACCTGGGCTGAAGTGGTGGTCCGTGGCTGCAAGAGAGGCTCGGATGGGGCTGCCTCTCCTCCGCACATCGGCCTCTCCAACCGCTATGCAGCCCTGTCTGACGACACTCCGGTCCATCCAGCTGATGCACCTGCGGCTTCAAGTCTCCCTGATATGGATCTCTTTCGGCGCACAGTGCCTGCCGACACTGACACCGGCTACATCTCCTGCACTGGGCCGCCGGTCTGCCGCCGGACCTGATCGGCGGCCGTCATCCCGGTAAAAAACCTCCGCTTCCCGACGTAGGATCCTGAAGGAGGCTGTGCTCAGACGCTCCGGAGGCCGTCTCCACCCTGCACCGTGGGGTAGCCCTTCTCTCAGGTCTGTTACTGCTACTCCAACACAACACTTGGCAGCTCACACACTCCATCCTCAGTCCGCACGCAGTGTTGAAGCAAATTCTGCTCAGTCCTGCTCTGGAACCCCACAACCAGCATCTCCTCGTCCTCTTTTCTCCCCAACCACACTAATAATTGGTGACTCCATAACCAGAAACATCCATTTCTTTAACGCTACCACTCGCTGCTTCCCCGGTGCCACCATCACAAGAGTGATCGTCCACGTCGGAACAAATGACACAGCTCTTCGGCAGTCTGAGCTGACAAAATTAGATTTTAACCGTCTTTTTAACTTTTTAAAGCAGTGCGGAAAGTCCGTTTTTATCTCTGGTCCCATTCCCACAGTCGGTCGCGGTGCTGGCCGCTTTAGTAGACTCCTTGGCCTCCACGACTGGCTCCAGTCCGCCTGCAGGGCTCATCGTGTGTGTTATGTGGATAATTTTAATATTTTCTGGCAAAGAATGTCTCTTTTTAAGACAGATGGACTTCACCCAAACAAACGGGGCTCTGAAATGTTAGCTGCGCACATACAGCATGTGGTGCGGTCCACACATGACTTACGTGAATGACTAATCATTCATGCAGCACACCTGGATGCACCACCGCTCACTGAACAGATCTCTGGCTCACTGCCACAAACAACTGTCTCCACCTGCTGGCATGTAAAGCCGTCTGCTCCCAGCGCTGTTCCAAAGACTTCTATTCCTGTCATCATCACGCATAGACCAGTAAACCGAAATGTGCACATCCCACACAGAAATAATAGTAATCTCTTAAGGATTAGGACAACTGCACCAACTCCAGCACCCAGAACAAACTCATTTAAAATGGCTCTCTTCAATGTGAGATCACTTTCAAGTAAGACTTTTATCTTAAATGATTTTATCTTGTCTGCAAATCTAGATTTTATGTTTTTAACTGAATCATGGTTACAAATGAATGACTATAGCCAGCTAGCTGAACTGTGTCTGCGTCAATATGATGCTTTAGTCAACCGAGGGTCAGTGGTCGTGGTGGTGGGCTAGTGAGCGTGTATAGGAAAAATTTTAAATGTCATCAAGTACGCTGTGATGAATTTAACTCCTTTGAAGTTCTCACTCTTAAAGTTGGAGGGCTGCAACCTATCATATTTGTTATAATTTATCGCCCCCCAAAACCGCCTGGAGGATTTTTATCAGAACTTCCTGAATTTTTATCTACTCTGGTTTTAAATTATGACAGAATTGTTCTTTGTGGCGATTTTAATATTCATGTTGATGACCCCAACAATGTTAATGCAACTGACTTTTTAAATATGGCCACTTCTTTTAACTTCAAACAACATGTCAAAGGGCAAACACATAACCGTGGTCATACACTGGACTTGGTTTTTACCCTGGGTGTCAGCATTCCTCTGTGGAATTAGTGGACATGACCATATCTGACCACAGATGTATTGTTTTTAGCTGCGATTCGCCTGTTACTCATGCCGCCTCACCAAGCTCCGTGTGTTGTCGCATCTTTAATGAACAAAGTGTTTCAAAGTTTTGCGCATTCTTTCAGAGCCAAAGCCAACACCTGTCTGATTCCAACACCAACAATCTGGTCGATCACTTCAATCATATCTGCTTGTCGTCACTAAATATTAGTGCTCCTCTAAAGGTTAGGCCTACGTCTAAAGCTAGTAAGCAACCCTGGATAAATGACAGCATTCGCAGCCTCAAAAGGGAATGCAGGAAAGCAGAGCGCAGATGGAAAAAATCCAGTCTCCAAGTCCATTACCTCAGTCTGAAGGATTTATTAATTAACTACAATAAAATGGTTAAGGATGCGAGAACACACTATTTTTCTGAACTCATTACTACACATAAACACAATCCCAGGTTTCTGTTTAAGACTGTGGATCAGCTGGTAAACCCAACCCCTCCTTGTGCCTCAGCTGGAAGTAATGATGACTGTGAATTGTTTTTATCTTATTTTACCAATAAGGTGGTGTCAATCAGAGCCTCTATTACCCCCGTGGCCTCTTACTCAGAGGTCCCTCACCAGCAACAACAGAGTTTTAACCAGTTTTATCCCATCGACTTGTCTGAGCTTTTAAAAACAGTATCACAAATGAGAGTGTCCTCCGGCCCACTTGATATAATACCTACAAAATTTTTACTGAAAGTAATAGATTTGTTGGGCCCCATTTGATCTCTGTTTTCAGCAGCTCCCTATCTACTGGTTGTGTCCCTGATTATTTTAAAACGGCTTGCGTGAACCCACTTTTAAAGAAACCTGGTTTAGATCCCTCCCTCCCACATAATTTTAGACCAATTTCAAAACTGCCTTTTATTGCAAAGATTCTAGAAAGAATTGTGTCCAAACAGCTGCTCACTGTGCTGGAAAATAACAAATTATTTGAAAAGTTTCAGTCTGGTTTTAGGAAGTACCACAGCACTGAGACTGCCCTGCTTAAAGTCACCAATGACCTTTTAATGTCTGCTGATGAAGGTATGTGCTCAGTCCTTGTACTCCTGGACCTTAGCGCTGCTTTTGACACCATTGATCACAACATCATGTTAGACAGACTGAGGCACTGGGTGGGGATCTCTGGTACTGCTCTAGAATGGTTTTCATCCTACCAGTCAAATAGGAAGTTTTGCGTGTCTGTAAACAACTATGTCTCTTCATTCTGTCCAGTTAAATATGGTGTGCCTCAGGGGTCGGTCTTAGGACCCATTTTGTTTTCCTTGTATCTGCTTCCCCTTGGACATATTATCCATAAACATGGCATTTCTTTTCATATTTATGCTGATGACACACAAATATACTTGCCCGTCAGATCCACAGACCCTGGAATGCTGAGTTCACTTAACAACTGCCTTTGTGAAGTTAAAAAATGGATGTCAAATAATTTCCTCCAGCTGAACTCAGACAAAACAGAAATCCTGGTCATCGGGTCTCAGTAGATGGCAAATCAAATACTGCCATCTGCTGGTTCCCTAGTAAATCACATTAAGCCTGTGGCAAAGAACCTTGGTGTTTGGTTTGATAGTAATTTAAATTTCGAGCAGCACACCACAAAGCTTGTTCAATCATGTTTTTATCAACTTAGAAATATAGCTAAAATTCGATCTATGTTAACTTTTAAGGACACCGAGACCATTTTACACGCCTTCATCTCATCACGCCTGGATTATTGCAACAGCCTTTTCACCTGTTTAACCCAAAAATCTATTGATCGACTCCAGACTGTCCAGAACTCAGCTGCCAGGCTTTTAACCAGAACAAAGAAATATGACCACATTACTCCTATTTTAGCTTCATTGCACTGGCTCCCAGTATGTTTTAGAATTGACTTTAAAATTCTATTGATCACTTTTAAAGCTCTTCATGGCCTCTCGCCTTGTTATATTTCTGAACTTTTAGTCCCATACGCACCAGCACGTACCTTGAGATCCTCGGGCAGAGGTCTGTTGTCTGTTCCAGAGTCTCGACTGAAAACTAAAGGGGACAGAGCGTTTGCTGTCAGGGCCCCGAGGCTCTGGAACAGCCTGCCCGAGGAAATCAGGTCGGCTGAGTCAGTGAACTCTTTTAAGTCCCTTCTTAAAACATACTTTTATAGGAGAGCTTTTCCCGATCTTATTTGACTTTATTTTATCCCTTTTATTTTATTGTATTTTACTAATTTTATATTAAATTTTCATGCTCTTATCTTTTTTTTGTATTATTCTTTACACTTGTTAAAGCACTTTGTAACTTGTTTTTGAAAAGTGCTCTACAAATAAGGATTATTATTATTATTATATTATTAGATTCTGTTATAGTTTTATATTTGGAAATGTAACGTGCCACCTGAATTTTGTGTTTCCTTTTACATAAATGAAAACATTTTCGTCATAAATTGGTGAAGGAACTTCACAATGTAAGTTACTGAAACATACTAAAACATTACATTATATACTAAACAAGACATTTTGAAAGCTTGAACATTTCCTTTGTCTCTTTTGTCCCTTATTGAATGTTCCCCTCTGACAAAACATCTGGCCCCAGCCTGGCCCCATCAATATTATTGGTGTAGAACCACCACTGTCATCAGGTATATAAGGGACCGGACAAAGAACAATTAATTGTTCTCATAAAAATGTTGGTGTTCAATCTGCAAATCATCTGGAAGATTTTTTTTTTATTTTTACTGAAATGTACATTTTTTATCACATGCATGATATTAATCAATGTCATTACAAAGACAACGTTTCACTACACTAATGCAGCATTGCATGAAACATTGCTTTAAAGGACAAACAACAAAATTGTATTTTTTTTCCTTAAAAATAAAGAATAATATTTTATTTTGTGTAGGTTGGAACTTCAATATTCAATCAGTCACTACTCAGACTCACTGACAGTAACAATCAGTATTGTGGAAAAAAAAACAAATAATACTGAATATTGCCAGTGGTAGTGGTAAATGGAGGAAGTTGTTTTTGTATGACTCTCCTGTTATTGTCTCTCACTGTGTCTCTTCTGGCACAGTAATACACAGCTGTGTCCTCGGTCTTCAGATTGTTCATCTGTAGATAGACTTTACTGCTGGAGTCATCTCTGGAGATGGTGAATCTACCCTGGACTGACTGGGAGTAATAGATAGGAGAACTAGATGTGTGTACAAGAGCAATCCACTCCAGTCCTTTTCCAGGAGCCTGTCTGATCCAGTTCCAAACTGAGCTACTAAAGCTAAACCCAGATGTTGTGCAGGTGAGTCTGTGAGATTCTCCAGGTTTTCTAACTGCTGGTTCAGACTCTGTTATGGTCTGACCTTCAGCACCAGTCGAAACAAACACAGCAACCACCAAGAGTGTTAACTTTGCGTAAGCCATGTTCACAGCGTGCTTCTGTTTTCAAATCTATGAACCTCCTTTAAATATGATGTAAACTGGATCTCTGTGAGAATTTGTTTACAGTAAGCTCCTCCTACATCACATTCTGCTTTTACAGTCAAATTCAACAGTATGAACACAGCATGACACAAAATAAAACAGCATTTAAACAAGCTGACAACTAGCAAATAGTGATTTGAGACATCTGAACCTCCCTGACTGCGATAACCTGCTGAGTCAATTTAGAAAATTTGATTATTCACATGATTCTGATTTGAAAAGATTTGTTCTCCTAGAATTTGACAAACCCCCTAATGGCTTCATTTCTGATGAAGTTTAATTCAGAAATCCTAGGATTATGAACTAATACATCTGATTGTAATCGTAAAATTAATTGATTCATACTTTTGGTTTTATTTTCATTCTGTTGCTGCAAACACAAGTGAAGTGAAAGCAAGATAATCTGTGAATATTTGAGTTTGTTGCAGCTGGTTGAGGGTCTGGATTGTTATTTCTTTTTTTTTTACTTTAAAGATTTCAGAATATAAATTGTGGCAGTTTGAAGCCACAGACATACAGTCATCAAAAAATGAATTATTTAGGAAGTGACACCTGTGGGACGATATGCAAAGAACTTACAACTGCAGTACACAGGAAAAAGGCTGCTGGTTTATCTATCAGATTAATGTACATGAAAGTGCAAATTTTAAATCACAATTAAGAAGAGTAAACAAAACACTAGACAATTTGAGTAGTTAAGTGAGTGTAGAGCTGAAAACAGTTTGATTCTCCATTTATTCTCTCAATCCACAGACTCTGCAGGACTCTGTGCATACTGTACTGCATTTTAACTCCACTCCAAACTCCTGCAAACTTAGAGTAAAAACACTTGTAGATCACAAGTTAGACAGTTAGCAAAAACAATTTATTGTTCAGCCACTGTCTTCTCTGAGTCATTTTGATGAAGTGTATTGTATCTTTTAACATTAATGACATTAGTCATGTGAGTTGATTGTGGTAAAGATGAGTCCTGTAGGTTTTTGTGCAGCGGCTCAACCAACTCCAGTCACTGTGAGTCTCGAGCACAATAATAAACAGCAGAATCTTCAGTCTTCAAACTGTTCATCTGCAGATACACCTGCTGTCTGCTGTTGTCTCTGGAGATGGTAAACTGGCCTTGAACTGACTGAGAATAGTAAGTGCTACCACTGCTACTGATATAAGCCACCCACTCCAGTCCTTTTCCAGGAGCCTGTCTGATCCAGCCCATCCAGTAGCTGCTGAATGTGAATCCAGAGGTTGTACAGGTCAATCTGTGGGATTCTCCAGGCCTTTTAACCACTGGTTCAGATTCTGTCAGAGTCTGACCATCAACACCTGTTAGGACAAGAAAATAATAATTTTCATTGAGTTGGTAATGTTTTAAAGATAACTCAACTCATGATCAATGAAGATCTTCACCTGCCCAGCAGACAGTTAAAAGCAGCAGTCCTGTCCTATAGTCCATCATGTTAAACTGTGTGTCCACTGTTCTCTGTCATCTTCTCTGCAGTCAGATAAGTAGAGGTGGAAGACATCTGAGTTTTGCATTGACTCCTCCTCACAGGGAGAAACTGGATTTGACTTGGATCTCAGTTACAGTTTGGTGAAACCGGAAAATAAATGTTTACTGTTAAAGAGTCAAAGAGTCCCTCTTTCTTTTTTGACAAACTCATTGTTAAAGTTGGTTGCTTCATTATTAAGCACAGTCTGTATCATGTGTGTTGCAACAGTGTATCTGTTTTACAATACCCCCAAATAAGTATTTTAAATTACATTTTAATAGGGAGATAACAAACAAATTAAACCATAACAAATATTTCTATATGTTATAATAGTGTTGATTTTTGTGACAGAAAATCCCAAAATGAAGTGAATAAACACTTTAACATAATAACATTGGTATTTTAATTTTTTATACAAGATTTATAAATTCAGTAAATGTGAAGAAATAATTTATCGGTAGTCTGACGCAGGTTTATCCAAGTCATGATAGGGTCGATTGACAGCCAAAGGTGACAGCCAGTAGATCAGACTCTCTCTCTCCACTCTGCCTGCCAGTCGACTGACTGATGCAGCTGAGTTAATAATGAATTGTTATACATTTGTTAGGTTGCCCAGGTCAAGATTATCTTTATTGTGTTTCATTACAGTCAGTCCAACTGGCTCTTTGTAAAAGGTGTTGCATGTGGCTTTATTGATTGATTTAATAAGGTTACAGTTCTGGAATAAATTGGGAACAAGTTTGGAAATGTGTTTCACAGTTTCATATTTGCAATTAAAACAGACGATTACTGAGCAGCCCAATGTGGGTATATTTTGAAACCTTAGCTCCCCCTTTACAGATAAAGTTCACACTATGATCATGAAATAAATAATTTATTATTATTATAGGCACTGTGCTGTATACCCCTCTCCTGCATCTTATAAGCCGTTCTGTACATTTTGTTTTTGGCTGTTGTGTGTTTGTTTCCTTTTTATGTCTATCTTGTATTTATATAAACGCTTTAATAAATAAATGCTGCACAGAATTTGCATTAGTGAGAGTTAATCACAATCAGTATTGTAAAAAAGGTGATACTGAAAATAATGGAGTTATATAACTAAAGTTCAGGAACAGGACCACGCCTCTCTCTTACTAATCCAACCACCTGTGCCCATTTAATCCAAGCCTGTCTAACCCCTTTCTCTCCTGTTTCTCAGTTCTCACATCCCCCCCTAACCCTGTTTTCTTTCATATGAGGTTTTAATTTCATTACACAATATTTCATTATTACTATCTGTAAATGAATATTAACATGAATCATGGATAATGGAAAACATATTCATTTAAATTTAATCATTATTAGCATGTTTACAAATGATTAAAACATACTTTAAATATGATGCAATCTGTTTCTCTCACATCATGTGTTTACTGTCAGGACCTCCTACATCATATTCATGATTAACTTCAAAATATGAGCGCAGGTTTTTTATAATTGCGGCATTTATTTATTCCTTTATTTACTGTACTTGCTGCAAACAGAAATAAAGTGACAGCAGCCAGGATTATTTACATAGTAAAAAAAGTCTGATGCTGCTGGTTTGAAGGTTTGCATAAAAGACATGATGATGAATGATTTCAGTGTTTGCAGATGTCTGAAGACACAGACATACAGAATAACTTGGCACCTCCAGAGTAAAACAGCTGCTCAGGGACTGAAACTGAAAAAAAAATAATATTTTATCTTATATGAAAATAAAGATCTTCACCTGCCCAGCAGACAGTTAAAAGCAGCAGTCCTGTCCTATAGTCCATCATGTTAAACTGTGTGTCCACTGTTCTCTGTCATCCTCTCTGCAGTCAGATAAGTAGAGGTGGAAGACATCTGAGTTTTGCATTGACTCCTGGATTTGACTCGGATCTCAGTTACTGTTTAGTAAAACTGGAGAATAAATATTTACGTGTAAATCACTCATTAATCCAAGAGGACAAATCCTGTGTATTATGATGATTTTCTCACAGATTGTTTATGTGAAAACATTTTCAAGACATCAGGGAAAGAAAACCCCAGTAGGAATCACAATGAATGAATCAATATAAAATATTAATGCCTAAATGTTTTGTATTGATAACAATTCAAGTCAAGTTATTTCCATACATAAACATCTCCTGCTTTCCTACAGAGCGTGATAAAGTGTTGGGGCTACTTATTATTTTATTAGTTATCAAACACAGAATAAATTTGAGAAGGAGAGATCTGCTAGAATTTTCTTTTTTAACAATAACCATGTCCCTCTGAATAATTCAGTCAGATACTGTTATGATGCGTAAAACAGAAGCTGCAATGAAATGTAAAAGGTTTGTCCTCCTCTCTGATCAGTGAAGGTGGGTTTTGCATTGACTCATCCTCACAGGGAGGAAAGAGTTTGGTCTTTTTTTTGTTGGATGTGTAAAACAGTAATGTACGAGTTGCAACACAAGCAAAAGAAATTAGATTTAAGCACTCTAAATTTGAAACTGGCCTAAAATGAATTATCTTTAAAAGTTGAATTTTATCTTTTATGAAGTGGTCAAGTTTTATCAGAGTATCGTCCAATAAATTCCAACTTTAAAGATACTCACAGCTGAATTTTTATGAAACAAATTTTTTTTCAAAACATGAGAGTACATTATGTTCTTCATCTTAATGTTGCTTCAGGTCCACAAAGTAATTTTATATTACAGTAAATAAAAATCTGACACACACACATCATTCACTTCCAACAAATAAGAATCATTTGATTATTATCAAATAGTAATTCAGCTTTTATATTTATATTTTATATTTTATTCAAACAGGTCAAACTGGACATGAAGAGAGGCTGAAGAGCACTGATCCAGTGAACTTATCATCAATGTAATGTGTCTTGTTTTATGAAAAAAAAGTTAAAAATTTTTTGGGGGAAAATGCCTCCACTGTATATTTAATATTATTATTGTATATTATAATGAACCATGTTAAATTCCCCTTTTTCTTTTGCTTTTTTTCAATGCTAAATATGTCTGTTTCTCTCTTTAACAGTGAACTGGTGTTGAAGTCATTAGTGGTCTGAGGGCTCCTCCTCTGGTGGCTTCATGTTAAGTGTTTTTAAAAAGGAGAAGCCCTGAAGGATTTTTTACAGCTGCTCAAGTCACTGTATATCGAGCACAATAATAAACAGCAGAATCTTCAGTCTTCAGACTGTTCATCTGCAGATACACCTGCTGTCTGCTGTTGTCTCTGGAGATGGTAAACCGGCCTTTTACTGACTCATGACTTATTTGACTGCCACTGTTGATATTTGCAACCCATACGAGTCCCCTTCCAGCAGCCTGTCTGACCCAAGCGTTGTCATAATCACCACCTAACCCTGAATATGTGCAGGTCATTCGTTGGGATTCTCCAGGTCTTTTCTTTTCACCACTGGTTCAGACTCACACCACAAATTTAAACATCCCATTAGTTAATGTAATCACATTATCTTCATTTCAGGTGTTTCCAATAAAGAGTTTTAATTGTTCTTACCTGCCGAGTTAATCGACAGAATGAGAAAAAACTACTAAATAATCAGCTCTGATCATCGTAAAAGCCAGTTGTGTCTGTCCAGTCAACAGGATATGTCAGTGATTTTGTCTTTGTCCTTCACTCTGCAACACATACGTAGAGATGGAAGAGATCAGAGTTTTGCATTGACTCCTTCTCACAAGAAGAAGTGACCCAGAGTGATTTTGCTTTGCTGTATTTCATCCTTCTTCAGAAAAGTGTCCTCTGTCAAATCCCTGATCAAAACTTATTTTCATATTGTGACTTTCTCCTAACGGGCTTTATTTTGTTGCATTCGTCTCATTATATCTCTTAAAATTATAGAGCCTAATATTATTATTACTGTCGCCAAGCAGGTTATGTTTTGGTGTAATTTATTTGTTTGTCTGTCAGCAGAGAATACGGAGTCAATACATTAGATGAATAATTCTTTATGGAGCATGGCTACAGAGAGAAAGCACAGTTTCTCTCCCGAAAATGGAGTCTTCTTCTCTTTAAATACACTCCAGTACAAAACAAGTTGAGACAAATGGTTGACAAGAGAACAAATGGCAGAGCACATCTAGAGTATTAGCATACACTCAAATGCCTGAGCTGACAAAAGAATGTAAAAGGATGTGGCATCAGAGATGTCTCTCTACTCCTTGATTGGTTTATGTTAAAACTCTCACATGCCAGCAGATGTTTATTGTAAGACAGAAAACCCTTTGATTAGTACTCACTGTTTAGCCAAAACCCCTGTGACCAAGGCTAATTTCTCAAAGTTAATAATAGTGAATCCTAAGAATCTGTAACCTATAATTTATTTCTCACAAGACCACCCTCCTGTATCATGTCTACCGTTCTGTACCTTTTGTTGGTTTTGTGGTTATTGTTTGTTTGTTTCCTTTTTTATATGTCTAACGTCTATAAATATAAACCCTTAAATAAATTTATACACAGAATTTTCATCAGTGAGAGTTAATCACAGTCGTTATTATTTTAAAAAAGTGATACTGAAAACATTCACAGTGGTGGTGGTAAATAGAGGAAGTAGTTTTTGTATGACTCTCACATTATTGTCTCTCACTGTGGATCTCTGGCACAGTAATACACAGCAGTGTCTTCAGGCTGCACATTCTGTCCGTTTAGAGTCACTCTGTTGCTGGAAGAGTCTAAGTCGATACTGAACTTGTTCTTTAGTGAATCTTTGTAGTATGTGCTGAATCCAACAGCTCCACTTCCAATCCACTCCAGTCCTTTCCCTGCAGGCTGTCTGATCCAAGCTGTGAAGTAGCTGCTAACAGAATAAGAGACCTGACAGGTGATGGTCAGACGTTGACCTGGCTGCACAGTCACAGAGGCTGGCTGTGTCAACTGTTCACACTTCACACCTGTTAAAAAAAGAAAATGTTTAGTAACAAATGATCAAGTTATACTGCAAAAAAAGAACTGCTGACTTTGACAAATCCAGAGAGACTCACATCCAGCTGCCAACAGCAGCAGCAGAGCTACAGAAAACATGGTTTATGTTGAAAGTGACGTGCTGTGAACTCCACTGACAGCCTGATGGGAAGTTTTTATAGCTGAGTAACAAGGAAGGTCACTGAGTTTGCATAGAATCAAACACATGAAGCATCAATGTTGGTCTAACTGGAGCCAATAGAAGAGTCTGTTGACTGTTATTATATCTGCAGAGTGAAAACATGCCTGGAAATCACCTCTGCTTTGCATATGATTTCTTAATACTCACTCAACTATAACATTTTGAAAATGTTTACAGAAACAAAACAACTGTTAACTTTTAATGTCTAAATGTATTGTTTTGACATACATACCTTACTAATAATAATGTGAATACCACCTAGAAAGCAAAACTTCATTAAAATTGTAATAACAATGATGTGCAACCCTGGAAACAAAAGGAGCAACTACCATTAACATTTCTATAAGCCACGTCAATTAATTAAAAACGCACTTTAAATATGATGTAAGCTATTTTATCAGATCATTTATTTATGGTCAGCACATCCTACAACACATTCATGATTAATTTCAAATATCTGAGCACAGCTTTTTTGTAACTGCGGCATTCATTTATTCATTCATTTAGTTACTTACTTCTTGCAAACAGAAAAATAGTGACAGCAGCAGGATCAACAATGAAAACTTAAGTTTGCCGCTGGTTTGCATAAAATGCATTTAATGGTTTCAGTGTTTACAGACTCTAGTGGAGCAGCTCCTTCAGGCTTCCTGCTGTTCATCTTGAGATCTACTTCATGTCTGCTGAGATGAACTGACACGGACAGATGGAGCTGCAGTTACTGATGATGGTAAACACCTTATAGTCAAATTTTAATATTCAAAATGTTCTGAACCAAGTTAACACATGACTTTTCTTTAGAAAAGTTTCAGCTATCACAGTCTCCAGTGTACGTGAGCAGCAAGAGTGTTAAGCTTTAGTTCAGTTCAAGTGTCAGTCAGTTAAGATCAATGAGAACACCAGGGTCCTTTCTCCTGTGGCGGTTTTGGGCTGGGGCCAACAGGGGCCTGTGCCCCTGTAACATAGACTGTTGATGCTCCATCCACTCCCTTCATCCAAATCCACACCAATAAATCCACAGGATCACTCCTAACAATGTATCCGTTTACTCTGTTAGCAACAAAACATCAGCACAGGAAAATTACAAAAAATAAATATTTAATAAATATTTCCTTCAGTTCCCCCATAAATGAATCATGTAAATTACTGTTTAACACATAAATTAAATTATTTATCAGATAAATGCATTTAGGCTCCTACACAGACCTTGCATCCATTTACTCAGTTAGAAACAAAACATCAGCACAGGAACATTACAGAAATGAAAATGATTAATTAATGACAAAAAGGGGGAGAGGAAGAGAGAAAGAAAGGTCTCAACATAACAGCCATGTTTTCATCTGCTCAGTCTCTCATCCACTGTAGCTGTGTTTTGGTTTTACACGGGCACAGGCTAGTTCAGCTAACATACTGTTACAAACAAGCTGAAGTGAAAGCTGTCTGTCTTTAGTAACTGTTCAGTTCAGTTTGCCACGTAGCCTACATTAAAATATGGCACATTATACTCAGCTGGTGGCTGCGACAGACCAGCCCCCCTCTCTACCAGCAGCAGCGGAGGGAGGAGGAGAGGAGGGACTGAGTTGTTCATTCTTTCCAAACTTCCCTCAGTATGTTGATCAGGAATATGATTTATTTTACTAACATGTTAGATTTGTTTCCTGTGAGATATTAGTGATTTTAGTTTGCTGTTGTAAATCCTGTTACTGCTCTAGAAACAACATTTAGTTAATAAAAATAGTAAAATTATTTTTTTAATATTATATGCAAATATTTAGTAATAAATAGGACTGATGAGAGCATTGATAAAGAACTGAACAATGAAGGATTACCAATACAAGTGTGTCAATAAAATCCTAATGATCTCAACTCATGAGAAAATGTCCGGCCCATCTCTGTGTTCTGGTTTTAAAATCCGTCCCAATTGAATCTGTAATTGAAAAGCCCTGGTCTCCAGTGATCATAGTAATATATCTTCCTTGCGACAAAATGTACATTAAACTGAAACAGCACTTTTTATACAAAATAATATAATAATAATAATGTAATATTATAATGCACAGATGATGGCCTACTATCAAGTATTTTCTTTTGGGTATATTTCACATCAGGACTAATAACAGGGGTGAATATGGAGAAGTTTGTTGTTTCCTATCAAAAGTTAAAGTGGGATACAAAATACAAACTAGGATCTAGAGAATGTCTCGTACAGAGTTTATACTGTTCTATAAGCCTTACAAAGAACTGTTGCATCAAAGAATGTACTGTAACTTGAGCTAAACTTAACAGGAATGTTTTTTTGAATAATGTAATTTAATAAAACTATAACAAAGTTACTGAAAAGATCCTGTTACTGAAACAAATAACTCTAAGTTACTGAAACATAATAAAACATTACATTACATAAATTATATACTATATATATATATATATATATATATATATATATAAACAAGACATTTTGAAAGCTTGAACATTGCCTTTGTCTCTTTTGTCCCAGATTGAATGTGCCCCTCTGACAAAACAACTGACCCCAGCCTGGCCCCATCAATAAAACTGGTCTAGAACCGCCACTGCCTTTCTCATTTTCCAAATTTGTGCACCCCCACCTCCTCGATCCTTGATCCTCGAGCCTGTGACTCGGGTCGGAAATCAATCTCAGTGCCATCTTGAAGAAAATCTCAATCCCTAAAATGCACATCGAGGAGCGAGGCGGCTTGCTGGAGGAGCTATAAGAGAAGATAGACCAGCGTATCCTTTGCAGAAGTGTTTTCAACTATGTGGATGGGCAGCAAGATCGTAAAAAATTAACACTGAATAGAGGATAGCTGGGTGAAGCGCCTCTCCAGAGATGCTGTGCGCCCACAGCAACATAAATTAATAATTAAAAAAAGTTATATTCAGTAGTGATCTGCTGTATTTCATGTCATAATAGTGCCCATGTAGTCTGCATGTCATTCCAACAGTTTTAGAGTCCTGTTGCCAGTTTGAATTGGGGCTATATGAGATCAATGTTACTGTGTCATTTCGTAAAGGGACTGATGATGAAACTCTCACCTCATAAAGTTGAGGGCTGAAATGATCTCCTGTTTACAGACGAAAGGCGCACCACCAAGAAAAAAGTTACTGTATTTCTGTGTAGTGAATGATTAGGCTACTGTAATCTGACTGTTTTCAACAGATGCTTTAATGTTTAGAAAATGTGATTAAACTATTATCAACTCATGATTTACTTAATGGCTTCAGTTCCTATGACTTGAACAACATGAATTATTATATCACAGGGAAATGTCTGCTGATTTATCTGTCAGACTAATGAGTATGAAACTACTCTTTTATGTCACAGTTAAGAAGAGTAAACAAAACACTAGGCAATTTGAGCAGTTAAGTGAGTGTACAGCTGAAACACTGTTTGAATCATTTATTCTCTCAATCCACAGTCTCTGCAGGACTTTATGCATTTTACAATTTTAACTCCATTCCAAACTCCTGCAAATAAAAAGTAAAAAGACTTGTAAATCACAAGTTAGACACTTAGTAAAACCATAGAACTACACAGATTCAATTTAGTGTTCAGCCACTGTCTTCTCTGAGGAGTCTTTTTAATGTTATGGATTAAGCACAATACGGCTTAGTAATATACATGTCAACATTCATATCCCTGTTAAGAAATATTTTCCTAATCAAACATTAGTTGTCACATTTTGTTCAGTTTAACTTGTATCATTTTACATGAATGACATTATTCATGTGACTTGATTGTGCTAAAGATGAGTCCTGTCGGTTTTTGTACAGCTGTTTAACCAACTCCAGTCCCTGTGAGTCTCGAGCACAATAATAAACAGCAGAATCTTCAGTCTTCAGACTGTTCATCTGCAGATACACCTGCTGTCTGCTGTTGTCTCTGGAGATGGTAAACCGGCCTTGAACTGACTGAGAGTAGTAGATGTAGCTACTACCATCACGATATATCCAGGCAATCCACTCCAGTCCTTTTCCAGGAGCCTGCCTGACCCAGCCCATGCTGTAGCTGCTGAATGTGAATCCAGAGGCTGTACAGGTCAATCTGTGGGATTCTCCAGGCCTTTTAACCACTGGTTCAGATTCTGTCAGAGTCTGACCATCAACACCTGTTAATACAGCAAAGAAAACCATCACATGCAACAAACTGACACATTACAAGAAAACATTAAATAAAAATCAGTGAGAATCTTCACCTGCCCAGCAGACAGTTAAAAGCAGCAGTCCTGTCCTATAGTCCATCATGTTAAACTGTGTGTCCACTGTTCTCTGTCATCCTCTCTGCAGTCAGATAAGTAGAGGTGGAAGACATCTGAGTTTTGCATTGACTCCTCCTCACAGGGAGAAACTGGATTTGACTTGGATCTCAGTTACTGTTTGGTGAAACCGGAGAATCAATGTTTACTGTACATGAGTGATTCCTCCAAGAGTTTTATGTTTCAGTATTTATTTGTGCAATACATTGATCAACACATTCTTTAAGTTGTTTATTACGCACAGTTTCCAACATGTGAAGAGTTTGACAATAATTAATCAACAAATAACAGCTTAACAAATGTTGTTCATTATGTTATAATGTTGACTTTCTCACAAAGTGTTCATAAGTAAAATCCTTTTCAGGATATCAGAAGGAGATTTTGGAGATACAATGTTGACACAAAAAGACTAAAATCTTTCAGAAAAGGGGGATTCCAGGACTCTGAGAGAGACCATAGGTTAAAAGCAGACGGATACACCAAAATAAATATATCAGTGAATACCCCAGCAAGAATAAAAATAAGAAAACTTGTAACTATGTTAGGTAAAACAAACATTTTAAAAACTACAAAAAAACTACAAAGTTTGTCATCCTCCTTGCAGTTACATTAGTGAAGGTGGTTTTGCATTAACTCTAAATTTAAAACTTTGTTTAATACGAATTTAGTCATTTATCAAGTGATCCTCCAACAAACAACAATATTAAACATACTATTATCAGACAAAATCGTGACTTTGCAAAGAAGGTGACTAATTTCTTTTTACTCATCTTAATCTGACTGCAGGTCCACAAAGTGATTTCCATATTATAGTGTAGGAATTCTGACACACACGGTTCACTTGTAACAACAGGAAGAAAAATTATGTTATTGTTACTTTTTAGTAATGACAGTCAGACAGAGAAGATTTGTATTGGAAAGTTTTGCATTTACTCCTCCCCACAGGGAGGATACAGCTGGACTGAACGTGGTCATCACCTGTGTGAGTGATGTGTGTGGGACTCTCTGATCACTGTCTGGTTCATCTTGTCTCGACATACAAGCAGAAACAGAAATCTGCTAAACTGACTGGAGTGTTTTTCAGACTGCAGCCACTGACCTGGACGAACTAACTGACACTGTGACATCACAGCAAAACTCAGGCAGCTTCGTCAGACCAAAGAGGAGGCCTTCAGAAGTGGGGACAGAGTCCTGTACAACCAGGCCAGCAAAACACTGACTAAAGAGGTCAAAGCAGCAAAGAGGAGCTATGCTTAAAAGCCAGAAAACATCTTCACAGCCAACAAGCCGGCGTCAGTGTGGAAAGGCCTGCAGACACTCACTAACTACAGGAGACCATCCCCCACCACTGCTAGTACTCAACGACTGGCTGACGAACTGAACTGATTTTACTGTAGGTTTGAGAAGCCCACAGTCACACCTCTCCCCCGCTCCAACTCCAACGTCAAACAATCACCTTCCCTCACTGCCACGCTCTCACCCCCCCTCTCTGACCCATCACCTGCACTCATGATCTGTGAAGATGTGTGCCAGCTCTTCTAAAGGCAGAAGATCAGGAAGGCTCCAGGTCCAGGCGGTGTGTCACTATTCCGCCTGAAAATCTGTGCAGACCAGCTGGCCCCCATCTTCACACAGATCTTCAACAGATCACTGGAGCTGTGTGAATTTCCCTCCTGCTTCAAACGCTCCACAATCATCCCAGTCCCCAAAAAACCCTCTGTCTCTGGATTAAATGACTACAGGCCTCTCGCCCTGACATCTGTAGTCATGAAGTTGTTGGCCTGGTGTTGGTCCACCTGAAGGACATTATAGGCCCCCTGCTGGACCCCCTGCAGTTTGCCTATAGGGCTAACAGGTCAGTGGATGATGCTGTCAACTTGGGACTGCATTACATCCTGCAACACCTCGACTCTCCAGGGACATATGCAAGGATCCTGTTTGTGGACTTCAGCTCAGTGTTCAACACCATCATCCTGGACATCCTCAGCACCAAACTCACCCAGCTCACTGTGCCAGCCTCCACCTGTCAGTGGATCACAAACTTCCTGACTGACAGGAGTCCGCAGGTGGGACAGAACATAGTCAATTTATTTCAAATTCTTGCATACTTGTGTGTACATTTAGCTAAGTCAGTAATGTGTGGGACTCCTGATAGGAAGGTTGCATGATTGATCCCAACATACCACGAATATTTTGTTTCTCACTTGTTAAACAAATTGATTATAAGGACACTTTTACACATGCTCACAAGAAACTTACTGCAGTGTGTGTACGCATCTCGGCGTTTGATACACATTTATAAACCTTTTAATTTCCCTGAGGAATTTAAGGGGAATCCAATCTCACGTTTACTGATGGCTTTTTCAGAGCTGTGTCAAGCAATCCAGAGACTCTTCTGAATGTCCTTCAGAACTTTTCAAAGTAAAAGCTCTCAATAAACTTGATATGAAGCATTGCTGCAAAAAACATTCTTGCACTTTTATTTTGGAGGCACAATCACTTAAAATTAAGTGATTATGTGAGTAACTGTAGCTGTCATGAGAGCACAACACTGACACCATCATCAAGAAGGCCCAGCAGAGGATGTACTTCCTGCGCCAGCTCAGGAAGCTCAACTTACCTAAGGAGCTGCTTGATCCACTTTTACACAGCCATCATTCAGTCTGTTCTCTGCACGTCCATCACTGGTTGGTTTGGATCTGCCACCGAAAAGGACAGGAGCAGACTACAACAGACAGTCAGGACTGCAGAAAAAATCATCTGTGCCAACATGCCCTTCATTCAGGACTTGCATATTTCCAGAGTCAGGAAACAGTCAGGAAACATCACTGCAGGTCCATCTCACCCTGGACATGTTCCAGCTTCTCTTCTTCTCTGCTCAATCTGTCTATATTGTTTTTGTTTTATCGTGTGTTTATATGTGTTCTATATACTGTAGCATGTGTCTACTGGTATTTTTTTATTATTATGTATTCAGGTTCCCAGGTTCTGGGTGCACTGCCTGGTTGCATGTTGTGGATTTTGTGTGTGTTTTGTGTTGTGTACTTTTTTGTTTGTATGTTTGTTTGTTTGTTTTTGCAAACAAGTTGCTCTAAACTAATTGCCCTTTGCAGGATTAATAAAGTTTTTTGAACTTGAACTTGAACCCTGAATATGTGCAGGTCAGTCTGTGGCACTTTGCAGGTCTTTTAACAATGGTTCTCTGTAGGTAGTAGTAGTTTTTGTCCCTCAGAACCTATTAACCATTTCATGTTGACTGAAACCATAGAAAAAAAGACAAAGACAAACCTAAAACATCAGCTGTTGCTTTCATATGTGTGTGTTTTTAGAGTCACTGTCATTCTCTCCTTAGCTAGCGTCATCTGACTTCATATCTTCTACTGCCACCTGTAGGTCTTTGTAAACAAAGGAGTTTTTGTAAAGCCTCTCTGCTTCCTTTAACCAGTGTGTGTCTTTGGCACAGTAATAAACAGCAGAGTCCTCTGGCTTTAAGATACACCATGCTGTTGCTATCATCTCTACTGACTTCTATTCGTCCTTACACACTGCTGGCATAAGTGTTACTACTAGCATCGGAGTAGCCGATCCCTATCCATTCCAGTGCTTTTCCTGCAGGTTGTCTTATCCAGCTCATAGCACAACAGCTAAATGTGAAGCCAGATCCTTTGCAGGAGAGACTGAGAGTCTCCCCAGGCCTTTTCACTACTGAACTGGAAGGAATGGACTCCATACTCTGACCTGTACAACCTGATGAGATGAAAGGAGAGAGGAACCACAGAAGAAAGTGAGACAGTCATCTGGGAAGTTTTCTGGGATCACTGACTGACCATCGGTCGATGTTGTCTGATAAAAGATAAAACAGCAGGAAGCAGGAGAACTCACAGGGCAGAGAGAGAGCAACCAGCAGAAGAGTGAGTGTGTTGATCATCCTGAGGCTGGAGATGTGACCTCTGATGCTCCACACAAAGTACAAGAGCAGTCAGCAGGACAGAAGCACACTGCACAGACTCAAGATTTGCATCAGGATATCACGGGGTCTCATGTACAGGCACTCTGTTAGAGTTTAATTTTAACTGATGTTGGACACAATATCACATCAGAAAGCAGACATTTTGAAACAGCAGACTTTCTTATTTTTATTTTTATATTATATGACAAGTGAATGAATCATACAAATGAAATTATATGGTCTACCTCACAGACAGTGTATTAATTGACTCCTCCTCTCTGCAATATATTTCAGAAACACTCTTCAGGACTTTGTATAATGCATTATTCACAAAAATATGTAACGTGAAATATAAACAATAGTATATAGAACTAATCATATAATATGAATGTTAAGAAACGTCATGCTTGCATGCATGCACGCATGCACGTCTCTATCAGCCTGAAATATGAGTACTGTAGGTTTTTGAACAGCTGTTCAACCAACTCCAGTCACTGTGAGTGTCGAGCACAATAATAAACAGCAGAGTCTTCAGTCTTCAGACTGTTCATCTGCAGATACACCTGCTGTCTGCTGTTGTCTCTGGAGATGGTAAACCGGCCTTGAACTGACTGAGAGTAGTATTTGCTGCTACCACCGCTACTGATATAAGCAATCCACTCCAGTCCTTTTCCAGGAGCCTGTCTGATCCAATGCATGCTGTAGTCACTGAATGTGAATCCAGAGGTTGTACAGGTCAATCTGTGGGATTCTCCAGGCCTTTTAACAGCTGGTTCAGATTCTGTCAGAGTCTGACCATCAACACCTAGGATAAAAGGAGATTAAAAAATCATCAAGTGAACTAAGCTGATGACACTAATAAAGTTTTAATCAAAGTCAGTAACATCTTCACCTGCCCAGCAGACAGTTAAAAGCAGCAGTCCTGTCCTATAGTCCATCATGTTAAACTGTGTGTCCACTGTTCTCTGTCATCCTCTCTGCAGTCAGATAAGTAGAGGTGGAAGACATCTGAGTTTTGCATTGACTCCTCCTCACAGGGAGAAACTGGATTTGATTTGAATCTCAGCTACTATTTGTTGAAGGTTTTCTGTCATGTCGTGGAGTCATTACTCCAAAAGTCCCTTTTTCATGTCTCAATATAATTTGTGCAATAGATAGAAAATCACAGTACTTAAGCTGGTTGCCTCATTATAAAGACTTTGGCAGGTTTTCAGTTTTCACCTTATGCAATTTGCACACTTAGCCATGCAGGTGCTATTGTACTAAAATTAAGTATATGTCTGTATATGTCAAAATGTGTGGAATCAAGTTAACACAAAGACTTTTGTTAGAAAAATATCAACTATCACAGTATCCATTGTACATGTTAATCTTTAGTTCAGTCCAGAGTTCAAGTGTCAGTTAAGATCAATGAGAACAACAGATCTGAGTGTCTCCTTTTAGAAAGTTGACACTGACTGCCCTCTAGTGATTTTCTGAAAGAAACTGCAACATTTTTTGTCACTCTCATATTATGACTCACTTTAGATTCCACATAATTTACAGACAATAATGTATCTACATTTGTATAGATGTATGCAAATGTTTGGTTTTTGCAGTAGATTCATTTCAGCAATCATAGTGTTGTGTTGTCTTTGGCCTTTTATGAACAAGGGGTGGTGATGGAGTAGTGGAAGATACATGCCTTTGGTGTAAGTGACCTAGGTTCAATTCCCCACAGTGATACATCCACCAATGTGACAAGACACTTAACCCCTAGTTGCTCCATAGGGAAATGAATAAATATAATGTCAGCGATCTTTGTTAAAAAAGCAAGCACCACTTGGAACCTTCAACCCCCTATTTTAAAGTGGTACTTTCCTTCCCCCTCTTAGTGGTGTTTCCACCAAAAGTAGCGGGGACTTAAGTCCCCTGGATCTCTTTTCAAGGAACTAAAAGGTTCCTTAAGCCATTTGTTGTGTGCGTTTCCACTGTGGTCTAAAGATTAGGCAAAACCAGCTGACAAGCTGTAGGCCTGTACGCCGTACAAAGCAATGCACACACATCATTATTTGTAACCACTATCCATGAGCAAAATTTATAAATGAACTTCAGATTGGATTGGAATATAACTATAGGCTTTGCTTAATCAGCCAGCAGCTTTTTTGTGTGGGAGTATAATGAAGAGACACACGATAAAGTTTAATAACAAACTGGATAAAGCCATCAAGTCATTAAAATAACTTCAGCACAGAGAAAGCAACACAAAAATAAAATTGCGACAGTTTGAAAGGTTATTAAAATATTTCCAGCTGACAGGAGCTGCAGATCAACTGCAGCACTCATGTCTTTGTCTGCCTGAGCTCGGAGGAACGTCATTTTTAACAAGATTTATTACCTTCTGTAATCAGCTGTTCCGTTTGTTTTGGAGAGGAGGAAACTTCCTGACTGATGAAAACTTAAAACAACAACTGTATTTAGCATAGCTCCATCAGCTGTTCGCTGTAAACACACCGCTGCAGGCAGGCATCTATTTCTGAGCAATACATTTAATGCCAACATTCAATCTCATGCAGACATCGGCGAGACTTGTGTTGCTATCTGACAAAACAGAGAAGGAAAACAGAGGAGCAGTCCTGACCTGACATGCTCAATTTAAAACCAGATTCAGATTATCGTTTGATGAAACTTGAGAATCAGTGTTCAGGAGTCATTCTTCCAAGTCAGATAGTTCAAAGTTTTTCTGACATGTTTTAATTTTATTTGCATAAAATGTCCATAAAGCATTGAGTATTGGCACCACAACCACATTTTGCACACTTCAAAATTGTATTCTTAATTCAGAAATCTGATACATTTACAATCAAATTAGTTCAAATATCATTTTGCCTGATTACACTCTGTGAGCATATTGGGCAGCAGATGAGCTAAATAATCTACAGTACTCCACTGATCACCAATATCCACTAACATTTTTGAAAATCGCTATTTGTCATCTTCATCTCGTTATACAACCCTGTGTTGATTATTAAATCTACCATCATGTTACATCAACCAATGTTTTGAACATATTGTTTCAACGTGGAAAATTCTCCTTTCTAATTATCTTCTGACCTGGCCAAGTTTGCTCTTTGAACTGATTTCATATCATTTTTGTTTTTTTCTTGTAAATGTAAGATAGTTAATTTAGTAGTAAAAATGATTTAACATTTGAAAGAACTATGTTACTTTGAGCTTTCCCTGGCCTCTGTCGTATTCAGTGAATATAGTAGCTTGTCATGCTATAACCAGATATGATACATGACATCGTTACCGTCTCTTTAGGTCTTTTCAAAGTATTGTAAAATTTGCTTTGTCATATGTTTTTTTTCTACCCTATCTTTTATCAAATTAATAAAACGTGTCATATGCATCTTGTAGCCTCTATTTCTTTTATACTGATGTCGGCTTCAGTAGAGGTCAAATACGATCCACATAGATAGATTAAAAACAGAATTTCTTCTCTTCCTCTGCCTCTAACATTCAGTGAATTCCAAAAACATTTATTTTTGTCAACTCTGTCTGTCGTCATTAATGTTCACATTTTGAACGTCTGTGTTGGGTCTTGTTGGTTGCTGAGTATTTGTGCAGGTCTGTTGGTGGTTTATCTCACTGTGGAGCCACGTACACAATAATACACAGCTGTGTCCTCAGGCTGCAGATTCTGTCCTGTTAATGTCACAGATCTAGTTTGTGTGTGTGTGCGTGTGTGTGTGTGTGTGTGCGTGTGTGTGTGTGTGTGTGTGTGTGTGTGTGTGTGTGTGGTAAATTAAGTTGCATTATTTTGGTAAAAGTCACCCCCCGATACAAAATCCAGTCCACTGGTTTTCCTTCATATTGTCTTATCCAACCTGTTGCAGAGCTGTCACAAATCTGTTTAAATATCACATACAAAATACAATTTAAGACAGTGAGTAAGGTGATCTTGCTGAAACAGTGATTGAAACTTGATTCATCCTCTCAACACAAAGCCTCCACTGTACAGATTTTTTTCCCATTATTGAAACAAAATGTTCACAGATTATGTAAACAAAACATTCATCTAAACCAAAAGAAAATAGATGCTTTCAGTCTCTGCAGGTTGGACTTCAGACCCTAAGAAGCTCTGATTTCACTCTAATGTGAACTAAGCTCTATAATGTAGACTGAGCAAAGCTCATCATCCGTCTTCAGACTTGTGAATGTGGGTTAGATATTTAACAAAACCATTCAACATTGCAGTTGTTGTTTGTAGTTCTGTGTTTACTATCTATTTTTAACTTCATAACTTATGTATTAAGTAACTTACCCAGCTAACCTAATTATTTTAACCCAAACCACGATCTTTTCCTAGACCCAACCAGGTAGTTATGTTGCCTAAACCTAACCAAACTGCCATAGTTTCAGAGCGTTTACCACCAGTATTATCGTGATAGTCTAACCAGATGTTGCATAGTTTTATTTGACTGCAGAGCCCTGCGGAGTCTTGACCGAGCGTCCATATGTAAAGGGTTGGGAGTGACAATGTGTTGTATTTTTCACTCTCATATTATGACCCACTTTAGATTCCACATCATTTCCCTTTCCCATAGTCTTTTGCTTTCTCATCCCTCTCCTCTCTACTCCTATCACTTTCTGCAGGTGTTTCTGGAGCTGTGAAGTCTGGATCTGTGGTTATGAGTCGCCTTATTATTGTTATTATTATTATTATTATTATTATTACTAGTAGTAGTAATAGTATTATTTACAATGCTATAAATATCAGTACTGTTGAAGCCAATTTCTTGTGTTCAATTATTTTAGCATTTAAATGATTTATTTTGAGAATAGTCATTTGGATTTATTAATTGTTTATGTATTTAGCTGTCCTGATTAATTAACTCAGATGGCAGTCAGCTGTGGAAGGAGGAAGAGGTGTGTCTGGAGAGTTTGTTTTTTAACAAATAATCAAAGGAAATGAGCGACTCGGGCATATATTTTTGGTCACTTACACATGCGAGTCAGACGTAGAGCCCTGTAACCTGGCACAGCGGTCTAAATTGTAAATGGACAAAACAAGTACAATTTTCAGTCTGTACTTGTTGTCAAGTGCTTGCTCAGGGTGGGTATTGTTGGGTCTCTGTAAATAATATCACAGAGTACGGCCCAGACCTTCTGTATATGAAAAGTGCAATGTGATTACTTTTGTTGTGAACTGGCACATTATATAAATAAAACTGAATTGAATCATTTACAGACATTATTGTGTCTTAATTTATAGAAACGTTTGTACTAGTTTTGTAGTAGTTTAATCTCAGTAACAAGATTGTTGTTCTGTTCTGCAGCTTATCAGCCCTGCCCAGGGAACTTTGAGCTTGGTGTCCCCCAGCCTGCCCGCTCTCTGCCTCAAACTCACGCCACCCACCTTTGCAATTCCTGAACCTGTTAATAAACTGTCATTGTGGAAACTAACCTGCCTTGAATCCGCTTTTGGATCCTCGCAACTGCACCTTTATTATTTAAACCAATATATGAATATATATAATATAGATTATAAAACAATATGTACAAATTTAAAAAGAGAATAAAGTAATTTATCTTAATGTAATAAATACTTACAGCCCTAAGATGAGGTGGTGTTGTTGCATGTGTGAAAAGCTTTAGTCGACACACACTTTTCCTCACAAAAGCTGATATAAGATCAACATCAGAGCTACAGAGTCCTCTCACTGACACACACATAAATAGAGGAAGTAGTTTTTATATTGTCGGGCACAGTAATACACTGCTGTGTCCTCTTCAGATTGTTCATCTGTAGATAGACTTTACTGCTGGAGTCATCTCTGGAATCTATCCTGGACTGACTGGGAGTAACGGATAGGAGAACTAGATGTGCCTGTAGTAGAAACCCACTCCAATCCTTTTCCAGGATCCTGTCTGATCCAGGCCATCAAGTAGCTGTTGAATGTGAATCCAGAGGCTGTCCAGGTCAATCTGTGGGATTCTCCAGGCCTTTTAACCGCTGGTTCAGATTCTGTCAGAGTCTGACCATAAACACCTGTTGAGACATTTTTTAAAAACAACTTAATTAAGTTAATTAATAAATTTGTACATGAAATAAGAACTATGTCAAATTGAGGTTAGAGGATCAGTGTAGTGTTTGGTGAGTATATTAATTCTTGTAAAATATCAACATAAATGTCAAATCAACAATCAACATCAATAAGCATATTTCTGTTCCACAGGGCCGCACTGGGATAATAATTCAGACTGGGAATCTAATGTTAGCCCAGGCCGATATCTTCACGTTCACAACAGACCACACATATTGTAACTGTTTTAAAGAAATATTTGTGTCTTTTCACTGATTATTCCAGTAACATGTTTTAGTTTTATTACACACAGCTAACTGTCTTCAGTTTCAAAAGTTAGTCACAGTCACTATTTCCATGCATATGCATTTCCTGCTTTCCTATAGAGCATTATTAGGTGTTACTATCTATTTGTTTTTTTTAAAAACAAAACTACATCAACACGTTGAGGGCGGCTTTGCTAGCATGTTATTTTTATAAACTGTAACCATGTCCTTGTGATTAATTCAGTCAGATACACAAACACTGTTATGTTGAGTAAAACAAAAGTTACAGTAAAACATTAAAAGGTTTATTTTCCTCTCTGCAGTCAGATTAGTGAAGGTTGAAGACTGTTAGGTTTTGCATTAAGAGTTTGGCCTTTTGTTTGTTGGACTTGAAAAACAATTATGTATGAGTTGCAACACCAGCCAAATAAATGTAATTCAGGCAATAAAAAAATTGCTTAATATGAATTTTCTTCAAAAGTTGAATTTTGTGTCTTATTATGTGGTCAGGTTTATCAGAGTATCATCCAACAAGTAACAATTTTAAACAATTAATTTTCATGGCACAAAATTTGACCTTACCAAAAGATTACATTATGTTCTTCATCTTAATTTTGTTTCAAGTCCACAAAGGGATTTTCATATTACAGGGAAGAAAAATCTGACACACACAATGCACTCCCAAAAAATAAAAATCATTTGATTATTATTAAATAGTAGTTCAGATTTTACATTTTATTCAATTACGTTCTGTTAGGTGAAGAGCTTTTTATACTAAACCATGTTATATTTCTTCTCCTTTTTGGATGATAATATGTCTGTTTCTCTCTGTAACAGTGAACTGGTGTTGAAGTCATTAGTGGTCTGAGGGCTCCTCCTCTGGTGGCTTCATGTAACAAGTGTTGCATCTAAATTTGTGGACATGTATAGAAATGTTTTTTCTTTCTTTTTGTTAGTGTAGATTCAACAACCATAGTGTTGTGCTGTCTGTTATAAAAAAAAAGTGATCTTTATTGTGTTTTTCTTTAATATGTTTAATTTCCATATGTAATGTAATAAGGTTTCTCAGGAACAGTTTCATGTAATGTAACATAAAGTAGATGATTTAAGTACTATAAAATAATAATAACTCTTAGGCTCTACCAGATCAAAGATGAGTACTGTGGGTTTTTGTACAGCTGCTCAACCAACTCCAGTCACTGTGAGTTTCGAGCACAATAATAAACAGCAGAATCTTCAGTCTTCAGACTGTTCATCTGCAGATACAGCTGCTGTCTGCTGTTGTCTCTGGAGATGGTAAACCGGCCTTGAACTGACTGAGAGTAGTATTTGCTGCTCCCATCAGAATAGATTAAAGCGACCCACTCCAGTCCTTTTCCAGGAGCCTGTCTGACCCAGTGCATCCCATAGCTGCTGAATGTGAATCCAGAGGCTGTACAGGTCAATCTGTGGGATTCTCCAGGCCTTTTAACCACTGGTTCAGATTCTGTCAGAGTCTGACCATCAACACCTGTTAATACAGCAAAGAAAACCGTCACATGCAACAAACTGACACATTACAAGAAAACATTAAATAAAAATCAGTGAAGATCTTCACCTGCCCAGCAGACAGTTAAAAGCAGCAGTCCTGTCCTATAGTCCATCATGTTAAACTGTGTGTCCACTGTTCTCTGTCATCCTCTCTGCAGTCAGATAAGTAGAGGTGGAAGACATCTGAGTTTTGCATTGACTCCTCCTCACAGGGAGGAGAGAGCTGATAGTGTTTGGTGAGTATATTAATGCTTGTAAAATATCAACATAAATGTCAAATCAACATCAATAAGCATATTACTGTTCCACAGGGCCGTACTGGGATAATAATTCAGCCTGGGAATCTAATGTTAGCCCAGGCCGACATCTTCACGTTCACAACAGACCACACATATTGTAACTGTTTTAAAGAAATATTTGTGTCTTTTCACTGATTATTCCAGTACCACGTTTTAGTTTTATTACGCACAGCTAACTGTCTTCAGTTTCAAAAGTTAGCCACAGTCACTATTTCCATGCATATGCATTTCCTGCTTTCCTATAGAGCATTATTAGGTGTTACTATCTATTTGTTTTTTAAAAAAACAAAACTACATCAACACGTTGAGGGCGGCTTTGCTAGCATGTTATTTTTATAAACTGTAACCATGTCCTTGTGATTAATTCAGTCAGATACACAAACACTGTTATGTTGAGTAAAACAAAAGTTACAGTAAAACATTAAAAGGTTTATTTTCCTCTCTGCAGTCAGATTAGTGAAGGTTGAAGATAGTTAGGTTTTGCATTAAGAGTTTGGCCTTTTGTTTGTTGGACTTGAAAAACAATTATGTATGAGTTGCAACACCAGCCAAATAAATGTAATTCAGGCAATAAAAAAATTGCTTAATATGAATTTTCTTCAAAAGTTGAATTTTGTGTCTTATTATGTGGTCAGGTTTATCAGAGTATCATCCAACAAGTAACAATTTTAAACAATTAATTTTCATGGCACAAAATTTGACCTTACCAAAAGATTACATTATGTTCTTCATCTTAATTTTGTTTCAAGTCCACAAAGGGATTTTCATATTACAGGGAAGAAAAATCTGACACACACAATGCACTCCCAAAAAATAAAAATCATTTGATTATTATTAAATAGTAGTTCAGATTTTACATTTTATTCAATTACGTTCTGTTAGGTGAAGAGCTTTTTATACTAAACCATGTTATATTTCTTCTCCTTTTTGGATGATAATATGTCTGTTTCTCTCTGTAACAGTGAACTGGTGTTGAAGTCATTAGTGGTCTGAGGGCTCCTCCTCTGGTGGCTTCATGTAACAAGTGTTCAGGCACTTACAGACATTAATGCATCTAAATTTGTTGACATGTATAGAAATGTTTTTCTTTGTTTTTGTTAGTGTAGATTCAACAACCATAGTGTTGTGCTGTCTGTTATAAAAAAAAGTGATCTTTATTGTGTTTTTCTTTAATATGTTTAATGTCCATATGTAATGTAATAAGGTTTCTCAGGAACAGTTTACACAACTTTGTATTATTTGAAAAAATATGTAATGTAACATAAAGTAGATGATTTAAGTACTATAAAATAATAATAACTCTTAGGCTCTACCAGATCAACAACTGTCAAGAGAAAAAAGCATCATGTGAAATAAACTGGTAACCTAAATAAAAGGTATGCTAAATTAAGACCTGTGAAGAGAAAGATATCATGTCATGTGTTAAGTTGGTGGCGTAAAGGAAAATGTGTCAGATCAAGATCAGTGAAGATCATCACCTGCCCAGCAGACAGTTAAAAGCAGCAGTCCTGTCCTATAGTCCATCATGTTAAACTGTCAGATAAGTAGAGGTGGAAGAGCTCTGAGTTTTGCATTGACTCCTCCTCACAGATGTTATTTTAGGCATTTTTATTCCTGGAAATAGGTGGCAGTTATCAAGTTAAAGAGTGTAGTACAACTGCAAGTCACATGGAAGCCTTTTATTTTTACATGTTATTATACTGTAAATCATCTTATCACATGCATGATCTTCATGCACATTATTCAGTCAATCACTACTAATTTTCATCCCTGACAGATAATCACAATCGGTACTGCAAAAAAAGTGATTCTGAGACAACTGAATATTGCCAGTGGTAGCGGTAAATAGAGGAAGTAGTTTTTGTACAGCTCTCCTGTTGTTGTCTCTCACTGTGGATATCTGGCACAGTAATACACAGCAGTGTCTTCAGGCTGCACATTCTGTCCGTTTAGAGTCACGCTGTTGCTGGAAGAGTCTAAGGAGATACTGAACTTGCTCTTTAGTGAATCTTTGTATTATGTGGTGGATCCAGCAGCTGCCATTCCAATCCACTCCAGTTCTTTCCCTGCAGGCTGTCTGATCCAAGCTGTGTAGTAGCTGCCAACAGAATAAGAGACCTGACAGGTGATGGTCAGACGTTGACCTGGCTGCACAGTCACAGAGGCTGGCTGTGTCAACTGTTCACACTTCACACCTGTTCAAAAAAAAGAAATGTTTAGTAACAAATGATCAAGTTATACTGCAAAAGAAGAACTGCTGACTTTGACAAATCCAGAGAGACTCACATCCAGCTGCCAACAGCAGCAGCAGAGCTACAGAAAACATGGTTTATGTTGAAAGTGACGTGCTGTGAACTCCACTGACAGCCTGATGGGAAGTTTTTATAGCTGAGTAACAAGGAAGGTCACTGAGTTTGCATAGAATCAAACACATGAAGCATCAATGTTGGTCTAGAGTCTGTTGACTGTTATTATATCTGCAGAGTGAAAACATGCCTGGAAATCACCTCTGTTTTACACATGATGTTTTAATTTCATTACACCCTCTATTGTAATGTTTTGAGAATGTCCCTGCATTTAAAGATTTGATACAACTGTTAAATTTGCCTTTATTGTAAACTATTAATTCTAAATATATTGTATTGATAACAATATTATACCATTATGTATATTATTGTGTAATTGCAACAAAGACAAGATCATCATTGCTATTCTTAATATAAATACTAACATAAATCATTCATAATTGAAACATATTTATTAAAATCTGCAATAACAACAAGAGAAATGCAGTAACAGCCAGGACCATGTAAATACAATGAAAATGTAAGTTTTCTGGTTTACATAAAATACATTTAATGGTTTCAGTGTTTACAGACTCCAGTGGAGCAGCGCCTTCAGGCTTCCTGCTGTTCATCTTGAGATCTACTTCTTGTCTGCTGAGATGAACTGACACGGACCGATAGAGCTGATGATGGTAAACACTTCATAGTCAAACTTTACTATTCAAAATGTGCTGAATCAATACCACTTCATTGTAATATCCAGTGTACATGAGCAGCAGGAGTGTTAAGCTTTAGTTCAGTCCAGGGTTCAAATGTCAGCCAGTTAAGATCAATGAGAACACCAGATCTGAGTGTCTCCTTTTAGAAACAGAGGAGAGAAAAATTTGACACTGACTGCCCTCTAGTGATTTTATAAAACAAACAGCAACATTTTTTTTCACTCTCATTTTATGACTCACTTTAGAGTCCACATAATTTACAATATGGGATCTTAATTTGTAAAAATGGATAGTATTTGTATTAATTTAATTTCAGCAACCAGTTTGTTGCTTTTTGTTTGGTTTGAGTTCTGAGTTCTGAGTTTTGCACTGACTCCTCCTCACAGGGAGGAACTGGATTTGACTTGGATCTAAGTTACTATTTGGTGAAATTGGAGAATAAATGTTTACTGTATGACTGGTTCCACAAGAGTTTCATGTTTCAGTATTTATTTGTGCAACACACTGGTAAACACATTTTTAAGTTGTTTATTATGAGGAAGAATGTGAAGACTTTCTCACAAAGTGTTCATAAGTAAAATCATTTTCAGGACATCAGTCGGAGATTTTGGAGATACATTGTTGATATAAAAAGACTAAAATCTGTTAGGAAAGGAGGAGTGCAGGGCTCTGAGAGAGACAGTGGTTTAAAAACAGACGGATACACCAAAAACATAAATATATCAGTCAATACCCCAGCAAGAATAAAAATAAGAAAACTTTTCATTATATTACAAGACATTTCCCAGTCAGACAAATAAACTCTGTAATGTTATGTAAAACAAAAGTTTCAGTGAAAACTACAAAGTTTTCCATCCTCCCTGCAGTCACATTAGTGAAGGTGGAAAACAACTAGGTTTTGCATTAACCCTAAATTGTAAACCTTGCTTGATATGAATTTCCCTCAAAAGTGGAATTTTGTGTTTTATCAAGTGATCCTCCAACAAACAACAATATTAAACATACTCACCAACTATGTACCAAATGTAAATGACAGTAAATGAAAAATACAACGTGAGGTGTTTCATCCATCCTTTTAGTATTGTTTTATCAAAGAGGTTTTTGCAGAGCAAGCTAGCACACGGATTATAAGAACGCTTTTATAGGCTAACGTTAACATAACGTGTTATTGAACTTCTAGCAAAAGTTATAGTAGGATACAAAATACAAACTGGGATCCAGAGAAAGTCCAGTATACTAGAGCTTATCCTGTTCATTAAGCCTTACAAAGAAGAGTTGCATCAAAGAATGTACTGTAACTCCAGCTAAAGTTAACAGGAATGTTGTTGGGTTTTTTTTAATAATGTAATTTAATAAAACTATAACTAAGTTACTGAAAATATCCTGTTACTGAAACAAATAACTGTAAGTTACTGAAACATACTAAAACATTACATTATATACTAAACAAGACATTTTGAAAGCTTGAACATTGCCTTTGTCTCTTTTGTCCCTTATTGAATGTGTCCCTCTGACAAAACATCTGGCCCCATCAATACTATTGGTGTAGAACCGGCACTGTCGTCATGTATAAGGGACCGGACAAAGAACAATTAATTGTGGACTGGGTTTTGTGTAGGAAAATTGTTCTCATAAAAATGTTGGTCAATCTGCAAATCATCTGGAAGACTTTTTTGTATTTTTACTGAAATGTAAATTTTTTATCACATGCATGATATTAATCAATATCATTACAAAGATACCGTTTCACTACACTAATACAGCATTGCATGAAACATTGCTTTAAAGGACAAACAACAAAATTGTATTTTTTTCCTTAAAAATAAAGAATAATATTTTATTTTGTGTAGGTTGGAACTTCAATATTCAATAAGTCACTACTCAGACTTTCCATCACTGACAGTAACAATCAGTATTGTGGAAAAAACAACAAATAATACTGAATATTGCCAGTGGTAGTGGTAAATGGAGGAAGTTGTTTTTGTATGACTCTCCTGTTATTGTCTCTCACTGTGTCTCTTCTGGCACAGTAATACACTGCTGTGTCCTCGGTCTTCAGACTGTTCATCTGTAGATAGACTTTACTGCTGGAGATGGTGAATCTACCCTGGACTGACTGGGAGTAAGAGATAGGAGAACTAGATGTGTGTACAAGAGCAATCCACTCCAGTCCTTTTCCAGGAACCTGTCTGATCCAGTTCCAAACTGAGCTACTAAAGCTAAACCCAGATGTTGTGCAGGTGAGTCTGTGGGATTCTCCAGGTTTCACACACAACGTGCTTCTGTTTTCAAATCTATGAACCTCCTTTAAATATGATGTAAACTGGATCCCTGTGAGAATTTGTTTACAGTAAGCTCCTCCTACATCACATTCTGCTTTTACAGTCAAATTCAACAGTATGAACACAGCATGACACAAAATAAAACAGCATTTAAACAATCTGACAACTAGCAAATAGTGATTTGAGACATCTGAACCTCCCTGACTACGATAACCTGCTGAGTCAATTTAGAAAATGCGATTATTCACATGATTCTGATTTGTTCTTCTAAAATTTGACAAACTCATGACTTACTTAATGGCTTCATTTCTGATGAAGTTTAATTCAGAAATCCTAGGATTATGAACTAATACATCTGATTGTAATCGTAAAATTAATTGATTCATACTTTTGGTTTTATTTTTATTCTGTTGCTGCAAACACAAGTGAAGTGAAAGCAAGATAATCTGTGAATATTTGAGTTTGTTGCAGCTGGTTGAGGGCCTGGATTATTATTTCTTTTTTTTTACTTTAAAGATTTCAGAAAATAAATTGTGGCAGTTTGAAGCCACAGACATACAGAGAAACCTGGAGCCTCAAAAGGAAATGAATTATTTAGGAAGTGAAACCTGTGGGACGATATGCAAAGAACTTACAACTGCAGTACACAGGAAAAAGGCTGCTGGTTTATCTGTCAGATTAATGTATATGAAAGTGCAAATTTTAAATCACAATTAAGAAGAGTAAACAAAAAACTAGACAATTTGAGTAGTTAAGTGAGTGTGAAGCTGAAAACAGTTTGATTCTCCATTTATTCTCTCAATCCACAGTCTCTGCTGGACTCTGTGCATACTGTAATTTTAACTCCACTCCAAACTCCTGCAAACTTAGAGTAAAAACACTTGTAGATCACAAGTTAGACAGTTAGCAAAAACTATTTATTGTTTAGCCACTGTCTTCTCGGAGGAGTCATTTTGATGAAGTCTATTGTATCTTTTAACATTAATGACATTAGTCATGTGAGTTGATTGTGGTAAAGATGAGTACTGTGGGATTTTATACAGCTGCTCAATGAACTCCAGTGACTGTGAGTCTCGAGCACAATAATAAACAGCAGAATCTTCAGTCTTCAGACTGTTCATCTGCAGATACACCTGCTGTCTGCTGTTGTCTCTGGAGATGGTAAACCGGCCTTGAACTGACTGAGAGTAGTAGATGCTGCTACCATCACCACCACTGATAAGAGCGATCCACTCCAGTCCTTTTCCAGGAGCCTGTCTGACCCAGGCCATGCTGTAGCTGCTGAATGTGAATCCAGAGGCTGTACAGGTCAATCTGTGGGATTCTCCAGGCCTTTTAACTACTGGTTCAGATTCTGTCAGAGTCTGACCATCAACACCTGTCATATGGAAGAAAGACATTTAATGCATTACATTAGTAGGATAAATTAAAATATGTCACATTAAGATCAGTGAAGATCTTCACCTGCCCAGCAGACAGTTAAAAGCAGCAGTCCTGTCATATAGTCCATCATGTTAAACTGTGTGTCCACTGTTCTCTGTCATCCTCTCTGCAGTCAGATAAGTAGAGGTGAGAGAGAAGTATCAAATACATTCCATCAAACTCATTTTTGACAGCTATTTCCGGTATCACCGGATGTCTGTATGTAACTGATAAGAGGGGGTGCATCCTGTCCCGCCCCAACCGGAAATATGTCTGTATGTAACTGATAAGAGGGGGTTCATCCTGTCCCACCCCAGCCGGAAATATGTCTGTATGTAACTGATAAGAGGGTTGCGTACATCCTTCCATTGTGTGTGTTTAAGTAATACAACTTGAATGAATTAACTAGGAGGTGTTTGTGACAATAAATTTATCATTAAAAAAGTATAGCAGTGAGTTATAAGTAAAAGGAGGAATCTCCGGGGCCAGCAAAGGATCAGTAGGAGGTTTCTTTGGAATCAAGTCAGTCTTTATTATTAAACAAGTGAAGAATAAATTGAAATAATGACAGTAAAGCAGTAAAATGGTATAACGGTGAGTAAAAATTAAACAGCATTATAAATTACCTTCAACAGCATGCAGCAAAATAAGAGTGAGTTCCAAAATTAAACTTTGTAAAATCTTTGCTAAAGCTTTGTGTGACAAACTTACCATCATTAAACAAGTGAAGAATAAATTGAAATAATGACAGTAAAGCAGTAAAATGGTATAACGGTGAGTAAAAATTAAACAGCATTACAAATTACCTTCAACAGCATGCAGCAAAATAAGAGAGTGTTCCAAAATTAAACTGAAGTTAAACTAAAGTAAAATCTTTGCTATTGCTTTGTCTTACAAACTTGCCATCATTATCACTCCAAAGCTGTAGCCTAGTCTTAAACTTGTGAGTCTTAAAACTTTAATCCTTCTAGAGTCTGTGTCTCTTCTTCTCTGTCCTCTCTCTTTCTGGTGTAGCATAGGCTGTGGGGTGAATTGAGGAATGTGCTCCACCCCCCGCACCTCCCTCTGTTTTCTCAACGAGTCGTGTTGGGGAGTCGTGTAACACCTCCCTCTGTTTTCTCAACGAGTCGTGTTGGTGAGTCGTGTAACACCTCCCTCTGTTTTCTCAATGAGGCGTGTTGTGTGTTTAGCTGCCATCCTCAGGTAATCTTGTAGACCAGTTATTAACTATGGTTATCTATAACCCAGACTCCGGATGTTAAAAAACGGTCTGGTTTTATCAGACAGAGTTCGTGAGTTCGTTTTTGAAACAGGAAGCTATTTTTATCAGCGGAGACAAGAGTTTAAATAATAATCTGGTTGTACCAGAAGTAAGGGCCCCAACCCCACAGGCAGAGCAGCACTCGTGTGGTTTTTTTTTTGTTTGTTTTTTTTTTTCTTACTTCTATAAGTACCCTACCAGAAATCCTGAGGTCTTCACACTAGTGACCTGAAACCAGAGCGATGACCCTTCAAAGAGAACACGGTACGCATTCAGCCTTTCCTCCGCAACTTAAGAAATAGCAAAAATTGACACTTTGTATTTTCATTCCTGCGTGTTTTCAATTAACAGTTTTTGACTTAATCGACAATGAGCTTCATTCATCCGAATATCAACTTGAAGATAAGAGGGCCTTCTATGTACTAGAGTGAAATAGAAATGTTTTCATGTTTCTAAATTTTAAAGTGTACTATCCTGATGTGTATTTTGTATATTGTTTTTTACAGATTTGTACTCAGGCGAGGAAATAGGTTCTACAAGGGAGAATGGCATTCCATCAGAGCAGGTTGTAGATCTCACAGGAGAAGTCGGTAAGTAAGGTTACCTTAACTTTTAATCAGTGTGTAGGTTTTATTTATTTATTTACAAACTTTTACGCAGATGTGGTAATTACACCCGCATATGGTGCGAGCGATTGTGAACGGTACTTTATGCAGGGTCTCTCCCCTACCTTTTACGAGGAGAACGCTCCGGTTCCGGAATCGGATCAGCCCTCGGTTTCAGTACCGCAAGCGTACATAACACCGGGGTCCCCGGAACACGATGAGCCGGATGTGTCCCCGGAATCACCCGTCGATGATGTAGAGCGCTCCAGTCAGGCCGCAGATGGGAGGTCACGTAACGGATCACTGGTAGAAGTGCGGGGACTGACAGCGGAGGAAATCATTCATCCGGGCCCTGCAGAACCGTGTACGCCGCTGAATCAGACTGAGCCTATACCGAACAACGGACCTCGGAAAAGGGAGCACCGTAGAAGGCTCATTTCAACCAGCAGTAGCAGGAGCAGTAGTAGTAGCAGCAGTAAGTAAATTGTTATAACGCTCTAAAACCATTAACCTAGAAAATATGCAGTCATAAAAAAAGTATAGCCTATATACACAGTTTCCCGTGATACCATGTTGCTGATTATTAGGCTATACAATTAATGAGTTAAAAGTATTCCACACTATTTTCTCAAATACAACAGCATGTCAAATGTTCTATGCAGCAAGTAGTCTTATGAGTTATTCAACCTGACTCTAAAAGCTATTTTGCTTCTTTTTCATAAAGTAGGCTATTACTGTGGTGTTTGTTTGTTTGTTTTGCACTTCTACAGTGTTTTGGTACTGATGTCTGACATTCAGGGTATTTAGTTACAAGATAATGTAAGAATTTAAAAAAACTAGTTTGCTTGTTTGCTATAAAGTATTAATGTAGTGATTTGTAGGGGTGATGCCTGACTTTCTGTATTAAAATACACAAAAGAGGTTAAAGTGTCTTTGTTTTTGTCTCCCTCCAGCAAACAGACCCCGACGATCCGTGAGAGGCTGTCAGAATTGCTGTCGGACTGCCCATGAACAGCTAGTTTTAATGAGTAATGCTTTCCGACTAATGGGTGAAATGCTGGCTGTCTACAGTGATCATAATTAGTAAGGTGATTTATCTGAATTTGTTTTAAATGATTTATTTTTTATATTTTTTGTTTGTTTCATTGGGTAATTGTTTTTATTGTTGATTTTCACTTGCAATAGTTAGATAAACGTGTTTATCGTTTTTTTTTATAGTGTCTGTTTTAAGGTTTAAGTGTGTTTTGATTTTATGATAATGGATGAAAACAAACCGTTAGGGCTTAGGCTGAGTTTATCAGACGAGGTAGATCAACATTATCAGAATGAGTCAAACTTTCAAAATGGTATAACTGAAAATAGTGTAATTGAAAACGAGACCTCCTCCAGTCAGTTCTTAGATCCGTTACACGCTATAAATCAAGCTCTCGTTGATCTGGAACGCTTAGAAAATGAAATACCAACTGCTTTATTAGATGAAATCAACCAAATGAATGAACCCTTTAACCAAAACAACATCCCCTCTTTACCCGAGCCCGAGCATATTCCTGTCTTAAACTCATCTGTGTCTCCAGACCCCTTGATTCAAATACAAAATGCTCTCTCCGAGCTTGAAAATAATGCAATCCCTGCCTTATCCCCCTCTACATCCTCGACCTACCAGACCCCCATTAACTCCCCCCTCATGGAGCAGGTAGCCAACACTCCTCCCTTGCAACAGCAAGGGGGCAGCGTGACTCAAAATAATAACCCTGTGGCACCTCAAGCAAGAGTCATATCACGACATAGATTCTGTAATTATGAAATACGTCAGGTGTTGCGCTTTCCTTCTCCAACCAATGCAGAGGGTGTAGTGGATTATGCTCAGTTTTACAATGGTACACTGGAGCAGGTAGATGCGATTTTACAACAAGCCTTGTCACACAGGAGACCCCAAGATGTGGTGCAGTTGGAGCTAAGAGGTGAAAATCTCCGTAATAATGTATCAGTTATCTTACAGGATGGTGATGTTGACAATTTAGCAGGTTTTGAAAGACTTTTGCTTCGCATAGTACAATCCAATTGGACCATTATGACAGATGGTGATCTAGCACTGGTTCTCCAAGTGATCACCTGCCCTACAGGCGCGGGTAAAAGAGCAATGGTGGATAAAATGTTACAATGCGAAATCTTAAAAAAAAAACAACGCTTTCTGTACATTGTAGAAAACGAGGGGAATCAGTTGTGTTTCGCCGTCTGTCTGGCTCATCTTCTACATCCCCTCCTCAACGATAGACAGGCTCTTGAATGCGGCAGAGAGATTCAAAACAAAGTGGGAATGGATGATCAGACACCTGTAGCCTTAAGCGACATCACGCGATTTGAACGTGCTTTGGACTGCAAAATTGTAGTGTTTTATAGAGGAGACGACGATAGGGCCCTCTGTAAATTCATGACCAAAAGCCCAAGACAGAGTAAAACCCTATTTTTGTTTCTCTTTCAGAACCACTACTATGGTATAAAAAATCTAAAGGCCTTTCTGGGCTCCCCATATCTGTGTGTGTACTGTTACACAGGGTACAACTGTGTGCTGAGTCACCGATGCCCTGCTCATTGTTCCGTTTGCTTTGACCCTACCTGTAATCAGAAGGGGTTCCAGCCTATTGTGTGTAAAGAGTGTAACAGGACATGTCGTTCAGAATTCTGTCTGACAAAGCACAAAGAGCCTACAGAGAGGCCCAGAGCCAAAAAATTAGCCAGCACGTGCTCCTTGTACAAAAAATGTAACAAATGTGCACAGCTTTACTACTCAGCGATGAGTGGTGAAGGTAAACCACACATGTCCTGCGGTGAAGTGTACAATCTGTGGTGAGAATTTGACCTCTGACGTTACAGATAAGAGTGAGATGCACCAATGTTACATCCAGACACTACCACCTGAAACAAAACACACAGAAAAATTGGTGTTTTATGATTTTGAAACATACGTCAATGAAAATGGCGTTCACATACCCTTTTTGGTGTGTACAAAAACGTTAGATGGCAAAACATGGAGCTCTCAAGGCAGAAATTGTGCCAACGAGTTTCTCATGCATTTCAGACGCCCTCTGTACAAAAATGCTGTGTTTATTGCTCACAATGCTCGAGGTTTTGACTCCTACCTACTCCTCAACGCCATGCTTGAACAAGCATTAAAACCCTCTTTGATTTTGCAAGGTTCAAAAGTCATCTGTATGACAGATCCTGATTTGAATCACAAATACATTGACTCACTGTCCTTTCTTTCCATGCGTTTAGCCGATATGCCAAAAGCTCTCGGTTTCGATGACAGAATTAAAGGCTATTTTCCCCATAATTTTAGCTCACCTGCCCATTTGACCTACACAGGTCCCTACCCGGAGCCAAAAATGTACGGTACAGAACGCATGACTACGGTACAGCTGAAAGACTTTAAAACCTGGTACGAGACGGCGCGCCGCGGTACATTTGATTTTATGAGAGAGGCCCGCCTCTATTGTGAAAACGATGTTGAGATTCTCGCAGAGGGATGCAAGCTGTTCAGAAAACAGTATATTGATGAAACAGCGGTTGACCCTTTTAGCCGTGCGACTATAGCATCTGCATGCATGAAAGTGTTTGTGACCAACTTCCTTCCTCCTAAAAGTTTGGCCATCCCCGACCCCGATAACTACACACGCCAGTTCAAAACGTATTCGAACGCAGGCATTCAGTGGTTGCAATGGGTGGCGAGCACCGAAAACATCTTCATTCAACATGCTTTAAATGAGGGGGAAAAACAACTAGGAAAATACTTTGTAGATGGTTTTGCAGAGATCCAAGGTGTGAAATATGTATGGGAGTTTCTGGGATGTTTTTTCCATGGCTGTCCGAGTTGTTTCAAAGCTCATGAGACCAGTCCTTTGACCGGCCACCCTTTTGAGGAGTTGCATGCGAGGAGTGAGGAGAAATTACGTGAGTTACAGGCCATCCACAATGCTAAAGTGATTGTCATGAGAGAGCATACATGGACCGAGATGAAAAAATCACATCAGGGGTTAAAAGATTTTCTCAAACAGTATAAAGCTCCTCAACCTCTCTCACCCCGCGAAGCTTTGTATGGGGGTCGAACCTGTGCAGTAAAGTTGAGACACACTGCGGGTGCTAATGAAACAGTAGACTACTTTGATGTGACATCGCTGTATCCCTATGTCAACTGTAACTTTCCCTATCCTTTGGGGCACCCAAAAATAATCTACAAAGATTTCAAAGAACCCCAAAGCTACTTTGGAATTATCAGAGCCAAAATCTGTCCACCACAGGGTTTATTTTTTCCTGTTTTGCCATATAGAACTGCAGCTGGTAAACTTGTCTTCACACTCTGCCGAACGTGGGGTATCGGGTAGCTGAGATCACAGAGGTATGGCAATTTGATAGACAGAGCGACTCAATTTTTGTTCAGTACATGCACACTTTTCTGAAGGGTAAACAGGAAGCTTCAGGTTACCCCCCTGAAGCCAAAGATCAGGCAGCCCGAGAAAAGTACATCAAAGACTATCAGACCAATCAGGGTGTTTTGCTGGATGCGTCTAAAATTCATCCGAATCCTGCAAAAAGACAAGTCTCCAAATTATGTCTCAACACATTCTGGGGGAAATTTGCACAACGCTCGAATCAGACACAGACTAAACTAATCACTGACCCTGAAGAGTTTTTTAACTTTATGTTTTCTGGAAAATATAAAGTTAAATACTTTTCCTTTGTCAACGACAAAACAGCATTGTTGCAGTGGAGTTATGGTGAGCAATGTATTGCCCCTCCAAACAAGGTAGACAACGTCTTTATAGCTGCTTTCACCACAGCTTATGGGCGTCTAAAGTTGTACAGTTATTTGGAACAGCTGCAGGAGAGGGTCTTGTATTATGATACAGACAGTATTATCTATGTCACAAAAGAGGGGGAGAGACGGCTTGACCTGGGTAATTACATGGGAGATTTGACTGATGAGTTAGATGGGATAGCATAAAAGAATTCGCGGCCGCGGGTCCTAAAAGTTATGCATACCAGACTCGTAACAACAAAGTAGTACTTCGTGTAAAGGGTATCACTCAAACATGATTGTTGTGAACAAGTTAACTTTAACAGTGTCAAACAGTTGGTGGAGAATTATGTGCTAAACTCTGATGATGGTGGTGTCATTGAAACACCTCAGCACAATATTGTACGAGATAAAAGGGGGTTTTTCCTTAGAAACTCATCATTCCAGAAAAAGTTTAGAGTGGTGTATGACAAGAGACGGTTACTGAGCCAAGGTCAAACCCTGCCTTTTGGCTATTGAAGAAAAAAAAATGTTTTCATCCAATGAAATTGAGTTTGACCCTAGACTAAGAACACCTTTCTCCTGTCAAATTGTGGGGCCAAGCGGGTCCGGTAAAACTTATTTTGTAAAGTCTGTGTTGGAATCCTGTAATCATGTCATCGACAACATGCCTAGTAATATTGTTTGGATTTTTACTTCTTATCAACCGATGTACACTGAACTGCAACAGAAGAATAAAAAGATCAAATTTGTTGAAGGATTGCCTGATTCTTTTGACGATGAAATTCTATTCCCACCTGATCAAGATCATCTTATAATTTTGGATGATGTCATTTTCCAGGCCTCTGATCACCCTGAAGTTGTGAAAATTTTCACACAGTACAGGCACCACAAAAAAATGAGTGTCATCATGTTGACTCAAAATGTATTTCACCGTGGAAAGCACAGTAGGACAATTAGTTTAAATAGTAACTATTTGGTTTTGTTTAAAAACCCTCAAGATAGATTACAGATGAGTATATTAGCTCAACAAATATTTCCCGGACGAAAAGCCTTTTTCTTAGAAAGTTTTGAAGATGCTACCAAAGATCCTCACGGGTATTTAATCTTGGACCTCACACCTAGTTGCCCAGAAACTTACAGACTAAGATCAGGAGTACTACCCCACCAGTGGCCCGTTGTCTATCTTCCCAAATCAAAGTCCTGATCCAACATGTCAGCACGTTTAAAAAGGAATGCGCCTTTACTGAGGGCCTTATGTCACGCCATCTGCATCCAACGCTGAAACAATGAGACATACGGTAGAAAATGATTTGGATGAAAAAATGAGGGCAATACTAAACGAGGATGGTATGAACGCTTATGAAAAAATTAAGAAATACAATGCCCTGCTGCAAAGATACCTAGCTCTGGTCAAACAAGGAGAGAAGGAAGAACGCCACATTACTCTGACAGTAGCTAAAGATTCTGAGGCACTGAAGCAGCGAGTAAAAGGAGGAGAAGAAGAAGAAGAAGACAAGAAACTGGATGAAACAGCAAGGGAGGTTGTACAAAACTTGCCGGCTCGCTATCGTAACAATGCACAGTACATCATAAAGAAATTAACCAAGAGCCGAGGTGGGTGGACTCCCAGGGGAGAGTTTGTGTATAACGGAGATGTTGTGAAAGGTTCACACCTGCTTGACTTGTTTAAAAGTCTGACCGTGTCCCTTAAAAAATCCCAGCCTCCTAAGGGATGGACAGGTTTTTTGAATACTTTGTCAGAACTCAACATCCCTTTATCAATGATGAGCAACCCTCAAGCTCGAGAGCAATATAGGCAACTTCAAACGGTAGGACCCCGGGAAGATGAGGAGGAGGTGATGTCCCTGCCGATAAAGAGGGGAAGAAGGAAAAAGCAGACACCCCGTGCCCCTCGCAGGGATGGAGAGGATGATGAGACACCGCTCTTACTATTTAAGAAGGGAAGAAAACACAGACGAGCATCTTTAACCCCCCAGTGGGAAGAGGTGGACGCCTCGCCACCCTCAAGAAGAGAAAAAAGAAAGAAACTCACCCCCCTTGCTCCACGATGGCTTAATTTTAACCCTTAATAAAAACAATTCAAGCTAAAGTTATTTGTCTCAAGATTCATCTTTATTTATAACTTCTAACAGTCTTTGAACATTTGTAAAGAACAAACTGTGTGGTGAAAAGATGCGGCTCTTTGTTGCCTCATACAACGTTGATATTTTTTCACAAAATTGGATACCATAGAATCATTTCTTGTAAAATCATCATGATACAAAGACAGCACATTCTCAAAAGATAGACCGCAGGCTCGATGACACAAATAGAACACACAATGCTGACCACATGTGGTAGACAGTGTATGCTGAAACTGTTGTGTATGATATGAAATGGTTTCACAGCGTTTTTTAAAAATTCCAAGATACTTTTGGGGTAATGTGAAAACTCTGGTGAGAATCCAAAAGAATCAAAAAAGCTAGCTTTCTGACCATCCTCAAGAGTGAGCGCCAGCCAGTGCTCCCCAGGCTCGTGTGCAGGGTGGGTGTTAACTATCATATAAGCAGGTAGTCTAAAGGACTGTCTCAGTAAAGGTAACTGATCCGAAGCCCACACGCCACAAAAGGAATCTCCAAGTAAATGTCGCAATATTCCTTCCAATTCATGGTTGTTCTTATTGCTTTAGTAATAGTCCACCAACACTTGTCGTTTTGAATTTATTTCCAGAATAGATTCGTAACAAGCGTAAACAATGAGAGTTGTGGTATGAGGTAAGGGCACTCGGAATCTCATTTCAAGTCTTAAACTCCCGTTGGAAATGGTTGACAAAGCGTCGCTGTCTTCACTGGCATTGAGGTTGAAAACAAACAAAGAGTAACCTTGCTGAAATTCTTCCCGGTTGATGCTCAGAGGTAAATCTTTTAGATGTCTCCCTGTGGCGGTAAACATATTATAAAATTCTCGGACAGACAGCCCGTGGTTAAATTGAGGCTGGAAAGCTTTGGCTGGGACTTGTCTCCCGTCCTGACACAGTGCCATGTATTCTACATCATTGTGTATAAAATTGAAGGGTGACAGGTCTCTCTTTCCTGTGAAGGCTTCGTGGTTTACCATGGCAATAACTAGATATTTAGGTAACGTTCCTAGGAACAGATTTTCTTGGTTGCATATCCGTGAATTCGCGGGTATAGAATAGGTTTTGACATTCACACGGGATAAGGGGTAGAGGGCATTGCCCCTCATTAAGGCCGATGCATGACCTAATCGCACTGCTGGGGATACAGTGACTTTCTTAACAAACAGAGAGGCCCCCAGTATTTTTAATCTGTAAGTACTGGCAGCCCCAGCCATGAGAGAAAAGGCATCGCTAGCCCTGGTTAGCTTAATTCTTAAATCCACAGAGTTCAGGAGAAGCCTCTCGCTGAAAAAAATGTCACTATGAAGAGGGCCCAACAGGTGTACCTCCTTAGATTCTTCACTGAATTGAGCTCTCTGTACTAATCCTTTGTTTGGCCCATCATCTATCACCACTGAGTCCATAGACCCCGCTGTGTCTTTGTAAAATAATCCGGCGGTGAACTGGCTTTTTAGAGTATCTTCAGAATAGTTGAGCAGGGTTTCGATCATTGCTCTGTAGGGGTGCGTAGCGCTGGACTGTGAAATCAGTCTATCTCCCAAAATAACGTCGCATTGGCTGAAGATTGTATTTAGGGGATAATTGATGAGACCCACAGAGGCATCATCAGCCAGGTCTGATCCATCCGCATTCGTAATTTTCAAACGCAGGTGTAACAGGGTGTCGTTCAAATCCAAATATTTTTCCCCGTCACCGGGGATAAAGAATTCAACGGGACCTCCATCAGTAATGGCTGACAGAGGCATGACTTCTTTGTAAATCTTTTCATCGATAGAGAGCTGTGTCATAGGAGCTGAAAATAAATCCTTGTATATCGATCGTTCTCAAGAGCGGAGCGTATGTATCGCCAACCAGCTGATGTCGAACCAGATCACTGTAGACATATAGATGGGACATACCAGCTTTTATATCTGCTGGGTAGGGTGCCATCCTCTGATTGAACTGTAACCATTTCCCCGGTTCAAACCCCAACATGTAAGCAACAGGAGGATAAAAACGGAGGTGAAATTGCCCCCCTGCCTGAAATTCAAATCTCTTTTGAATGGTACTAAAGAGAAAATAAATATCGGAGCCAATTTTTCTAAGAAATGCATGCAGCTCAAGCCTGAGCTGTTCTATGTTGTGATAATATCCTCCCCTAAACCTCTGACGGTGGACCTCACTGTCTGACTCTCCTTCTGAGGGTTTATTCCTCCAATCAAAGTAGGCATCCCCATTAGATATGTTAAACCAGGAATGCGGATATGAAATCTCTGTCAAGGCCACTTGCCACCGTCCCTCTAAATTAAGATGCTGTGCTAAATCTACATGGTAGCTAGAGCTCGTATTATTTTTAAATACTTCGAGACTGGTGTTGGAAGGTAAAGTCACGTAAAACCCCTCTCCGGAGGCTTGATCCATGTTGTAATGACTACAAATCCAATGTATCTGTTTTTTATATATTTTTTAGGTCTCTTGCTTTGACCCAGCTGTTAAACTTCTCAGGCCAGTTTTTCCAGCGCACCAGCATTTCTTTTCTCCCCCTGATACTACGTTCCTCTAAGATTTCTGCAACCGGAAATGCTTTGTCCTTAGAAATCAAAACTTTCTGCAACTCCGCTTCATAGAATTTACCCTGTATAGGGTCTCCGTCATAATCATTCAGTTTATAAACGGGGGGTTGACGAGGAATGCATTCTGTCACTGTAAAAAGTTCATCTGTATAACTCTGTTGATATTTTTTATCAAACACTCCTCTCAGTTTTGATATTCTTACCAAATCCCCTACATTAAATTTCATCTTTAAATCATTTTTGCTCCGAATAGGAAATGTACCGTACAGGTTTTCAAACACTTGAGAGGTATTTTCTGACGTGACCTGCATAGGCGTCATTTTTATACTTTTATGATAGCTATTATTATAGCTTTCAAGCAATTTCTGTAAGACATCCAAGTATCTACGGGTGTTTGTAGCTGTAAAAAACCTCCACATTCGTGTTTTTAGCGTACGGTTAAACCTTTCAACCACTGACGCTTTTAAGTCACTGGCCGTTGCAAAATGATTAATACCTTGTTTTGTCATTACTCTTTCAAAAGTCTTGTTAAAGAATTCTTTACCCGCATCCGTTTGTAACTTTTCAGGGTTCCGGCTGTCTTTTAAAATAGACTCAAATGCCTTAGAGACCTCCACCCCTGTTTTTTTCTTCAAGGGTCTAGCATATGCCCGTTTGGAAAAAACATCAATTACTGTTAATAAATAATTAAAGCCATCATTGTGTTCAGCCAAAGCCTGCATATCGCAAAGATCCGCCTGAAACTGATTTAGGGGTCGTGGTACAAAAACTCTATTTCTTACAAAATGTATCCTGGCAGGTTTATGCAAAGTATATGAATCCTGCTCAGATAAAAAATCTTTGACGCATTCTACATTTACTTTTTTCCCATTTCATCCTGTAACGCTCTATGGAGTCTGTCTACTCCGCCAAAACTAGCCGGATGTGATGGATTATAATACACTTTTTTCATAATTTGTTTTTCAGACATGTTTCCTGCTGCTCTCTTTGAGGGTATTTGAAAACAACAACGGGATACAAGGGTCTTTATGATTTTTATTATTATTAGTTTTCACCAACATCATCCTCTCAACACAGTCAATGTTAATTTCAATAAACTCCCTCCTACAATATGGTAAATATTATTATGCAATCTTATCACTTCAGTCAAGGTAATTTTTATTTATTTTTTTTACACAATAACTCACAAAATCAACAATATGTAACATATTTTCTACAATAATTACCCATTATGAATTAATTTTTCCCTTCCAAAAGTCCGCAACTTCATTCATCTCCTTGATCTTGGCCTCATCTTCTCCGATCAACATGTCGTACAATTTGTCAATTTTCTCACCGATGCGTCGTGTCATTTTGAGGTTGTGAAGAAAGGCCTCGGTAGCACCATGGACCCTGTATACAGACACTTGGATGTTTCGCGCATGAAGCGCCCGTTGAATGGTAGCAATGAAACGATCCGTCCAGAGCCGCTTTAACACCTCATCATAATGCCGCCGGAGGAAGTAGTCAGGCATGTCAAACAGACACTCGTGTTGCATCTGGCTCGGGTGGCCCGTTTTACAACCGTTACAAATGAAAGTTCTATATCTAAATAGAACTTTCTTCAACAGTCGAAGCACCACAGTTTTCACTGTGTTCACAAACACAGAGAGCACGGAGAGCACCCCGTCAGGCTCATCTGTTCTTTTGGGAGAGTCTGGTGGTGAGGCGCTCGGAGTCGAGGATGTCGAAGAAGGAGAAGAGGGCCAGAAGGGTGATGGAGGTGGTGAAAGAGGGGAGATGCAACCAGAGTCCGTGTCTAGCATGAAAGGGGTCCCTGGCAGCCCTGCTAGTGGTGGTGAAGCAGAGGAACTGGAAGTGGTGCCCTGCGCCTGCTGTGTTGCTGCTGCTGATGCAGGATTAGTATCGAGGCTCTCATGCTCTCGATCCGTACACCACCAAGTAGGCATATTGCTCATGCTAAATTGGGTCATCACCAGATGTGTTGTAGAAGGGGTAGTTGTCTCCTCTGACCCCGGTTGTGGTAGAAGAGGTAGAGAGTTGCTTTTTCTATGAGTCTGCTGGCTCGAAGACATGGTATTTCAGATTTAGTCCTCCTTTAAATTGTGTTTTCTTAGGGGTTGTTGGAGGAGGAGTCTTCTGTGAACGTTAGAGTCTTTTTCATTTGCAGAATCTCCCAGGAGGTCTGACTTTTTTTGAAGAGATCTTTTACCTTTTCTGCTTTTTCAAACATCATTTCCATCCAAACCTCGACAGGTATCCTTAATGAAGTCTGAAACACGCCACATTCAGTATTGAAATACTGCAAGACAAATTCATCCAAGGCTTCATCTCCTTCACTCTTCTGATGGCTTGCACGGCAGAACCATCTGCCGGAAGCTGAGCTTTTTGTCTCCCAAACACTACAGGAAACAATTTTTTTAGGAACAAACACGGGTGGAACTTCCTGCTTGATTCTCACAGTTGTTTGAGTCTCCTTGTCTTTTGTAGCAGGTTCCTCGGACGTCGCGGCTTTGAGATTGTTTAAAACCACAGCACAGCCCAGTCCGTTGATGTGAGCGTTGCTTTTGCTGTGAGGGGTCCAAATGTTTCACCTTTCTCCAACTGGTAAAAACAAAGTTCGTTTACATCATAATTGAATGCATACCCCCAGACACGTCCTGAATCTAAATTCCATTTCTCATGAAGTGTATCGGGGGGCGGCGTCTGGATCCGACTCAAGTACAACACTCGTTTCTTTGGGGCTCCTCCTGGGGTTGAGTTTTGATAACTCGTTACAGGTGTCTGGCTGATCATCTTCGAATTGGCTGCTCTCTTGCTCATGTTTAGGTTGTTTTGGAATAGTTTCGTTATATGTTTCTGAATGACTAAATGGACTCCTTTTATTTTCACAGACTCCCATCATTGGCCTATGGTAACCCCTCCTAGTCTCTTATCATTGGCTCATGGAAACTCTGCCTACCCCATTATTTTGTATGTGACGGCATGTGGGAGATAACTGATTTTAAGACTCACAAGTTTAAGACTAGGCTACAGCTTTGGAGTGATAATGATGGCAAGTTTGTAAGACAAAGCAATAGCAAAGATTTTACTTTAGTTTAACTTCAGTTTAATTTTGGAACACTCTTATTTTGCTGCATGCTGTTGAAGGTAATTTGTAATGCTGTTTAATTTTTACTCACCGTTATACCATTTTACTGCTTTACTGTCATTATTTCAATTTATTCTTCACTTGTTTAATGATGGTAAGTTTGTCACACAAAGCTTTAGCAAAGATTTTACAAAGTTTAATTTTGGAATTCACTCTTATTTTGCTGCATGCTGTTGAAGGTAATTTATAATGCTGCTTAATTTTTACTCACCGTTATACCATTTTACTGCTTTACTGTCATTATTTCAATTTATTCTTCACTTGTTTAATAATAAAGACTGACTTGATTCCAAAGAAACCTCCTACTGATCCTTTGCTGGCCCTGGAGATTCCTCCTTTTACTTATAACTCACTGCTATACTTTTTTAATGATAAATTTATTGTCACAAACACCTCCTAGTTAATTCATTCAAGTTGTATTACTTAATAAAGTCTTTAAATCAATGAAAAACACACAATGGAAGGATGTACGCAACCCTCTTATCAGCTACACACAGACATATTTCCGTTTGGGCGGGACAGGATGCACCCCTCTTATCAGTTACATACAGACATATTTCCGGCTGGGGTGGGACAGGATGCACCCCCTCTTATCAGTTACATACAGACATCCGGTGGGGGTGGGACTGGATGCACCCCTCTTATCAGTTACATACAGACATATTTCCGGTTGGGGCGGGACCGGATGCACCCCCTCTTATCAGTTACATGGGGGTGGTGGGACCGGAAATAGCTGTCAAAAATGAGTTTGATGGAATGTAACTTATAATTCTCTCTCTTTGGTGGAACACCAATTCCTCTCAAGTTTCCGCAATATTTGCTTTCGGCCTCCGTGGGCTTAGCTCGACGCATAAAGCTTAAAAAGAACTTGGTCGTTCTTGAAGTAACTAGTGTAACTTAATGGACTGATAACTTTTAACAAAACAAAAATAAAGACAATAAAAACAACAAGTAAGTTGCTGGAAACGAGGGAAAAAAACGTTGTCGCGGAACTTTGGGTGTGTGGCTTGGAACGAACAAAGACCTTAGCTGCCCCTGAAGACGAGACGCGCACCAGAAGACAAGAGGAGAGTCAAGAGAGCGAACGACAGCATGTGTTGCGCTTTTGTGGATTAGGGTGCGGTTCCCAGAGGGCAGTCCTTTGTCCTTTGAATCCTTTGAATTTAGTAATTTTTAACCTTAAATTTGAGCTGGAAATTAATCGAGTATAGGAGGACATTTCTTTATCATAATTTCTAAAGGAAGTATCAGAAAGTATTGTGAACAAAGCATTAATTACACATAAAATGAAGGAAGGTCATTAACCTTGCTGAAAATTAAAACACTGCAAAAATTTACTTGTTTAGATTCTTTCCAACAACAATTAACAACAACATGGTAACATAACTACTCAAATGTAGTAGTATTATTTGATATAAAATGCACAAATCCACACTGTTGGTACACTACACTACTGTTGAGTTTTTCCCAAAGTGTTCATAAGTCAAGGACATCATGTGAAAGAAAACCCCAGTTAGATTTAAGTGAAGAAAACCTTTGGGATTGTTTTTTATTATATAAGATTTTCAGGAAAAACATGAAACCCCTCAGCATATGCGTACCATAAACAGTAATGGTTTTCAGTGTGATGGAAATTTTATAATTTACTGTGTTTACTGTTTCACCCTGCATGCTTCATCAGAATTGCACTCTGTAAGTTTGTCTGACCCTTTGCAAAGAATAAAACCCTTAAAAGACGTCTGGATTGGACTCTTTATTTCAGAAGACTCACTAAAGGACAAATTTCCATTACATCAGTCAATACAAAAAAAATCCACTATGTTTAATGTTAGACGAAGTCTTTTTAAAATTTGACAAATAACCTTTCAGAAAAAGCCTCCACTAAGTATTTAATATTATTATTATTGTAAATTATAATGAACCATGTTATATTAATTTAACCTTTTCACTGCTAAAAAAAATGTACAACAGTATAATTTATTCTTCACTTTGAGAAAACATGCAATGATGTATCATTGATTGTAATGTCAGAGTATTTAAAGTGATGAAACAGCTGTAGTAGCTGTTAAATTACATGAAGAACATTTAATGAAATCTGTAGACTATTTCTCTCTTTAACAGTGAACTGGTGTTGAAATCATTGGTGGTCTGAGGGCTCCTCCTCTGGTAGCTTCATGTTAAGTGTTTTTAAAAAGGAGAAGCCCTGAATACTATAATACTGTCTGTACCTCTGTGTGTGTATATTGTGTAGGCTGCCTCCCTCCCCTCTCTCTCTCCTTACATCCCTCTCTTTTCCTCTCTGTTCCTCTCCTGCTCTCTCTCTCTCTCTCTCTCTCTCTGAGTGGAAGGTGAGTGAGTGGTGGAGTGGTGAACGCTGCGTTGAGTGAATTTCCAAACTTTTATATGTTTATGTGTGTCTTTTGTCTCTTTATATCGTGTTAGTTGAGGTTTTTGTCTGTTGTGGTTGTGTTTGTTGGTGGTGGTGCTTCCAGCCTGGCTGGGCAGCATGCCCGTTGTAGATGTGGAAGTGGATTTTGTGAAGCTGACACGCCGACATGCAGTGAAGTTGGTGCCGGCTGTCAGCTTCTCGGTGGAGGAGGCGAGTTTAGCGGTGGGAGAGGTGGTGGGTTATGGCAGCATTAAGTCTGCCTCCCGCATGAACGGAGCCATTGTGGTGTTTTTAGATCACACTGACAAAGTAAACGATGTGGTAGAAAAAGGGGTAATTATTAAAGATACTTTTACCCCGGTTCTCCCTCTGGTTAACCCTGCCAGGAAAGTTACCATCTCCAACGCTCCCCCGTTCTTAAAAAATGACTTATTGTTAAAAGAGCTATCCAGGTATGGACAGGTGGTGTCCCCCATCAAGATGGTGTCCCTGGGCTGTAAGTCTCCATTGTTGAAACACGTTGTTTGTCACAGAAGACAGGTTTTCATGGTGCTAAAGAACAACTCGGGAGAAATTAATTTAACTTTTAATTTCAATGTGGACGGATTTAATTACATGGTTTTTGCAACTTCGGAAACCATGAAATGTTTTGGCTGTGGTGCAGAGGGCCATCTAATTCGCCCATGCCCGAAAAACATTTTAAGAGAGCAGGGAGATGTTGGGGCGGCTGGCGGGGCTGCGGAAGCTGCCGTGGTGCCTGGCGGGGCTCCCACTACTGGCGGTGCGGCCCTTTCTCCCGATACCGGTGGCAAGGCCCCCGGTACCGATGGGACTAAGGCACCTGACGCGGTGCCCGGCATAGCTGCGGCTGATGCGGCCGCGTTGGAGGGTCCCGGTGGATGTTCCTTGGCCAAGGAAGTCGCTGAGAGATTGTCTGATAATAAAATCATGTCCAGTGTGTCTAATGTTGAACTGCAAGAAAGAGAAAGTGGACAGGGAGACACAGAAACAGAACTGAACATTGACCAGGGAGAAAATGAGAACAACAGTGAACAGGTGTATAACAGTCAGTTGAATGAATGTTCTCAGAGCAGCAATATTTCAGTGTGTTCTGACTTTATTGAGGATGAGGATATATCTGATGAGGATCTAATGAAAATCGCACAGAAGAGAAAGAGCACAGAAAGTGTTCAGAGCAGAGCTAAAGTTGCCAAAGGAAAGAAAGACAGAAAAACACGCTCATTAGAAAACAGTGATTTCACACAAGAGGAGGGGAGCAGCAGCTACACTTTAGCTCAAATACAAAAGTTCCTTCAGGACACTAAGGGTCTCAGGCTGTTGAAGGTTGAGAACTTTTTCCCGGACCTAAAACTGTTTGTCAGTTCAGCTCAACCTCTTACCAGAGCTTCAGGAGGTTTTAGTGATGAAGGCCTCACAGAGCAGGAGATACTGTATATCGCCTCAGAAAGCTGATCATTAAGGTGAAAGCTCAAATTATTGGTGATGATGTTTAAACAGCCTCTTCTCTTCTTTTTCTTCCTGAAATGTTTGTTTTGTGTTTCTTTATTATTTTTCTCTCTCTCCATGGGTCACTTTAAAATTGGCACTTTAAATCTAAATGGAGCAAGGGACGACACAAAGAGAGCTGCCCTTTTTAAACTCATGGAGTTTAAGCAACTAGACGTACTGATGGTTCAGGAAACACACAGTAACTCTGAAAATGAGAGTCAGTGGAAGAAAGAGTGGCCAGGGCAGGTTGTTCTGAGCCATCAGTCCAGCTGCAGTGGAGGGGTTGGGCTTTTTTTCTCCAGAGGTTTCCTGCCTGCATCTTGTGAGGTGGAGGAAGTCACTGAAGGCTGTCTACTGAAGGTTAAAGTTCAGTATGAGAATATAAAGATGAATCTGATAAATGTCTATGTCCCATGTAATGCTGCGGAAAGGCTGCACGTGCTGAGTGTTTTAAGCAATACTGTCAGAAAATGCAGTAGTGATGAGTTTTTATTCTTGGGAGGTGATTTTAACTGTACAGAGAATCCACAGCTGGACAGGAATCACCAGGAGCCTCACAGGGCCTCCTCACAGAGCCTACAACAGCTCATAGAAACACACGAGCTGCTGGACGTGTGGAGGAGCTTTAATAAAAGTCAGAGACAGTACACATGGAGTCACTGCAAAGAGAATGTTTTATCTCAGGCTAGATTAGATCGGTTTTACTGTTTCAAGCATCACATCAATGTCTTTAAAGGTTGTTTTATTAACCCTGTGGGTTTTACTGATCACTGTCTTGTTTATTGTTCTGTTTTTATTAAAAACGTCAGATTGAGCAGTGCTTATTGGCATTTTAATACTGCACTGTTGCATGACAAAGCCTTTAAGTCTGCTTTTGAGTTTTTCTGGCTCACTCACAGAGAAACTAAGGCTGATTTCAAATATATTCAGCAGTGGTGGGACTTTGGAAAAAGCCAGATTAAACAGCTGTGTCAGCAGTACACTCGCAATGTCACCAGGGACATTATCAGATCTTTGAAGGATCTGGAGTTTAGTCTAGTAGGGGCCTCAGGAAATCAGGGACACTTAGATTCCCTAAAATCTAAAAAGTTGGCTTTGGCCAGCCTGCTGGGTGTGACAGCTCAGGGGGCTCTGGTGAGGTCTTGGTTCCTGGACGCCACACAGATGGATGCCCCGTCACACTTCTTCTTTGGATTGGAGAAGAAAAACGGGCAGAGAAAGATCTTTCACTCCATTCGATCCAGAGACGGAGTTTGCGTCTCTGATTCCTCTGAGATCAGAAAGCACGCAGCCAGTTTCTATAAAGAACTGTACAAGAGCGAGCTGACAGACCATCCAGAGGTAGAAGAGCTCTTTTATGCTGATCTTCCTCAGGTCATTGATGAGCACAATGTAGAGCTGGAAGCTCAGCTGTCTCTACCTGAACTGTATCGTGCTGCGATGAGTCTGCAGAGTGGTCGAGCTCCGGGGATTGACGGCCTTCCTGTGGAGTTTTACAGAAAAATCTCTGGCCTGGTTTCTGGGCCAAGGAAGAACTCACTACATTTTGGAATGGATCCAAATCATGGAGTGGATTATTATTTTTACAGACGAGTACTCAGCAGTCCAATGTGGGTTTATTTTGAAACCTTAGTTCCCCCTATACAGAATAAGTACACACTATCATAATAATTTATTATCATTATAGTCACTGTACTGTAGACTGTCAGGGAAATAATAATAAAATACGGAGTCAATACATTAGATGAATAATTCTTTATGGAGCATGGCTATGGAGAGAAAGCACAGTTTCTCTCCCGAAAATGGAGTCTTCTTCTCTTTAAATACACTCCAGTACAAAACAAGTTGAGACAAATGGTTGACAAGAGAACAAATGGCAGAGCACATCTAGAGTATTAGCATACACTCAAATGCCTGAGCTGACAAAAGAATGTAAAAGGATGTGGCATCAGAGATGTCTCTCTACTCCTTGATTGGTTTATTTTAAAACTCTCACATGCCAGCAGATGTTTATTGTAAGACAGAAAACCCTTTGATTAGTACTCACTGTTTAGCCAAAACCCCTGTGACCAAGGCTAATTTCTCAAAGTTAATAATAGTGAGTCCTAAGAATCTGCAACCTATAATTTATTTTTCACAAGACCACCCTCCTGTATCATGTCTACCGTTCTGTACCTTTTGTTGGTTTTGTGGTTATTGTTTGTTTGTTTCCTTTTTTATGTCTAACGTCTATAACTATAAACCCTTAAATACATTTATACACAGAAATTTCATTAGTGCGAGTTAATCACAGTCGTTAATATAAAAAAAAAGTAATACTGAAAACATTCACAGTGGTGCTGGTAAATAGAGGTAGTAGTTTTTGTATGACTCTCACATTATTGTCTCTCACTGTGGATCTCTGGCACAGTAACACACAGCAGTGTCTTCAGGCTGCACATTCTGTCCATTTAGAGTCACTGTGTTTCTGGAAGAGTCTAAGTGGATACTGAACTTGTTCTTTAGGGAATCTTTGAACTTAGTTAGTGTCATCTGACTTCATATCTTCTACTCCCACCTGTAGGTCTTTGTAAACAAATATTTTGAGGAGTTTTTGTAAAGCCTTTCTGCTTCTTTTAATCCAGTGTGTGTCTTTGGCACAGTAATACACAGCAGAGTCTTCTGGCTTTAAGTTGGACAGTCTCAGATAAGCTATGCTGTTGCTGTTATCTCTGGTGACTTCTATTTGTCCTTGCACTCTGGCATAATCTGTTCCACTCGCATCGCTGTAAACACTTTTCCTGCAGGTTGTCTTATCCAGCTCATAACACAGCAGGTAAATGTGAAGCCAGAGTCTCCCCAGGCTTTTTCACTACTGAACTGGAAGGAATGGACTCCATACTCTGACCTGTACAACCTGATGAGATGTAAGGAGAGAGGAAACAGAGAAGAAAGTGAGACAGTCACCTGGGAAGTTTTCTGGGATCACTGACTGACCATCAGTCGATGTTGTCTGATAAAAGATAAAACAGCAGGAAGCAGGAGAACTCACAGGGCAGAGAGAGAGCAACCAGCAGAAGAGTGAGTGTGTTGATCATCCTGAGGCTGGAGATGTGACCTCTGATGCTCCACACAAAGTACAAGAGCAGTCAGCAGGACAGAAGTACACTGCACAGACTGAAGATTTGCATCAGGATATCATGTGGAGGGAGGGGCTCGTGCACAGACACTCTTTTAGAGTTTAATTTTACTGATTATTTTCATTTATTCATGGCTTTAATGTAGCTGTAACTGATCAATGTTGGACACAATATCACATCAGAAAACAGACATTTTGAAACAGCAGACCATTCATTGATCTTGTTATAAGTGAAAGATAAATTGATTTATTGATTTATATATTTTTTGTTACTGCATACACAAGTGAGGCTTTTAAATGTTTCATTATCAAAATTGTGGCTGTTCAAAGCCACAGACACTTGGAGCCTCAAGAGGAAATTAACTACTTAAGAACTGAAACCTGTGTAATGATATGCAAAACAACTAATTACTGTAGTGCACAGGAAAAAATCTGCTGGTTCCTGTCAAATAATGTATATGAAAGTGCTCTTTTATCCTCCATCCATCGTCAACCGCTTATCCTGCATACAGGGTCGCAGAGCCAATCCCAGCTGACATCAGGTGAAAGGCGGGGTACACCTTGGAGGTCGCCAGTCCATCGCAGGGCCACACATAGACAACAAATAAACAACCACTCACATTCACACCTAAGGACAATTTTAGAGACACCGTTTAACCTTTGGATGGTGGGAGGAGTGCTCTTTTATATCACACATAAATCTGAGATTAGACATTTGAAACCATTGGATTACACAAATGCAGTTTATTATTCAGCTAATGCCTTCTTAGAGGAGTTTTTTTTTTTTAATTTCTACATTCACATCTCTGTTTAGAAATATTTTCCAAATCAAAGAGTAATGGTCATAAGTCATTCCTCCAAGAGTCCCTCTTTCATTTTTGACAAACACATAATTAAAGTTGGTTGCTTCATTATTAGGCACAGTCTCTATCATGTGAAGATTGTGACAACAGTTTATCTGTTTTACAATACCCCCAAATTAGTATTTTAAATTACATTTTAATAGCGAGAAAACAAACAAATAAAACCTTAACAAATATTTCTTTATGTTATACTGTTGATTTTTTCACAAAGAGTTCATAAGGCATGGACATCATGTGAAAGAAAAACCCAATTAGAATTAAGTGAAGAAAATCATTGGGATTTATTTTTTATTATATAAGACTTATAAATTCAGGAAAAACATGAAGCCCCTCAGCATATGCATGCCACAAATAAGTGGTTTTCAGTCAATACAAAAAAAATCCACTATGTTTCATTCTTGTTAGACAATGAGCTTTTTAAATTGCATTTGTGAGTTGAAATAATGCTGTCATTCATTCACATAAATGTTCTGAGTCAGACAAAGAAGAGACTTTTCAGAAAAGCATTTAATAATATTATTATTGTACATTACAATGAACCATTGTTGTATTCCTTTAACCTTTTCATTGCTGAAAATGTTATTCCTCTCTGTAGCAGTGAACTGGTGCTGCAATCACTGGTGGACTGAGAGCTCCTCTGGTGGCTTCATGTTTATATAGAGTCCTGGCCTCACACCCTGCGCACTTCCCAAAGGTTAATGGCAAGAAACGTCCCAAACACAGAGATTTCAGGCAGAGGGTTAGGGTTTCTGCAGATACAGACATAGCCATACACTTTTAGTCGGTCATAAGTGGTAATATAGAGGGATGATTTTTGTATGTCTTTCAGTTCTGGTCCGAAATAGCACACCACAACCTTTAAAGCTGCAGTGAATCTGCTTTTAACTACTGTAGTGAACGTCTCGGGTTACGTATGTTGTATGTAATGAGACACTGCGTCGGTGACGACACAATGGGAACGCCCCTGGGCGTGGCAGGGCTGAACTATGAATGAAAGTACTCCAATCCTATTGGTGTTACTAGAACGGTAGTGTGTGAAGGCGTAACCGAAGGGGGTATATAAGCACGCCGACACATAGGACACATTAGCTTCTTTCTATGAAGCAAGGCACTCCAGGCGGGGTGAGGTGTGGTGGACCGACGCAGTGTCTCATTCCTCTTCTCGGGGAACAAGGGTTACATACGTAACCCGAGACGTTCCCCTTCGAGGGAACGAGACACTGCGTCGGTGACGACACTATGGGAACGAGATACCCACTTAGGCCGCACCGAATCCACGCCTGCCCCCAGTGTGCAGAACCTGACGGCACGACTAGGAGGAGAGCGTACGGGTGCCGGGTGCAGAAGGCAGGTCCAGACTGTAAAACCGGATAAAAGTGTGAGGGGTGGCCCAGCCAGCCGCATCACACAAATCCTGGAGTGACGCCCCTGCGAGGAGGGCCCTAGAAGCCGCCATGCCTCGAGTAGAGTGCGCCCTTACGGCCATAGGTGAAGGCAAACTGCGCACCTGATAGGCCAGGGAAATAGTCTGAACGATCCAGTTGCTGATGGTGTGTTTAGAAGCGGGAGCCCAGCCTTGGGGGACCCGAAACACACCAGCAACTGGTCTGCTTTCCTCCACCGGGAAGACCTCAGAGTGTAAATACTCAGTGCTCTGACAGGGCAGAGCAGATGAAGTCTCCCGTCCTCTGCCGTCACACGAGGTGGGGGATGAAACGCCTGCAGCACCGTGGACCCTGCCTGTCTGGCCGGAACCTTAGGGACATAACCTGGACAAGGGTGCAGGATGGCCCTGACCCTCCCCGGGGCAAACTCCAGGCATGGGGGAGACACCGACAGTGCCTGGAGATCCCCCACCCTCCTCAGAGAGTTGATAGCGAAGAGAAAGGTCATTTTAAGGGTCAGGTGCTTGACCTCATCCTCCGGGCTCCACAGAGGAAGCGCACGACCAGCGGAAGCCTCCCCAAGGGCCCATCACTCAGAGGGGCGTGGAATGCTGCAATGGCAGCCACATATACTTTGAGCGTGGACGGGGAGAGGCCAGCGGAGAAACGGTGCTGGAGGAACTCCAGTATCACAATTACCGAGCAGGTAACTGGGTCCACCGCCTGTTCTCTGCACCAGGTGGTGAACACATTCCACTTTAGGCCGTACATCCTTCTCGTGGACGGGGCTCTGGAGCTGAGCAGCGTTTCGACTGCTCCTGTCGTCAAACCCGCCTCTAAGAACTGCGCCCCCTCAGGGGCCAGACCCATAGCTGCCACAGGGCGGGGTGCGGGTGAAGGATCTGACCCTCCGCCTGGGACAGCAGGTCTTTCCTCAGAGGGACCTGCCAGGGCAGGCCCTCGAGGAGCGATAATAAATCCGAGAACCACACTCGTGCCGGCCAAAAAGGGGCTACTAGTAGTGGGCTGACGCCGTCCTGGCGGACTCGCTCCAGAACCCCCGGGAGCAGAGCGACTGGGGGAAACGCATACAGACGCAGCCTTGGCCGGGTCTGTACCATGGCATCCAGCCCTAGCGGGGCTGGGGGTGATAGGGAGAACCACAGGGGACAGTGTGCCGTCTCTCGGGCCGCAAACAAGTCCACGTCTATGGGGCCGAACTCTTCGCATAATGTCTCCATTCCCTGGGCCTCAACCCCTGTCTCGACAGCAGGTCTGCTCCTTGAGTCCCAGGGATTTACATCGCTCTGAGGGACCACAGGAGGATCCGATGTGCCAGCATGCATAATGGGCGTGAGTGCAGACCCCCCTGGTGATTCAAATAGGCCACCACCGCCGTATTGTCGGTCCTGACAAGGATGTGGCAACTGCAGAGAGCGGGCAGAAAACTCCTCAGAGCTCTGAAAACCGCCAACATTTCCAGGCAATTTATGTGCCAAGAGAAATGATGCTCCTCCCAGGAGCCTCTCGCGAAGCGGTCGTCCATGACCGCGCCCCATCCCGTGAGTGAGGCGTCTGTTGAAATAATTATTCAGCGACAGATTGCTCCCAACACAGGACCTTGGGACAGGAACCAAGGCTTCCTCCATATGGATAGGGAATGAAGGCATCCGCTCGTAACCCGTATCAGACGGAGCGGATTTCCCCTCGGGGAGAATCCCTTGGATTTTAGCCACCACTGCAGGGCTCTCATGTGCAGTAGTCCGGAAGGTATTATACTGGACGCTGCTGCTAGAAGACCCAACACCCTCTGAAAGTGTTTCACAGTGATGGCGCGGCCTAACTACACTTTGGTCACTGAGGATAAAATGGACTCGATGCGTGCGGGAGACAGGTGGGCCCGCATCGTCGTTGAGTCCCACATCACCCCTAGGAAGGCAGTCCGTTGGGCGGGTGTCTTTGCATTGAGCCGCAGCCCCGAACGCTGAAGGTGGGCGAGGACGACATCGCGATGCCGAACCGCTAACTCTCGAGACTGGGCCAGGACGAGCCAGTCGTCGATGTAGTTCAGTATGCGGATGCCCTGGAGCCTCAACGGAGCCAGAGCTGCATCCATGCATTTGGTGAACGTGCGGGGAGATAGTGCTAGGCCGAACGGAAGAACCCGATACTGGTAAGCCGTGCCCCCGAAGGCGAACCTCAGGAACTTCCTGTGAGAGGGACGGATGGAGATGTGGAAATAAGCGTCTTGTAGGTCTATCGTGACAAACCAATCCTCGGATTGGATATGACTGACGATGGCTGGGATGGTAAGCATCCTGAACCTTAATCTCCTCAGAGATTGATTCAGGGACCGCAAATCCAAAATCGGACGCAATCCTCCGTCCTTCTTGGGGACCAGGAAGTATCGGCTGTAAAAGCAGGCTTCTCTGACTGGCAGGGAAATTAATTCTATGGCCCCTTTCTTCAGAAGAGACGGACTTCCTGTCCCAACACCTGGCTCTGTTCTGCGTGTACTGTAGTCCCGCCCATCCCGCAGAATCTGGGGGGGCGAACCCGGAACTGCAGCCTGTAGCCATCTACTACTGTGCGGAGGACCCACGGGGAAATGTTCGCAAGGCTTCGGCAAGCTTCTGCAAATTTCGCCAAGGGGACCAGTCCCTCGGGGCTGGTGGTCGGTGTCCCACGGGAATCCCCGGTGGCGCCCTGAAGCAGAGGGCCGCCAGGGAAGGCTCGCCGGTGAACCATGGTTTGTGAGCCCAGCCGTGTTCCGGCTGCCACCCCTCGGGGCGGACAGATCGGCGAGGGCCTGCCGCTGGCTAGCGCGTCCCGAGCGCTGAAGCAGCAACGCCTGTTGCTGGAGCCACCATGAGAGAGGGGACCTCGATCGTCCTCTCCCAGGGGAAGGGGGGAGGAGGCTGATAACGCGGGGCCTGACTGTTAAACTGACAAAGGGACACAAACCAGCCATTGGCATTTCCCTGAACAGCCTATCAAAACTGGCCCCCCACACATGTTTCCATGGCAACTGACCTTATTCTTTGTTTTATTACCACATCAAAAAGGAAAACCCCTGTCTCACCCAAGTGTGACGTGATCCAGGACAGCCGAACTTTCAATGTAAAAAGACTGCAGTCTCCAAAGCATTTAATTAAGTTTAATTAAATCTTTAGTTACCTGATTACGTTTGCCTCTATTTGAGTAGTTATGTTAACTGTTGTTGCTATCTGTTGTTGATATTAGTGCTGAAAAGAAAGTTACTTGTGCAGTGTTTTTATTTTCAGCAAGACACTCCTTCATCTAATGTAATCCAAGCTTTCCTCATGTAACCTGAGCTCCCCCAAGTGGACGAAATAAGTATTACATGCCCTCGTCGGAAATGCCGTTAAATGTATAAATATCCTGACCAATAATGTGACAATTGTTTCCTGTTACCAAATGCCTAGAACAGTACAACCGTTCGACCATTGAGGTTCGATTGTGGAAAATATTTGATTATAATACGCGCAAATAGATTTCATTTCTTTAAACATTAAGTTTAGAAAGGCAGTCCCTTGGGAAACCTGAGACGCCCCCTGGGGAACCACGCCCCAGGCAACAAAAGAGCGACACGCAACCTCTCCCGCTCTTCTCTTCGCTGTTGGCTCTCTTCCACCCTGCTCGGCCCTCTGGACGCCTCGCCAGGCAACGCCCAGACTCGGCCAGTGAGACAGGCCTTTTGTTCGCCTGAAGCTACACACCTGAAGTGCCGCGACATCGATCTGCCCTTCAGTTTGTTTTTATTTTCTTTATTTCTTTTGTTTGTTAAAGTTATCAGTCCGTTAAGTTACACTGGACTAATTCAGGAACGACCAAGTTCCATTTTAAGCCTTTTTCGTCGAGCCAACTTCACCGAGGTCAGACCAAGCCACGTGGTCTCACCAGCTACAACGAAGGAAACCTGAAAACAGCCGAATTGCCAGACGGAGGAGGCGTTTTCAATCAGACACGGAAAACCCCGGAGAATCCCTAGCAAAAAGCCAAGATCAGGCAGCTAGTGTGGGACCCGTGCAACAGGCCAAAAGCAGGCTGTCGACAAGCAGTAAGACTTAACACACGTTCTGTGAACAGATGTCCATTTTAACTCCTAAATTATAGCATTAGTTTACTTTCATTAGCTCTTCTATGCCGTATGAGCTCTTCTATGCCGTATGAGTCAAATGCTTCCCACAATCGAACCCCCAGGCTCATTGTTCAGCAAATGTTTACGTTCCCTGTATCCAACCATCAGAATAAATTCACTGTAATATAATCAAGAGCTGTGTGTGTTGCCTATTTCTAGTTCCTGCCAAGAGAATTGACCCTTTAGATATGAGACTGACTGACTGATTTAAGATAATTGAGCGATTATTAACTAACTGATCACTATGTCTATGAAGATTCTCAGTCATCCAGGTCATAGTTATCCAACGAAGGTTAAAATCAAGGGCAACTGGACTTGGTTGAAGATACTGGAAGACGTTTCGTCCCTCATCCAATGGCATGGCTCAACACAGAAGGGCCAACTCCTCAGGTCAAGACTCTGCAGTCTACTTACATCTGAAGGACAGAGGACACTCGTTTGAGGACCACCAGGTGCACATTTTAGACAGAGAAGATGGATGGTTTAAAAGAGGTGTCAAGGAAGCCATCTACACCAGGGTTGAGAAGCCGTCATTGAACAGGGGAGGGGGTCTACGCCACCACTTATCCCCCACTTACAATGCTCAGTCATTTCATCACTTCCCAGGAAACTCAACAAACGTAACCTATTGGCCTCTGGTGAAGATACCAACGATGGTCGTTCAGTCTTGGCCACAGGTAGTCTTAACGACTGTAACGACTGTCGTCACAGAAACAAGGAACACTAACGAACCAGCGGTATCGATGACCCGGGCCAACGACCCCACTGAGGTTAAATAGCTGAGTTTCCCTGCCAGTCAGTCAGAACTGAAGAAGTCCTTTGGATGAGGGACGAAACGTCTTCCAGTATCTTCAACCAAGTCCAGTTGCACTTGATTTCAACCTTCGTTGGTTAACTGATCACTAGTAATAATTGTATAATTATTCAAAACTACCTAGAGGTCCGGAGGATTATGACAACTCCGGTGGTGCCCTTAACGGGGAAAATTTTGATTTTATGAATCTTCAATTATGAATTCATAATTGGGTATCAATTCTCATAAATTTATTAAATTGCATGACTAAAATTTAGGTCTGCTACACTACATTATGTATAGCAGCAACATAATATTGAAAGAAATCATTTATGAGTAGTGTGACGCTGGTTTCCCCAAGTCATGATAGGGTCAATTACTTGGTTAAAATAAGCCAAAGGTGACAGCCAGGCACACTCCATATTAGTAGATCAGACTCTCTCACTCCACTCCACCTGCTAGTCGACTGACTGACGCAGCTGAGTTAATAATGAATTGTTATACATTTGTTAGGTTACCCAGGTCAAGATTATCTTTATTTTGTTTCATTGCAGACAGACTGGCTGGCTCTTTGTAGAAAGTGTCCTTGTCCTGTTGACTGAATAAGGTTACAGTTCTGGAATGAATTGGGAACACGTTTGGAAATGTGTTTCAGATTTTCATATTTGCAATTAAAACAGACGATTACTGAGCAGCCCAATGTTGGTATATATTGAAACCTTAGCTCCCTCTTTACAGATCAACTTCACACTATGATCATGATAAAATAATTATTATTATAGGAACTGTGCTGTATACCCCCCTCCCAAGACATTCTGTACCTTTTATTTTTGGTTGTTTGTTATGATTGTTTGTTTCCTTTTCATGTCTATCTTGTATTTATATAAACTCTTTAATACATAAATGCTACATAGAACTTTTATTAGTGAGAGTTAATCACAATCAGTATTGTTAGGTAATACTGAAAATATTCACAGTAGTGGTGGTAAATAGAGGAAGTAGTTTTTGTATGACTCTCCTGTTGCTGTCTCTCACTGTGTCTGTCTGGCACAGTAATACACAGCAGTGTCTTCAGGCTGCACATTCTGTCCGTTTAGAGTCACTCTGTTGCTGGAAGAGTCTAAGGTGATACTGAACTTGTTCTTTAGTGAATCTTTATAGTGTGTGGTGTATCCAGCAGCTGCAATTCCAATCCACTCCAGTCCTTTCCCTGCAGGCTGTCTGATCCAAGCTGTCCAGTAGCTGCTAACAGAATAAGAGACCTGACAGGTGATGGTCAGACGTTGACCTGGCTGCACAGTCACAGAGGCTGGCTGTGTCAACTGTTCACACTTCACACCTGTTCAAAAAAGAAAATGTTTATTAACAAATGATCAAGTTATACTGCAAAAAAAGAACTGCTGACTTTGACAAATCCAGAGAGACTCACATCCAGCTGCCAACAGCAGCAGCAGAGCTACAGAAAACATGGTTTATGTTGAAAGTGACGTGCTGTGAACTCCACTGACAGCCTGATGGGAAGTTTTTATAGCTGAGTAACAAGGAAGGTCACTGAGTTTGCATAGAATCAAACACATGAAGCATCAATGTTGGTCTAACTGGAGCCAATAGAAGAGTCTGTTGACTGTTATTATATCTGCAGAGTGAAAACATGCCTGGAAATCACCTCTGCTTTGCATATATTTTAATTTCATTGCACATTATTTCATTGTTACTATTTGTAAGTGGATATTTACATGAATCATGGATAAAGGAAAACATATTCAATAAAATCAGCTTTGCACAGTGTGTTTAGCATGTTTAAATAAATTATTAAAACACACTTTAAACATGATGCGATCTGTTTTCTTCGGATTATTTATTTACTGTCAGCACCTCCTACATCACATTCATGATAATGAACTTCAAACCTCTGAGCACAGTTCTTTGTAATTGCAGCATTTATTTATTCATTTATTTGCTCACTGACTGTATTCGCTGCAAACAGAAATAAGGCAGCAGCCAGGATTATTTACATTGTAAGAAAAACTTAAGTCTGATGCTGCTGGTTTGAAGGTTTGCATAAAGGACCTGATGATGATGATGAAGGCTTTAAGTGTTCGCAGATGTCTGAAGACACAGACATACAGAGAAACTTGGTACCTCCAGAGGCAAAACACTGCTCAGGGACTGAAACCTGAGTGACTAAATGCAAAATAATAAATATTTTATCTTAGATGAAAACTAAAGTAGTTAACACATTTATAAGTTAGTTTTTGTGATTTTCACTAAATTTTACCTTTATCTGTGTCTGATTATGTCAGAAATAAAAAACAGTCTTAATCAAATATCCAGCTATGTTGTTACCTGTTGATGTTTTTTTGTTGTTTTTGTTAACACTTAAATATGCTGTCTTACTTTTCAGTTCAAAATGTGCTGAACAAATTTAACACTTGATTTTTGTTTAGGACAGAAAAGTATCAACTATCACAGTATCCAGTGTACATGAGCAGCAGGAGAGTTAAGCATTAGTTCAGTCCAGTGTCAGTTAAGATCAATGAGAACACCAGATCTGAATGTCTCCTTTTAGAAACAGAGGAGAGAGACAACAAATTGTTTTCACTCTCATATTATGACTCACTTTAGATTCTATATAATTTACAGACATTGACATTGATGCATCCTCTGCTGGACCTTCTTGGTGAGGGAGGTGTCTCCTTTTAGAAACAAAGGAGAGAGAAACTTGACACTGACTGACCTCTAGTGATTTTATGTCAGAAACTGCAACAAATTATTTTCACTTTCATATTTTAACTCACGGCCCTGCAATGGCCTGGTGACCTGTCCAGGGTGTACCCTGCCTTTCTCCCGATGTCAGCTGAGATTGGCTCCAGCCCCCTGCGACCCTGTCTGCAGGATAATCGGTCTTCAGGATGTTGTATAATGCATCATTCACAAAAATATGTAATTTAAAATATATAATGTAAAGCAATAAACACAAAATAAATACAAATAATAGAACAAATCATGTAATATGAATGTGAAGAAAAGTCATGTTTGGGCTCTAACATGCTGAAAGATGAGTCCTGTAGGTTTTTGTACAGCTGCTCAACCAACTCCAGTCACTATGAGTGTCGAGCACAATAATAAACAGCAGAATCTTCAGTCTTCAAACTGTTCATCTGCAGATACACCTGCTGTCTGCTGTTGTCTTTGGAGATGGTAAACCGGCCTTGAACTGACTGAGAGTAGTAAGTGCTACCACCATCGCTACTGATATAAGCAACCCACTCCAGTCCTTTTCCAGGCGCCTGTCTGATCCAGTCCATGCTATAACTGCTGAATGTGAATCCAGAGGCTATACAGGTCAATCTGTGGGATTCTCCAGGTCTTTTAACTGCTGGTTCAGATTCTGACCATCAACACCTGTCAAGAGGAGAAAAACGCATCAAGTGAAGTAAGCTGCTGACATCAATAAAAGATATGTAATAAATAAGATCAATGAAGATCTTAACCTGCCCAGCAGACAGTTAAAAGCAGCAGTCCTGTCCTATAGTCCATCATGTTAAACTGTGTGTCCACTGTTCTCTGTCATCCTCTCTGCAGTCAGATAAGTAGAGGTGGAAGACATCTGAGTTTTGCATTGACTCCTACTCATAGGGAGGAACTGGATTTGACTTGGATCTCAATTACTGTTTGACCAAACCGGAGAATCACTGTTTACTGAGAGTTTTCATTTTTAAGTATTTACTTGTGCAATACATTGATAAACACATTCTTTATTCTTTCTCACAAAGTGTTCATAAGTAAAATAATTTTCAGGAAATCAGTCAGAGATTTTGGAGATACAATGTTGATACAAAAAGACTAAAATCTGTCAGAAAAGGAAGAGTGCAGGGCTCTGAGAAAGACAGTGGGTTAAAAACAGACACACCAACAACATAAACATATCAGTGAATACACCAGCAAGAATAAAAATAAGAAAACTTTTGATTATATTACAATACATTGTGCAGTCAGACACATAAATTCTGTTATGTTATGTAAAACAAAAGGGTGTCATCCTCCCTGCAGTCACATTAGCGAAGGCGGGAAACAGCTAGGTTTTGCATTAACTCTAAATTTAAAACCTTCCTTAATACGAATTTCCCTCAAAAGTGTAATAATGTGTTTTAACAAGTGATCCTCCAAAAAAACAACAATATTAAACATACTTGAACATAACATAATTAAACATAATCTTGACTTTGCAAAACAAATGTGACATTATGTTTTCTTTTTACCCATCTTAATCTGACTGCAGGTCCACAAAGTGATATTCATATTAAAATGGAGAAAATTCTGACACACACGGTTCACTTGTAACAACAGGAAGAAAAATTATATTATTGTTAATTAGTAGTAATGACAGCCAGACAGAGAAAATTTGTTTGGGAAAATGTCTCCACTCAATATTTAATATTATTATATTTTACACAAAACATGTTATATTCCTGTTACATTTTTCATTGCTAAATATGTCTGTTTCTCTCTGTAACAGGGTTTGAGTCTACAGAGTAAAGCTCCAACCCATATAAGGGTACAGTGCTACAGGATATGTGTAGGTATCTGTTAGATACCATAGAAGGGTCTGAGTCTCCACATAACCACTAACCACTCCTCTCCCCTTAAAAGGCCAGTAATCCTCTATCCAGCTGCTACAGTGCTATTTTAAACTGTTATGTGTCAAATGCACATATATTATACACCACAGAAGTCATTATTGGTCTGAGGGCTCCTCCTCTGGTGGCTTCATGTTAAAAGTGTTCAGGCACTGAGGGGTTTTTGTTTAGGTGCACAGTCACAGAGGCTGGCTGTGTCAACTGTTCACACTTCACACCTGTGGAGGAAAACATGTTGAATGTTGAATCAGTGTAATAACAGTGAACAGTCAGTGTGCTGTGATCATACTGTCAGTGTCTCTGCCTCAGTGAGACTCACAGGATCCAGCAGCAGCAGCAGCAGAGCTACAGAGAACATGGTTGGTATTGAAGGTGATCTGATTATGCTGCAACTGACAAGATGATATCAGGCTGTACATTCAGTTCGTTTAGAGTCACTGTGGTGCTTGAAGAGTCCAAGGAGATACTGAACTTGCTTTTTAGTGAATATTTATATTATGAAGCTCCAGGATCTTTCATTCCAATCCACTCCAGTCCTTTCCCCGCAGGCTGTCTGATCCAAGCTGTGTTGTAGACCTGACAGTTGATGCAAGTGACAGCATGATATATATATAAGTCTTTATAGCAGACTGTGAGGAAATTCACTTGGCATAGAGAAGGACACTGACAGGCTACAAAAGAAGGATCAGCTGTTGTCTCACCGGTAGTCGTGGCTTGGAATTGTCATGTGAACATTTATTTGGCAAATGAAAGGTAATGTACTTATGATTTATGAACATGAGAATGCAAACTTCACACAGAAAGGCCTGGGACAACCAAAGTTTGATTGGGTGAAAACATGTCTTAATTTCTTAACACACTTATTAACATTTTGAATTTAATTGATTATAAGTGACTCTTGGAATCAAGGTAATTTATTTGTCATTTTACAACTCAGGGTTATAAGTGAAATGTACGTTTTACCCAACTCCTTGATAGAAAATACAGTAGATAAAAACATTAAAATTTAGAGGAGATTAAAATAAAAAAATGTAAATAAATAAAACAACATATACACTTATTTACACCCAGAAAGCAAATCATGATGTAGTGAATTTTTAGTTAGTTTAATTAGTTTCTGGGGAAATGTATAGAGATGAGTGACAAGATAGTGTTGATTATATGGTCAGCGTCTTAAAGAGGTGGTATTATGCTCATTTTCAGGTTCAAAATCTTAATTAGGGGTTGTACCAGAACAGGTTTACATGGTTTAATTTTCAAAAAAACACCATATTTTTCTCATACTGCACATTGCTGCAGTATCTTACTTGTACAAAATCTTTGTTGGGAGTTGCGCAGTTCCCAGGTAAAGACTACTAGCCAATCAGAAGTAGAGAAGGGCGGATCGTAAGAAACAAGGTAGTGTGATCCAAATCAAAGCCGCTTCAGACTGCGACCGTAAGTCCACAACCACACATCATTGTTCCACATCTTACAATAAACTACTACAATAATCACCATATTTCAACTCAATTTTACATAAAAATTGGCCAAACAATTTGAATGTTTGCTCAGTAGCTTTCACATCGGGTGTAACATTAGTATTATAGCTATAACTTTAACTGTGTTAGCCAACGTTTACAACAACTTCGCACTTGAACAGTCTGTGAAGTTACATTGCTGTGTTTATTTTAAATATAATTCACAACCAATAAAGTATATTTACAGGATGTGATTGTGAATTTCCAGACCCAAACAGTCGGAGTTGTATCGTCTTTTAGGACTAAACGTTGAACTGTTTCCGGTGTTCTGACGATCTATGCTGCCTTGCCAAAAAATGCTACCATAGCGCAAATCGATAGACTCCGTTTTCCATTGCAGTACCCAGAGATAGTACGTAGCTTGTTGTCATAGCGACGCCATACACAACTGCCGCGACGTAATGTTCAATGCGACACACACACCAGCGATCCACACAGCTTTCTCTTTGTTAAGTTAAAACATTTCAACATTCCTCAGAATGTAAAGACAGACAGGCGGTATGAAAACCTTCCAGCTGTGGACCTCCAGTGCGCCGCATGCATGCATGACGCGGGTGCACGGGGTTCAGCATTGTATTCCCCAACCATTGTCCATTCTAAAATTGGTAAGTGTTTTTGTTGTTCTTTAATGTGCATTATTGGTTTTCGCAGTTCATAAAGTGTAATTTTTATTACTTGTAGCGTGTGGCGGCTAGGCTGAGGCCTTAGATGGTGCGCGCTTGTCTCCAGCGCGGGTGTGCGCATTCATTCTCAACTGCGGTGTGTATTTCTCTTTCTCCTTTCTTTTTCTTGCTACATATGACTGGGACATTCCTTACATTATATTGTTTTCCAATTTATAGGCATTGACGTTGAACTTTTCCTCGCGGGTTTCCCCTTCTTTGATGGTCCTTACAAGTCTGACGGCCTTCTTTCTTCTCGTAATCCACCAAAGTAACTTCACGTCTCAGCCTATCAGCTCATCATCCGGGTGGGATGCATAAACTGAGAATAGACGGGTAGGACTGATTGTACCCATACTGGAACAGTTTTGCTGTTGCTGTTATTGGGACTGATATAGTCTACAGGTATTGGTTCTGTTAATACCTCATGTGGTTTTATTTGAATGGATGAGTGTGTGTTTGAGGCCTATGTTTTATGCATTTAAAATAGATGAAGTATATTTTGGCAAACTGAAAATTATAAATAAAGCTTTATATTTGTGGATGCATGTCTCTGTTCACTCTGTTCTAGGACCTGTTACACTGTCCTGTAGGATAGTGTTGGCGTAGTTGTTCTTGCTTATTTGGTTCCCTAATAAAGGTATTTTTAGTTCTTTTCAGTTGTAGGGACCTAATTCTAGTTTTGTTTATATATAACCCCACCCTCGAGTCGCTACACAGTGAATAGTGAATATTCTCTCTGACCAATCAGCAGTCTGTCGTGTTTTCACGTTACATTTTAGTATCCCTCAGCTCACTTGGAAACTCGACGGAGGTGAGGTGATACGAAAAAAAGTACCTGGAAGCAGGTGCAGGTACAACATTTCTACAATGGAAAACCAAACAAAGGCGAGTTGAGCCGACTAGCTTGGTTTGAGGGCGTGCCTGACACCACTAGCCACTTGGCAAGCTTTACGACGCCTTTTCATTGTGATGTGAAGTGAAGGGCTGGACTACAAACAAGCTGTTTTCAAGTGGTTCAGAGCAGTACTTTCTGTGGGAGAGAACTCCCTTTGGAGTGGACTTTGGGCTTTTTCACTTTGCAAACCTGTTACATGCACAAAAAAGATATATAACTCAATAAAGGAGAGGGAAAAAGCCAAAAAGCATAATACCACCTCTTTAACAAAAGGATAAACTTGATATCTGGGAAAGACCGTCCATTAACTTTGACTATGTCTCAAGACCAAGCATCATTGATATAAACAGAGTCCGCCTCCTTTAATCTCGCCAGAGTCTTGTGTTCTGGTGGCGTAGAACCTGGTTATTACTTCAATTACTTTCTTTATGCCAACAGATGTAGAGTAACGGCATCCAGGATCATGTAAAACGTAAAGACTTTTAATGATTTCAGTGTTTCAAGAACTGAAACCTGTGACTAAATGCGAAAAGCTAAATATTTTCTTAGATGAAAACTAAAGTAGTTCATGCATTTTATGATTAAACCTCCATTAAACCCCAGGTCTGTTTTTTTTATAGAAGTTCTTTGGATGTATTAAACCTCTTAAACCCTGCGGGGTCGCCCGCTTTAGCTGCTTAAATCGTGAACACAAATATTAATGTTTAAACACATGATCAGTGTGTCAGTATGGACATGCTACACATCCTTAGATCGGTTAGACTCTCCACAATTCAGTTGTTCAGTTCATTTAACACAAACAACAAGCCCCAAAGTATTTTTAATTCTTAACTGTATTGGAACCAGAGGAAAGAAAAAAAAGTGCTGAATCCTGTTACCTTTGAAGCCTCGTTAAGTCCGCTAGTTAAGTCTGAATGTGTCCATTCCTTGATTATTTATCTTCCTTTAGTCTGTAAGGGTCCACCGATCAAAAGAATAAACAAAGTCTTCAAGAAAAATTCATCCAAGTTATGAATCCTGTCATGTGAAGTCCATTGCTCTGTCTGCTAACTGCCGCACTTCTCTCATTCTGCACCCTGTTGTTGTTTTGTTAGTTGCTGCCTTCAAAATAAATGCGTACAAGCCGTCTGTCGGAGCTAGATCAAATGAATTACGTGTAATTGATATTATTTGATCATTTTTATACAACTATTATTCTGTTTGCTTTGTGCAAAATGAATTAAAGGCCTGTCCCATATGGGCGCCTGTCCCAAATATAAGCAGGGTCAATTTAGGGCTTTTCAAAGTTTTAGGTAAGTTCGTTTCCACCAGCTGGAGCGATTAAACCAGGCTATGGCAAGCGTAGTTACTTCAGTAGTTGACGTTACACATGGCTGTTATAAACAAGACATATGGTTTTCAAAATAGATACACAAAACCAGTTGCATGGAAGCTATGGCCATTGATCTTAGAAAAATGGAGAGAGGTCCTCAGAAATGTGTTTCAAGGGGCCAAGTTGCTACCTGCCATGTCTGCGCATGTCATCGGAATATCCGGCAAGACACCGACAGTATATACTTAAGTCAGAACTTAGGCCTATTTGGTAATAGTGTTTCCATCTCCCATTTAGCGCATTAAATATTTTTCGACAAAGGCAAAAAACACCTCAAGCGAGCGTAAAAACTTTTTCGGAAAATTAAGTTGTTTTTTATTTATTTTGCCGTTTCCATCAACTTTTTCTAATGTAATACAAAAAAAAACATAAACAAATGTTGAATGAAACACGCCTGGTGTCACAATGCTGGAAAATCAGGTACCCTCCCACTACAGTAATATGTTATTTTTATCATTGACTGCTCTGTGGTAAGCGCATTAACTCATTTACGTTTTTGGAGTTTGTGTGTTGGTAGCGTATTTTGCTGCTCTAAATTCAACCCAGTTAAACGTGATAGGTTCTTCATTACAGCAGCTAATTATCCGCTTTACATTTACTTACACTAGTTCTGTTCAAGCATTCATAGATCTGTCCTTTTTCTCTCAAAGTTGTTTACACGCTATTCAGTTTTGCTAATGTTAGCTACCTTACTTTAACTTAGCAGCTAGCGATGGCTTCTTTCTCTCGCTCTTCTGCTCTCTCTTGCCCAGTGTGCCACGTTTAGTAAACGTCTTTCTGGGAAAGACCTGATCTGATTAGGATTAGCATTAATCCCATTTTGGATGGGGTAGCTTTCATATCTAGAAATCTAGCCGAGTTTATTAGTGGACCAAATCAGTATCAGAATCAGAATTTACACACATTTTCACATATGAGGAATTTGCCTTGGTATGTATTGGTGCTTATATTGGTACACATGAACATGTCACAATCGCTCTGCTTGCTTCAGAGTCCTGGAGGGGTGCAGGTCTTGGAGGGATGGAATATGGCAACCAATCACCTTCTCAGCAGAGTGAATCATGGGTCGGGGGGTCAGGATCCCCCATCTGAGATTTGTCTCCCTCCAAAAACCATTAAATAATATAATGTTATATACTTAGAATAATTATGTAAGTAGTAAAACAATACAAGCCCAAACAGGGCAATAAAAGTGCGTTTTAAGTTTTGCCTCACAGTGGACTACTGCCTGCTTTACCTCACAGGAGTCTGGTGGGAGTAAACAAGTTCAAATTATTGATGGAAAAAGTCACTCTTTTGACAGACTCGAGTCATCAAATCTCAAATTTTGTCATTTCATTCATTTCTTTCATTTTAACTAGGCTGGTTATTGCGGCACTGCAGCCCTCTAGTGGGTGATTAAAAAAAAAAACAGCACAGTTCTCAAACACGAAAGGCTGCCTGGCTTGCATTAATTGACAGTATAATGCACAAAGTATAATGTACAAATTCACCTCTTGATCATTCTCTATCATCCTTCTATAAAGCCCCATGTGGCCTCAACCAAATTCAAACCATGTAAAAAACACAGAAATATGTTGTCAATATTCAATTAAGCCACTACTCCGGCTAAATCTGTCCATTTTCACAATCTTTCCTGCATATACTACCAGGCCAGCCATATATATGTATATATAATTACTTATATCTTTATATCTCTGAAGTGCTCATTCATCAGTAGCCTAATGTCCCTTTCCATGAGTAAAATCTGTATATTAACACCAGATTTGTGGGGAATATTTTGAAGTAATAAGCTTCACACACTAGATAAATAAAACACACTCTTATTAAAATTTAACAACTTTAATAATAATCTGGATAAAGCCACCAAGTTCTTAAAAGAACTCCAGCACAGAGAGAGGAAAAAAGACATAAACACAAAATATAAACGCAGAAGTTTGGTAGGTCTGGACGCAGAATGGGCCTCATCAGGTCCGGATTCTGCAGACAGAGAAACAAACATGAGCACATCGCTCTTAAACACTGCTGGTTGTTCACCTGTCAAGAGCTGTGAAACAACAGCACGGCTCTGTTGATAAAAAAGTTAGTCACCTTCTCTGGCAGACCCGGATCAGCTGTTAGCTGTAAACACAACACAGGGCTAACGCTAACGTTGCTATGTGGCTGTGTTTTAATGTTTTAATGACCGGGTGTGTTTGTTTTAGAGAGGAAACGACCTCAGAGGTAATTCGGCGCCTGGTAGAACCCTGTCAGGGTGCTGAAGTGGAGCAGGCCCAGAACAGCTCTCATCAGCTGTTAGCTGTAAACACTAGCAGGACTAAAGTTACGATACGGCTGTGTTTAAAACTACAGCACAACATCACTGCCCTGTAAAAATGTTATGCTTTATTAACATTAAGTGTCATATAATTAACAAAATAGATATATGATGTGTTGGACCATGACTTTAAAGTACCCTTTTTAAACTGTGTAGTCCTTGGTCCTGCGTGTTCTTTCATGAAGCAATAGGAGAAGATGTATTTGGTCCAAGTTAATCAGTTTTATTACAAGTAAATGAATAAAGCTTACAGAGTTCTGGGTTGATCTTCCTTTCTCTGACAAACAACAAGCTGTATCAGTTCATGAAGTCTGACTGGCTATCTCTCCCTGACCCAGTGTTTTAGTATACATCGTCATAAAACAATAAAACTAAAGTGTAGGTGAGTCCATGATTGGCCCACATCCTCTGACCCCAATGTTTGTCCTCTGACTCCACGAATCACCATGCTGTTGCTGGGCAGATTACGAGCGTAGTTCCTGAAATGAGATATCTTGGAGAAGAGATGTTTGTACCACATTCCAAACTACCCCTCACCCATTGTGAGGGGTGTCCTTATCTGATCATGCAGTGACCCCCTGTTTCTGCACCTCTCCAAAAAACACACACATCAGGTCTAGTTTAATAAATGATAAACCAACATATAAACTTCTACCTATAAAATACATCAGAGATCACTATAAGAAAACACAATAATTTTGGTTACTCTGAGTAATCATACTATCATAATCTCTCAAGTCCCCCTTTTGGTCTCATGAAAATGAGACCAATCAACAACTATCAGCCCATAATTACACTGTGGAGTCCTTTTCTTCGTTTCCCTCTCCCAGCCATGCCATTACCTCCGCCTGGACCATTTGATAGGGAGGTGGAGCATTCTTTTTCTCCACCGCTGCGAATATTGCACGCTCACAGAGAGACCTGATGCAAGGAATACAACAACAACCACACAATCCCACACAAGCAATCATACTCACGTGGTCTGCTGGTTGTTTGGTACCCCTGCCTCTCAGACCGTCCTCCCACCATAATATTGGTACCACAATCATACATGCAATTAATGAAACAATACACAAAAACCATCCCTTTTGGAAGAGCCCGTTGTCTGGGATGTACATCGTTCTTGTAGGGTCCTGTCCACCTTGGCTCAGACCACTTCCACTTGATCACCTTCAGTAAAACCCACTCCGTGGATGGCGATGTCCCTTCGTCCGACACCCCATTTGCTGCTGCAACCTGTTTGGAGAAAGCTGACACCAATGCTGTTAGTTGATCATAATAAGGTTTATACCTTACTGGGCTTTCATCTGCTTCCTCAGTGAGCAGTCCAGCTCCTGGTCCCGGGAACTGTTGTACCAACAGATACCTGTACCCATTCACCCTTTCCAAACATGTCTGTGTAGTCAATAATAATTTCTATCCCTGGCATTTTTGGAAAGGGAAATTTACCCTCATGCGGTTTTATTGTTGGTCGAACATTGTATCCAGTACATATGTGACACTCTCTGATATAGTTCTCAATCATAGCTGGTAGAAATGGGTGCCACCAGTGGGCTAACCTTCACATCTTTCTGCACTCTTTCCTCACATCTGTGTGGTTCTCCCACTCCCATGTTGTCTGCCATGTTGTAAATGTTATGTTGGGTGCCGTTAAAATCTTCTCCAGCCTAATTTTCCTGAGTGACGTCATGGTGAATGCTGTTGAACTAACAAATGCTACAATGCTGTGTGTTGAGTACTGTCACTGGATGACCCATCACTATGTGTGTTGTTTTCTGCAAAACTTTTGCCACTCCTGCTGCATGTCATGTCTGTCTTCAGTTGGATCTAGAGTTATGCTGGCATACATCAGCACCTGTCTACCTCCCCCTTTTTTCTGAAAAAGCATTTACTGTTTGTGATTTTTCGGAAACATCCAAAAAAAATGGTAACTGGTAGCCCGGTATTGCCAGGGCAGCAATACTGGTTAGGGCCTGTTTCAAAGCAATAAAACTGGCTTCGGCTTCAGTGGTCCAATTCAATCGGGCAGAGAGATTTCTCATGCCTTGCTCATTAAACAAGGCCCTGAGAGGGTAAGTTAATTCGCCATATGATGCCACAAACTGCCTGCTATACCCTGTCAAGCCTAGGAAAGACAACATGTCTTTCACAATGAGGGGTTTGGCATGGTGCAAAATAGATGACAGGTGTGAGGGTGACATCCCTGTACCTTGTCTGGAAATGATTCTTCCCAGAAATGAAACTTGCTGTCTACAACACTGCAACTTGGATCTGGAGACTTTAAAACCACAAGCGAAGAGCCTAGAGAGCACGGAATAAGTCGCAGTCAGGCAGGAATCAGAGTCCGGAGCAGTCAATAATATGTCATCTACATACTGTATCAAAACTACTCCGTAAGGGAGCTCAAGATCTGATAGATGCTGTTTCAAAATCTGGTTGTATAGATCAGGAGAAAGTATGAAACCCTGTGGCACTCGAGTGTAACAAAACTGAGTACCCTGGGAGGTAAAAGAGAAAATATCTCTAAGATGGTCAGCAAGTGGCAGACAGAAGAATGCATTGGCCAAGTCCATACATGTAAATCACTGGTGTTGTGGTGACAGAACAGACATTGCAGTATATGGATTAGGCACAGGTACTGTTCAAGTGGAAACAATCGCATTAATCCTACGTAAATCATGAGCCATGCGATATTTACCAGTGTTCTGCTTCTCTACTGGCAAGATAGGTGTGTTCCACTGTGACTGAGATTCCTCCAACACCCCTGCTGCTAACAGTCCCTCAATAGTGTCTGCTATTCCCTCCTCAGCTTGTTGCTTATATGGATACTGCTTCTGCCAGATAGGCGTGCAATCCGAGACGTCAAAGGTCACAGGTTGCACATAAATGCAGTGCTCTACATCTGTAGGGCCTGCTGACCATAATGCAGATGGGAGTGAATTTAACATCACCTCTGCATCTTGATGGTCTGTTTTTCCCTACCATGGAACCTCTCAATTTGTCTGTGTTCCAAAGTAACCTGATCTGTAGTGGCCTTAACAATTTCTTGCAAGCCTTTTCAGATGAAGAATAAAAAACATAGGGTAACTGGGTCGAAACCCAGTCAGATATCGACTCCAAGCGCTTACACATAGGGCCCAAATCGTTAGCCTGATGGTCTGAACTTATAGCTAAAGTGATATGGGGTACAGCTTCACCCTGAAATTTATACCATGTCATCTGTTCCTCAGTGAGTTCAACAACCGCAGCCACACCTTCTTTTCCCACCAGGATACAACTAGAATTAATATCCCACTTGAGGTCGATGACTTCATTGAAGAATGCCTGCTGATAAATTTCATCCCTATCATAGAAAAGGGTCACATGGAGAGGGGTCCAAAGGAGGGGTGTAGCTTTAGGATCCAGGGTCGCCAGTCTCGATACAGGTGTTGTATTCCTCCAGCACATGCAGGATCAGTTGTCAGTAGGCCCCAATATATGTCGGCCCATATTCCTGGAGCTGTGGGAGACAAATCTGCTGACAGCAACATCTGAGAAGTTGATTGCATTATAGAGATTGAGCAGTTCACAGAATAACCATTACGAATAGTCACCACCAGCCCTTGAGGTCCACACAAAATGAATGCACCACATTTGATAAGCACATCTCTTCCCATCAGATTTGCTGGGCATAAGGGAGAGGAAATATATGAATGCATAAAAGTCTGATCTGCAACCCTGGTAGGTAGAGGTCTGGTGAATGGCAGGTTTTCCCGAGAATCCAACTAATTCCACTCTTGAGGATGACAGCTGTGATTTAGGCACATCACAGTTAATGGTGGAATAGCGTGCCCCTGAGTCCACAATAAATGGCAGTTCATCATCATTTATCCTCATATGCAGGTAGGGGTCTGCCAGACCTACCGGCTGTGGGGTTCTCGGGCCTCTTCAGTACTGTTCCCAGTGCTCAGTCCAATCCACTTGAGGGTACTGGCCCTGGGGAGCTGCTGCTGCATATGGCGCCTGATGCTTAGGTGGTAGACCTTGAAAACGTGGCCTATATCCTCCTCTAGGGGGAGCTATCTGACCCCTTTGTCCTGGCATTGCCTCATATGGACATGTGTTCCTCCAGTGATTTAAATCACCACAATTACAGCAGCCATTTTTTGGTGGATGTCCCCTGAATCCTCCGCGACCCCTTCCCCGACCCCTGAAGCCTCCATATTGCCCCCGAGGTCCCCCACGATAAGGAAGGTGTGTCGGGACCCACAGTGGTGTGGGATGTAGGTCAGGAGTGGGTGCACCACAGACGGGTGGCTGCTGCTGTTGAACCATCTGAGTTGCAGACTTTCTGCCTTCTTTCTTTGCCTCATTTGCCTTTTTTCTAGCTTCCTCCAGTTGTAATTTTGAATTTATTTCTACCCCTCTTAATCTGATTTTAGTTTCACAAAGTAATTTTCAAATTCCACTGAAAGAAATATCTGACACACACGGTTCACTTTTAACACATTAAGAATAATTCAAAGATTATTACAATAAATTTTTTCATCTTATTGAATAGGTCAAATTGAACATTAGTCAGAGTTAATGCACTGTAATATGTCAAAAGTGGTATAAGAAGTAAATGTTTATGTTTCATTTCTTGTTAGATGAAGAGCTTTTTTAAACAAATTGTCCACTGAAATAATGATGTCATTAATTCATTAAATATTGAGTCAGACAGGGAAGATACTTTTTAGAAAATGCCTCCACTCATTATTATTATTATTATTATTATTATTATTATTATTATTATTATTATTATTATTATTATTATTATTATTATGCTAAACTATGCTATGTTTGTTATACTTTTTAGTACTAATTTACTACTGTCTGTTTCTCTCTGAAACAGTGAACAGGTGCTGAAGTCATTAGTGGTCTGAGGGCTCCTCCTCTGGTGGCTTCATGTTACAAGTGTTCAGGCACTGAGGTTTTTGTTCAGGTCTGCTGATGGTTTGTGTTATTGTGGATATCTGGCACAGTAATACACAGCAGTGTCTTCAGGCTGCACATTCTGTCCGTTTAGAGTCACTGTTTTGCTGGAAGAGTCTAAGTCGATACTGAACTTGTTCTTTAGTGAATCTTTGTAGCTTGAAGTGTATCCAACACGTGCACTTCCAATCCACTCCAGTCCTTTCCCTGCAGGCTGTCTGATCCAAGCTGTGGCATAGCTGCCCAAAGAATAAGAGACCTGACAGGTGATGGTCAGACGTTGACCTGGCTGCACAGTCACAGAGGCTGGCTGTGTCAACTGTTCACACTTCACACCTGTTAAAAAAAGAAAATGTTTAGTAACAAATGATCAAGTTATACTGCAAAAGAAGAACTGCTGACTTTGACAAATCCAGAGAGACTCACATCCAGCTGCCAACAGCAGCAGCAGAGCTGCAGAAAACATGGTTTATGTTGAAAGTGACGTGCTGTGAACTCCACTGACAGCCTGATGGGAAGTTTTTATAGCTGAGTAACAAGGAAGGTCACTGAGTTTGCATAGAATCAAACACATGAAGCATCAATGTTGGTCTAACTGGAGCCAATAGAAGAGTCTGTTGACTGTTATTATATCTGCAGAGTGAAAACATGCCTGGAAATCACCTCTGCTTTACATATGATAATTTAATTTCACTACACATCTTCAAAATGTCCCTGCATTAACAGAAATAAAACAACTGTTGACTTTTAATGTCTGTATTGATATCAATTCAATATTTAAAAAAATTATGAAAATGAATGCAACAACTATTAGGATCATTATTACTATTCTTAATGTGAATACTAACGAGTCAAGGATTATGCAAAGCTTCATTAAAATCAGCATTGCGATAATGATGATGTGCACCCATGGGAACTAAAGGACCCACTACCATTAACACTTTCCATAAGCCATATTATCTAATTATTAAAAAACACTTTAAATATAATTTAAGCTGTTTTGTGAGATATATTATGTATTACCAGAACCTTCTACATCACATTGATGATTAATTTCAACTGTCTGAGCACAGCTTTTTTTGAAACATTTACAACATTTATTTATTTGTTCATTTAATTACTACTGTAGCCTACTTATTGCAAAGACAAAACCAGTGCCAGCAGCAGGATCATGTAAATAAAATGAAAGTTATGTAAGTTTGCTTGCATAAAATGAATTTAATGGTTTCTGGTTGTTGACATGACATGGCAATTTCACTGTCACAGAAGATTAAAATGAATAAAGATTATTTTGTCATGATTTAGAGTGCAGTAAATGCTTAAACCTTTACCTAACCTGTTGTTGTAAAAACAGCTTTGTTATTAGTTTTCTTACATTTTTGAGCCAAATATCAAAATTGTCATTTGATGTGACTTTCTCAAGCATGGTTCCAAAATTACAACTTTTAAAAAATAAAATGACACGCATAAAAATGTTGATAAATACTTCAGGCATGATGAAAGTGTCTATTTTAGGTTATAGCTAGGTTAGCTAGGTAAAACATGGTCATTAACTGGCACAAACAGGCTGAAACATCCATCCTCATCCTCTGGTGCCAAACCTGTAACTGTCAGAGGACAAAGATGTCCCACAAGTCGTCAAAATGCATTTTAAATTATTAATTCAGATTTGTTTAACTCCTTTGTATTCTTTTGTGTCAATTTTTAGTGCTCCTGAGATGCACTGGTATAAGTGTCATGAAAATAAGTAATGTGAAATGTGAAACTTTTTCTACACAGAAAGGAGTAGGTCCTAAGAGAACAACGAAGAAAGTAAATTGAAATGAAATTTAAAAAAAATAATAATAATAATTTCGTTTTTGAACAACTTGGGTGACATTGATATTGTTGTTTTTAATCAAAATTATATTTTCTTTCTTCTCTAACACCAAAATAATTTCACTTGGTTTGCTCTATCAAGGAGTCAACTTTGATTATGTCGATGAAAAATTGTTTTGTTTTTTTAAAATACGGCTGAAATTGACATTGTTTGCATCAACATGACATATTGAAAGTTAAATAAAACAGCTTTAATGTAATACTATTTACTTCCTCTTTAATGCAATGACTACCATTATTGTCCTATAGTGTGACACACATAAAAGAACCAAAAATGTGTGTTTATCTCAAAATATCTTTAATAAAAACAGTTCAGTATTTCAGCAGGAGAGACATAGTGATCACTCATCATAAATTTGTAAAATTTGTTTCAACAGTTTTGAAAGGATGACATCAAAGTTTAACTCACTTTGATTCAAACAGTGCAAGTCCAAGTTCAATTCATGGGGAAAAATAGTGTTATTTTAAATTTCATATCCAATAAATAACAGTATATGAAAAAAAGGGTCTTACAATTAAGATGAATCTCTTTCATGTTTGTATATTATTAAAGACTTTCTTTCTTAATTTTGTTATGTCACACTAGGACACATTTCCAGTGCAGTTCAGTGAAAATAAAAATAAAAAACAGGGTAAGAATGAACAAAATTAGTGACCCCTTATATTATCTTAAAAATTGTGTTTTAGAAGAAAATGTACTCTCTCTCTCATTTACAGACTCTAGTGGAGCAGCTCCTTCAGGGTTCTTCATCTTGAGATCTACTTCTTGTCTGCTGAGATGAACTGACACTGACAGATGGGGCTGCAGTCACTGCTAATGGTGAACGCCTTATAGTCAAACTTTACAATGTGCTGAATCAAGTTAACACATGGCTTTTGTTTAGAATAGTATCAACTATCCTGGTATCCAGTGTACATGAGCAGCAGGAGTGTTAAGCTTTAGTTCAGTCCAGGGTTCAAGTGTCAATCAGTTAAGATTAATGAGAACACCAGATCTGAGTGTCTCCTTTTACAGAGGTTGGAGAAACTTGACACTGACTATCCTCTACTGATTTTATAAAAGAAACTGCAACAAATTATTTTCACTAATATTATGACTCACTTAGATTGTGCATAAGTTACACTATTGTGTCTTAATTTTTATAAATGTATAGTATTTGTAGTAGTTTATTTTTGGCAACTAGATTGTTGTGCTGCTGCTGTTATAAAGAAGTGATCTTTATTGTGTGTTATATGTTTAATGTTTAGTAAATATATTTCTCAGGAACACTCATCAGGACTTTTTATAATGCATTATTAACACAAATATGCAATGTAAAATATATAGAATGTAAAACAGATAACAAAAATAAATATTAAAAATAACATATATAAAATAAAGTATGTAATATGAATTGCTAAGGGGAAAAAAGTCATGCTCTCACAGTCTAAAAGATGAGTCCAGTAGGATTTTGTACAGCTGCTCAACCAACTCCAGACATGACTGAGAGTAGTAATTGGTGCCACCATCATTTCTGACTGTGGAAACCCAGTCCTTTTCCCTTAACCTGTCTGACCCAGGCCATCCAGAAGCTGCTGAAAGTGAATCTAGAGGTTGTACAGGTCAATCTGTGGGATTCTCCAGGCCTTTTAACCACTGATTCATATTCTGTCAGAGTCTACACACAAGAGACTGCAGAGACACAAACAAATATAAAACTGTAAATCAAACAAAACATCTTTCTTACTTTAACTTTGTACTTTTGCAATCTTAGCTAAGCAGTCAACAATGATCAGTCTTAAAACACAGGCCATCAGAGTAAAAGAACAGGCGAATCATGTTACTACATGGCTTGTATATGTGTCAGGCAGTCAAACAGTATCGATATGAAGGCCCCCCAAGAACCAGAACCAGCTGCTTCCAGTGTCCTTTTCTTCACATTTTTCTCATTCTCACAACACAGTGTTAAAAGTTTCATACTTACAGTATGAAATAGCAAAAACATGTTTCACATCATGGAAATAATGGATGGAAGCTGCTAATCTATCAAAATGTTCAAAAGAACTAGGAAGAAGAAGTTGTCTCATTTTATTAGTAAAATTTGAACAAATGGAAGACCACGTGTATTATTAAGCACAATAGCCAACAGAGCGTGTCGCCACCATAGATTCTCCTACATGCTTGCAAAGTGAGGGGTGATCGGTGACTGAGCCGTTATTTGCCATTCACAACCCTCACCACTAGATGCCACTAAAACTTACACACTGAACCTTTAAACTGTGTGTCCACTGTTCTCTGTCATCCTCTCTGCAGTCAGATAAGTAGAGGTGGAAGACATCTGAGTTTTGCATTGACTCCTCCTCACAGGAAGAGTTCTGTTCTGTTACTAAAATTCATGAATAAACATTAGTTGTAACATGTTAACAAAAAACGCAATCAAGCAACTAAAAAGGAACATTTAATATATGTATGTACATGTATGTATGTCGACTATGTTCTCAGGTGATAGCTTTGCTGTGATGTCATCCTCTATGTAAAGAACTGCAAGTTATGAAAACCATTGTTGACCGCAGCCAAATCCGAGGGGTTGTGACCCGTTTTCCTTTGGGCGCAAGGGGACCAGGAGTCTGATACTCAACTTCTACATCCCTAGGTACAAACACATTATTGTCCCAGCAGAACTGTTTCACTGATCTTCATATGTCGCTCTATAATGTAGCTTCCTGTCTGAGATATGAGACTAGGCCAATGGAGAGATGTGGTTACCACACACCTTCTCACAAGTTGAGGCAATGATATCACATATGCCAGATATTTTTGTCTGTTTAAACATGGGAACGGACTGAGCCGATACAGGGGGCGTAATCGAGTGTTAAGTTTCATTTCTGTCATCAGATTGAAGTAGAGAAGAAGAGTTTGCTTTGGTGGAGGCGGTCTTTATCGGCCTCTGCTGGCGACCAGTAGGAGCTACACAGACATCCAAGATATGTTTTGTCGATTCGTCTTGTCGAGACGAACAAAATGAGACCACTTGCAGCCCTGTAGGATGTTCTGTTCAAGAAGCTTTTTGTTATTTGGAACGTGGTTGTATGGAGAGAAATAATGTTTTGAAGATAACTATCAATAAAAGTGAACATATAAACAGTAAATATGGCCAAAACACGGATCTTTGCCTGGTATATTTTTGAAAGATTGTTTATTAACTGTTGTATATCAGTTTCTTTTCATCAAATTTACAGTTACGGTTGTATTCCAGGTGTATTAGAAGATATTCAGGTGCATTATAATCTACCTTATGATGGTTTTGATGGTTTATTGCATTAAAATATAGCTTTTTTTACCAGGCGAGGATGAAAATATCATATTTTTTCTGTATTTCATCTCCATGTAGTCTGTAATGGTAAAATAAATATGTTAATGTACAATGGATTTATATTCCTTCGCTTCTGACCTTTCAAAGGAGACCAGAATTATGCATCTAGGCCTAATGGTTGAGGAGATATTACTGATTTATTTTGGGTATGTTATTTTAGATGTTTTTCCTGGAAAACTTTTTGCCAGGAACACTTACAACAGTTAAAATGTTGGCGCTAAGATTCACAAAAAAATCACACTTAATTCTGCTGGTTTGAGGTGTATTGTCAGATATCTTAATGATGTTTGACCTGACACTGAGAAAAAAAATGTTTTACATACAGTACAAATTGGAGCAATACTGAACATCACTGTGGATTCACTATTTGACCGATCTGAAACAGAGAATGTGCAATGAAAATATCACTGGGTGTGATGGCATTTTTTCATTTTCTGGATCTACCTGATCTGAGAATGTCAATGATGTGAGGGGGTCTAATGAGTCCTGTAGGTTTTTGTACAGCTGCTCAACCAACTCCAGTCACTGTGAGTCTCGAGCACAATAATAAACAGCAGAATCTTCAGTCTTCAGACTGTTCATCTGCAGATACAGCTGCTCTTTGCTGTTGTCTCTGGAGATGGTAAACCGGCCTTGAACTGACTGAGAGTAGTAATTGCTGTTACTACCCCGATCAGTAGCAATCCACTCCAGTCCTTTTCCAGGAGCCTGTCTGATCCAGGCCATGTTGTAGCTACTAAATGACAATCCAGAGGCTGTACAGGTCAATCTGTGGGATTCTCCAGGCCTTTTAACCACTGGTTCAGATTCTGTCAGAGTCTGACAATCAACACCTGTTAAGCGGATAAAAAACATCAAGTGAAATAACCTGGTGACACAAATATATGATATAAAAGACCTGTGAAGATCTTCACCTGCCCAGCAGACAGTTAAAAGCAGCAGTCCTGTCCTATAGTCCATCATGTTAAACTGTGTGTCCACTGTTCTCTGTCATCCTCTCTGCAGTCAGATAAGTAGAGGTGGAAGACATCTGAGTTTTGCATTGACTCCTCCTCACAGTGTGGAACTGATTTGACTTGGATCTCAGTTACTGTTTGGTGAAACTAGAGAATCAGTGTTTACTGTACATGAGTGATGAGAAGAGTTTCATGTTTCACTATAATTTACACAATAGGTGGACAAACATTACATAATTTAGTTGCTTTTTTATTAAGTCTACATGGCAATAGTTTTTTCACTCAAATACATTTTAAAAGAAAAACAGCAAATATCACTAAAATGTGTTCATCATGTTATACTGTTAATTTTCTCACAAAGTGTTCATAAGTCAAACCATTTTCAGGACATTAGGGAAAAGAAAACCCCTACACCCCTATACAAATTAAGAAAAATGTTAAATATTATTTGTAACTCCTGAGTACATGGATACCATGATTATCCAGGCAATCCAAAGAAATTATCCAGTTGAACATGTAACCTGAGTTAGCCTGTGGTAGACATCCCCCGGCATCTCCCGAGCAGCCGGGAAGGGGTGGCTGGGTGACTGTCCGAAGAAGTGGTCACCACCAACCTGTTCCCGTTTCTAACAGATTTTCCCCACTCAGCAACACACCCGCTGAGAAACCAACTCTGATCATTGGCAGCTCCATTTTGAGAAACGTGAAGTTAGCGAAGCCAGCAGCCATAGTTAAGTGCATCCCTGGGACCAGAGCGGGCGACACGAGTCTTATTTGAAACTGCTGGCTAAGGATAAACGTAAATACAGAAAGATTGTTAATCACATCAGTGGTAATGACTCTGGTTACGCCAATCAGAGGTCACTAAGATTAATGTTGACAAGTGCAAAAGAATCAGAGAATTAAATGTGGACTCTTAAACATCAGATCTCTCTCCTCTAAAGGTGTACTAGTAAATTAATTGATATCAGATTATGATATTGATTTATATTGTCTTACTGAAACCTGGCTGGGTGATGGAGAATATGTTAGCCTAAATGAATCCACCCCTCCCAGTCATATTATTCCTCACATTCCTCGAGTCACAGGCCGAGGATGTGGAGTTGAAGCTATCTTCGACTCTAACCTACTAATCTGCTCTAAACCTAAACTAAATTATAACTCATTTGAAAGCCTTGTTCTTAGTTGTTCACACCCAAGCTGGAAATCACTGCAACCAATTCTATTTGTTATAGTTTACAGACCACCTGGTCCGTGCTCTCTCAGTAGTGCATTGGCTCCTCCTCATAGTGAGGAATTGGATTTAACTTGGATCTCGGTTATGGTTTGGTGAAACTAGAGTATGAATGTTTACTGTACATGAATGATTCCTCCAAGAGTTTTATGTTTCAGTATAATTTGTGTGAAAGGTTGACAAATACATTAGATAAGATAATTGCTTTATTATCGGGTGGTGACGGCGCAATGGATAATACACATGTCTTTGGTGTGAGACAGACATATAATCTCTGTTGTGTTGTGTAAAACAAGTTGTAGTGAAAACTGTAGTCCTCTCTGCAGTCATACTAATAAAGGTGGAAGACAACTATGTTTTGCACTGACTCGTCGAGTGTTGTTTTTAATTTGTTGAACTTGATAATAAATAATGGAGGTTGCAACACCAGCCAAAGTCCACAAAGTGATTTTCATACTACAATAAAGAAAATCTGACATACATACAGTTTTTCCAACAATACTAATTTGATTACTACAATCATGTAATAAAGGTTGTGAGAGAGAAGAAACTTTTTGGAAAATGCCTTGACTATATATTTAAAAAAACTAAAACTTGTGGGATATTCCTTTTACTTTCTCGTTGCTAAATATGTCTATTTCTCTCTTTAACAGTGATCTGGTGTTGCAGTCATTAGTGGTCTGAGGGCTCCTCCTCTGGTGGCTTCATGTTACAAGTGTTCAGGCACTGAGGGGTTTTTGTTCAGGTCTGCTGATGGTTTGTGTTATTGTGGCTCTCTGGCACAGTAACACACAGCAGTGACTTCAGGCTGCACATTCTGTCCGTTTAGAGTCGCTCTGTTGCTGGAAGAGTCTAAGGACAAACTGAACTTGTTCGTTAGGGAATCTTTGTAGCTTGAAGTGCATCCATCACATCCGCTTCCAATCCACTCCAGTCCTTTCCCTGCAGGCTGTCTGATCCAAGCTGTCCAGTAGCTGCTAAGAGAATAAGAGACCTGACAGGTGATGGTCAGACGTTGACCTGGCTGCACAGTCACAGAGGCTGGCTGTGTCAACTGTTCACACTTCACACCTGTTAAAAAAGAAAATGTTTTGTAACAAATGATCAAGTTATACTGCAAAAGAAGAAATGCTGACTTTGTCAAATCCAGAGAGACTCACATCCAGCTGCCAACAGCAGCAGCAGAGCTGCAGAAAACATGGTTTATGTTGAAAGTGACGTGCTGTGAACTCCACTGACAGCCTGATGGGAAGTTTTTATAGCTGAGTAACAAGGAAGGTCACTGAGTTTGCATAGAATCAAACACATGAAGCATCAATGTTGGTCTATCTGGAGCCAATAGAAGAGTCTGTTGACTGTTATTATATCTGCAGAGTGAAAACATGCCTGGAAATCACCTCTGTTTTACATATATTTTCATTTCAATGCAAATGTAGCACCCCGTTAAATATATAGATTGTTTCCTCTGTGTTCTGCTAATAGAAATACAGTATATCCTGAAATATGGGCCAGTTCATTTGTCCCTGGTGTGTAGTACATTTTTGTATTAATATGTATTAATTAAGTTATGATTTGTGAGGTGTTCAAATATCCTATGTTGTGAGTAGCCCTTGAACCTCCCAGGTCATTTTCTTTTGTATTGGGTGGCCTGGTGTCAGTTTTATTCATTATCCAATCAGAGCAAATCAGAAAGCAGTTTTGCAGTCTCCCGGGTTTTGAGGGGGCGGGACTAAAAAAAAAAAACGGAAAACAAACGAAAAAAAAAAAGAAGAGAAGCCGAGGAAAGAGGATAGATACGCTCAGAGCTGGGAGATGTTGTAGGTTCCGTAGGATTAATAATATTACTTGTCCTTTGTCCTTTGTCAGTGTGAGACCTGTTAGCGCGGGAGAGTGAGCTGTGTTTTGGAGCTGGTTAAATCGGCCACTGAGATTCTACTGAAGCGGAGCTAACGCCATAGCCACGTGCAGACTGCTACTACATAGCCAGAAACCTACTTTTGTCGCCGAGTTTCTGAGTGAGTATGGACATTGCGAATTGTAATGGAATTGACATGTTTAGACAAGATAAAGTAAAGCTCATTAGTGTTTGTGAATTTCTGGCCAGTGTGCGTGGGATGCTGCCACCCATGCTGCTGCAGTAGATGTGCTCAGGTTCTTGCCGCTGCAGGGCGGAGGTGTCTGTGTTTTTGTGCACGGACGGAGCCTCAGGCATCAGCATCTCTCCACTGGACAGAAGGGTTCAGAAGGACTGTCACTATAAGCTTTCTGTTACCAAGGAACCGTGAGTACAGAAAATATTTTTCTGGGAGGTTGCAGCTGAGCTCCAACAAGCGCGCCAACGTTGTGGTACCACAAACTGAGGAAAAAAACCCGGGTATTGTTCCCCTTACCAAAATAAAGTATACTTCAAGTTTATTTTACTAAGTAAACTTAAGTAACGTTCAAGTATATTTCCCAAGTATACTTTACATACTAAGTATACTTAGATCATAGTACTAGTAGCATACTTGTAAGTGTACTAATTTATTACTTCTTGGGACTAAATTGGCCCACTTTTTAGTATATAAAAGTATACTTTTAAGTATACTTAAAGTGTAAGAGTGGTAAACTTTGAGTTCACAACTAGTTTACATCCAAGTTTTATTTTGTACTGCAGTTGTACTACAAGTGAACTTATAGATATTATAGATACTGCTAGTTTACTAGTTATATACTTCTAGCCTGGATTTGTAGTTTATGAAAGTACAGTTTTAAGTATACTACTCAGTAAACTACTAGTTTAATAGTTTTTATACTATAAGTGTACTTGTAAGTTTTCTTTCAGTGAACTTAACATCATACTTATAGTTTACTATTTATATATTATTTTTGCGCTGTGTACTACTAGGTTACTACTTACATATTAGTATTATACTTGAAATATACCTTTTACTGTACTTTATGTACACTTGATGTTAACTCACTCTACCAGTGGACTAAACATATAAATATTCACAAGACAAACTCAGGAGTCAAAATAGTCATTTACTTTATAAATCAAAGTTTTCAAACAAATATTGTTTTGGATGTCCAGTTCAAACAAAGGACAACACAGTACGAACACATAGCTAGCTACCCACAAACAGGTTGTACTTCTTTAGTTTCTGCATTTAAAATATACTACTAAGTTTCCCATTAGCTTATAGTATTTATACTTGAAATAAACCATTAACTGTACTTTAAGCATGCAGACTTGATGTTAACTTGCATGTACACAACCAGCGAACTATACATGAACACAAGGTAAAACTCGGGAATGAAAATAGTTTTTTTCTCTACAAATCTAAACAAATATTGTTTTGGATGTCCAGTTCAACAAACAGTATAAACACATATGTAGGGTCACTAGCTCCCCACAAAGAGGTTGTACTCCTCTAGTTTCTGCCCTGTTAAATGGCAGAGGAACCACACAACTAAATGTTCTTTTCATACGGTCTTCTTTGCAGTAGCTTGCTTGGTGTAGCTTTCGTTGTTGCATTTTTTTCTTATGATGCGTCTCACATCATGGATGCTGATGTTAGGAAATTTCGACAGAGCATGGCCTGTGAGTTAAAACACAAATACAACTCAAAACATTACTTTATAACTGATTTCTCTATCACCAAATTTACCATCCAGAATTAACACAATAAACAGTCAAAGGAGCATGTAGGGATATGCAATTCAACTTGAGTTTTTGAGTATTTTTTTCAGATAAGTTTCTGAATATTAATGCAATCTGCAAAATACTATATTTACATGTAACTGAAAATGTCCTTTAAACGCCTACCTTTACATAGATTAGGGTAAGCGTTTTTAGGGCATCATCAAAGTGGGCTTTTTGTGTGCATTGTTTGCATAATTTGTTTGCCACATTCACAAATCTGAACTGATGATCCCAGATTCTACTTTTAGAGATTAGAGACTTTTCACATAATGTTTGAAAGGTATCATTTTTTTCCATGTTGGAGGTAACAGTAATTGAACCACCGTCACCTCCAACATGGAACACTACAGTCAGTTTGTAAAAAGAACTGTATGAGTAATGCTTAGGAATTTATTTTTAATGAAATTTTCCTTTAATTAAATGCACTCACCAACTATAGCTTCAAGTTTTGTGTTATCGAGTTGTGGCTTGGATTCCATGTCTTTGTGTGCCCCAGACTGTCTCCCCGTCAAACTTGAATGGGACAGCGTTTCCCTGCCGTAGACAAGCACAGCAAGGTCCCCTATGTAGACCGATGGATTTGCAGTCCCCAGACAGTTAAGCTTTCGTCTAGGGACTTTGACATCAGAGCCTGGCACAAGAGACACCTGCAAAATAACAGACTGATCACTTAGATTGTAACTGGTCTAACATTGTTTTTACACAACAAAGTTATGAAAATACAATCATACACATTCCCCGGGAAATCTATGTATTCATCAACACTGCACTTTGCATATTAACCAAGTTATTATTCCCTGACAAGACGGGAAATCTGGGAGGTGTTTTATTTCCCAATAAAAAACATGAATTAGAGTGCAAAATGCTACTGTGCCACGCAAGGGAGAACCTTGCCACACGGCTGTGTAGTGTCTGCATTGACATTAACCTTTCTAGTGGGAAAAGTGGGAATACCTCCTTGGTTTCCTGTCTGGTTAGGCAATACATAATAACCAGTTAACATGCACATTTACCACACAGTTGAATATTTAGATTTTCCAGGTAATGTGTATAGTCACTGCCAAGTCGTTATAGATTTACCGACAAATTTTATAATCAACATATTGACACATGGACTGTGACATATCTATGTATGAGATTTAGTTACCATATCATCAGACACCACTTCAGGAGAAACGCATGCAGAAGCTGGTGAGTCTACAGATGCTGTTGGTGTTGACCAGTTGGATGCAGAAGTTGAGGTCTGGTGTGTGACTTTTTCAATTACTTCTTTCAACTTTGTTACTACTACCGGAAGCTCTGTTAAAAGAATGAAGATATAAATGATTATAAGACCAGGGTGCAAAAGCTTAGATTGTCTGCAGGTTTCAGAAAGATTAATATAAGACATGTTAAGAGTTTTTTATGCCATCTGATTATATTTAATAAAAAAAAAATAGGAACAATTTTTGACAATTTTGTGCTTTTTTTCGAAGGCTTTCACTAATATTTAATGAACCAAGGAAACCTTCCAATTTATATGACTTGGTGGATAAAGGGGGAATGTTGTCAGCGTTCACCCATTAGGCAACATGAAGGTGTTGGTCCAAATTGACTGGCAATCTTTAATGTCAATGTCTTTAAGTTAAGTGTACGAAACTGCCATTTTCAGGCTTTGACTTTCAGTGATGCAAAGATTTTTTTATTTTTCTATCTGGCCGGTATTCTTTGGTTGTGTAGTGAACAACGGTGTGGATTTGTGCATTTTATATTGAATAAATTTGGAGCTACTCTAAATTCCTTTCTCCTCCCCAGAGAAGAAGGGGAGAGGTCAAAGTTGCTTTCTCTAAGTGCTATCCCGACCATAAAACTGGCACCTTTTTGATTCCGAAGCTGATAACGCGGGGCCTGACTGTTAAACTGACAAAGGGACACGAACCAGCCATTGGCATCTCCCTGAACAGCCTATCAAAACTGGCCCCCCCACACACGTTTCCATGGCAACTGACCTTATTCTTTGTTTTATTACCACAAAAAGGAAAACCCCTGTCTCACCCAAGTGTGACATGGTCCAGACACTGAACTTTCAATGTAAAAAGGACTGCAGTCTCCAAAGACTCAAAGCATTTAATTAAATCTTTAGTTACCTGATTACGTTTGCCTCTATTTGAGTAGTTATGTTAACTGTTGTTGCTATCTGTTGTTGATATTAGTGCTGAAAAGAAGTTACTTGTGCAGCGTTTTTATTTTCAGCAAGACACTCCTTCATCTAATGTAAACCAAGCTGTCCTCATGTAACCTGAGCTCCCCCAAGTGGCCGAAATAAGTATTACATGCCCTTGTCGGAAATGCCGTTAAATGTATAAATATCCTGACCAATTATGTGACAATTGTTTCCTGTTACCAAATGCCTAGAACAATACAACCGTTCAACCATTAAGGTTCGATTGTGGAAAATATTTGATTATAATACGTGCAAATAGATTTCTTTTCTTTAGACATTAAGTTTAGAAAGGCAGTCCCTTGGGAAACCTGAGACACCCCCTGGGGAACCACGCCCCAGGCAACAAAAGAGCGACACGCGACCTCGCTTCGCGCTCTTCTCTTCGCTGTTGGCTCTCTTCCTCTCTGCTCTGCTCGCTGGACGCTTCGGCACGCGCTTGGCGTGCCTCGCCAGGCAACGCCCAGACTCGGCCAGCGAAACAAACAGGCCTTTTGTTCGTTAAAGTTATCAGTCCATTAAGTTACACTGGACTAATTCAGGAACGACCAAGTTCCATTTTAAGCTTTTTCGTCGAGCCAACTTCACCGAGGTCAGACCAAGCCACGTGGTCTCGCCAGCTACAACGAAGGAAACCTGCAAACAGCCGAATTGCCAGACGGAGGAGGCGTTTTCAATCAGACACGGAGAACCCTGGAGAATCCCTAGCAAAAAGCCAAACTAAGATGCTAAACCTTGATTACATTTAAATATGCTTTTGCTTTTCAGTTTAAGTTTTCTTAACATCAATATTGAGTAAGGAAACTAACTTAACTTACCTGTTTTGTTGGCCTTTCGTCCTCCTCTTCCACATCCTTCATCCACCTACTGTTTGGCTTTGTCTTCCTCTTGAGTGTTTGGTTCCAGATGTCTTCACCCTTTATGAATTCCTCCCTCTTCTTGCAAAGGTCACTGTAGTTGTCTGTGAAAAGAGTTTGTGTAAATTACACTGAGCAAATTAAAATCCCGACTGGGTCTTTGGGCTATGTCTTTAAGCTCTCCCTAACAGACAGCTTGTTGGCAATATTAAATTAACATTATCCACAATTTTAAATTATTAGCATCCAAAAACACAAAACAAACCCAGTTATGCTAATCCTTGAAGTTAACCATTAACATTAAGCTAGGTGACAGATTAAGTGCTAGCAAATTTACCCCCGAGCATTAACACCTTAGCAGGAAAAAAGGCCGGACCATCTTTCTTTTTTCTGCCTTTGTTCCACTTAACATTTATCCATCCATCTTCATCCTCCAGTTTGGGGCACTCTGTGACCATTTTTGAAGATTTTTGCTGGTCTTCAACACTCATCCAATCAATTTTTCCAACTTCCACGGTTTTGTCCTTGAAATAATATATCGCAAATGCCATTGTGGAGGATAATTAATGTTATCTCTGACAATTATGTTTGTTTTTGGCAACCGCGACCGTTAGTTAACATCAAAGATGCTGTACCGTCGGGTGAGATGCGCGCGAACCACAGCTCTTTGACGCAAACGACGCAAACGGTGCAAACGGATCGCACGGCCTGCTATCGCGAGAGGTGCGCGACTGCATCGAAAAGCATGTTGGGATTAAGCGGGAGATTTAGCTTGCTTCTGTAGTTGGCTAACGTTACCTCATTTTTATATGGCTACCTCTCGGTCCAGTTTGACGTTAACAGCAGATGTTTTTAGCCGTGCACAACAAGCGAATTAATGGCAAAACGTCTAGGACCTTACAAAAGATACTTAAGCGGCACAGACGCAGTACCAAGGAGAACTAAGTTCAGATGGAATGCAAAGGTAAGTTACTTTGGACCACTTTTATTTCTGTTCAAAGTCAGATTACACAGGACAGTTGTAATTTACTGCTGGTCTTGCGCTATCTATCAAGATGAGGCTTCATTTTAAATGTATGCATAATGAAGTGTCTACAAACAGTAACATTACAAATAGCTATATGACTAAAACGTCTCTTTGTCTCTCAAATGCAGAGAAGCCAAGAAGATGGCAGTTCAAGTTCAAATAATGAGGATGGTGATGACAGTTACCTAAATGTGGTCAGTATGAATGATGATCAGGCTGACACTGCAACTAATATTGTCATTGTCGATTAATCATTTAAATGTTATATATATAACACCCACCAGAAGTTCCCAGTGCCTATAATGATCTCTTCAAATAGCTTCCTGAATCAGATCAGCAGCCAGAAAAGGCTTTTACATCTTTTTAATATTATAATGATATGAAAGAAGGGAAAGCAAGTAATTCTTAGTATTTGTGTAGCTATAACCAGCTAATGTTTGGTATTTTTACTTTGTAAATGACTAAAACTATTAATTTATTATCTAAGTTAGAATTAAATTTCCTGCTGATCAAAATTGGATTTTTTTCAGACCTAGCTACCTCATTAAATAAATATAGACATATTTATAAGCATTCCACTTTTGTCCTCAAGTTGTCAAATAGATGTTTACCATTATTCTCATATCACAGTTTCCTGCACATAAACAGTAATATCTAATATCTATTAATTGTGGTACAAGACAAGCCTGTCATTTCTTGAAATGTTCCTTGGCATTTTACCCTTCATGTTTTTTCCTTTGTTAACCTTTAGAACAACAATAAAGGAGATGGAGTAAACACATTGAAGATGTCATGAGGAATGCATCCAACAGTGAAGATGAAGAGGATGAAGTAGACAATGAAGACTTTTCCACAACTGGGCTGTTGGGTACTGATATTCAAGAGGTAAATACATAATTACACAGTTTTAGCCCCACTGGTTATTATGTGTTCTTTCCAACCTATTGCTCCAAGGCGACAATGCTGGGCCGACTGCAAATTGGTGAGCACATTCATGCTTCTCGGAGGATGTACCCTGTCAACTATGTTGACATTATTACTATTTGTACAGTGCCACCCTAACTCCATTCTCCCACTCCTGGCATTCTCCTAATATGCACCAAGCCAGTGGCAGCAGAGGACCTGCACAAATTCAATGAGATTATTTTATTCATCAAATTATTTTTTTCTCTTTCCCTTGTTAACTTTCAGAACGACAGTGAGGATGACCAAATAAACACAGAAGATGACTTGAATTTTGCTTCCAACAGTGAAAACAAAGATTATGAAGTGGACAATGAAAACTCCTCCACAAGTAGCCTGTTGGATACTGACATTGAAGAGGTAAATACACAAATGTGCATTGCACAGTTTTTATCTTAACTAAATAAATGCCTACCCTTTAAATTAAGTCTTTCAAGTCATCTTTTTACGTTGTTAACCTGCAGAACGAGCATGACCTATCAGATTCCAAAGCAAACATGCTTGATGCTGCAAGGAGTGAAGATGAAAACGATGTGGACAGTGAAGATTTGATGGAGGGCAACACTAGTGGAGAAAACACATCTGAATTTTCTGAGGTATGTAGTAAGTGGTTCAATGACATGGTGTTAGTAGTTAGTGTAATAGCTTATGTAAAAAAGTCCGTATAGGTACACACACAGATAGCTAAGAGGGCTGGTCAATAAAACTATAGTTATCGCAATGTACTTTTTTCAATAACAATATAACAAATGTTCATTTTGTTTACTTAAATCATAAACGAATTAGGACTTATTTTTTATTAAGATGTTTATTTTGTTAAAGAAAAAGGACTGAGCTTTGAACTTTGGTTGTTTGTCTATGTGTGGCCCTGCGATGGACTGGCGACCTGTCCAGGGTGTACCCCGCCTTTCGCCCAATGTCAGCGGGGATTGGCTTCCCCCTGTGGCCCTGTACGCAGGATAAGTGGTTGATGATGGATGGATGGATGGTTCTACCTCAGAATTGTGAATTGATCCACTGTCTGGCCTCGTGTTGACCATAAAGAAGAGTTTAAACCACAATTAACCATTAGGTTTCTTCAACTTTCACTCAGGAGCACAAATCAAAAGAAACAACGATTTGATACTATATGATAGCGATATTGAAAGATATGCAACTTTTTATATGTAACATTTTTGTCCATATCGTCCAGCCCTAGTAGCTACTCTTTCTTTTGGGATTGCAGCTTGATAGGATATGTTGAAAGTATTATCAGTTTTGTTATAATCCATGGCAAGCATTTCAAGAAAATTACATTTGCTAAAATTAAACACAGTGTGCTAGACTGATAGTCCTGATTCGTTCTCTCTCTCTCTTTCTCTAGGTCAGTGAAGACACAGCAGATACTGGTGACAAGCCCTTGTATCCTGGTGCACCTCTTTCAAAAGGAGAAAGTGTATTGATGCTGATGTCCTATCTGTTACGGCACAATTTAACCGGCGAGGCACTTACTCACTGGAAATGTTTAACATAATGTTTCCAGGTCTGATCCCATCTTCACATTACATTTTCCACAAAGAATTTGGAAGTTCATCTAAATTTGAAGTTCACTTTTATTGTGAAAGCTGTTTTAAATACTTTGGCATTAGCACAGACTGTCCCTCCCAATGTGACTCTTGCAACACAGTATTTGATGCCAATGCAAACCTAAAGAATGGCTTTTATTTTCTTGAGTTGCCCCTGTATGCACAGATTAAGCAACTTCTGCAAGAGCATGGTGTCAGTCTTCATGAAAAAACTAGAACATTTGGGGTCCTCTCTGACATACAGTCTGGTGAAGAGTATCAAAAAGACAGTGGCATTCTTGGAAAAGATGACTTGACGCTTATTTGGAATTGTGATGGCGCACCAGTGTTTAAAAGTTCTAAATGCAGCATTTGGCCAATTCAGTGTCAGGTAATTGAACTGGAACCAGAAGTGAGGAAAAAGGATATTCTGATGTCAGCATCATGGTTTGGCCCAAGTAAACCATCCATGTTAACATTACTAACACCATTTGTTAAAGAGGCCTCATTATTAGAGACTGAAGGGATTGAATGGCAAGACGTACAGGGAAACAATCATGTATCCAAAGTGTTTGTGCTGCTTTCTAGCTCTGATTCGATGGCTCGTCCATTGCTTCGAAACACAAAGCAGTTTAATGGCTTTTACGGCTGTGACTTTTGCTATCACAAAGGTGGTAAATCCTATCCGTATGATCGACCTGAACCCCCACTTCGAAACGAGAGAGATCATTTCAGTCATGCAATGTCAGCTACAGTGAATGAGCCAGTGTTTGGAGTCAAAGGGCCATCTCCTTTAATGAAGCTTAGTCACTTCCAAATGATCAATGGTTTCATTCCTGAATATCAACACAATGTGTGCCTTGGAGTCACTCGGCAACTGACTACGTTGTGGTTTGATACAACAAACAGTGAAACCCCCTGGTACATTGGCAAACAAAGTGAAGAGGTTGATTTGCGACTTGTAAAAATAAAACCTCCTGTTTCAAAGACTATACGGGAAAGACCACATGACTTTCAACATACACTTGCTCACACACATCACACAAAGTGTGAAACACTGGGGTCCTTTATGGGCAACATCAACCTTTGCTTTTGAATCCAATATGGGGACTATTGAAGTATTTTCATGGAACACAGTATGTTCCTTCACAAATAGCTAGAAAATTTCTGTTGTGGAGAGAATTACCAGAAAAGGCAAAGCATACTATCAAAAGTGCAAAGGTTCAATCATTTGTTGAAAAACTTTATTTTAATAAGAGAAGAAAAGAAAAATGTGAAGTACTAAATGAAAGTGTCATGGGTTTTGGGCATCCCCCTTTGCAAGAAAATATCACAGCTTCATATAGGCTTGCCATTACTCAGTTATGTGGCAATCTAAGTAACTGCTTCTGGTCCTACAACCGTTTTTTGGTTGATGGAGTTCTGTATCACAGTCATAAGTATGACAGACTAAAGAAAAGATACAACAGTGCTGCATGCTTGAATGATGGAACATTGTGTTTAATTAAGGACTCATTTTTAAACAAAAGTGTACACATCAAAGCCCTGCATCTTGTGCATATACCAAACATTGCTGTGTTTTAGTTGAGGTACTTGCTCAATCCAGCAGACCTTTATGTAAAGATTCACAAATAAATGTGAAGAGTACTTTCATACATGAGGTAAGGAAGACTGGAAACTTCAGTGCCATCTGGCCTGATATGATAACAATGAAATGCATTGTTGTCAAAATAGTTGAGAAAATGTACATTATACCTTTGCCAAATCCATATGAACTGGACTAAACGAGTCATGAGTCATATTCAGTGTTGTAGCCAATGATTTATGTGGGCCTAGTACATAATGAGATGATGTTTTGTGATGATATTTTCAAAACTACTTTAACCAACTTTAAGACTACATGTACTGTGAGTATATAATGAACTGGTAATGGTGTATGGCTCCTTTCACACCATGAACAAATTGTCATTAAAATCGGCCAAATATTTATCTGTTTCTGTGTGGGTTAATAACACTACATAAAAGATTATGTTCAGTTCCACCTCTGCACTAAGCACTTACTCTAAGCGATTCCACCCCAAAGCTGACTTGTTACCATGAACTTGAGCATGTTAGTTTAAAAGATGGTGTGTAAAACATTTGCTGGAGTATTACCTCAAAGAAGCCCATTTCATGTGAAAATTATTTAATAAGGTTACAAGAGTAAACACAAGTACAAGCCAAGTACACTTAAACTTTCAGTATTCAGAAAGAATACTTTTCTTTAGTATATCTTGATCAAATGATTAAGTACAAGTATATGCCAAATATACTTCGACTTTTCTGTATACTTGTCAGTATAAGCCAAGTATACTTAAGTATAATTTTGTTAAGTATATATCTGAAAAGTATATTGAAAGTAGACTGAAAGCACACTCTCTTATTTTTAGTTTAAAACAAGTATTCTAATAGCACACTTGAATAAACTTATTTTTCGTAAGGGTCAGTAATTTCATTTGGACCATGGGGACATTTTAAAAGGGCAACTTTTAAGTTTTAAGTTGTTAGTTGCTGTAAATACATCCCAAGTTAAATTCTAGTAACCCCTCACCAATTCATTCCCCATGCACATGATAAATCAAAAAAAAAAAACAACCAGTGGAATTGAGTGGTAGGGCTACACACATTATTTCATTATAACTATTCTTAATGGAAATATTAACATGAATCATGGATAATGGAAAACTTATTCATTAAAATAATACTGCTGTAAACACAAATACAGTGACGCAGCCGGGATCATGTAGATGGTATAAAAACTTAAGTCTGATGCTGCTCGTTTGAAGGTTTGCATAAAAGACGATGATAAATAATTTCAGTGTTTGCAGATGTCAAAGACAAAGACAGGAAGTGAAACGTGTGTGACTAAATGCAAAAAACATTTTTTTTATATTAGAAAAAACTAAAGTAGTTCACGTATTTATATGTTACTTTATGTGATTATACCTACATTTTACATTTATCTGTGTCAGTGTCAGAAATAAAACTGTCTTAATGAAATATCATGCTAGGTGGTTAATTGTTGTCAAGATTTTTTATTGTCGGGTTTGCTTTTAAAACAAAAAAAACTTAAATATGCTGTCGTACGCTGTCAAGTTAACACATGACTTTTGTTTAGGGTAGAAAAGTATCAACTATAACAGTATCCATTGTACATGTTAATCTTTAGTTCAGTCCAGGGTTCAAGTGTCAGTTAAGATCAATGAGAACAGCAGATCTGAGTGTCTCCTTTTAGAAACTTGACACTGACTGCCCTCTAGTGATTTTCTGAAAGAAACTGCAATATTTGTCACTCTCATATTATGACTCACTTCAGATTCCACAAAATTTACAGACAATAAGGTATCTAAATTTGTATAAGTGTTTGTTTTTTGCAGTAGATTCATTTCACTAACCATAGTGTTGTGCTGTCTTTGGCCTTTTATGAACAAGGGGTGGTGATGGTGCAGTGGAAGACACATGCCTTTAGTGTGAGTGACCTGGGTTCAATTTCCCACAGTGATACATCCACCAATGTGTCCCTGATCAAGACACTTAACCCCTAGTTGCTCAAGAGGCCTGCGACCTCTTACATAGCAATTGTAGGTTGCTTTGGATAAACACGTCAGCTAAATGAATAATCACCACTTGGAACCTTCCACCCCCTATCTTAAAGTGGTACTTTCCTTCCCCCTCTTAGTGGCATTTCCACCAAAAGTACCCGGATCTCTTTTGAAGGAACTAAAAGGTTCCTTCAGCCATTTGTTGTGTGTGTTTCCACTGTGGTCTAAAGACCTGCAAATATTAGGCAAAACCAGCTGACAGGCTGTAGGCCTGTATGCCGTACAAAGTGATGCAGACGCATCATTATTTAGTAACCACTACCCATGAGCAAAATTTATAAATGAACATCAGATTTGATTGGAATATAATGAAAAACTATAGGCTTTGCTTGAGTGGGAGTATAATGAAGAAACACATGATAAGGTTTGTTTTTAAAATTGTATTCTTTTTTTTTTTTTTTAAATCTGTCCTGCCCAGCAGCCTGGTATAGAGTATAATGACCTGGATACCATATTGTGCCAGACAGATTTTACTTTAACAAGAAAGTATTAATATACTCCTTTGTCTGTTTTATTATTTATTTAATTATGTATTGATTTGTCACCGGGCCGGACAGGGGGGCAGACACGGGGATGGGGGGCACAAACAGACAGCACAGAGAAAGGACAACACCTGTAAGAGAAGGGGGATGGAAGGTGGGGACAACAGGGAAAAGCTGTGGGAAACACCAATTGCAGAAAGCAACGAAACCTGAAATAGAACAGAGAGGGGGGCTTGGGGAGGAGAAAAACAACAACAAACAAACACAAACAAAAACAAACAATAAAAATAATAATAATAGTAAAAGACAACCAGCCAAACAGCAGCAATGAACAGCTGACATAGTAAGACAACTAAGAGAAAAATGAGCTGGAATAATAATTAATTTAAATAAGTAACTGGGGACAACAGGGACAACCTAAATTTGTTTGTGTCTGTGTGCGTGTGGGTGAAATTGTCTGTATGTGTGTGTGTACATGTGTGTGCGCATAAGCCTGTTAAAGAATGTAGTTGTTAGTGAGAGTGGGGCGCCACGACTGTAACAGGCAGGCAAGAAACCCAGTAGCCAATAGGGGTGGGAGAAAGAAAAACAATAAATCAATAAAAAAAAAACAAAGGCTCCCAGATGCACCGCGACGCAAACGCAGAACAACGTAATGCCGACGGAACGCAAAAAACGTAACCCGCAGAAGAGCAACGCCCGGACCGACTGCGGCGTGCACACAACATAGACCAAAATAAAAAATTAGTAAAATTTTATTCTTAATTCAGAAATCTGATACATTTACAATCAAATTAGTTCAAATATCATTTGGCCTGATTACACTCTGTGAGCATATTGGGCAGCAGATGAGCTAAATAATCTACAGTACTCCACTGATCACCAATATCCACTAACATTTTTGAAAATCGCTGTTTGTCATCTTCATCTCGTTATACAACCCTGTGTTGATTATTAAATCTACCATCATGTTACATCAACCAATGTTTTGAACATATTGTTTCAACGTGGACAATTCACCTTTCTAATTATCTTCTGACCTGGCCAAGTTCGCTCTGTGAACTGATTTCATATAATTTTTTGTTTTTTCTTGTAAATGTAAGATGGTTAATTTAGTATTAAAAATGATTTGACATTTGAAAGAACTATGTTACTTTGAGCTTTCCCTGGCCTCTGTCGTATTCAGTGAATATAGTAGCTTATCATGCTATAACCAGATATGATACATGACATCTTCACCGTCTCTTTAGGCCTTTTCAAAGTATTGTAAAGTTAGCTTTGTCAGATTTTTTTCTGCCCTACATTTTGAACTTCTGTGTTGGGTCTTGTTGGTTGCTGAGTATTTGTGCAGATCTGTACAGGGTTTATGCCACTGGAGCCATGTACACAATAATACACAGCTGTGTGATTCTGTCCTGTTAATGTCACAGATCTAGTTGAAGTGTGTGTGTGTGTGTGTGTGTGTGTGTGTGTGTGTGTGTGTGTGGTAAATTAAGTTGTTCTTCAGAGCATGATTTTGGTAAAAGTCACCTCCTCCCTACTAATACAAAATCCAGTCCATTGGTTTTCCTTCATACTGTCTGATCCTACCTGTTGCAGAGCTGTCACAAATCTGTTTAAATATCACATACAAAATACAAAATAAGACAGTTTGGGAGGTGATGTTGCTGAAACAGAGCTTGAAACTTGATTCACCCTCTCAATCCACAGCCTCCACTGTACTCATTTTTTCACATTATTTAAACAAATTTTTCACAGATCATGTAAACAAAACATTCATATCAAAACCAAAATAAAATAGATGCTTTCAGTCTCAGGTTGGACAGCAGATCCAAAGAAGCTCTGATTTCACTCTAATGTGAACTAATGTGAGCTCTAATGTAAACTCAGCAAAGTTTAATCTGATCAGATATTTAACACAACCATTCAACATTGCAGTAGCTGTTTGTAGTTCTTTGTTTACTATCTATTTTTAAATTCATAACTTGAGTATTGAGTAACTTACCCAGCTAACCTACTTATTTTAACCCGAACCACGATCTTTTCCTAGACTCAACCAGGTAGTTATGGAGTCTTGACCGAGCGTCCATATGTAAAGAGTTGGGAGTGACAATGTGTTGTATTTTTCACTCTCATATTATGACCCACTTTAGATTCCACATCATTTCCCTTTCCCATAGTCTTTTGCTTTCTCATCCCTCTCCTCTCTACTCCTATCACTTTCTGCAGGTGTTTCTGGAGCTGTGAAGTCTGGATCTCTGGTTATGAGTCGCCTTATTATTGTTGTTATTATTATTATTATTACTAGTAGTAGTAATAGTAGTATTTACAATACTGTAAATATCAGTACCATTATTCATTTTCAGTCTGTACTTGTCGTCGAGTGCTTGCTCAGAGTTGATATTACAAATCACAAAGAGTACGGCCCAGACCTTCTGTATATGAAAAGCGCAATGTGATTACTTTTGTTGTGAATTGGCGCATTATATAAATAAAACTGAATCGAATTTTATAGACATTATTGTGTCTTAATTTGTAGAAATGTTTATAGTAGTTTAATCTCAGCAACAAGATTGTTGTTTTGTCTTTGACTATTTTATCAACAACCTTTTTGTGGTTCCTGACTGGAAGACAGAACAGTTATTTAGTGCCAAGAAAGCACAAAGCAGTTGAAAAACAGCTTTTTAAATGATTTTACTTAAAAATGGGAGGTTTGTTATGGGCCTGTAACTGCTCATTAGTGACGTGTCTAGATTGACTACAGTTTTCAGTGCCTGTGGGAGGAAACCTGATAGAAGAGACATGTTGGCAATATGTAGCAGATCTGAGGCCGTGTAATCGGAAACATTTTTGTTTTATTATGTCCTCCAGGTTTTTATGGTTAATAGAATTGTGTCATACTATTTGAATTGATTTGAAGTGGACACATCCTGTACCTGGCATGGAGGCACTGACAGGCTATAAAAGAAGGATGAACTGTTGTGTCACCGAGTTGTAGCTTGGAGTTGTCATGTGAACATTTATTTTGAAAATGAAAGGTTATGTATTTATGATTTCATTTTTTCTAACAAAAACTTCTAACAACTCAGATGAAAACATTTACCACTATCTACGGTTTCCAGTTTCAACTACATACAGTACAAAAGACTATTTGAAATGACCATTCAACCTGCATAAAAAGCAGTTGTATTGAGACAGTGCTTTCCAGAGGTTGCTGATCATGTTGAAGTAAGGGTTATTTATTTGACTCTGTAATGGAATATTTTGACTTGTTTGACATATTAACTTAACTTGCTATTATTTGTGTCACTGGCTCTCATTAAGAATAATCAACAGCATAATCTTGTCTCTGTCCAGTCTGCAATGTGTTTGATAGTGATTTAGTCTCTGTCCTGCATGCTGCAACGCATACGTGGAGATGGAAGAGATCAGGGACTCCTCCTCACAGGGAATCACGACATTTCTCACACTGTTTTTTTAATCACTGTCATACTCTCCAAAAGTGTGTGTGTCTTTGGCTCAGTAATACACTGCAGAGTCCTCTGGCTTTAAGTTGGACAGTCTCAGATGCACCATGCTGTTGCTATCATCTCTACTGACTTCTATTCGTCCTTGCACACTGCTGGCATAAGTGTTACTACTGGCATTGGAGAAGCCGATCCCAATCCATTCCAGTGCTTTTCCTGCAGGTTGTCTTATCCAGCTCATAACACAGCAGTTAAACGTGAAGCCAGATCCTCTGCAGGAGAGACTGAGAGTGATGAGATGAAAGAAGAGAGGAACCAGAGAAGAAAGTGAGACAGTCATCTGGGAAGTTTTCTGGGATCACTGACTGACCATCAGTTAATGTTGTCTGATAAAAGATAAAACAGCAGGAAGCAGGAGAACTCACAGGGCAGAGAGAGAGCAACCAGCAGAAGAGTGAGTGTGTTGATCATCCTGAGGCTGGAGATGTGACCTCTGATGCTGCACACAAAGTACAAGAGCAGTCAGCAAGACAGAAGTACACTGCACAGACTGAAGATTTGCATCAGGATATCACGGGGAGGGAGGGGCTCATGCACAGGCACTCTGTTAGAGTTTAATTTATTCATTTATTTTGCAACAATGGCTTTAATGTGTGAAACCTGTGTGATGATATGCAAAAAACTAATTACTGTAGTGCAGAGGAAAATATCTGCTGTCAATAAATGTATGTGAAAGTGCCCTTTTATATCACAATTAAATCTTACATTAGTTTTCTCAGAGGAGTTGTTTAATGAAGTTCTGTTATGGAACAAGCAAGATTTGCCTTTCAAGAAAAAGTATTTCTACATTCACATCTCTGTTTAGGAATATTTTCCAAATCAAACAGTAACAAATGTTTGGTGTTATGGTATTGTATCATTTTCTTCAACTACTGCTTGAAGTAATAACATTTATCATCTGAAATAATTATGTTAAAGATGAGTTCTGTAGAATTTTGTACAGGTGCCCAAATGAGCACAATAATAAACAGCAGAATCTTCAGTCTTCAGACTGTTCATCTGCAGATACACCTGCTGTCTGCTGTTGTCTCTGGAGATGGTAAACCGGCCTTGAACTGACTGAGAATAGTATGTAGCATGTCTACTTGTGTTTTTAATAAATTTATGAGAATTTATACAAAATTATGAATTTTAATATTCAGAGAATATTCATTCATAAAGCTCTCATTTTGCGGGGCAACCCCGGAGATCTAATTCGCCCAGAGTCCCCGGACCTCTGGGTAGCGTTTTAATAATTATACAATTATTCACTAGTGATCAGTTAGTTAATAATCGTTCAATTACCTTAAATAAATCAGTCAGTCTCATATCGAAGGGGTAAATTCTCGTGACAGGGAATTGGAGGTAGGCAATACACACACCATTCCTGTGATTACAGTGAAATTTATTAACTAAGGTGACATAAAAATGCGGTTAAATATACATCAAAGAAATAAACAATGGCTAAACAGTGGGGATGTGGGGTTCTATTGTGAGGAGAATTTGACTCACACAGGCAGCTAATGAACGCAAGCTATGAGTTTTAAGAGGTAAAGATAATCTATTAACAAACTATTGGACATCACTGATAACAGAATGCCTTGGTTTGGTCTTACTGCTTGTCGTTTCTCTCAGCCGGGTTGCTGGTCGGCGGCCTCACGCTGGCGAAGTTCCGTGCGTTCTCGGTTAGGACGGCCTAAAGCCGTCGGCCAGTCGCTTTCTCTGCCAGGGAATTGCTCTGGAGGTCCATCTTTTGTCGGCTTATTGATGAAACTCGCAGTGGGGGCCTTTTCAACCCTGGCTCGGGTCAGAGGAGGGATCAGTGTAAGTTAGCTCAACGAATAAAGCTTAAAAAGAACTTGGTCGTTCTTGAATTAAAATTGTGTAACTTAACGGTCTGATAACTTAACAAAGAAAAGAAAAGAAAAGCAAGCAAGTAAGTTCCTGGAAATGAGGGAAAAATTGACGTTGCGGCTCTTCACGTGTGTGGCTTCGCTGCGCGGGGTCGAACTTCTTAGGGCGTTGCCGGGAGATGGGGTACGCTGGGTGCGTGCCGAAGTGCAGTTGCAGAGAACCAGAACAAGAGAGAGCAGGAGACAGCGTGTGTCGCTGCTTTTGGGGGTTGGGGCGTGGTTCCCAGAGGGACAGTCTTTTGTTCCCCTGAGGGAGGGCTTTGTTTCCGGTTTCCTGAGAAATTGTCATTTCTTTAAACTTTTAATATGTCTATTCAAAAATCTATTTGCGCGTATTGTAATCAAATATCTTCCCACAATCAAACCTTAATTGTCAAACGGGTATACCGTTCTTAGTTTTAAGCATTTGATAAAAGGAAAACAATTGTCAGTAGTTCAACCTTAGGTTAGCATTTCCTAGGAATCACATCGGCATTTCAGAACGATGGCATGTAATACTTATTTTGTCCACTTGGGGGAGCTCTGGTTACATGAAGATAGCTTTGATTAATCCTAAAACAGTCTTCTGCTCAGGAGCTGGGGAATTTAGTTATTTAACATTAAATTCGAGCTGGAAAATTAATCAAGTATAGGATGACATTTCTTTATCATCATTTCTAAAGTAAGTGTCATAAAGTGTTGGGAACAAAGCATTGGTTACAACATAAAATGAGGCAATGTCATTGATCCTTGTTGAAAATTAAAACTTAAAATTAACTTATTTTGATAATTTTCAACAACAAATATCAACAACAACATGGTAACATAACTACTAACCTAAGAGGCAAACACCACTACTAACTTAGCAAGGATTATTATTTAAACAGAACAAAACAGTTTCTAATGAAACATTGTTTATGCTCAAGAAGGCAGGAGTTGTTTGTGTCCCCCTCTCGCAATCCTGGCTTATCACATTTGCACATCGGCTAAAGAGAGAAGGGAGTGGCTCAGCCATTCTGTGGAAAAGGAATAAACGGGTGGTACTTTTGATGTTCGGAGGTGACCTGTGGAGAGAGAGGGGCCGGACAGCCCCTCTGCTGTCCTGCTAAGTGTCTCTATTGACACCTTTACGGCAAGAGGGGTTCACTAAGGCTCTTTGAATACACAGTCCTTAAGCGATGCATGTCTGATTGAGTCTCTGCAGATCCTTACCAAACCCCAGGCGATGTCTCTAGTTTTTGCATGTCAAAAGGCCAAGCCCCCCCCCCCCGGTACTGTCACCATAGATTAAACCAATCCACTCCAGTCCATTTCCAGGAGTCTGTCTGATCCAGTGCATGGTTTATGTTGAAAGTGACGTGCTGTGAATTCCACTGACAGCCAGATTTTTATAGCTGAGTAACAAGGAAGGTCACTGAGTTTGCATAGAATCAAACACATGAAGCATCAATGTTGGTCTAACTAGAGCTTTTCTGCTTTTCAAATAACTTTATTGCTGTTTAATTGCATCAACTGGGTGGTGATGGAGCATACATAAAATGCTTGCGTTTGGTGTTGGACCTGGGTTCGAGTCCCACTGTGAGACATCCACCATTGTGTCCCTGAGCAATACACTTAACCCCTTGTTGCTCCAGAGGCGTGCGACCTCTGACATGTATAGCAATTGTAAGTCGCTTTGGATAAAATCGTCAGCTAAAATGAATAAATGTAATTCAACTTTCAGAATTCTCTCTGTATCTTCTATAAACATTTATTTGCAGTTTAAACACAATCATTATTTAAATCCCATTGTTATGGTGTGTTGGACAGAGACGACCCAAAAGCAACACTCAGGTGAAAGGATTTATTGAGGGGAAAAAGGTGTTGAGGAAGTGTAGGTAAGGGAGAGGTGGATGCCGGGGGAACACGGGCGCAGGGGACCGAGGAGTAAGTAGGGCTGAGGCACGGGGAAGAGCCTGGAAGACGGCGTGGTTGGGGTCTGAGAGGAGAGGGCAGGGTGGCGAGCCCAGCTGACAACGAAGGGCGGAGGTGAGTGAACCTGGAGGGAAGACAGACTGTGTTAGGCACAGACAAAACCAAGAACAGGGAAACAAAGATGATGCAGGTTATGCACGGGCTTGAGTGAAGAAGTGGCACCAGGTTAGGAGCAACAACGATCAAGCAGAGATTGTGTGGAGAACCAGGGTTGAAGTACTGGCAGAGATGAGGTTGATGAGGCGCAGGTGTGGATTGTCAGCCGGGCTCAGGAGCGGAGAGAGAGGGAGAGCACACACACAAGGAGAGGAGACACAAACAGGCAGGCCAAAACACGAGGGGAAAACAGAATCACGAGAAAAAAGGAGAAACAGGACACTAACCGTCAGCTGGGCTGCCACCACAACACCCATATTATACTTTCTTCAATAATCAAAAACCTTGCTATATAAATGATCTCCATACAAAATATATAGTATTAAAGTAATTTACTTTGTTTGTGAGCGTTAATCTTAAATACCCTGCCATCACTCCACTTTCTCTCAGAATTGGTTTTAATGAAACTAAAGTCTGTGATGGAGAAATATTTTCTTACCTTTCAGTTGGTTTGTAGTATAGAGCAATATGAATCTTTTTCATCATTATTCTCTCGTGAGATGTAATGTTAAAGCCAGTCATAAATCAGTGGCAATCAAATGTCTGTGTTTTGTATCATTTTAAATTTGTCTATCAGCCCAGTGAGGATGAGAAAAGAGTTTTTACTCAGTATTAGTTGTTGTTCTTGTCTCACAAGCACAGAAAGACATGGCAGCTTCTTCAGGCTCTACTTCCTGTCTCCTATCACTTTCTGCAGGTGTTTCTGGCTCTGGAGCTGTGGAGTCTGGATCTGTGGTTGCAAGTCACCTGCTGACCCCACGTTCCTGCTCGACACCCTCTGCTACAATTGTTATTACTAGTCCTATTGTTATTATTACTGTCATTATTATAATTAACATTATGATTATTTTCATTAACAATGTTATCATTACCATTACTATAAATATCTGTACCATTATTCATTCAGTCTGTACCAACATTAACTTTACTGTCTGTACAGTAAAGTAAATTTTCCTTTTAAGGAATAATATCACAGAGTACGGTCTAGACCTGCTCTTTTATGAAAAGCGCTATGAGATAACTGTTGTTGTGATTTGGCGCTATATAAAAAAAATTGAATAGAATGAACTGACACTGACAGATGGAGCTGCCGATAGAAAACACCTTATAGTTAAGCTTTACTATACAAAACTAAGTCAAGTTAACACATGACTTTTGTTTAGAGTAGAAAATTATTAACTTTAACAATATCTAGTGCACATGAGCAGCAGGACCGATAAGCTTTGGTTTAGTCCAGGGCTCTGACAGCCTGCAAAATGAGTACTGAGGATTTTGTACAGCTGTTCAACCAACTCCAGTCACTGTGAGTCTCGAGCACAATAATAAACAGCAGAATCTTCAGTCTTCAGACTGTTCATCTGCAGATACAGCTGCTCTCTGCTGTTGTCTCTGGAGATGGTAAACCGGCCTTGAACTGACTGAGAGTAGTATTTGGTGCTACCATCAGGATAGATATAAGCAATCCACTCCAGTCCTTTTCCAGGAGCCTGTCTGATCCAAGCCAAATACTGTGCACTGAATGTGAATCCAGAGGCTGTACAGGTCAATCTGTGGGATTCTCCAGGTCTTTTAACCACTGGTTCAGATTCTGTCAGAGTCTGACCATCAACACCTGTCAAGAAAAAAAGGCATCATGTGAAATAAGCTGGTTACTTATAAAAAGGTATGCTAAATCAAGACCTGTGAAGATCTTCACCTGCCCAGCAGACAGTTAAAAGCAGCAGTCCTGTCCTATAGTCCATCATGTTAAACTGTGTGTCCACTGTTCTCTGTCATCCTCTCTGCAGTCAGATAAGTAGAGGTGGAAGAAATCTGAGTTTTGCATTGACTCCTCCTCACAGGAAGGAACTGGATTTGACTTGGATCTCAGTTACTGTTGAAACTGGAAAATAAATGTTTACAAATGTTTATAAATGTTTAATCTCATTTTTGATGAACACATTATTAAAGTTGGTTGCTTTATTATTAGGCACAGTCTGTATCATGTCTGTCACAACAGATCTGTTTTACAATACCCCCAAATTAGTAATTAAAATTACATTTTATTAGGGAAAAAACAATAAAATAAAACCTTAACAAATATTTCTATATGTTATAATAGTGTTGATTTATTCACAAACTGTTCATAATTTAAGGACATTGTGACAGAAAACCCCAAAATCAAGTGCATAAAAACATTGGTATTTTTATTTTTTATATAAGATTTATAAATTCAGTAGATGTGAATTGTAGATGTGAAGAAATAATTTATGGGTAGTGTGACTGACGCAGGTTTCCCCAAGTCATGAAAGGGTCGATTGCTGGAGTTAATAAGCCAAAGGTGACAGCCACAGACTCTCCGAATCAGACTCTCTCTCTCCACTCTGCCTGCTAGTCGACTGATGCAGCTCAGTTGATAATGATTGTCATAGATTTGTTAGCTTACCCAGTTCAAAGTTAACTTTATTTTATTTTAAATGTGCTTTATAAATAAATTTGAATTGACTTGACTTGACTTATTTTGTTTCATTGCAGACATACTGACTGGCTCTTTTTTAAAGTGTTGCATGTGGCTTAAAAAACACACAATGTGTTTCATTCGATTTCAATTATAAATGTAAATCTGTGTCCTTGTCCTGTTGACTGAATAAGGTTACAGTTCTGGAATGAATTGGGAACACGTTTGGAAATGTGTTTCAGAGTTTCATATTGCAATTAAAACAGACGATTACTGAGCAGCCCAATGTGGGTATATTTTGAAACCTTAGCTTCCCCTTTACAGATAAAGTTCACACTATGATCAATTAAGCCTTTCTGTACCTTTTGTTTTTGGTTGTTGTGCATTTGTTTCATTTTTATGTCTATCCTGTATTTATATAAACACTTTAATAAATAAATGCTGCATAGAATAGCGAGAGTTAATCACAATCAGTATTGTAAAAAAGGTGATACTGAAAATAATGGAGCTGGATATAATTCCATTGACTCCTCCTCACAGGGAAGATACTGCTGGATTGGACTTGGACATCACCTGTTCTCACTGTTGTGACTTGAGCCAAATTAATTTGGTTATACGTCTGAATTTGAATCCGAATTGTTCTGAGAAGTTAAATTTTGTGCTTGGATTTTTATTGTTTGAAATTAGACTTCAGGTTATTCATGAGTAACAGAACAAACTACAAGCAAAAACACACATCTGAAACCAGTTTAAAAAATATATTAATGTTTGGTTTTATATGTTTCTGTATTGAACATCACCATAAGTGGTAAAGACTACTGTTTCAGTTACTGATGTAGCATTGATTCAGACAATTATCAGTTTTATTTTATGTATGTAAAGATTTTATTGAAGAGAAACTGACTGTCTGGAAATCTGTTTCTTGTTAGATGATGAGGATTTAAAGCTAGGTTGTCAGCTGACTGTATTTCATTAATTGAAAGATTTAATATTCATTTATTCTTCATTGTGGGAAACATATGTATCGCTTATCAGTGATTGCAATGTCAGAATTTAGAATAAAAAAACAGTTGCAGTCAATTGAAATTAGGATAATTAGATTTTTTTATTGTATAATAAAACTCTAGACTGTTTCCCTCTGTAACAGTAAACTGGTGTTGAAGTCATTAGTTGTCTGAGGGCTCCTCCTCTGGTGGCTTCATGTAACAAGTGTTCAGGCACTGAGGGGTTTTTGTTCAGGTCTACTGATGGTTTGTGTTATTGTGGATATCTGGCACAGTAATACACAGCAGTGTCTTCAGGCTGCACATTCTGTCCGTTTAGAGTCACTGTGTTGCTGGAAGAGTCTAAGTGGATACTTAACTTGTTCTTTAGTGAATCTTTGTAATGTGTGCTGGAGCCAACTCTCATTCCAATCCACTCCAGTCCGTTCCCTGCAGGCTGTCTGATCCAAGCTGTGTAGTAGCCAAGAGAATAAGAGACCTGACAGGTGATGGTCAGACGTTGACCTGGCTGCACAGTCACAGAGGCTGGCTGTGTCAACTGTTCACACTTCACACCTGTGGAGAAAAACATGTTGAATTTTGAATCAGTGTAATAACAGTGAACAGTCACCTCCCCTCTGCTTACTAGGTGATATATCAGCAATCAGTCTGGAAAATAAGGAAAACAATCGATTACTCCTTGTGGCTCTAACTATCGCCAAGAAAACCATCATTCTGAACTGGAAATCACCGCCATACATATAACACATTGGAAAAACTTAATGATAGAGTACATATCCATGGAAAACTTATCTAACCCCACCACAAACATCACGATAGACTCACACTCTACCTGGACAGCATTCATTAAATTCATCCAATCCTGTTTCCATGGTTCTTGCCGAGTTAAACCAACCGTAATAGACACAAATCATGTTTTGAACAATATCTACTAGAGGCCTATTTGGTCAGGGCTGGGTCCCCATATTCTTTACTCTCCACATCAAATATTCTATATTTTACACATCAAATAAATGTTTAATTTGCACATGAATGCACAGTCTCTACTTAACTGGCCCCCTCCTCACTGTCTGGGAGCAGTTTAGAAAGTGGACATGGTCACTTTGGGCTGGCTCCCTCCTAAAGGGTCTGGGAGCAACCCAAAATAGGACCAGCATCAGACAAAATTAAACAAACAAAGCAACAATCCTTTAAAAGACAAACAGAGTAAAATAGGAAAACTTTCTAAACAGAAAGGTGTGCTGACCCGGCGTGCCCAACCCTTGCTGTCCCGTTCCGCTGCCCCGGGAGGCGCCTTCACGTTACCTTACTGACAGGGCCTGAGGCCGAGGGGCAGATGACTCTAGTACTACGTATATTGTGACTTGCAGCGGTTGGGGACGGTGGCAGCAGCAGTATTCCAACTCTATTTTGACTTTTTGTTTGTATTATTATTAATAACCCGTACTTATTTGTTATTATTGTTATTGTTATCACTATTATAGTAATGATAACAAAAAGTTGTTGTTTTTTCTTCTTCGCTTGTAGTCCCCCGCCAGCCTCTTAGCCTATCTCTATTTTCTATCCAATAGGCATCTCCCTTCCCTGACAATGTGGGAGGCTTGTATTTACACACACAAGCACATACACACGCACACGTACAAACACACACACACACAACATTTTGTTGCTGCTGTTGTTATTGTTGTCATGAACATGTTTTGTTGATGTTTTTCTTTCATTTGTCTCTCTCTTCTTCTTTCCATTGTATTGTCATGTCTATATTATGTATTTTGTCTTGCAATAAAAAAAAAGGAAAAATAACAGTGAACAGTCAGTGTGCTGTGATCATACTGTCAGTGTCTCTGCCTCAGTGAGACTCACAGGATCCAGCAGCAGCAGCAGCAGCAGAGCTACAGAGAACATGGTTGGTATTGAAGGTGATCTGATGGGAGCTTCTCTTCTTCTGCTGCAACTGACAGCATGACATCAAGTCTTTATAGCAGACTGTGAGGAAGTTCACTTTGTGTAGAGAAGGACACTGACAGGCTATAAGGTATATAATGGACCAGACAATTAATTGTGCATTGGTTTTTGTGTGGGAAAATTGTTTTCTTAAAAATTTGGTATTCAATCTGCAAATCTTGAGGAAGAGTTTATCTCTAAATTAAACAAAAGAATGTAAATTTTTTCAGCACATGGTGGTGGTAAAAAGAGGAAGTACTTTTTGTATGACTCTCACATTATTGTCTCTCACTGTGGATCTCTGGCACAGTAATACACAGCAGTGTCTTCAGGCTGCACATTCTGTCCGTTTAGAGTCACTGTTTTGCTGGAAGAGTCTAAGTCGATACTGAACTTGTTCTTTAGGGAATCTTTGTAATATGAAGATCCAGTATCTCTCATTCCAATCCACTCCAGTCCTTTCCCTGCAGGCTGTCTGATCCAAGCTGTCCAGTAGCCACTAACAGAATAAGAGACCTGACAGGTGATGGTCAGACGTTGACCTGGCTGCACAGTCACAGAGGCTGGCTGTGTCAACTGTTCACACTTCACACCTGTTAAAAAAGAAAATGTTTTGTAACAAATGATCAAGTTATACTGCAAAAGAAGAACTGCTGACTTTGTCAAATCCAGAGAGACTCACATCCAGCTGCCAACAGCAGCAGCAGAGCTACAGAAAACATGGTTTATGTTGAAAGTGACGTGCTGTGAACTCCACTGACAGCCTGATGGGAAGTTTTTATAGCTGAGTAACAAGGAAGGTCACTGAGTTTGCATAGAATCAAACACATGAAGCATCAATGTTGGTCTAACTGGAGCCAATAGAAGAGTCTGTTGACTGTTATTATATCTGCAGAGTGAAAACATGCCTGGAAATCACCTCTGCTTTACGTAAGATGTTTTAATTTCATTGTACATTATTTCATTATAACTATTCTTAATGGAAATATTAACATGAATCATGGATAATGGAAAACATATTCATTAAAATAATATTGCTGCAAACACAAATACAGTGACAGCAGCCGGGATCATGTAGATGGTATAAAAACTTAAGTCTGATGCTGCTGGTTTGAAGGTTTGCATATAAGATGATGATGAATAATTTCAGTGTTTGCAGATGTCAAAGACATCATTTCAAGACGACAGCTGCTCAGGAACTGAAACCTGTGTGACTAAATACAAAAAACGTTTTTTTATATGTTACTTTCTGTGATTATAACTACATTTTACATTTATCTGTGTCTGATTATGTCAGAAATAAAACTGTCTTAATCAAATATCATGCTATGTGGTTAATTGTTTTCGGGATTTTTTAGGTTTGTTGTATAAAAAAATAAACTTAAATATGCTGTCGTACTTTTCAGTTCAAAATGCACTGAATCAAGTTAACACATGACTTTTGTTTAGGGTAGAAAAGTATCAACTATCACAGTATCCAGTGTACATGTTAAGCTTTAGTTCAGTCCAGAGTTCAAGTGTCAGTTAAGATCAATGAGAACAGCAGATCTGAGTGTCTCCTTTTAGAAACTTGACACTGACTGCCCTCTAGTGATTTTGTGAAAAAATCTGCGACATTTTTTGTCACTCTCATATTATGACTCACTTCAGATTCCACATAATTTACAAACATTAATGTATCTACAAAGTGATGCAGACGCATCATTATTTTCTAACCACTATCCATGAGCAAAATTTATAAATGTCAGAATCAGATTTTATGGGATTAATATCCTGCCTTGATTCAAAACTGACAATAAAGTTCTGAAAGGTTGAAACTAAGTGTTTGAAAACTCAAAATCTTACAAAAAAAAGTTTTGCAAGATCGAAAACTAAGATTTGCAAGCTTGCAAAATATAAATAAATTAAAAAATCTCTGCAAACATTATGTTTTTGAGTTTTCCTTCTTCAGAACAATTTTTGTTTCAAATTTGTCACTGTTCTCCCAGTGTATTAGTTTGTTTTCCTGGTTTGAAACCTTGTAAATGGTGATCTGAAAACTGGTGTGCAAATGTGTGAAAAAAAGTTTTGAAACTCTGAAAATTACATAGTTTAGAAAATACAGAGGAAGCATGGGAGAAATAGTTCGTTGTTACTGTGTTATTAGAGCATGGAAGAACAGTGGATACTTTTAATACAGCCCACACCCATAATATTACTGTGTAGCTACAGAATAACAAATAATAAAGTGGAGAACATGCAAGATTTTTTTTTTTACAACAGCCTGCAAAGCTTATCTATTGTGTGTTAAGAATGAAAATAAATTCTAGGCTCCTCTGTACCCTGTTTACATTCAAGGTCAGCTGTGTTTGATCCACCTTCATATACAGTATATTTCACATTATTACATTACTGTATAACTTGAGAAAGGTAAGTTTGTTTTCACTCCAGCCTGCCTTAAGAGCTGTTGCAGTGCAGGATGATAATAGACTTGTTTCTCAATGTATTATTACAGATGTGGTTGGCCTTCTGAAGGGGGCGACCAAATCATTTGTTTTTTATTGAATTCAGTCCATTAGTATATTATTTTGGTAGCACATCACAACTGAGAAAAACACCTTAATGAATTAATAGATGCTAAAGGAGGTCATTCTTTCTTGTAAACTGTTCAGCTCTGTTTACTAGCACTGTAACTAGTAAGCAAGGGTGTCACTTTGTGTTGTAAAGTGGGCACATAAGGTCTCAGATTAGGGGTGTGATGATACATTTACACATAAGATGTGACGATGAACGAGAACAAGACAAAAATATAGTACTATTTAGATGAAACTATGATGGTGAAATATATGTGCTGGAGGTCTGAGTACTCCCCCAGAAGATTTAGAGCATTAAACTCGTAATTTCCTGCATTCTGGAAACATTTTCTGCTCCAATTTATGGTGGAAATGTCTGTTTTTTATGAGGGAAAACTATATTGCATGTTTTCTTATTGCAAATAAACCTTTCTCAAAGCATTTTCATTTCTTAGTTAACATTTCTTGGTGCTACTTTTCAGAATGTTTTTAAGAAATGCTTTCAAAAAGTGATGGGGACAAAATCAGCCATTTCAAAATGTGGTGGGGACATGTCAATGACACCTAAGCTTGTAGGTACCCAGCCTTTTAAGTTTAATACTTGCATATTGCAAACCAAAAGGAGAGAAAAGAATCAATCGGTTGTATTTGTTGAAATGTAAATAGTTTTATTCATTGCACATTTTCAGTCCCAATGCCATCGTGCTTTAGTTTGGGTTTGCGGCACCTAAAAACATTTGACAGCTGAATCAGATTATTGTGAGTAAGTTTAGTTTTCAATAAATGCTAAAGTACTTGCCTTTACATCCAAAGGTGTCTTTGAGGATGAACTGATGAATGACAACCCATCTGTTAATGATCATTGTTCATTCATTGTAGACAACAACAATGAACTCCAAGATGAAGCTGTCCATAAATATATATCTGCTTCTTTTCGTCCTCCTGTGAGTGATGACCACAGCATGCTCCCTCTTCTTCAGTGCTTTAGGCCATAAAAGAAAAGACAACAACACAAATAGTTGTTACTGGTTAACTACAGTAAAGCCAACTTTGAAATGACTACCACACATAAAACGTGGTTTAATAGAATAATCACATTTAACAAAAGCAAACATTTTGGCTTAATAACTGTCGAGATTTGTCTTGTTGATAGTCTCCATTGATTACTGTAAATTAAGCCAGCATTTTACACAGCATAAATTAGCCTAGTGGCTAGCGGACTTTTCCTCTCCTCATAGCTTAACAAATTACATGTTGTTTTCGATCTTGCAAAACTTTTTTTTGTAAGATTTTGAATTTTCAAACACTTAGTTTCAACCTTTCAGAACTTTATTGTCAGTTTTGAATTAAGGCAAGATATTAATCCCATAAGAAGGAATATAATGAAAAACTATAGGCTTTGCTTGAAGAGACACAATAAAGTTTGTTACAAATTTAATAACAAACTGGATAAAACCATCAAGTTTATTAAAATAACTTCAGCACAGAGAAAGCAACACAAACATAAAATCGCGACAGTTTGGAAGGTTATTAAAACATTTATCAATACACCTGTTAAGCATAAACATGTAGAGCCCGATATTTTAATCTGCTCAGTTTCTCATCCACCACAGCTGTGTTGTGGTTTTACACAAGTACAGCGCTGATTCGGCTAATAGCTAATTGTTACAAACAAGCTAAAGTTAAAGATTCCTGTCTTTATTAACTGTTCAGCTTAGTTTACCCCGTACATTAAAATACTGCACATATAAACTCAGCTGCTGGCTGAACCAGCTCCTGTCTACCAGCAGCAGCAGCAGGAGAAGGAGAGACTGATAGAGACTGACTTCATCATTCTTTCCAAACTTCACTCTTGTTGATGTCAGGGATATGATTTATTTATCTGAAATTTTAGATTTGTTTCCAGTGAGTGTTTGAGAGTGTTTTTAACTTCATTTTATAGGTAAGGTAGGATGAGTGGGGAATTGTTTTCTCTCTTGCAACAACTGTATGTGAGACACCTGTGAGACAAATAAAGGCTGATCTTATGTAGAGTTTCCACTCAGAAACTGATGAGGTTATGGCACCAGATGTTAAGATGTTCAAAATGCACGTTATTAACATTCTGTGCTGCATTTTCAGGAAAGATGGCCAGCTCCTTTCCAGTAACATCAGCTAACTTACATAAAGTGCACATATTTAGATTGTTTATTGTTATACTTTTCATAATGTGTTTTCTCACACAGATCGTTTGCTAGTTGTGGCCAGAGAGATGCCAGGAGAATTGGACTGGTGCCCAGAAGATCTCTTCTCCACTGTAAAAGCATTCTCAGGTAAATTTTATGTCCTGAGCAGATCCCGAGGATCAGTACTGGGGCACATTCGAGCAGATTTTAATCAGAATAGACAGAAATAACCCACAAATCTGACCTTTTCTTACTGTACTCATGTTATTTTTTATCCACCTCAGCCTGCTGAGTGAAAAAAAAATTAAGATTGTGTGAATGTGAAAAATTATTTCGACACACTGGTGCAAGTGACCGACACCTGGTGTTGACAAAACATGGATAGTAACTAACTGTCAACAGACCTGTTGTCTCCCTGTTCTTTTCTTTCTCTTTTTTTTCCAGCAAAGAGCAGGATACCGAACACTCAACTAGTAGCTTCAGCAGATTGATATTTCTTGATTTCAAAGTCAAGAGTCACATTTTTTCATGATAAATATTCATTCATATCTTAAATTACTGAATGTTTATAAATTTTGCATTTTTCAATCCGGATCTTCAGTTTTGGGATGTATAGATGCTTGTGTAAAATAAGGTCTGTTGAATGTATTAGGCTAAAGCTGCATTATAACAGTGTGCCAGGTATATATTTATTCAAAATTTGAATAAAAAAGTCGTGGATTGGACTTGCATTTGCAAAGAACTCTAGCTTGGACAAAAATATACAGTATATTTGGGACATCCCTAGTCTATAGGGAAAAACAATGAGCACAGTCTGCAGCAAAGTGTAAATATATATTGTTGGTATTTTAGACTTTTTTCTTATGTTTCACTACAGCAAACGCAAGACATCAATGTGGAGCAGACTGTATGTCTCAGATGTCTACCAGCGCTGCTGCAAGAAGACGACACAGAGCAGTTCTACACCTGCAAGGTGGGCTGATGTACACTTAACATGGTCAAGCAATAGTAGGTTAAGCATTTAATGAAATATTTATCAAAACCAACATTACGACACTGCCTGCTTTGGTTATTTGATAAACTGATCAAGAACAATATTTTGATTAGTGGTTCGCTGTGCATGCAGAGCCTGCTTGTCATATTTCCACCGTGTCTGCGTCTTATTACGTAATACCAGTTAACATCTCTCTGTGTTTATCTCTGCAAAATGCTAAAATGGGTTGCCAAATATACTTCAGCAGCTGTCAATATTCCTGGGCGGCCCAAGTATATGTGGGGAACACTATTTAAATTTTGTAAATATTACACTGTAAACCTATTCCTGTGTATGGTCATCAAACTGCTCAACTCATCCCCCTTTGTCACAGTATGGACAACTGTGGACTGCGAGGCTGCTGAGGTCCTTCTGGTTTTGCTAATTGGACTTTGTTATTACATTTTCCGTATCTTCTGATACAGTGCAATACATACTGGTAACATGCTGAGGGTTTGTCATGCTGTGGTGGTTTTGGGGGGGAGCCAACAGGGTGCCAGTGCCTCTGTAACACAGACCTTGGACCCCCTATGGCCCCCCTCTGAACGAAAAGTCTACAATAATCATAGTAATATATGTTCCTTGCGATGATATGGCACTGATGCGAAAGGCAGAACAAAAGTGTCTCAACTAGTTGGATCCTTAGGACGTTACACCTCCACTGTCCAGCGTCGTGTCAAGGTAGTTATCCCTGATAGAAAGTGTTCTCCCTGCCGCTGGAGCGCAAGTTGAAGGCAGACTTTCGACTTCACGAAAGTAAATTAAAAATATAACGTGAAGTGTTTCATCCATCGTTTTAGTATTGTTTTATCAACGAGGTTTTTGCAGAGCAATCTAGCACACGCATTATACACGCTTTTATAGGCTAACGTTAACATTACGTGTTATTGAACTTCATATTATTCATTGCACTGAATTGAGAATGTCTAAACAAGCATATAGTTTCCCTGTAAAGCAAACATTTACTTTGCGATAGTCTTATGATGTTATAACTGACCACGTAGTCATCCATGTTACTGTTTGGAAGCTAGATCTAGAGAGTCTGTCCCATTTTTCAAGTAAACTGCTGTGGTGTCCGAACGATAATGCTGCGATGATGTGTTGAGAAGAAATCCGCTTGACACTGTTCTTGATTATAAAAGTTTATTACATCAAGGAGTTCAGCATCAATTACAAGCTCTGCAGCAGCTTGGAGAGTGACCCAGCCCGATAACCACTCTGTCTCTCTGTACATTGAACACAGCTTATATAGGACATGTTTAGGTATCTGCTAAAGACCATATAAGGGCAAAGTCTCTTCATAGACACTAATCTCTACTCCCCCTACCACTGGGTCAGAGGTCAAATTCCATAGGAGGGTTCACTCTTTGCACACCCATCAATCATTACTCCCCCTTAAGAGTTCACTGTGCCTCTCTCCAGCTGCAGAGTATTATTTTAAACTGTAATGGTCAAATGCACATATGTTATACACCACACTGCTCATACAAATATCTACGCCATCGATACTGTAAAATCAACATCATTGTAATCAGTTTAACACATTGCTCTCTCAACGTTACATCTATTTGACTCAAAATGCACATTAAACTGAATGCAGCGCCCCTGAGAGTCCCCCTCCCTAAAGGGTAAATTCATAGGTGTCATTTACACTCGGGACACTGGGGACATGTCCCCACCACTTTTTTAAAGGATAATTTGTTAAAAAAACGTATGAAATATAGCTTACAGTAAATAACAAATGAGAATGCCTTTAGAAAATAACTTGCACATTAAGAAAAAGTAGCAGATCTGAAAGCAACACAGAACACCTGAAAGCTGCACTGACTTAGATTCTGTTATAATTTAATATTTGGAAACGTGCCACCTGAATTTTGTGTTTCCTTTTACATAAATAAAAACATTTTCATCATAATGCAGGAATTAAAGTGTTTAAAGATCAAAATCCCCGTCCATAATGCACAGATGATGGCCTACCATCATGTATTTAATTTTGTGTATACTTCACATCATGACTAATTACAGGGGTGAATATGAACAAGTTTCTATTTTCCTAGCAAAAGTTTTAGTGGGATACAAAATACAAACTGGGATCCAGAGAAAGTCCAGTACACTAGAGCTTATCCTGTTCATTAAGCCTTACAAAGAAGAGTTGCATCAAAGAATGTACTGTAACTCCAGCTAAAGTTAACAGGAATGTAGTTGTTTTTTTTTTTGAATAATGTAATTTAATAAAACTATAACTAAGTCACAGAAAAGATCCTGTTACTGAAACAAATAACTGTAAGTTACTGAAACATACTAAAACATTACATTATATACTAAACAAGACATTTTGAAAGTTTGAACATTTCCTTGTCTCTTTTGTCCCTTATTGAATGTGCCCCTCTGACAAAACATCTGGCCCCAGACTGGCCCCATCAATATTATTGGTTTAGAACCGCCACTGTCGTCATGTATAAGGGACCGGACAAAGAACAATTAATTGTGGACTGGGTTTTGTGTAGGAAAATTGTTCTCATAAATATTTTGGTGTTCAATCTGCAAATCATCTGGAAGACTTTATTTTATTTTTACTGAAATGTACATTTTTTATCACATGCATGATATTAATCAATATCATTACAAAGATAACGTTTCACTACACTAATACAGCATTGCATGAAACATTGCTTTAAAGGAGAAACAACAAAATTGTATTTTTTTTCCTTAAAAATAAAGAATAATATTTTATTTGTTTGTGTAGGTTGGAACTTCAATATTCAATAAGTCACTACTCAGACTTTCCATCACTGAGAGTAACAATCAGTATTGTGGAAAAAACAACAAATAATACTGAATATTGCCAGTGATGGTGGTAAATGGAGGAAGTAGTTTTTGTATGACTCTCCTGTTATTGTCTCTCACTGTGTCTCTCTGGCACAGTAATACACTGCTGTGTCCTCGGTCTTCAGACTGTTCATCTGTAGATAGACTTTACTGCTGGAGTCATCTCTGGAGATGGTGAATCTACCCTGGACTGACTGGGAGTAAGAGATAGGAGAACTAGATGTGTGTACAAGAGCAATCCACTCCAGTCCTTTTCCAGGAACCTGTCTGATCCAGTTCCAAACTGAGCTACTAAAGCTAAACCCAGATGTTGTGCAGGTGAGTCTGTGCTTCTGTTTTCAAATCTATGAACCTCCTTTAAATATGATGTAAACTGGATCCCTGTGAGAATTTGTTTACAGTAAGCTCCTCCTACATCACATTCTGCTTTTACAGTCAAATTCAACAGTATGAACACAGCATGACACAAAATAAAACAGCATTTAAACAATCTGACAACTAGCAAATAGTGATTTGAGACATCTGAACCTCCCTGACTACGATAACCTGCTGAGTCAATTTAGAAAATGCGATTATTCACATGATTCTGATTTGAAAAGATTTGTTCTTCTAAAATTTGACCAACGCATGACTTACTTAATGGCTTCATTTCTGATGAAGTTTAATTCAGAAATCCTAGGATTATGAACTAATACATCTGATCGTAAAATTAATTGATTCATACTTTTGGTTTTATTTTCATTCTGTTGCTGCAAACACAAGTGAAGTGAAAGCAAGATAATCTGTGAGTATTTGAGTTTGTTGCAGCTGGTTGAGGGCCTGGATTGTTATTTCTTTTTTTTTTTACTTTAAAGATTTCAGAAAATAAATTGTGGCAGTTTGAAGCCACAGACATACAGAGAAACCTGGAGCCTCAAAAGGAAATGAATTATTTAGGAAGTGAAACCTGTGGGACGATATGCAAAGAACTTACAAATGCAGTGCACAGGAAAAAGGCTGCTGGTTTATCTGTCAGATTAATGTACATGAAAGTGCAAATTCAAAATCACAATTAAGAGGAGTAAACAAAACACTAGACAATTTGAGTAGTTAAGTGAGTGTAGAGCTGAAAACAGTTTGATTCTCCATTTATTCTCTCAATCCACAGTCTCTGCTGGACTCTGTGCATACTGTAATTTTAACTCCACTCCAAACTCCTGCAAACTTAGAGTAAAAACACTTGTAGATCACAAGTTAGACAGTTATCAAAAACAATTTATTGTTCAGCCACTGTCTTCTCTGAGGAGTCATTTTGATGAAGTGTATTATATCTTTTAACATTAATGACATTAGTCATGTGAGTTGATTGTGGTAAAGATGAGTCCTGTAGGTTTTTGTGCAGCTGCTCAACCAACTCCAGTCACTGTGGCTCTCGAGCACAATAATAAACAGAAGAATCTTCAGTCTTCAGACTGTTCATCTGCAGATACACCTGCTGTCTGCTGTTGTCTCTGGAGATGGTAAACCGGCCTTGAACTGACTGAGAGTAGTATTTGCTGCTACCACCGCTACTGATATAAGCCACCCACTCCAGTCCTTTTCCAGGAGCCTGTCTGACCCAGGCCATATGGTAGCTGCTTAATGAGAATCCAGAGGCTGTACAGGTCAATCTGTGGGATTCTCCAGGCCTTTTAACCACTGGTTCAGATTCTGTCAGAGTCTGACCATCAACACCTGTTAATACAGCAAAGAAAACTATCACATGCAACAAAAAGACACATTACAAGAAAACATTAAATAAAGATCAGTGAAGATCTTCACCTGCCCAGCAGACAGTTAAAAGCAGCAGTCCTGTCCTATAGTCCATCATGTTAAACTGTGTGTCCACTGTTCTCTGTCATCCTCTCTGCAGTAAGATAAGTAGAGGTGGAAGACATCTGAGTTTTGCATTGACTCCTCCTCACAGGGAGGAGAGAGCTGATAGTGTTTGGTGAGTATATTAATGCTTGTAAAATATCAACATAAATGTCAAATCAACATCAATAAGCATATTACTGTTCCACAGGGCCGTACTGGGATAATAATTCAGCCTGGGAATCTAATGTTAGCCCAGGCCGATATCTTCATGTTCACAACAGACCACACATATTGTAACTGGTATAAAGAAATATTTGTGTCTTTTCACTGATTATTCCAGTAACACGTTTTAGTTTTATTACGCACAGCTAACTGTCTTCAGTTTCAAAAGTTAGTCACAGTCACTATTTCCATGCATATGCATTTCCTGCTTTCCTATAGAGCATTATTAGGTGTTGCTACTTGTTTGTTTTTTAAAAAAACAAAACTACATCAACACGTTGAGGGCGGCTTTGCTAGCATGTTCTTTTTATAAACTGTAACCATGTCCTTGTGATTAATTCAGTCAGATACACAAACACTGTTATGTTGAGTAAAACAAAAGTTACAGTAAAACATTAAAAGGTTTATTTTCCTCTCTGCAGTCAGATTAGTGAAGGTTGAAGATAGTTAGGTTTTGCATTAAGAGTTTGGCCTTTTCTTTGTTGGACTTGAAAAACAATAATGTATGAGTTGCAACACCAGCCAAATAAATATAATTTAAGCAATAAATAAATTTGCTTAATATGAATTGTCTTCAAAAGTTGAATTTTCTGTCTTATTATGTGGTCAGATTTATCAGAGTATCATCCAACAAGTAACAATTTTAAACATACTCACAAATGAATTTTCATGGCACAAAATTTGACCTTACCAAAAGATTACATTATGTTCTTCATCTTAATTTTGTTTCAAGTCCACAAAGGGATTTTCATATTACAGGGAAGAAAAATCTGACACACACAATGCACTCCCAAAAAATAAAAATCATTTGATTATTATTATTATTTTATTATTAAATAGTAGTTCAGATTTTACATTTTATTCCATCATGTTCCGTTAGGTGAAGAACTTTTTAAAACACAGTTGTGAGCTGAAAAAACTGTGCTTTATTATGTTATTATATTATTATTATTGTTCATTATACTAAACCATGTTATATTCCTTCTCCTTTTGGCTGATAATATGTCTGTTTCTCTCATTAACAGTGAACTGGTGTTGAAGTCATTAGTGGTCTGAGGGCTCCTCCTCTGGTGGCTTCATGTAACAAGTGTTAGGGCACTTACAGACATTAATGCATCTAAATTTGTGGACATGTATAGAAATGTTTTTCTTTCTTTTTGTTAGTGTAGATTCAACAACCAAAGTGATCTTTATTGTGTTTTTCTTTAATATGTTTAATGTCCATATGTAATGTAATAAGGTTTCTCAGGAACAGTTTACACAACTTCGTATTATTTGAAAAAACATGTAATGTAACATAAAGTATATGATTTATGTACTATAAAATAATATTAACTCTTAGGCTCTAACAGATCAAAGATGAGTACTGTGGGTTTTTGTACAGCTGCTCAACCAACTCCAGTCACTGTGAGTCTCGAGCACAATAATAAACAGCAGAATCTTCAGTCTTCAGACTGTTCATCTGCAGATACACCTGCTGTCTGTTGTTGTCTTTGGAGATGGTAAACTGGCCTTGAACTGACTGAGAGTAGTAACTGCTACCACCGCTACTGATATAAGCAACCCACTCCAGGCCTTTTCCAGGAGCCTGTCTGATCCAGTGCATGCCCCAGCTGCTGAGTGCGAACCCAGAAGTTGTACAGGTCAATCTGTGGGATTCTCCAGGCCTTTTAACCACTGGTTCAGATTCTGTCAGAGTCTGACCATCAACACCTGTTAGGACAAGAAAATAATAATTTTCATTGAGTTGGTAATGTTTTAAAGATAACTCAACTCATGATCAGTGAGAATCTTCACCTGCCCAGCAGACAGTTAAAAGCAGCAGTCCTGTCCTATAGTCCATCATGTTAAACTGTGTGTCCACTGTTCTCTGTCATCCTCTCTGCAGTCAGATAAGTAGAGGTGGAAGAAATCTGAGTTTTGCATTGACTCCTCCTCACAGGGAGGAACTGGATTTGACTTGGATCTCAGTTACTGTTTGTTGAAGGTTGTCTGTCATGTTGTGGAGTCATTCCTCCAAGAGTCCCTTTTTCATGTGTAAATATAGTTTATGCAATAGATGGATTTTCACAATATTAAAGTGGGTAGCTTCATTTAGAAGACTTTGGCAGGTTTTCAGTTTTTCACCTTGTGCAATTAGCACACTTAGGCATGCAGGTGTTATTGCCCTATTCTTTGCACTGTGTGGTTTGTTTGTGTACTTCGGCTTCTAATTATAAGGCAAGATGACTTATGATTACTCCAACTTAAAAAATGAGCCATTTAAAACTGTAACAGAGTACCAAAGTCACTAACGCGTTCACATACATTTCCCCCTTTACTATGTCCAAAGGATACACACAGGTTAACAGTGTCCTTTTGTTGAGAATTATTTTAGAACATTACAGCCTAAATTGTTATCATTAATTACTAGAGCGAAGGTGGTCTGCATTGGCATCATTTAAAGTATTATTTTAGAGTGTAAAGTTAAGATTACAGTGTCAAAACTCTATAGCTATTGTCATCATTTAGAGTGCTATTTTATAGTGTAAAGTTAAGATCACAATGCTGAAACTCCATAGCTCTGAGAGTGTGTGGTCCTCTCTGTGACTAGCTGCTCGGAGGCAGTAACAGTAGCACATGTGTGTGTAAGCAGGTACGTGCACTCTGGGAGCAGAATGAGCACAGCAAGGCATCATACAAAGCACCAGCAAAGGAAAATGTAGAAGCAGAATTAGTGAAAATTGTGTTACAAAACATACATCAATACAGTAAGAAGGTCCTGTCTATAGCAAAAAGTACAAGAGACACCAGCTTATTCCACAAAGTCAGGTTTTTGGTTAAAATAGCATGATCGGCAGAGGGCATGCCTAGGACACAGAGAGGGGGAGCATTGCAGACGGTAGACATCAGTCAAGAAACAGTCATCAGTGATTATCCTTGATCAATATTAATCATTGTTAATCAGTTTTATTGTCTTTAATCAGTTACTTTAAGTAATCATTCTTATATCATCATTTTTAATCATTTTACTAGTATTAATCAATAATCATTCTTAATCATTTTCTTTTTACATAGATATGCTTTAGTTTTTACTTATAAGTAGTGAACTGTAGTCATGAACACAGAAACAGATCCTTGAGTGGGAGGAATGACTGCAGGAAGTGGCTGCAGGTGGTTTGTATTTGTCCAACTGTTATCTACTGTAGATTATGACCATAGGAGAGGCTGCAGGTGTGCAAGATCTGCCGACACTGTGACAGTGCATGCTTTGGTCTACCGTTATCTACTGTTGTTGTGATTACACAAGGAACTGCTGAGGTGTTAATCTGCTAACATTAAGACTATATGCTTAATTACTGATTAAGGGGATTTGATTGTCAACTTCCAACCTCTGGTTATTATAGCCAGTATGAGCTTTGAGTGAATTTGCTTATGACCTGTGTGAACTTTGAGTGAACTTGCTGAAGGAATTCATGCTTTGCAAAAACACGACAGAGGATGACCAAAAAACCGACAGATGCTTGGCAAAAACACGACAGACAGATGATAAGCAGAAAGCAGAAAGCAGCCAGGATAACATCAAGAATGCTGTAAGAAACCAAGCATTAATGAAAAATGCAACTTTACTTATGTTATTCTTATATTAATTGGTTAAAAAATACAATTATGTGTCAAATTAAGCATGCGTAACCTTTAAAAAACACAGTGAGACTGAAGTTGAAATGTAAATGATGAACTTCTTATACAGTAGTATAAAGATGTAGAAAGTCTACAATACAGTAATAAATGACAGCTGGGGAACAGTGTTAATTGGTAAAAACAACACAATAACAGAGGAAAAGAAGTTCATCATGAGGAAAGGAGGGGGCAAACCAGCCCAGAAGAGATATATATATAAGACTGTCTGCAGACCATAGGATGGGCTTCATCCTCCGACCTGCTGGGATGTTGTACGGGTTTATGTGACCTATTTTGGAATAAACTCTTTTGCACCGACTCTTGACCGTCTCCAAAGAAGTTTTTGCTTGCAAATTTATTGACTATAATAGAAAGCTAATGGAGTATTTTTTGACAAAGTTTATTAAGTTGGTGAAGGTGGGGACCAGGCTTAACTGGCCCAGCCTGGTCGTACATCTGACCCAACACTTTCCTGAGGAGCAGCGATCCACTTACTGAGATGTCACCAGCATCTTATATCTCAGCACAACACATTAAGTGTCTGTTTCACATATGAGACAAAGTTTAGCAACAGGCCTTTCCAAAGTACTGGATTTTGTTTTAACCAGCACTCAACGAACCAGTCCTTTAGTGTCCAATATAGTGTCCACTACCCTACCCAGCAGCCAAGAGTTCCGGGGGGCATTGTCGTCCAGGATCATCACAACATCCCCTGGCACTAGGTTTTGTTTGACTTCATCCCATTTTTGCCGTAGCTGTAGGCTGGGCAAATACTCACGTACCCACCTCTTCCAAAACAGGTCTGCTAGGTACTGAGTTTGCTTCCATCTACGACTTGAATAACAGTCATCCTTGCTAAACAGTCCTGGGGGAAGCAAGGGCTATTTCTTTTCACTGGTTTCCCTTTTTCCAGGGGTGAGATCTCAACTTGGAACTTGTGGTTTTGACAATATCAAATGTTCTCCATTTCTGCATGGTTAAGGTTCTCCACATCCAGAGGCCCCTTGTGAAAGGCTGTTCTCAACTGCTGCATTTCTTTGTTCATATCGATCACTACCTTGTTTGAGCCAGAATCACATTGGCGGATTGCAGCTTCCAGTTCTCGCCGCCTTTTGCTTAAAAGCAGTAGACCATCTTGGAGTCTAAGCATCCATGCCACTGCTCTTTTGAGGCGATGCCAGCTGGAATAATAGCCCATTAATTTGTCTATCATGTCAGTACTTTCAGTGAGGTCTGTTTAGTGCACAATGACAGCCTTTCTCACCTCGTCATCATCCTCAGAAAGTTTCACACTGCTTCTCTGGGCTGTTGATAGGCAGGATCTTTCAACACTGAAGGTCCGTTAATCCAGTTGTGAGTGGCCGTGAACTGCTCTGCAGAGAGCCCACAAGATGCACAGTCAGCTGGATTTTCTGTTGTTTTGATGTGCCGCCATTGTTCCATCTGCGTTGATGCTGTGATGATTGCAATTCTGTTAGCAACAAAGGTTTTGAGAAGTAGAGCCTTATTTCCAATGTATTTCAATACAGCAGTACTGTCAGTCCAGAACACAGAGTCGTTTAGCTCCAGCTGCAGCTCCTTCCTTAAAAGTGTGTCTATTTTGACGGATACCACAGCAGCCGTTAGCTCCAAACGTGGAATAGTGGTTTGCTTTAGAGGACCACCCGTGCCTTTCCCATCATGAAAGCACAATGCACATGGCCGTCACTGTTTGTGAGCTTCAGGAAAGACACCGTTCCATAGCCCTTCTCACTGGCATCAGAAAAATGGTGTAACTATGTAGACACGACAGATCCAAATCTTTCAGGCTTGATACATCTTCTCACTTGGAAGTCTGAAAGTTGAGGCAGCTGACTTATCAAAGCATTCCAGTATTGTGCGAGTTTGTCAGGCATTACCTCATCCCATGTAAGCTTGTCCTTGCATAGTTGCTGCAAAAAGGTCTTAGCTGGCAGCACAACTGGAGCGAGAAGTCCAAGGGGGTCGTATATGGAGCTTACGACTGACAAAACTCCTCTTCTTGTTGCTGCTTTCTTGCTGACGTTGACTCTGAATTTGAAGCAGTCAGACTGTCCCAGAGCACACCAAGGGTTCTTTCAACAGGAAGAACATCTTAATCCAGGTCCGAAACCTTAAATTCCATAGCTCTCTCACTTTCTGGAACAGCCATTAAGAAAGCTCGGCTGTTGCTTGTCCACTTAGTAGGATGAAATCCACCTGAGGCGCACAAGGCCATGAGGTCTCTACTCAGGGTGATGGTTTCAGACTCATTACTTACTGCCTTTAAGCAGTCATTTACATAAAAAATTCCTGAGAACTGTGTCCACAGCTTCAGGTGAAGATCCTGTTCTGTTAACTTCCGCTGTTGTCCGTAGAGCAATGTTGGCGCAGCTTGGGGATGTGTTGGCACCAAACAGGTGGACAACCATTTTGTACTCCACCATTTCCTGTGTCAGGTCCCCTTCTGGCCACCGGCAGCCACAGACAGCGGGGTGACAGCAGCCCCCACCGCAGAGGAGACGAGGATGAGGCACATCCGAGGACCTCAGGTAAGCCTTGAGGCAAACAAGCACTCCGGCATGCTTTCACCGTTCACCAGTTCTAGATCCGTAATCATGCTTTCATGTTTCATTTCATGTTAATCCGACAGCTATCTGGCTGTGATCCCGTCCTATTCTTTCCCACCAACGCAGTCCCACACTCCCCCAAGATCCTCCCTTACATTGGTGACACCACTTGGGCAGTTTCTTAATCTCCTTTTGTTAACACAGTGGATTCTAATTGTAGAAACAGTAAAAGCAACCGGAGTATGCCATCTCTTTCTGAGGGATATTTATGTAACTTGGAGTCTTAAAAAGACTCAGGTAAAGAAATGTGCTTTAGCACAGTATCAATAATCCCTACACCTTTTCTTTAACTGTTGTTTATGCAGTTTAGTAAGTCTATTCATCATGATGGCCCTCAAAATATGTAAAACAGATAGGATTCCTTACAAAAATAAAAGGTTTTATCTTTTAATAGACCTACTGCTGCATTGTTTAAAGACATTGTTTGCGTTATGAGGATGACACAGGTTGTAAGTTTCACTCATGCACACTGTTTTGAGGTAAGCTATTAAAGAGGTGGTATTATGGTTTTTGGCTTTTTCCCTGTCCTTTACACTTGTTAAAGCACTTTGTAACTTGTTTTTGAAAAGTGCTCTACAAATAAAGATTATTATTATTATTATTATTATTATTATTATTTATTGAGTTATATATGTTTTTTGTGCATGTACTAGGTTTGCAAAGTGAAAAAGCCCAAAGTCCACCCCAAAGGCAGTTCCCATCTCCCACTGAAAACTCTGCTCTGAACTGTCTGAAAACGGCTCGTTTGTAGTCCAGCCTTTATTTCCCTTTCTTGTGACGTCGCAATGAAAATACATGTTATAATGCTGGGTGAGCGACTGCTCCGACACGCCCTCAGAAACACCGGGGGAAAACACTGAGCTGCAGCACACACCTCTCCTCTCCCTTCCAAACACTAGCTACCCTCCAAGCAGTCAAAGGACATGAAGTTGTTACTGTGATGTAGAGACAGAGCTCAGTTAAAACTTTAGGGATGAAAGATACTTTTGTTACAGATTAATAACTCGCCACTCTGAAACTCTTGCTCCAGTCCAAATTGCCAACCTGGTAGGCAGAGCCTACAGCTGAATCGAAGCTGTTGACCGTCTTTTCGCTAACCCGCCCTTCTCTGCTTCTGATTGGCTAGTAGTCCTTAACTAAGAACTGCGAATGTGCAGCTCCCAACAAAGATCATTTAGAGACAAGATGTATCACTCCATCGCTAAAACGAAGCATTCAGCACAGGGTGAATAGGTGCTGCAGCAATGTAGCAATGTAATTAGGGCTAAAATGAGTGTTTTTTCTCTCCTCTCTAACAACCCGCTCCAATCATTGTCCTTAAGATTTACAAGGTCTCAATCTATAAGTTAAGAGTCAAACAAGAGCACAAATCCCTGATCAATAAGACTAGAGTAGTCTATATAAGAAAATCGCTCACACATTTGAAACACTTTGTTACTGAGAAAGTTGAATCGTCATAGAATATTAACACAGGGGTTTCTAAAATGTAGAAACATAAAAGCAACCTGTGTTTGCATTCTCTATCTGCGACAGCTATGTGTCCAACATTAGGATGTGATTTAAACAGATAGATGTCACCCAATCTACTATCCTAACAATAGGAGACAGTTTTAAGTAGTTTTTTTTTTCTCCTTTCTATGTAAGTCACCATGTTACTTCAATAAAATAAATGCTCTTTTTCTCCTTTCTGACAACGCGGCAGGTTATTGCAATTGCTGTCCTTAAGAGAAGAACGACAAGAGTAGCCTAAATAATCGCTCATACATTTGAAACAGCTTGTTACTGGGGGTTCGCGGAAGCACGCAAAGCTGCCCCTAATATACTACTTTTGTTCAGGTCTACTGTTGTTTTGTGTTATTGTGGATCTCTGGCACAGTAATACACAGCAGTGTCACATTCTGTCCATTTAGAGTCACTCTGTTGCTGGAAGAGTCTAAGTCGATACTGAACTTGTTCTTTAGTGAATCTTTGTAGTGTGTGCTGGAGCCAACTCTCATTCCAATCCACTCCAGTCCTTTCCCTGCAGGCTGTCTGATCCAAGCTGTCCAGTAGCCACTAACAGAATAAGAGACCTGACAGGTGATGGTCAGACGTTGACCCGGCTGCACAGTCACAGAGGCTGGCTGTGTCAACTGTTCACACTTCACACCTGTGGAGGAAAACATGTTGAATGAATTCAGTGAATCAGTGTAATAATTTGTCAGTGTCTCTGCCTCAGTGAGACTCCCAGGTTCCAGCAGCAGCAGCAGCAGCAGCAGCAGAGCTACAGAGAACATGGTTGGTATTAAAGGTGATCTGATCTGGAAGGTGAGCTTATTCCTGTGTATGGTCATCAAAATGTTGAACTCATAACCTCTTTGTCACAGTATGGACAACTGTGGACTGGGAGGCTACTGGGGTCTTGCTGGTTTTTCTAATTGGACTTTGTTATTACATTTTCCGTAACTTCTAGCACAGTGCAATACATACTGGTAACATGCTGAGGGTTTGTCATGTACATAACGGACCAGGAAAAGAACACTTGATTGTGGAATGGATTTTGTGTAGGAAAATTGTTTTCAGAAAGATGTTGGTGTTCAATCTGCAAATCATGTGGAAGATTGTATCTTGACATTTTACTGAAATGTACATTTTTGTATCACATGCATGATATCAATAAATTTCCTTAAGAAGACACAAGGAAACTGTTTCACCACACTAATACAGCATTGTATGAAACATTGCTTCAAAGGACAAACAAAAAAATGCTTTATTTATTTGTCTAGGTTGCAACTTTAACATTCAATCTGTCAATCAATCAGTATTCTGACGGGAAAAAAACAAGTAATACTGAGACAAGTGGATGTCACCAGTGGTGCTGGTAAATAGAGGAAGTACTTTTTGTATGACTCTCCTGTTAATGTGTTTCACTGTGGATCTCTGGCACAGTAATACACAGCAGTGTCTTCAGGCTGCACATTCTGTCCGTTTAGAGTCACTCTGTTGCTGGAAGAGTCTAAGGAGATACTGAACTTGTTCTTTAGTGAATCTTTGTAATATGTGGTCTGTCCAACACGTCCAATTCCAATCCACTCCAATCCTTTCCCTGCAGGCTGTCTGATCCAAGCTGTCCAGTAGCTGCTAACGGAATAAGAGACCTGACAGGTGATGGTCAGACGTTGACCTGGCTGCACAGTCACAGAGGCTGGCTGTGTCAACTGTTCACACTTCACACCTGTTAAAAAAGAAAATGTTTTGTAACAAATGATCAAGTTATACTGCAAAAGAAGAACAGCTGACTTTGACAAATCCAGAGAGACTCACATCCAGCTGCCAACAGCAGCAGCAGAGCTACAGAAAACATGGTTTATGTTGAAAGTGACGTGCTGTGAACTCCACTGACAGCCTGATGGGAAGTTTTTATAGCTGAGTAACAAGGAAGGTCACTGAGTTTGCATAGAATCAAACACATGAAGCATCAATGTTGGTCTAACTGGAGCCAATAGAAGAGTCTGTTGACTGTTATTATATCTGCAGAGGGAAAACATGCCTGGAAATCACCTCTGCTTTAAATATTATATTTTGATTTCATTGCACATTATTTCATTATTGCTTTTGTTAATGTAAATATTCCCATGAATTATGGGTAATGGAAAACATATTCATTATCAGCTTTGCACAGTGTGTCTAGCATGTTTATAGATTATTAAAAGACACTTTAAACATGATGCGATCTGTTTTCCTCAGATCATTTATTTACTGTCAGCACCTCCTACATCACATTCATGATTAACTTCAAACCTCTGAGACCAGTGTTTTTGTAATTGCAGCATTTATTTAGTAATTTATTTGCTCACTCACTGTATTTGTTACAAACAGAAATACAGTAATAGTAAAAAAAAACTTCTGATGCTGCTGGTTTGAAGGTTTGCATAAAAGACCTGATGATAATGATGATGAATGCTTTCAGTGTTTGCAGATATCTGAAGACACAGACATACAGAGAAACTTGGCACCTCCAGAGGCAAAAAACTAAATATTTTATCTTTGATGAAAACTAAAGTAGTTCACATATTTGTAAGTTACTTTTTGTGATTATTACTACATTTGACTTTTATATGTAGCTGATTACATCAGAAAAAAAAAATCTTAATCATATATCATGATGTGTGTGTGTGTGTGTGTGTGTGTGTGTGTGTGTGTGTGTGTGTGTGTCAGTCAGTTAAGATCAATGAGAACACCAGATCTGAGTGTCTCCTTTTAGAAACAGAGGAGAGAGAAACTTGACACTGACTGTCCTCTAGTGATTTTATAAAAGAAACTGCAACAAGTTATTTTCACTCTCATATTATGACTCACTTTAGATTCCACATAATTTACAGACATTATTGTGTCTTAGAAGAAATGTTTAGTATTTGTAGTAGTTTATACTTGCTATCATTGGCCTTTTATGAACAAGTGATTTTTATTGGGGTTTTTTATTATTAGCTAATTTTTCACAGGAACATTTTACACAACTTTGTGTTTTTGAAAAAAAAATCGTAAAATACGAAATACAAAAAAATAAAGATAATAACAATAAAACATTTAGAATATGATTTATATACTATAAAAAATGTAATTCTTAGGCTCTACTAGCTTAAAGAGGAGTACTGTAGGTTTTTGTACAGCTGCTCAACCAACTCCAGTCACTGTGAGTGTCGAGCACAATAATAAACAGCAGAATCTTCAGTCTTCAGACTGTTCATCTGCAGATACAGCTGCTGTCTGCTGTTGTCTCTGGAGATGGTAAACCGGCCTTGAACTGACTGAGAGTAGTAGATGTAAGCACTATCATATCTGACATAAGCAACCCACTCCAGTCCTTTTCCAGGAGCCTGTCTGACCCAGTGCATGCTGTAGCTGCTGAATGTGAATCCAGAGGCTGTACAGGTCAATCTGTGGGATTCTCCAGGCCTTTTAACCACTGGTTCAGATTCTGTTAGAGTCTGACCATCAACACCTGTCAAGAAGATAAAAAATCATCAAGTGAAATAAGCTGATGACACAAATAAAATTTGATCAAGATCAGTGAAGATCTTCACCTGCCCAGCAGACAGTTAAAAGCAGCAGTCCTGTCCTATAGTCCATCATGTTAAACTGTGTGTCCACTGTTCTCTGTCATCCTCTCTGCAGTCAGATAAGTAGAGGTGGAAGACATCTGAGTTTTGCATTGACTCCTCCTCACAGGGAGGAACTGGATTTGACTTGGATCTCAGTTACTGTTTGGTGAAACTGGAGAATCAGTGTTTACTGTACATGAGTGATTCCTCCAAGAGTTTCATGTTTCACTATAATTTACACAATAGGTGGACAAACATTACATAAGTTAGTTGCTTTTTTATTAAGTCTGTATAACAACAGTTTTTTCACTCAAATACATTTTAAAAGAAAAACAGCAAATATCACTAAAATGTTGTTCATCATGTTATACTGTTAATTTTCTCACAAAGTGTTCATAAGTCATACCTTTTTCATGACATTAGGGAAAAGAAAACCCCTACAACCCTATACAAATTAAGAAAACTGTTAAATATTAATTGTAACTCCTGAGTACATGGATAATATGATTACCCAGGCAATACAAAGAAATTATCCAGTTGGACATGTAACCTGAGTTAGCCTGTGGTAGCCGCCTCCCGTCATCTCCCGAGCAGCCGGGAAGGGGTGGCTGGGTGACTGTCCGAAGAATGAATAGTCGTAAGCATTCAAAGCCCACGGGTCACCACCAACCTGTTCCCGTTTCTAACAGATTTTCCCCACTCAGCGATACACCCGCTGAGAAACCAACTCTGATCATTGGCAGCTCCATTTTGAGAAACGTGAAGTTAGTGACGCCAGCAGCCATAGTTAAGTGCATCCCTGGGACCAGAGCGGGCGACATGAGTCTTATTTGAAACTGCTGGCTAAGGATAAACGTAAATACAGAAAGATTGTTATTCATGTCGGCGGTAATGACTCCCGGTTACGCCAATCAGGGGTCACTAAGATTAATGTTGACAAGTGCAAAAGAATCGGAGAATTAAATGTGGACTCTTAAACATCAGATCTCTCTCTTCTAAATCAGAATCAGAATCCGCTTTATTGACAGGTATGTGTACACATATAAGGAATTCGACTCAGGATTGTACATTGCTCACAATGTGCTTACTCGTACAGAAATACCATAACACAATAATAAAATTATAATAAAATAAAATCAGACACAAACTACAGTATAGACAACACTAATGCTAGTAAATAAATTAATATCGGATTATGATATTGATTTATATTGTCTTACTGAAACCTGGCTGGGTGATGGAGAATATGTTAGCCTAAATGAATCCACCCCCTCCCAGTCATATTAATCCTCACATTCCTCGAGGCACAGGCCGAGGAGGTGGAGTTGCAGCTATCTTCGACTCTAACCTACTAAACCTAAACTAAATTATAACTCATTTGAAAGCCTTGGCAGAACAAAGGTAAATCCAACAAAGAGTAAATCCAAGGAACTCAGGGTAATCCAAAAACTGGGAACAAAGCAAGCAGAACACTCAACATCCAACGACAAGGACGCCACATAGACAAAACTGAACCGAGGGTTCACCGCCAGGGTTCATTGTATACCTATAACACCATAGCGGGTAAAATCTACCCGCTATAAAAATGCAGTGATTTTGTGATTATTTCTGCTACATGTTGCTCCAACACACTTTGGGAAAGATTTAGCACATTGGCTGTGTATTTCCTATAAACACCATCCCCATATTTCAGGAATTGACAGAAAGTTTATTCTATTCTATTCATTGTCTTCACCGTGCAGGTTGATCGCTTGCGCTGCGCATCTGTGAAGGGCACGTTCACACGCGGCAGCTCTTTTGACGTCATAGATGTTATAACCTAGTTATATTCTAAACACAGCTTGAATTTAAATGCAGCATACAATTTACAAAAAAAGACTGACTGTTGTAGTGTTTTATAGGCGGCTATAATAATAGCCTCAATGTCGGCTAGTTCTTACTTTTCTGCTTGTTTTTTCGGACTCCATCGGGCATCCAGAGAATAACACATAGCTACAAAAGTTTGAAAGTCCAAATAAAAGTAGGCTATTTATTCGAAAGAAACGATTATTATCAACTCCAAAATTCATAGTAAATTTTTACCCAGTGGAAAGATGTATAATGATCACTTTTACCCTTTAATTACACAGCACTGGAAAAATTATAGCCGGTCAAAAAGCACAGGAGGGAGCCGCACGCTGTCTTGAAGGGACCGCAGAACACACCTCTATCACAGGGAAAAACTAGACCACTGCAGCATTAGTTTTGATGATCGTGTAGCCTAAACAAAAGCTATAAGCAGCAGCTTTCATGCATGTTTACTTCATACAAGTGAATCACTGTCAGATAATGGCCGTCAGATGCAGAATCAACACAGATTTTCAAATTCAAATTAGCTTTATTGGCATGAATGTGTAACAACAATATTGCCAAAGCATCATACAAACTACGTAGGAACAATCAACCCCATACATTTCATTAGACAAGTAATTAAAGCGTAAAGTAATTAAAGCGTCTGTGTGTTTGTGTTTGAAAAATTTAAATATATTTATAATGAAAATAAAATAAATCAATAAAACAGTAATTATGTGTGTGTGTTAAAAAAATAAAAATATTAATAAATAAAACAGTACGCTGTGTGTGCGTGTGTGTGTTAAAAATATATATATATTAAAAATAAATAAACAAATAAAACTGTAAACGTGTGTGTGTGTGTGTGTGTGTGTGTGTCTGTAGTGGGAAAGGCGTTGCCAATAGCAACATAGAATGTTTATCTAAACGCACGACATGAGCTAAAATGACTTTATTTTATAAATTGTACCTGCTGGCGCTTAAAGGTATAAATGCCCATTTTTAAAATCGGGCTTTATCTTGACATTTCTTAACAACAGGGGGTGCTACATAACACACTTTTAGGAAAAGCCAGAGACTGGGGGACTTGAATATTATATTGAAACAAAGATACATACAACCAAAAAACAGCTGTGGGTAAATTTGACCCATTATCGGTTCTAGTGTTAAATGCACAGGCAAAAGATCAGGGAGGGAGTTCACAGGTTACCTGTGGGCCACCCAGGTGCCTTGACACCACCACTCACACTGGTGCGCAGCCACCTAAACACAGCAAGATACACACAAATGCCACACAATAAAACTAAGTTAAGCATGCGCACACAGCTGTCATACACACCACCACATGCAGTGAAGGGGAAAGGGGTTCCCACAATCCACCACCCTGTCCGTCTGGCAGAACACTAAAAAGGGGAAGAAATGGCTAACAAGCTGAGGGAAATCACACAGCCAAAAAAAGGGAAGACAGCCACACCCTTAGCAGACCTTAGTTGGCAAACACATTCACAGGGGCCCATCCACCTGTAACAAATCTAATAAAATAAGAATTGACATAAAAATTCAAGCACGAATAGCATCAGTGGCTATACAACCCTAAAATTACAAAAACATACCTGCTAAATACCTGACAGATGATCTTTACCTCAAACAATGCAGTAAATAGTCAACCCAGCTCTGACTCCACCTCGTTTACAGATCAGACGTTTAGGCCCACTGCAAAGTAAATCATGTTATCAAAAGGCACACAAACTAGTAAACTTGCATAGCTCTACTAGACAATATCTTTTTACCTCAGGGTTATCAACAACCACCACTGCCTTCTCTGTGGTGAACTTTAGCACAACAGGCTATTCAGCTGACGAGGTCTGGACGACAGGTGGCTTAAAATACCTGTGATTAAAACAAATTAAAACATGTTCACAAAAGTTAAAAACATTGTCAGCCTTGACTCATAACTTCTGCAAGACATACCTGCTCTCTAGCCACACTGGAACACAATGCCTACAGAGAGATCCTGAGTGTTCTCTATCAGAGATGCTCACAAGTCTTTGAGCTAGAGTCCAAGTCAAGTCTCAAGTCTCTCGTGGTTATTACGAATGCTGTATCACCTGCTGCGTTCAATCCAGGTTGCTACTAAAACTGCATGGCTATATGGAATTCTGTAACTGTAACCTGTAACCATTTACAGAACACAACCATGTAATGTGCAATGCAATTATTGACAGCTTCTTAAATACTGTAAGTCAACACACTCCCTAGACTCTTAAACCCAGTGTAACGTTGACTTAATAAAACTGTGACATTGCATAAACAATAAACCGGTAACCTGTTTTTTAACTTTACAGAGCACAACCATGTAGCCTAATGTACAATGTGTCAACAATTAATGACTTATTATAAGCTTATAAACTACTGTAAGTCAACAAACCCTGTTGACTCTCAAACCCAGTGTAAGTTATAACTAAATAAAACTGTAAAGTTACAAGGTCAACAAGAAACCTGTAACCTCTTTCGGCAATAATTAAGGTGGTGGCAGCCAGCAGGACGTAAATAATTACGTTTATCGACCACCACAAGTTTGGCAAGTAAACAAACGCTCATTCATCTTTTCATAAAGAATGACAGTCGGAGTAAACCTCCCGTAGGTCGTAGCTTAAGCAAGAAGCAAGCTAACGTTAGATGGCCAATGCTGAGCTAAACATGTTTACTCAGCACAGGTTACTAACCTATTTGCGTTCAGCGCTTCTTTGTTTGGGTCTTGTATTATGAAGTTTTAAAGCCAAAGTTTATGATGAATGGCGGAGTAGCTGCCGGTGTTTGTTGTCCTCTCTCACGTGCAGCCGCGGGCAGCAGATGATACGTGTTACGTAGGCAGGTTATAGGTAATGGAGGGAGGGAATAACGGAGAGCTCATCAGACGTTTACTAAAAATAAACATTGTTCACGAGTCCCAACCCTGGAGTCCGAGTCGAGTCTGAAGTCTTTTGAGGACGAGTCTCAAGTCGAGTCTGAAGTCACTGTGTGTGACAAATCCTGAGAGACTCACATCCAGCTGCCAACAGCAGCAGCAGAGCTACAGAAAACATGGTTTATGTTGAAAGTGACGTGCTGTGAACTCCACTGACAGCCTGATGGGAAGTTTTTATAGCTGAGTAACAAGGAAGGTCATTGAGTTTGCATAGAATCAAACACATGAAGCATCAATGTTGGTCTAACTGGAGCCAATAGAAGAGTCTGTTGACTGTTATTATATCTGCAGAGTGAAAACATGCCTGGAAATCACCTCTGCTTTACATATGATGTTTTAATTTCATTGTACATTATTTCATTATAACTATTCTTAATGGAAATATTAACATGAATCATGGATAATGGAAAACATATTCATTAAAATAATATTGTTGCAAATACAAATACAGTGACAGCAGCCGGGATCATGTAGATGGTATAAAAACTTAAGTTTGATGCTGCTGGTTTGAAGGTTTGCATAAAAGACGAAGATGAATAATTTCAGCGTTTGCAGATGTCAAAGACATCGTTTCAGGAGGAAAACAGCTGCTCAGGAACTGAAACCTGTGTGACTAAATGCAAAAAACATTTTTTTTATATTAGAAAAACCTAAAGTAGTTCACACATTTATATGTTACTTTCTGTGATTATAACTACATTTTACATTTATCTGTGTCTGATTATGTCAGAAATAAAACTGTCTTAATCAGATATCATGCTATGTGGTTAATTGTTGTCGGGATGTTGTTTGTTGTATAAAAATTTTTTTTATACAACAATAAATATGCTGCCATACTTTTCAGTTCAAAATGTGCTGAATCAAGTTAACACATGACTTTTGTTTAGGGTAGAAAAGTATCAACTATCACAGTATCCAGTGTACATGTTAAACTTTAGTTCAGTCCAGAGTTCAAGTGTCAGTTAAGATCAATGAGAACAGCAGATCTGAGTGTCTCCTTTTAGAAACTTGACACTGACTGCCTTCTACTGATTTTGTGAAAGAATCTGCAACATTGTTTGTCACTCTCATATTATGACTCCCTTTAGATTCCACATAATTTACAAACATTAATGTATTTACAAAGTGATGCAGACGCATCATTATTTACTAACCACTATCCATGAGCAAAATTTATTAATGAACATCAGATTTGAGTGGAATATAATATTATTCATATATTATAATATGAAGTTTGTCAAAAATTTAATTACAAACTGGATAAAACCATCAAGTTTATTAAAATAACTCCAGCACAGAGAAAGCAACACAAAAATAAAATCGCGACAGTTTGGAAGGTTATTAAAACATTTATCAATACACCTGTTTAGCATAAACATGTAGAGCCCGATATTTTAATCTGCTCAGTTTCTCATCCACCACAGCTGTGTTGTAGTTTTACACAAGCACAGCGCTGATTCGGCTAATAGCTAATTGTTACAAACAAGCTGAAGTTAAGGATTTCTGTCTTTAGTAACTTTAGCTTAGTTTAGCTTAGTTTACCCCGTACATTAAAATATTGCACATATAAACTCAGCTGCTGGCTGAACCAGCTCCTGTCTACCAGCAGCAGCAGCAGGAGAAGGAGAGACTGATAGAGACTGACTTTATCATTCTTTCCAAACTTCACTCTTGTTGATGTCAGGGATATGATTTATTTATCTGAAATTTTAGATTTGTTTCCAGTGAGTGTTTGAGTGTTTTTAACTTCATTTCATAGGTAAGGTAGGATGAGTGGGGAATTGTTCTCTCTCTTGCAACGACTGTATGTGAGACACCTGTGAGACAAATAAAGGCTGATCTTATGTAGAGTTTCCACTCAGAAACTGATGAGGTTCAAAATGCACATTAGTAACATTCTGTGCTGCATTTTCAGAAAAGATGGCCAGCTCCTTTCCAGGTAACTTAAAGTGCACATATTTAGAGCTATGTAATTAGGTTGATTTTATTGTTAATTGTTATACTTTTCATAATGTGTTTTTGCTAGTTGTGGCCAGAGAGATGCCAGGAGAATTGGACTGGTGCCCAGAAGATCTCTTCTCCACTGTAAAAGCATTCTCAGGTAAATTTTATGTCCTGAGCAGATCCTGAGGATCAGTACTGGGGCACATTCGAGCAGATTTTAATCAGAATAGACAGAAATAACCCAAAAAATCTGACCTTTTCTTACTGTACTCATGTTAGTTTTTATCCACCTCAGCCTGCTAGCGTTACAGTGCTACTCCACTTTATAACAGCTTACAGTGCAACAATTTTGCTTGTAAATGCGAGTGAAAATTAAGATTGTGTGAATGTGAAAAATTATTTCGACACATTGGTGCAAGTGACCGACACCTGGTGTTGACAAAACATGGATAGTAACTAACTGTCAACAGACCTGTTGTCTCCCTGTTCTTTTCTTCCTCTTTTTTTTCTAGCAAAGAGCAGGATACCGAACACTCAACTAGTAGCTTCAGCAGATTGATATTTCTTGATTTCAAAGTCAAGAGTCACATTTTTTCATGATAAATATTCATTCATATCTTAAATTACTGAACGGATCTTCAGTTTTGGGATGTATAGATGCTTGTGTAAAATAAAGTCTGTTGAATGTATTAGGTTAAAGCTGCATTATATCAGTGTGCCAGGTATATATTTATTTAAAATTTGAATAAAAAAGTATTGGATTGGACTTGCATTTGCAAAGAACTCTTGCTCGGACAAAAGTATACAGTATATTTGGGACATCCCTATAATATAGAGAAAAACAATGAGCACAGTCTGCAGCAAAGTGTAAATATATATTGTTGGTATTTTAGCCTTTTTTCTTATGTTTCACTACAGCAAACGCAAGACATCAATGTGGAGCAGACTGTATGTCTCAGATGTCTACCAGCGCTGCCGCAAGAAGACGACACAGAGCAGTTCTACACCTGCAAGGTGGGCTGATGTACACTTAACATGGTCAAGCAATAGTAGGTTAAGCATTTAATGAAATATTTATCAAAACCAACATTTCAACGCTGCCTGCTTTGGTTGTTTGATAAACTGATCAAGAACAATATTTTGATTAGTGGTTCGCTGTGCATGCAGAGCCTGCTTGTCAATCTCTAACAACACACTCTGTGTCTAAGAACCAAATCAGAGTAAACAATGTTACATCAGACTGACTTCTCATGTAGATTAGTCATGGAATTCACTCATGATTGAGTGATACTGTAGTGTCATCTAAATTGGATTGTGATGGTCCTGGTCAACTACCTCTGGTCTTCTATGAGGAGTTTGCAGATGTTCTTCCCATCTTCATGTTTGTTTCCTCTGGGTGCTCTAATTGGCTCCCACCTAACTTAAAAACATGTATGCTGAAATGGCTCTGATGTTTAGATATTTACACTTTTTGGTAACGCTAAATAATATAGCCATTTCTGGTACTGAGGTGTGTGTGTGTGTGTGTGTGTGTGTGTGTGTGTGTGTGTGTGTGTGTGTGTGTGTGTGTGTGTGTGTGTGTGTGTGTGTGTGTGTGTGTGTGTGTGTGTGTGTGTGTGAGTGATTTAATCAAAGTTGTATTTGTACATTTTTGGGCATATTTACCAGGAGGGTGCAGACCAAGGTCCTACCACAGCGCAAGTCACTGCTGACGGTAAAGATGGTGCCATTCCATCTCTGTGAAATCAAGGTCTTCCTCCAGGATCAGCTTGTCTTTCACTAGACTGATTGTTAGCCTGATGTAGTACTGCATTTGTATGGCTGTATGTCCTCCAGCCTGAGTACTCAAAAGGTTTGATTTATAATTTTGAGTTCATCCAGAAAATCCTGCTAAATGTAAATAGAGAAAAACTGAAACTACTGTTGTCCTTAAAACATAAAACCAAAATTGTAAACTACAAAAGTAGTGTAAGAAAAGTAATTGCAGAACTGTTGAAATTATGCTGTTTTGTGGAGAAGATGTTAACTTCTTATAGTCCTGATTGTGGCACTTGCAATGCACTTGGTCAAAGTAGTGTCATTTTGGATTCTACAGTTTGCTAAATAAAAAAGATACACTTTAGACCATATTGTCTAGATGTTTTCTTACATAACCATGGATTTTGGATTAGCAGTGAGAAAGTAGAGACATCATGGGAGTTTGTATTAACAATAGAGAGATGTGTTCATGATACCCAACATTTTAATGTTTGATATGTTTATTTTTATTGAGTGCAAGGTGTGTGCAAAGTGGAAGACATCTGAGTTTTGCACTGACTCCTCCTCACAGGGAGGAACTGAATTTGACTTGGATCTCAGTTACTATTTGGTGAAATTGCAGAATCAATGTTTACTGTATGACTGGTTCCTACAAGAGTTTCATGTTTCAGTATTTATTTGTACAATACACTGATAAACACATTTTTAAGTTGTTTATTATGCACAGTCAACAACATGTGAAGAATGTGAAGACTTTCTCACAAAGTGTTCATAAGTAAAATCATTTTCAGGACATCAGTCGGAGATTTTGGAGATACAGTGTTGATACAAAAAGACTAAAATCTGTTAGGAAAGGAGGAGTGCAGGGCTCTGAGAGAGACAGTGGGTTAAAAACAGACGGATACACCAACAACATAAATATATCAGTGAATACCCCAGCAAGAAAACTTTTCATTATATTACAAGACATTTCCCAGTCAGACACATGAACTTTGTCATATTATGTAAAACAAAAGCTTCAGTGAAAATTACAACTTTTCCATCCTCCCTGCAGTCACATTAGTGAAGGTGGAAAACAGCTAGGTTTTGCATTAACTCTAAATTTAAACCTTGCTTAATAGGAATTTCCCTCAAAAGTGGAATTTTGTGTTTTCTCAAGTGATCCTCCAACAAACAACAATATTAAACATACTCACCAACTATTATGAGACAAAATCTTGACTTTGCAAAAAAATGTGACATTATGTTTTCTTTTTACCCATCTTGATCTGACTGCAGGTCCACAAAGTGATATTCATATTACAATGGAGAAAAATCTTACACAAGAAAAATTATATTATTGTTAATTAGTAGTAATGACAGCCAGACAGAGAAGATTTGTTTTGGAAAATGCCTCCACTGTATATTTAATATTATTATAATGTACACAAAACATTTTATGTTCCTTTTACCTTTTCATTGCTAAATATGTCTGTTTCTCTCTGTAACAGTGAGCTGGTGCTGAAGTCATTAGTGGTCTGAGGGTTCCTCCTCTGGTGGCTTCATGAACAGTCAGTGTGCTGTGATCATACTGTCAGTGTCTCTGCCTCAGTGAGACTCACAGGATCCAGCAGCAGCAGAGCTACAGAGAACATGGTTGGTATTGAAGGTGATCTGATGGGTGCTTCTCTTCTTCTGCTGCAACTGACAGCATGATATCAAGTCTTTATAGCAGACTGTGAGGAAGTTCACTTTGTGTAGAGAAGGACACTAACAAGCTATTAGGGAAAGATGAACTGTGTGTCACAATTGGTAGGTGCTTGGAATTGTGCTGAATATTTACATAAAAAACAAGAGAAGTGTCTTCAACTAAAGACTCATGCCACTCACACCAAGTGTTTCACTGAGCTGCACGGGAGCTTATTCCTGTGTATGGTCATCAAACTGCTCAACTCATCCCCCTTTGTCACAGTATGGACAACTGTGGACTGCGAAGCTGCTGAGGTCCTTCTGGTTTTGCTAATTGGACTTTGTTATTACATTTTCCGTATCTTCTGATACAGAGCAATACATACTGGTAACATGCTGAGAGGCGGTTTCGGGGGGGGCAACAGGGTGCCAGTGCCTCTGTAACACAGACCTTGGACCCCCTATGGCCCCCCTCTGAACAAAAAGTCTACAATAATCATAGAAATATATATATCTTCCTTGCGATGATATGGCACTGATGCGAATGGCAGAACAAAAGTGTCTCAACTAGTGGGATCCTTAGGACGTTACACCGCCACTGTCCAGCGTCGTGTAAAGGTAGTTCCTGTTAGAAAGTGTTCTCCCTGCCGCTGGAGCGCACGTGCATTCAAAGTTGAAGGCGAACTTTCTACTTCACGAAAGTAAATGAAAAATATAACGTGAAGTGTTTCATCCATCATATTAGTATTGTTTTATCAACGAGGTTTTTGCAGAGCAAGCTAGCACACGCATTATAAGAACGCTTTTATAGGCTAACGTTAACGTTACGTGTTATTGAACTTCATATTATTCATTGCACTGAATTGAGAATGTCTAAACAAGCATATAGTTTCCCTGTAAATCAAACATTTACTTTGCGATAGTCTTATGATGTTATAACTGACCACGTAGTCATCCATGTTACTGTTTGGAAGCTAGATCTAGAGAGTCTGTCCCATTTTTCAAGTAAGCTACTCCTACAAATATCTACGCCATCGATACTGTAAAATCAACATCAGCGTAATCAGTTTAACACATTGCTCTCCTCAACGTTACATCTATTTGACTCAAAATGCACATTAAACTGAATGCAGCGCCCCTGAGAGTCCCCCTCCCTAAAGGGTAAATTCATAGGTGTCATTTACACTCGGGACACTGGGGACATGTCCCCACCACTTTTTTAAAGGATAATTTGTTAAAAAAAGCGTTCTGAAATATAGCTTACAGTAAATAACAAATGAGAATGCTTTTAGAAATTTACTTGCACATTAAGAAAAAGAAGCAGATCTGAAAGCAACACAGAACGCCTGAAAGCTGCACTGACTTAGATTCTGTTATAGTTTTATATTTTGAAATGTAACGTGCCACCTGAATTTTGTGTTTCCTTTTACACAAATAAAAAATTGGTTCATCATAAATTGGTGAAGGAACTTTCACCAGAATGCAGGAATTAAAATCTCCTGGGTTAGATCCCCCTAGACCCCCATCTTATATAGGCTAACTCAGCATTGAGGATCTCTTTAACACTGTTTAAGGATCTTTTTGTCTCGTTATTGTGAACCCAGTATTGCATATCGTGATGTGTCTCTTTGCACCCCTAATCTGGGCCCTTATGTCCCCACCACTTTTCAACACAAAGTGACGCCTTTGGGTAAATTATTATCATAACAATTTAATAATGCATTGCATTTAAACAGCACTTTTCATACACAAAAAGCAACAACAGCAGCCTACTGGTCCTACCAGGATGGACATGCAGTCTGCCAAAATATGTATGCCCGTCCATATTGCACAGATGATGGCCTACCATCATGTATTTAATTTTGTGTATACTTCACATCATGACTAATAAAAGGGGTGAATATGGAGACATTTGTTGTTTCCTGGCAAAAGTTTTAGTGTGATACAAAATAGAAACTGGGATCCAGAGAAAGTCTAGTACACTAGAGCTTATCCTGTTCATTAAGCCTTACAAAGTAGAGTTGCATCAAAGAATTTTACAAAGTAGAGTTGCATCAAAGAATGTACTGTAACTCCAGCTAAAGTTAACAGGAATGTTGTTGTTTTTTTTTTTAATAATGTAATGTAATAAAACTATAACCAAGTTACTGAAAAGATCCTGTTACTGAAACAAATAACTGTAAGTTACTGAAACATACTAAAACATTACATTATGTACTAAACAAGACATTTTGAAAGCTTGAACATTTCCTTGTCTCTTTTGTCCCTTATTGAATGTGCCCCTCTGACAAAACATCTGGCCCCAGCCTGGCCCCATCAATACTATTGGTGTAGAACCGCCACTGTCGTCATGTATATAAGGGACCGGACAAAGAGCAATTAATTGTGGACTGGGTTTTGTGTAGGAAAATTGTTCTCATAAAAATGTTGGTGTTCAATCTGCAAATCATCTGGAAGACTTTTTTTTATTTTTACTGAAATGCACATTTTTGTATCACATGCATGATATCAATCAATGTCATTACAAAGATACCGTTTCACTACACTAATACAGCATTGCATGAAACATTGCTTTAAAGGACAAACAACAAAAATGTATTTTTGTCCTTAAAAATAAAGAATAATATTTTATTTGTTTGTGTAGGTTGGAACTTCAATATTCAATAAGTCACTACTTAGACTTTCCATCACTGACAGTAACAATCAGTATTATGGAAAAAACAACAAATAATTCTGAATATTGCCAGTGATGGTGGTAAATGGAAGAAGTTGTTTTTGTATGACTCTCCTGTTATTGTCTCTCACTGTGTCTCTTCTGGCACAGTAATACACAGCAGTGTCTTCAGGCTGCACATTCTGTCCGTTTAGAGTCACTCTGTTGCTGGAAGAGTCTAAGTCGATACTGAACTTGTTCTTTAGTGAATCTTTGTAGTATGCAGTACATCCAACACATTCCATTCCAATCCACTCCAGTTCTTTCCCTGCAGGCTGTCTGATCCAAGCTGTGTAGTAGCTGCCAACAGAATAAGAGACCTGACAGGTGATGGTCAGACGTTGACCTGGCTGCACAGTCACAGAGGCTGGCTGTGTCAACTGTTCACACTTCATACCTGTTAAAAAAGAAAATGTTTAGTAAGAAATGATCAAGTTATACTACAAAAGAAGAACTGCTGACTTTGATAAATCCAGAGAGACTCACATCCAGCTGCCAACAGCAGCAGCAGAGCTACAGAAAACATGGTTTATGTTGAAAGTGACGTGCTGTGAACTCCACTGACAGCCTGATGGGAAGTTTTTATAGCTGAGTAACAAGGAAGGTCACTGAGTTTGCATAGAATCAAACACATGAAGCATCAATGTTGGTCTAACTGGAGCCAATAGAAGAGTCTGTTGACTGTTATTATATCTGCAGAGTGAAAACATGCCTGGAAATCACCTCTGCTTTACATATGATAATTTAATTCATTCACTACACATCTTGAAAATGTTCCTGCATTAACAGAAATTAAACAACTGTTGACTTTTAATGTCTGTATTGATATCAATTTAATATTTTAAAAAATTATGAAAATGATTGCAACAACTATTAGGATCATTATTACTATTCTTAATGTGAATATTAACAAGAGTCAAGGATTATGCAAAACTTCATTAAATCCTTTAAAATCAGCATTGCAATAATGCCAACTACCATTAACACTTCCCATAAGCCATATTATCTAATTATTAAAAAACACTTTAAATATAATTTAAGCTTTTTTGTGAGATAAATTATGTATTACCAGAACCTTCTACATCACATTGATGATTAATTTCAACTGTCTGAGCACAGCTTTTTTGAAACATTTACAACATTTATTATTTGTTCATTTAATTACTACTGTAGCCTACTTATTGCAAAGACAAAACCAGTGCCAGCAGCAGGATCATGTAAATAAAATGAAAGTTATGTAAGTTTGCTTGCATAAAATAAATTTAATGGTTTCTGGTTGTTGACATGACATGGCAATTTCACTGTCACAGAAGATTAAAATGAATAAAGATTATTTTGTCATGATTTAGAGTGCAGTAAATGCTTAAACCTTTATTTGTTTTACAAGGACCTGTTGTTGTAGAAACAGCTTTGTTATTAGTTTTCTTACATTTTTGAGCCAAATCTCAAAATTGTTGTTTGATGTGACTCAAGCATGGTTACGGAAATTACAACTTTTATAAAATAAAATGACACGCATAAAAATGTTGATAAATACTTCAGGCATGATGTTACAAGTGTCTATTTTAGTAAATGACAATCATTTAGTATTTTATCCATATATTTCTAAAAGCGTAGGAGCTTGATACATTTTGTCACTGAAAACCACGTCCTGTAGTGTGACACCATATCTTAATTTAATCGGCCAATTCAACAGACAACCTTATTTATTTGAAAACCCCATTCACTTTAATGGTACTGAAGCCCCCTGTGAAGCCCATGATGTGCACATGGTAAGTTTTGGTCTCAGAATAGTTCAAATATTTAGTTTTTTCCAAACCGCTATAAAAGTGTTACGTTTTTTTGTCCTGTGTGACAGGCCTAAATTATATTTTTTAATTCAAAACTGTATGTTAAAGTATATAATTATAGAAAATGTAGCTAACGTGTGCCGCTAACTGCTAATGACAGGTTAGCTAGGTAAAACATGGTCATTAACTGGCACAAACAGGCTGAAACATCCATCCTCATCCTCTGGTGCCACACCTGTAACTGTCAGAGGACAAAGATGTCACACAAGAGGACAAAGTCTCTTTAAAATGCATTTTAAGTTATTAATTCAGATTTGTTTAACTCCTTTGTATTCTTTTGTATAACTTTTTTGTGTTTTTAAATGCAAAAATTACAGTAAAAAACACAGCTGTTTTTGCAGAAAATTTGTACTGGTTTAAAGTGTCATGAAAATAAGTAATGTGAAATGTGAAACTTCATTTTTTCTTTTTAAATAGGAATAAATGAGGGTTGGGAGAGAGAGAGGACACTGAAGTATAGAGAGAAAATTTACAGGGATCCACACAGAAAGGAGTAGGTCCTAAGAGAACAACGAAGAAAGTAAATTTAAATGAAATTTAAAAAAAATAAAAAAATAATTTAGTTTTTGAACAACTTGGGTGACATTGATATTTGATTTTGATTTTTTTTTAATCAAAATTACATTACAATTACAAAATTTCACTGGGTTTGCTCTATCAAGGAGTCAACTTTGATTATGTCGATGAAAAATTTTTTGTTTTGTTTTTTAAAATACGGTTAAAATTGATATTGTTTGATTCAACATGACAACAACCATTTATGTCCACTTTAATGCAATGACTACCATTATTGTCCTATAGTGTGACACACATAAAAGAACCAAAAATGTGTGTTTATCTCATAATATCTTTAACAACAACAGTTCAGTATTTTAGCAGGAGAGACATAGTGATCACTCATCATAAATTTGTAAAACTTTCAACAGTTTTGAAAGGATGACATCAAAGTTTAACTCACTTTTATTCAAACGGTGCAAGTCCAAGTTCAATTCATGGGGAAAAATAGTGTTATTCTAAATTTCATATCCAATAAATAACAGTATATGAAAAAATGGGTCTTACAATTAAGATGAATCTCTTTCATGTTTGTATATTATTAAAGACTTTCTTTCTTAATTTTGTTATGTCACACTAGGACACATTTCCAGTGCACTTCAGCGAAAATAAAAAATGTAAAAAAACGAGAAAGAATGAACAAAATTAGTGACCCCTTATATTATTTAAAAAATCTGATTTTTCACAAAAATTGTGTTGTAGAAGAAAATTTTTTTTTTTTTACTCCGTATTTGTCAACACATTTACAGACTCTAGTGGAGCAGCTCCTTCAGGGTTCTTCATCTTGAGATCTACTTCCTGTCTGCCGAGATGAACTGACACTGACAGATGGCGCTGCAGTCACTGATGATGGTAAACACCTTATAGTCAAACTTTCATATTCACACTGAAGTCAAGTTAACATGACTTTTGTTTAGAGTAGAAAAGTATCAACTATCACAGTATCCAGTGTTCATGAGCAGCAGGAGTGTTAAACTTTAGTTCAGTCCAGGGTTCAAGTGTCAGTCAGTTAAGATCAATGAGAACAGCAGATCTGAGTGTCTCCTTTTAGAAACAGAGGAGAGAGAAACTTGACACTGACTGCCCTCTAGTGATTTTAGAAAAGAAACATTATTTTTCACTCTCACATTATGATTCATTTTAGATTCCACATGATTTACAAATAATTTAAATAAAAAAATAAATAAAAGTGGTAGTATTTGTAGCAGTTTAATTTCACCAACCAGATTGTTTTGCTGTCATTGGAACTTCTATAAAGAAGTGATCTTTAATGAGTTTTTTTTTTCCTTTAATGTTTAGTACAAATACTTCCCAGAAACACTCTACAGGACTTTGTGTAATGTTTTTGTAAAAATATCTAATCTAATATCTAATCTAACTTCTAATAAAATATATTCAATAAAATGTCTATGAAGATTCTCAGTCATCCAGGTCATAGTTATCCAACGAAGGTTAAAATCAAGGGCAACTGGACTTGGTTGAAGATACTGGAAGACGTTTCGTCCCTCATCCAAAGGACTTCTTCAGTTCTGACTGACTGGCAGGGAAACTCAGCTATTTAACCTCAGTGGGGTCGTTGGCCCGGGTCATCGATACCGCTGGTTCGTTAGTGTTCCTTGTTGCTGTGACGACAGTCGTTACAGTCGTTAAGACTACCTGTGGCCAAGACTGAACGACCATCGTTGGTATCTTCACCTGAGGCCAATAGGTTACGTTTGTTGAGTTTCCTGGGAAGTGATGAAAGGACAGCATTGTAAGTGGGGGATAAGTGGTGGCGTAGACCCCCTCCCCTGTTCAATGACGGCTTCTCAACCCTGGTGTAGATGCTTCCTTGACACTTCTTTCAAACCATCCATCTTCTCTGTCTAAAATGTGCACCTGGTGGTCCTCAAACGAGTGTCCTCTGTCCTTCAGATGTAAGTAGACTGCAGAGTCTTGACCTGAGGAGTTGGCCCTTCTGTGTTGAGTTCATTGTACTAAAATGGCCCCCACAGTCACCAGATCTCAACCCAATAGAGCATCTTTGGGATGTGGTGGAACGGGAGATTCGTGCCCTGGATGTGCATCCCACAAATCTCCATCAACTGCAAGATGCTATCCTATCAATATGGGCCAACATTTCTAAAGAATGCTTTCAGCACCTTGTTGAATCAATGCCACGTAGAATTAAGGCAGTTCTGAAGGCGAAAGGGGTCAAACACAGTATTAGTATGGTGTTCCTAATAATCCTTTAGGTGAGTGTATATGTATGTATGTATGTGTTGTGAATACTAAAAAAAATGTGTTCATGTTTGGGCTCTAACAGCCTGAAAGATGAGTGCTGTAGGTTTTTGTACAGCTGCTCAACCAACTCCAGTCACTGTGACTCTCGAGCACAATAATAAACAGCAGAATCTTCAGTCTTCAGACTGTTCATCTGCAGATACACCTGCTGTCTGCTGTTGTCTCTGGAGATGGTAAATCGGCCTTGAACTGACTGAGAGTAGAATTTGCTGCTACCATCAGCATAGATATGAGCAATCCACTCCAGTCCTTTTCCAGAAGCCTGTCTGATCCAAACCAAATACTGTTCACTGAATGTGAATCCAGAGGCTTTACAGGTCGATCTGTGGGATTCTCCAGGCCTTTTAACCACTGGTTCAGATTCTGTCAGAGTCTGACCATCAACACCTGTCAAGAGGAGAAAAACACATCAAGTGAAGTAAGCTGATGACACAAAAAAAAGCTATGTAAAATTTAGACCTGTGGATATTTTCACCTGCCCAGCAGACAGTTAAAAGCAGCAGTCCTGTCCTATAGTCCATCATGTTAAACTGTGTGTCCACTGTTCTCTGTCATCCTCTCTGCAGTCAGATAAGTAGAGGTGGAAGACATCTGAGTTTTGCATTGACTCCTCCTCACAGGGAGGAGAGAGCTGGATTGAATCATCATTGAGTCATCACCTGTTGTGACGTCTCAATTTTTTACTTGTCTTGAATTGTCTTCAGAAGATGAATTTGTGTTCAGTTTTAGGCGTTTAAAATTAGATTATAAGTCAGATAATATTGTGCATAAGAATTATTCACAAGAGAAATCCCAAACAGTACAATCTACAGGCAAAAACAAACAAGTGAATAATAGCCATAATTTAAATTGTTGCTTTTTATGTCATAAAACTCCCTCATGACACAAAAACTAAACTCTGAGACCAACAGGAAACATCTTAAAATGACATTAATATTATTGCCTATTTTTGTTTCACAAGTGAACATCACCATAAGGCTGGCACTGATTACTGATGCAGTTATGATTCAGATAATTATCTTGAGATCTACTTCCTGTCTGCTGAGATGAACTGACACTGACAGATTGTTTTGCCATCCTTTGCTGTTTGTGAGGATGTGATTGTTTTTTAAAGTAATTTTTATTAATGTGTTGATTGTTTTTGCTTGATGATGATCTTTCTCAGGACCAGTTTTCATTATTTTCTTAACAACAACAAAAGTTGATGAAATGAAATGAAAGTAGAACTCTTTATGATCAATCATAGGATGATAGGATGAGTACTGCAGGTTTTTGTACTTTCTATAACAATCACATCCTCACAAACAGCAAAGGATGGCAAAACAATCTGTCAGTGTCAGTACATTTCAGCAGACAGGAAGTAGATCTCAAGATAATTATCTTCAGACTGTTCATCTGCAGATACACCTGCTGTCTGCTGTTGTCTCTGGAGATGGTAAACCGAACTTTGACTGACTGAGAGTAGTAGATCTCACCACTGTCATATTTTATAAGTGCAATCCACTCCAGTCTTTCTGATGTCAATGTCAAGATGGCCGCTGAGGACAGGTGTGGTTTTTTAGGCTCCACACCCATCCTTTTATTTAACATTTTATATCAGATTGTAACAGTTTTAGCCGATGCTTTTCAACAAAAATGCCTCAACTCAAAGAAATGCATGCATCAAAGACGAGAATCAACCAAAAGGTACAGAGAAAACCGATGTATTTGGACACTACTGCTTTGTTTGTGTTTCCTGCTTGTTCCACCAGCTCAAGGCCTTTCTTTGGCTAGAAATCAACTAGTTGAAAGTTGGCTTGAAAAAAGCCTTTGATACTGTGAATCATGAAATAGCTCTAACAGCCTGAAAGATGAGTGCTGTAGGTTTTTGTACAGCTGCTCAACCAACTCCAGTCACTGTGAGTCTCGAGCACAATAATAAACAGCAGAATCTTCAGTCTTCAGACTGTTCATCTGCAGATACATCTGCTGTCTGCTGTTGTCTGGTAAACCAGCCTTGAACTGACTGAGAGTAGTAGATCAGAGCACTATCATATCTGACATAAGCAACCCACTCTGGTCCTTTTCCAGGAGCCTGTCTGATCCAATGCATGCTGTAGCTGCTGAATGTGAATCCAGAGGCTGTACAGGTCAATCTGTGGGATTCTCCAGGCCTTTGTCAGTCTGACCATCAACACCTGTTAGGAGGATAAAAAATCATCAAGTGAAATAAGCTGATGACACAAATAAAGTTTTAATCAAAGTCATCTGTTCAGGACACAATATAAAATATTAATGCCTAAATGTATTTTACTGACAAAAATTCAAGTCAAGTTATTTCCATACATAAACATCTGGAAGTGGAAGTTCACTTTGCACAGAGAAGGAGACTGACACAAGTGGTCAATGGAATTAGATAATGAATATATGCTTTAACACAGAACATGTATGTATTATTGCAAACATTGGATTACATTACTTGTTTTATTCTTCTAATACAAGTTAAACAAGTGAGACAAACACGTTCACGTTTATGTGCGGAACCAAATAGTACTTAATGTTCTCAATTATTTTCAATTAAATCAAATCATGATGAAAATAATTTTGACTAATTTGAAATGCAGAAAGAAAAGTTTTGAGTTTGTGTAGAGTATTTGTCCTTCTTGTGTCACTGTGGCTCTCAAGCACAATAATAAAGAGCAGAATCTTCAGTCTTCTGATCTGCAGCTGCTGTCTGCTGTTTCTCTGGAGATGGTAAACCAGTCTTGGACTGACTGTGAGTAGTAGATGCTGCTTCAATCAGATAGTGGTATCCCACTCCTGTCCTTTTCCAGCAGCCTGTTTTATCCAAGCATTCCAGTAATGGGCGTCAAACCCTGAATATGTGCAGGTCAGTCTGTGGGATTCTCCAGGTCTTTTTCACTTGTTCAGAATCAGTCAGTTTTTAACCCTCAGCACCTTTAGACATATAAATAGCTCATAAGATAATATACTCACAATATTGTCACATCAGGGTTTCTGCAATAGAGAAACACCATGAGACATTTATTGTTCGTATCTGGGTAAAAAAAGATACGTGGGTAAGCCACACAATCAAGCCTGATCATCCTAAAATCCAGCTGTGTCTGTCTTTCACTCACAGATGTAGAGATGGAAAAGAGGAGTTTTTTGCATTGATTGAAAAACACATCAAATCAAATAAAAAAAAATGTGTTTTATATCATCATCCTACATTATGAACATAATTATGATGTTTTATTAGAAATATGTTGGCCTTTTGTTTATTTATACCCAGTTTAGATTTATTCATGTTATCTGCTCAGTTGCAATTTGTCATGCATAAATCCAAATAGACTGTATGTGACACCAGCTGTTCAAAATCAATACAGGGAACATAATTAACCATTACATGTTGATTGAAACTATACAGAAAAGGAAGTCAGAAACCAAAACAGCAGATGTTGCTTTCATGTTGAGCACGTGTCTGTTTTTAGAGGCACTGTCATTCTCTTCTTAGTGTCACCTGACTTCATATCTTCTACTGCCACCTGCAGGTCTTTGTAAACAAATGTTCTGGGGAGTTTTTGTAAAGCCTCTCTGCTTCCTTTAACTGCTGTGCGTGTTTGGCGCAGTAATACACAGCAGAGTCCTCTGGCTTTAAATTAGACAGTCTCAGATAAGCTATGCTGTTGCTGTTATCTCTGGTGACTTCTATTCGTCCTTGCACACTGCTGGCATAATGTGTTTTGCTTGCATCGCTCCAAACACGTCCAATCCATTCCAGTGCTTTTCCTGCAGGTTGTCTTACCCAGTGCATACTACAGCAACTAAATGTGAAGCCAGATCCTTTGCAGGAGAGACTGAGAGTCTCCCCAGGCTTTTTCACTACTGAACTGGAAGGAATGGACTCCATACTCTGACCTGTACAACCTGATGAGATGAAAGGAGAGAGGAACCACAGAAGAAAGTGAGACAGTCATCTGGGAAGTTTTCTGGGATCACTGACTGACCATCAGTCGATGTTGTCTGATAAAAGATAAAACAGCAGGAAGCAGGAGAACTCACAGGGCAGAGAGAGAGCAACCAGCAGGAGAGTGAGTGTGTTGATCATCCTGAGGCTGGAGATGTGACCTCTGATGCTCCACACAAAGTACAAGAGCAGTCAGCAGGACAGAAGTACACTGCACAGACTGAAGATTTGCATCAAGATATCACGGGGAGGGAGGGGCTCATGTACAGGCTCTGTTAGAGTTTAATTTCATTTATTCATTTATTTTGTATTCATGGCTTTAATGTGTGAAACCTGTGTGACGATATGCAAAAACCTAATTACTGTAATGCAGAGGGAAATATCTGCTGGTTTACCTGTCAAAACAATGTTTGCGAAAGTGCTCTTTTATATCACAATTAAATCTTACATTATACATTTGAAACCATTGGACTACACAAATTCAGTTTATTGTTCAGCTTTATGTCTTCTCAGCGGAGTTGTTTAATTAAGCTCTGTTATGGAAAAAGCAAAATTTGAAATCAAGAAAAATTATTTCTACATTCACATCTCGGTTTAGAAATATTTTCTAAATCAAACAGTAATGGTTCTCACACGTGTTTAGTGTTCCTGTATTGTATCATTTTCTTCAAATACTACTTGAAGTAAAGACATTTGTCTTCTGAAATAATTATGGTAAAGATGAGTACTGTAGAATTTTGTACAGCGGCTCAACCGAGCACAATAATAAACAGCAGAATCTTCAGTCTTCAGACTGTTCATCTGCAGATACACCTGCTGTCTGCTGTTGTCTCTGGAGATGGTAAACCGGCCTTGAACTGACTGAGAGTAGAATGTGCCGCTACCATCAGTATAGATAAAAGCAACCCACTCCAGTCCTTTTCCAGGAGTCTGCCTGACCCAGCCCATGCTATAGCTGCTGAATGTGAATCCAGAGGCTGTACAGGTCAATCTGTGAGATTCTCCAGGTCTTTGAACCACTGGTTCAGATTCTGTCAGAGTCTGACCATCAACACCTGTTAAGAGGATAAAAATCATCAAGTGAAATAAGCTGATGACAACAAAAATAATTTGATTAAGATCAGTGAAGATCTTCACCTGCCCAGCAGACAGTTAAAAGCAGCAGTCCTGTCCTATAGTCCATCATGTTAAACTGTGTGTCCACTGTTCTCTGTCATCCTCTCTGCAGTCAGATAAGTAGAGGTGGAAGACATCTGAGTTTTGCATTGACTCCTCCTCACAGGGAGAAACTGGATTTGACTTGGATCTCAGCTACTGTTTGGGGAAACTGGAGAATCAGTGTTTACTGTACATGAGTGATTCCTGCAAGAGTTTCATGTTTCAGTATAATTTACACAATAGGTGGACAAACAAGTTAGCTGCTTCTTTATTAAGTCTGCAACCAATTCTTTTTGTTATAGTGTACCGAGCACCTGGCCCGTATTTTGAATTCTTATCTGAATTTGCAGATTTTTTCTCAACTTTAGTCCTTAAAACGGACAAAGTTATTATTGTAGGGGATTTTAATATTCATGTGAAAGTTGAGAATGACAGCCTTAGTCCTGTGTTAATCTCTCTATTAGATTCAAACCGACTGATTGTTATAACCACACCCTTGACCTTTTTCTGGTATACGGTATTGAAATTGAACATTTAATAGTGTTCCCACAGAATCCCTCTTTATCTGACCACTGTTTAACTTTTGAGTTTGTATTGCTGAACTACACGCCATTAGGCAAAAATTTCAATACAAGATGTCTGTCTGATAGTGCTGTAGCATAATTTAAGGATGCGATTCCATCAGCTCTAAATTCACTATCTAGTCACAAAGTAACGGAGGACTCTTATGCTAATTTCAGTCCCTCCCAAATCGATCATCTTGTTGATAGTGCTGCAGGCTCACTGCGAATGGCACTCGACTCTGTAGCCCCTCTAAAAAAGCAAATAATAAAACAAAGACGGTTAGCTCCATGGTATAATACTGAAACTCGCAAATTAAAGCAAATATCACGGAAAATTGAGAGGAATTGGTGTTCCACCAAAGTGGAAAATTCTCGTTTAATTTGGCAAGATAGTCTTAAAACTTATAGGAAGGCCCTCCGTAATGCCAGAGCAGCATACTACTCGTCATTAATAGAGGAAAATAGGAACAACCCCAGGTTTCTTTCAGCACTGTAGCCAGGCTGACAGAGAGTCACAGCTCTATTGAGCCAAGTATTCCCATAGTTACAACTTCATGAGCTTCTTTAATGATACAATATAATATTAGAAACAAAATTCACCAAGACCTGCCCTTAACTGGCACCGACTTATCTCTAAACTCAGGAACCTTAGAAACAGCTGTAGAACCAGATACATGTTTAGACTGTTTTGCTTCCCTCAATCTTTACCAACTAACTTCAATAATTTCTTCATCTAAACCATCAACCTGCCTCTTAGACCCCATCCCGACTAGGTTGCTTAAAGATGTTTTACCCTTAGTCAGCACTTCTATACTAGATATGATCAATCTATCTCTATCAACAGGCTATGTACCACAGTACTTTAAAGTAGCTTTAATTAAACCTCTTCTGAAAAAGCCCAAATTTGATCTGGATGTTTTAGCCAACTACAGATCTATATCTAACCTTCCATTTCTCTCTAAGGTTCTGGAGAAAGCAGTTGCTAAACAGCTGTGTGACTTTCTACAGAGCAATAGTTTATTTGAGGATTTTCAGTCAGGATTTAGAGCTCATCATAGCACAGAGACAGCACTGGTGAAAATGACTAACGACCTCCTTATTGCATCAGACAAAGGACTTGTCTCTGTACTGGTTTTATTAGACTTAGCGCTGCATTTGATACCATTGACCATCAGATCCTATTACAGAGACTGGAAAATGTCATTGGCATTAAAGGAACTGCTCTAAGCTGGTTTAAGTCCTATTTATCAGATCGATTTCAGTTTGTACATGTTAACAATGAATCCTCCATACATGCAAAAGCCAGTCATGGAGTTCCACAAGGATGTGAAGAAGAACATACTTTATTGTCACATACACATTGGCAAAATTCATCCTCTGCATTTAACCCATCCCTGAAGGGAGCAGTGGGCAGCTACAGTAGGCTACTGCCAGCCACTGAGTGGAGAACCTTCATAACATGTTTTTGATGGTGGGGGAAACCGGAGAACCCGTAGAAAACCCACACAGACACGGTGCACCACCGTGTGCTCGGACCAATCCTGTTCACTTTATATATGCTTCCTTTAGGCAATATTATTGTCATGTTTGGCTGAGGGAAGGGAGGGGAACTGAGGAGTGTGGACCCAAATGCAGATAACGGCAAGGCGAGAGGAGGATGCTGTTCGAAATAAAGTTTTTCAAGTAAACTAAACAGGCTTACATGGAAGCTCGGGGCAAAAGGTCCAAACACAGCAGAATCCAGAACAAAGGTAAATCCAACAAAGAGTAAATCCAAGGAACTCAGGGTAATCCAAAAACTGGGAACAAAGCAAACAGAACACTCAACATCCAACGACAAGAACGCCACATAGACAAAACTGAACTGAGGGTTCACCGCCAGGGTTCATTGTATACCTATAACACCATAGCGGGTAAAATCTACCTGCTATAAAAATACAGTGATTTTGTGATTATTTCTGCTACATGTTGCTCCAACACACTTTGGGAAAGATTTAGCACATTGGCTGTGCATTTCCTATAAACACCATCCCCATATTTCAGGAATTGACAGAAAGTTTATTCCATTCTATTCATTGTCTTCACCGTGCAGGATGATCGCTTGCGCTGCGCATCTGTGAAGGGCACGTTCACACGTGGCGGCTCTTTTGATGTCATAGATGTTATAACCTAGTTATATTCTAAACACAGCTTGAATTTAAATGCAGCATACAATTTACAAAAAAAGACTGACTGTTGTAGTGTTTTATAGGCGGCTATAATAATAGCCTCAATGTCGGCTAGTTCTTACTTTTCTGCTTGTTTTTCGGACTCCATCGGGCATCCAGAGAATAACACATAGCTACAAAAGTTTGAAAGTCCAAATAAAAGTAGGCTATTTATTCGAAAGAAAAGATTATTATCAACTCCAAAATTCATAGTAAATTTTTACCCAGTGGAAAGATGTATAATGATCACTTTTACTAAAAATTACACAGCACTGGAAAAGTTATAGCCGGTCAAAAAGCACAGGAGGGAGCCGCACGCTGTCTTGAAGGGACCGCAGAACACACCGTGTTAATTACACAGTAATTATGTGTGTGTGTGTGTTAAAAAAATAAAACTATGTTAAAAATAAAATAAATAAATAAACCAGAAAGCGCGTGTGTGTGTGTGTGTATGTGTGTGTGTGTTTGTGTTAAAAACATAAAATATTTTCAAAATTACAATTAAATAAAGCAAGTGTAATGCCTGTAGTGGGAAAGGGGTTGCCAATAGCAACATAGCATGTTTATCTAAACCCACGACATGAACAGCATGAAAATTACTGTATTTTATCAATTTTACCTGCTGGCGCTTAAAGGTATAAATGCCCATTTTTAAAATCTGGCTTTATCTTGACATTTCTTAACAACAGGGGGTGCTACATAACACACTTTTAGGAAAAGCCAGAGACTGGGGGACTTGAATATTATATTGAAACAAAGATACATACAATCAAAAAACAGCTGCGGGTAAATTTGACCTGTTGGCGGTTCTAGTGTTAAATGCACAGGCAAAAGATCAGGGAGGGAGTGCACAGGTGAGACTCATGAGGAACTAATTAGGCACGCAGACAGACAGAGTGAACAGGGCAGAGTGAAACAGGAAGGCGTAGAAACCAGACAGACCTTGAAACCAAAACAGAGTCAACCAGAATACAGAATAAACCAAAAACACAAGCAGACAGATCCATAAGCAAAAGTACAAAAAACAGGTAGGTTATAAACTGAATATAGAATGAACAAGACTAAAATAAACTAACAAAACAAGAACAAAGCTAGACGAGAAACACTGATGATAACAAAATAAAACAGGAAGCAAAGCATGCGACAATACTCAAGGATGGACAAGACATCAATAACTAAGGACAAGGAACACAAGAAACAGAGGCAAACAGAAAGACACATGAAGCAATGGCAAAATCAGAAACACAGGGAAAAATACAACTAAAACATAACCCACAACAACTCTTATAACAGTACCCACCTCTTAAAGGGATACTATGCAATTCTGCCAAGACTTTATGGCTGCAGCCTGGAGCCTCCTGTCTCATGCCCTCCTGCCTGGTGCCTTCCGCTAGTTTCTATGATGCAAAATAAAAACTCACGTCTGGTTCGTTCTGTCTTCCTCGTACTTTGGTGTTTTTGAACTGAATAGTTACTGTTTTCCACCAGGGCAGTAAAATGTGAAGTTAAGCTGCTGATGTGAGCTTCCCTGCTGTTACCGTTTTATTGGCAACAATATTCATCAGCTGTTTGACGAAGGTAAGGGCACATTTCTGTCCACGTAACAAAGCCATAACAGAGGCTGGAGAAGAACTACATGAAATTACAATCCAACTACATATTTTACACCAAAATCCAAAGCACAGCGCTGGAGAATAAACCAATCCAACTAACCTTACATGATTTTTCAACCAGGGCAGTAAAAGTTTAGCTGGCTGATGCTTCCATGCTTTAAGCTAATGTTACGTTTTATTTACTGATTGTCTGGTAACCAGCAAAGCCAACCCACAGGCTGGAGAATAAGAAGGTGACATGAAATTAATACAGCTACATATTTCACACCACTGACGGGGGAAACATGTGACAGCTCTCTGTGATTATGGCCAGTTTCAAGCTATAGTTATCAAACAACAGCTTTCATTTGTATCTAAAGTTTGACAAACAAGTTAATTACCTGTCCACAACAGACAGCTTCAGCACTGCTTTGAAAACATCTGTTCCACATTATAGCCTTCTATCTGGGAAAATCCACAACATCGGTGATTTCTTCTGTTAGCTGTTTGTATCTGTTCAGACTCCATCTGGCTTCATGGTATAAAGATCCACAGGCTGTCGGCTCTCGTGCTAAATAATACGTGTGTGCTCGTTCATTTGTCCAAATGTCACTTCAGTTCTTACTTCTAATAAACTAGAAGACTACTCAGAGACTGCTGATTGTTGTTAATATTATTATTAAGCTTGATAGCTGAACGCTATAATATTTGATTATAGCATTCAGCTATCAAGCTCCTCTCCTGTGGAACCAGGTTTCAGTTTGGGTTCAGGAGGCAGACACCATCTCCACATTTAAGAGTAGGCTTAAGACTTTCCTCTTTGATAAAGCTTATAGTTAGGGCTGGCTCAGGTGAGTCCTGAACCATCCCTTAGTTATGCTGCTATAGGCCTAGACTGCCGGGGGATTTCCCATGATGCACTGAGCTCCTCTCTCCTCTACTTTCTCTCCCTCTGTATGCAACCTCATCCCATTATTGCAAGTTACTAACACAACTTCTCCCCTTTCTGGTAGTCTTGTGCTTTCTCGTCCCTCTCCTCTCTCCTCCTATCACTTCCTGCAGGTGTTTCAGGCTCTGGAGCTGTGGAGTCTGGATCTGTGGCTGCGGGTCACCTGCTGCCCCCGTGTTCCTGCTCGACACCCTCTGCTACAACGACTATTGTTGCTAGTCTTATTGTTATTATTGTTATTATAATCATTAACATTACGACTGTTACCATTAACACTATTATAAATATCTGTACCATTTTTCATTTAGTCTATAGCAACATCACCTTTACTGTCTGTACCTCTGTGTGTATATTGTGTAGGCTGCCTCCCTCCCCTCTCTCTCTCTCTCCCTTACATCCCTCTCTTTTCCTCTCTGTTCCTCTCCTGCTCTCTCTCTCTCTCTCTCTCTCTCTCTCTCTTTCTCTGTCTCTCTCTCTCTCACCCCAACCGGTCGAGGCAGATGGCCGCCCACCCTGAGCCATGGTTCTGCTCGAGGTTTCTGCCTCTTAAAAGGAAGTTTTTCCTTGCCTCTGTCGCCTAGTGCTTGCTCTTGGTGGGAACTGTTGGGCTTCTGTAAATAACATCACAGAGTACGGTCTAGACCTGCTCTTTTATGAAAAGCGCTGTGAGATAACTGTTGTTGTGATTTGGCGCTATATAAATAAAATTGAATTGAATTCTACAGATGCATTTAATGTAGTGATGGGCGTCTACACTACACTGAATAATACAAGCAGAAGAAGAACGCCGTGGTGACGAAACGCGCTCTGTAGAGCTGTCCGTTGTCGTCTATGGTAGAAATATATATAACATAACAGATATAAATGGCTCATTCTAAGGTAATAAAAACATAATGGCTCATTATGGAAGGTCTTTATACACCACTGAAAACATAGTTATGGATATTATATTGCATTCCTGTCAATAGATCCTCAGAATTATTACACACTGAACCTTTAAGTGTCTTGCTCAGGGACACATTGGTGTCTCACAGTGGATTTGAATCCGGGTCGCTCAAACCAAATGCATGTGACTTATCCACTTAGCCATCACCACCCCCCATCAAAGTGTTCAGGCACTGAGGGGTTTTGTTCAGGTCTCCTGATGGTTTGTGTCATTGTGGCTCTCTGGCACAGTAATACACAGCAGTGTCTTCAGGCTGCACATTCTGTCCGTTTAGAGTCACTCTGTTGCTGGAAAAGTCTAAGGAGATACTGAACTTGTTCTTTAGTGAATCTATGTAGCTTGAAGTGCATCCAACACGTGAGCTTCCAATCCACCCATGGCAATCCAGTTGCCATGGGTTTCCCCACAATTAATAAAATTCAGAGACATGGGTTTCGACTGGAAGGAAGATTTATTTAAACAATTAAAAAAAACAGGCTTTGGGCAATTTTATTTGCTGCACAAGCGCAAACAATAAAAACAGATAAGATGTAGATGCCAATACTGCCAGAAATGCTAAGGAATAAAAGCACACAGTTAAAAACACCTCAGCATCTACAGGAGCCAGACCTGCAGGGGGGTTACCTGTGGGCCACCCAGGTACCTTGACACCACCACTCACACTGGTGCGCAGCCACCTAAACACAGCAAGATACACACAAATGCCACACAATAAAACTAAGTTAAGCATGCGCACACAGCTGTCATACACACCACCACATGCAGTGAAGGGGAAAGGGGTTCCCACAATCCACCACCCTGTCCGTCTGGCAGAACACTAAAAAGGGGAAGAAATGGCTAACAAGCTGAGGGAAATCACACAGCCAAAAAAAGGGAAGACAGCCACACCCTTAGTAGACCTTAGTTGGCAAACACATTCACAGGGGCCCATCCACCTGTAACAAATCTAATAAAATAAGAATTGACATAAAAATTCAAGCACGAATAGCATCAGTGGCTATACAACCCTAAAATTACAAAAACATACCTGCTAAATACCTGACAGATGATCTTTACCTCAAACAATGCAGTAAATAGTCAACCCAGCTCTGACTCCACCTCGTTTACAGATCAGACGTTTAGGCCCACTGCAAAGTAAATCATGTTATCAAAAGGCACACAAACTAGTAAACTTGCATAGCTCTACTAGACAATCTTTTTACCTCAGGGTTATCAACAACCACCACTGCCTTCTCTGTGGTGAACTTTAGCACAACAGGCCATTCAGCTGACGAGGTCTGGACGACAGGTGGCTTAAAATACCTGTGATTAAAACAAATTAAAACATGTTCACAAAAGTTAAAAACATTGTCAGCCTTGACTCATAACTTCTGCAAGACATACCTGCTCTCTAGCCACACTGGAACACAATGCCTACAGAGAGATCCTGAGTGTTCTCTATCAGAGATGCTCACAAGTCTTTGAGCTCGAGTCCAAGTCAAGTCTCAAGTCTCTCGTGGTTATTACGAATGCTGTATCACCTGCTGCGTTCAATCCAGGTTGCTAATAAAACTGCATGGCTATATGGAATTCTGTAACTGTAACCTGTAACCATTTACAGAACACAACCATGTAATGTGCAATGCAATTATTGACAGCTTCTTAAATACTGCAAGTCAACACACTCCCTAGACTCTTAAACCCAGTGTAACGTTGACTAAATAAAACTGTGACGTTGCATAAACAATAAACCTGTAACCTGTTTTTAACTTACAGAGCACAACCATGTAGCCTAATGTACAATGTGTCAACAATTAATGACTTATTATAAGCTTATAAACTACTGTAAGTCAACAAACCCTGTTGACTCTCAAACCCAGTGTAAGTTATAACTAAATAAAACTGTAAAGTTACAAGGTCAACAATAAACCTGTAACCTCTTTCTAGCCAACGGCAATAATTAAGGTGATGGCAGCCAGCAGGACGTAAATAATTACGTTTATCGACCACCACAAGTTTGGCAAGTACACAAACGCTCATTCATCTTTTCATAAAGAATGACAGTCGGAGTAAACCTCCCGTAGGTCGTAGCTGAAGCAAGAAGCAAGCTAACGTTAGATGGCCAATGCTGAGTGTACGATGAATGGCGGAGTAGCTGTCAGTGTTTGTTGTCCTCTCTCACGTGCGGCCGCGGGCAGCAGATGCTACGTGTTACGTAGGCAGGTTATAGGTAATGGAGGGAGGGAATAATGGAGAGCTCATCAGACGTTTCCTAAAAATAAACATTGTTCACAAGTCCCATCCCTCGAGTCCGAGTCGAGTCTGAAGCCTTTTTAGGACGAGTCTCAAGTCCAGTCTGAAGTCACTGTGTGTGCGACTTAAGTCGCCATCTCTGTTCTCTATAAATCCACTCTTAAAGAGGCTGAGGTGTGTGCCTGCTTCTACAGAGACAAGGGGGTGGAGCTTCACTGAGAAGCTGCAACCGACCGTGGCCTTATTAGACCAAAAGCCTGCCTATCACATAACAAATGATCAAGTTATACTGCAAAAGAAGAAGTGCTGACTTTGACAAATCCAGAGAGACTCACATCCAGCTGCCAACAGCAGCAGCAGAGCTACAGAAAACATGGTTTATGTTGAAAGTGACGTGCTGTGAACTCCACTGACAGCCCGATGGGAAGTTTTTATAGCTGAGTAACAAGGAAGGTCACTGAGTTTGCACAGAATCAAACACATGAAGCATCAATGTTGGTCTAACTGGAGCCAATAGAAGAGTCTGTTGACTGTTATTATATCTGCAGAGTGAAAACATGCCTGGAAATAGCCTCTGCTTTACATATGATGTTTTAATTTTATCATACACTCTATTATAACATTTGGAAAATGTTCCTGCATTTACAGAAATTAAACAACTATTTGCTTTTACTTGAACTATTAATGCTTTAATGTATTGTATTAATAACTATTTTATATTAAACCATTATGTACATTTTTAAGTAATTGCAACAATGATAAGATCATTTCTACTATTTTAACATAAATATTGACATGAGTCATGGATAATGGAAAACATTCATTAATATTAGCATTACAATAACATGAAAAAACTATCAACACTTAATTTTGCTGCAGGTTTGCATGAAATACATTTAACAGTTTCAGTGTTTACAGACTCTAGTAGAGCAGCTACTTCAGGCTTCCTGCTGTTTATCTTGAGATCTACTTCATGTCTGCTGAGATGAACTGACACTGACAGGTGGAGCTGCAGTTACTGATGATGGTAAACACCTTATAGTCAAACTTTCATATTCACACTGAAGTCAAGTTAACATGACTTTTGTTTAGAGTAGAAAAGTATCAACTATCACAGTATCCAGTGTACATGAGCAGCAGGAGTGTTAAGCTTTAGTTCAGTCCAGGGTTCAAGTGTCAGTCAGTTAAGATCAATGAGAACACCAGATCTGAGTGTCTCCTTTTAGAAACAGAGGAGAGAGCAACTTGACACTGACTGCCCTCTAGTGATTTTAGAAAAGAAACTGCAACATTATTTTTCACTTAAATTCTACATAAGTTACACTATTGTGTCTTAATTTGTTGAAATGTGTAGTATTTGTACTGGTTTATTTTTTGTCCTGCTCTTGTTTCATAAAGAAGTTTTATATGTTTAATGTTTAGTTGTTGTTTTTGTTTATTGTGTTTTTTATGTTTAATATTCAGTAATAATATTTATCAAGAGCAATTTTCAGGAAATTATACAATGTATTATTTAAATATGTATTTACGTAATGTAAAATATCAGTATAATAATAATGATAGTATATAAAGCAACGTATACAACAACAACAATAAAACAAAAATAGAGTGTATAAATACTATGAAAAAAATTAATTCTTGGGCTCCATCAGCACAAAAGATAAGTACTGTAGGTTTTTGTACAGCTGCTCAACCAACTTCAGTCACTGTGGCTCTCGAGCACAATAATAAACAGCAGAATCTTCAGTCTTCAAACTGTTCATCTGCAGATACACCTGCTGTCTGCTGTTGTCTCTGGAGATGGTAAACCGGCCTTGAACTGACTGCGAGTAGGATTTGCTGCTACCACTACCACTTTCAATCCAGGCAATCCACTCCAGTCCTTTTCCAGGAGCCTGTCTGACCCAATGCATATCATAGCTGCTGAATGTGAATCCAGAGCCTGTACATGTCAATCTGTGGGATTCTCCAGGCCTTTTAACCACTGGTTCAGATTCTGTCAGAGTCTGACCATCAACACCTGTCAAAACAAAAAAGATATGCATGTCATGTGTAAAATAAGTGGCACAAATGACAATATTTCAGATCAAGATCAATGAAGATCTTCACCTGCCCAGCAGACAGTTAAAAGCAGCAGTCCTGTCCTATAGTCCATCATGTTAAACTGTGTGTCCACTGTTCTCTGTCATCCTCTCTGCAGTCAGATAAGTAGAGGAGGAAGACATCTGAGTTTTGCATTGACTCCTCCTCACAGAGCAAAGAGAACTAGATTGCACTTGGCTTTTAGTTCATTGTTTGGAGAAACTAGAGAATCAGTGTTCATGAGTCATTCCTCAAAGTCAGTTTGTTTGCATGCTTTCATTTACATAAAATGTCTGAATTACAAATTGTGTTGTATGTAAAATGCAACGACGTTAAAGACATTCAAGTAAATTATATTCAAAATATCAGAGTACCATATGTCCCCACATTTATTTTAATAAACCTTCAAAATGTTAATCTTAGTTCAGATGTGACACATTTACAAACAAGGTTTTATCAAACAAGTTTGAATATAGCTAACGTTGGCATTATGGTTTCTCATAACTACCAGCAAAGTCTGAACCTGTGTCCATCCTCTTAAAACATGGCCTCGTTTGTAATCAGTGAGTAATGTAGCTCTTGTTCTAACCAGATGTGATATGATATGATTTTTACAACCTGTTTAAATTGATAGATTGAATGTTCTGTTGTGTTTAATTTGTAGTCTAGTTGGAGGTGTTTGTCTTTGTTACACAGTGTTCAAATTACACCGTGGCTGTCTTGGGAGCCCTATTTTTGGGGGTGGGGGCACCTGGCTACTATCAAATAGGCTGAGTGCAATGGCGGCTAAACAGAGGTGTGGACCCGAAATGGCTGGATATGTTTGCAGGTTTGTCACAGTCACTTACAGGATGTCCAAATGAAAGGCAAGGCAATCCAAACACAAAGGAACAATCCAGAAATCCAGATAGCCGAAAGTATCAAGTGTTACTTTCGTCCCACTACAGTGACCACAAGTGTTTTTTTTTCCCCACTGCTAATGTGGTGACTTTCTCTGTGTTTCAGCATGTATTGAAACATGTTTATGTTATATTATACCAACAGATTATGCCAAAAGTGAGGGTCAGAAAGACAGACAGAGGTCTGATTCAGCCAGATGTTTTCATGCACATTTTGGAATTAGGTATAGGTATATAGGTATTAGGCTGGATAGAAACACGACTATATTTGCATTATTATGAGAATTTATATTATGTTATGAAGATTAATTTTAATATTGTTCATATTGTTGAAGAAATGTTTTTTAAAATGGATTGACATTGCCAATAAAAAATATTTTGAGCAAATATACGGTTGGGTTACTTGGAACATTTGACAAACTGTAAATAGATAATAAATAAAATTAAAATGTAATTCATAAATTTTTTGCAAAGATAAAGGACAAAATACATTTGCAGTTACATATTAACAAGTAGTCATAGTCACGTTTATATAATAATATAATAATAATATAATAACAAGGAAAACACAAAACATGTAGTTGTTACTTTCAACTCTCCTGCTTATTACTTTTGACCCAACTGATGGGGTCGAAAGTAACAATGTGTCACTTACGTTTAAAGTGAAATTATACGGAAGTCGTTCCACATTTGTACAAAATACCACCTGATATTGATAGATCACACCTGTGAGTTAGTGACCACAATATTTCATTGTCTGCAACATAATCTTTTAAAATCAGGTTTTTCTGAAAAATGGTAATTTAGCCTCTGCTCTACCCTACTATACATTTAAATTCATACAGAGAATATTGAGCCCGGACAAAATTATTCACTGTTGCAATTGTTTTTAATTGCCCTTTGCTGAGAAACAATAAAAATGCCAGTGCACACTGGACAGGCAAAAAATGTGCCCCTACAGGACAAGTGGACATCATTGTGTTTATTAAGCACAAATTATTAGAAATTGTTATTTGCAAAGAAACACATGGTAATGGTGCTGTACTATCACCCTTTTATTTCAAGAACCTAAATATAACCTCAAATATAGGAAAATATAAATTTATACAGAAAATATTACTAAAATAGCACCAAATATTATGATATTTTAGAGTTCCCCTAAATTTCTTCAATGAGTCCCCCATTTCAAACCCTTTTGTCACGCCTTTAGTTTCAAAATTATTCGGATCAGTCATTATATACAGTATGTTCCCCTTTTATGATTAGTTTTGTCTTTGTGAGGTCAGTTTAGTCTGCTCTATACTATTCAGGTCTGCTGTTGTCTCTGGAAATGGAAAACCGGCCTTGAACTGACTGAGAGTGCGTTTTGCTGCAACCACTCCCATCATCAACCAAGGCAACCCACTCCAGTTTTTTTCCAGGATCCTGACTGATCCACTGCATAGAGTTGCTGCTGAATGTGAATCCAGAGGCTGTACAGGTCAATCTGTGGGATTCTACAGGCCTTTTAAACACTGGTTCAGATTATTTTAGAGTATGAACATCAACACCTGTCAAGACATTTAAAAAAATGCATGAAGTGAAATAAGCTGGTGACACAAATAAAGGTTAGTTTTAGGTCAGTAAAGAGCTTCACCTGCCCAGCAGACAGTTAAAAGCAGCAGCCCTGTCCTATAGTGTCCTCTCGTCCATCATGTTAAACTGTGTATCAACTGTTGTCTTGTTGTCATCTTCTCTGCAGTAAAGGTGGAAAACATCAGAATTTTGCACTGACTTCGTCTCACAGGAAGATCAGATATGGATCTTTTACTAAAATGTATGAATAGACATGAGTGTTAATATGATCATAAAAATCACAATCAAGCAACTAAAGATGTACATTTAAAATATGTATATCAAGTTTTACATGGATCAATTACATCATTAGACCAGGAAAAATAGGAACTGGAGTTTGATTTGGACAAACAAACCATCATCAGTAGTTTTTAATGTCAGAAAAGACTAATCAAATCACCTCTGTTCTCTATTGTATCAAGACCGTTACATATTTTATATGTAAGGGGATGATCCCCCGAGGTCAGGTACATGCAAAACCTCTTTCAGACACTGGCTTGCCCAGCCATGCCCAATAGTTTACCTATAAAGCACCTTTGCCGGCATGATCTCCACCTGAGCTGGGGTACTTGTGCAGACATTCTGTATTGCAAAATGAAAAGTGTGGTTCACAGCAGAATCCATGCAAACAGAGAAATGAAATCTTACTTGTTGTAGTGTTTCGTAGCCTCGTTGGATTGCTGTTTCCATTGTTTGAAAAACAGTTCTCTGTCTACTTTGTCTTGAGCCCGGTGACGATGTGTCCACCGGGAAAGCAGCCTCCCAGTTGTGGAGCTGGGTGTCTGCTCTTTCCGGCGTATTGCTTGCGGTCTTGTAAGGTGACGTGCCTGCCAGGGTTCTTGCTGGCATACAGACGTCAAGTAGACTAACAGACGAGAGAGACACTTATGTTTTCTTACCAAACCAAAGCATCTATCTGGCTCAAAACTGAACTCCCTCGATGTATTGCTGGCGTTGTTGGCTTACGCGCACAGGGAAACAATAGTACGTGTGTGTGATGGCACTGTCCTCTAATGCCGCACATCTCAAATAAAGAAAAGACAAAAGTAAGAAAGTGGAGCAGGCAGAGGTGATGGATAGTTGGCTATAACTGTGTGGGCTGTGGTATTTCTCTGCCATTCATAGATGGCCATGACCAGTGTGTATTGTGTGTGCAGTATTCTCCAGGGAAAACCCTCAGTCATGCATGGATTGTTTTTATATTGCAGACGTGTACTAGGGAAGCACATTGTTGCTTTTTTAAAACAAAGTGAGCACGTCTCTCTCTTTCTGAGGAGCCTCTGTCACAAATGTGAAGAAAGGCAGAAAATAGAACAGACAGAGGGGAGTGTTCAGGGTCTTGGCGGGTTTCCCTTCCTCGTTCTGCTCTTGGGCCTTCATCAGACCTATTTCATAACCCCCTCCTCCCTCCACTTCCGTGCTGGAAGAGAGAGAAGATTTGAATGTGTATACTGCGTTGCTTTGAGTGTGGTCACCTAAGCAGGGCACACGCAACCTGTGGCATTGCTACCTCGTGGGCCTTGTGGTGGGGGGCGGCTATATGTACAGCAACCACGTGGTCATCTCAGTCCACATTTACAGGGTTCTACCGTCTGAATGTGGCAGCCATCCCCTCCTTTAGTGAGCCAGTGCTCGGTGTGTCTCGTCAATGAATGACTGAAGCCTTGGGGGCAGTGTGGTCATTTCACCGTTGTCTCCGTGGTCAGCTTAGCGTCTTGCTGGCTGACCTGAATGGCCTCCTGTATTCCTTGAGTCGGTCTTACATCTTGCGGACTAACCCTAGCAGCCCCTCTATCTCTCAGGTTTGGCCTTTGTGACTTGTGGGGCCTTGGCCTTGTTGGTGTGTAAATAGTGTACTTTTGTAAATGGTTTTTCATCCTCTCTGCAGTCAGATAAAGAGGTGGAGGACAGGTGAGTTTTGCATTGACTCCTTCTCACAGGAAGAAAGCAATTGAACTGGAGATATATGGTGGAAGTGGGGGCATCAGTCAACCCTCTGCTGGGATCTGGTCGGGGCAGGCTAGGTTGTTAGCAAACAGGTTATTACGGTAGTTATTAGCTGTTATTGCATTACAAAAGGAAAAAAGTTAAATGTGTTTAACTTTGGCACAGATAAGCAAAAGCACACATACAACAATCAGCAAGCATGTAGAGGTGTGTGTGCATGTAGGTGGGGTGTGTGTGTTTGGTGCATGTGTTTGTTAACAATAGTGGACGTGTTCACGTTGGTAGGTTGTCGACCAGTGTTTCAAAATTGAGGCTGAGACAGCACAGATCAAAACAGTGGTTTGGGTCCCCAAAATGGCTTAGACTCTCTTCCTGCTCTTCCTACAATGGTGTGGAACACAACTGGAGCTAGATTACACTGTGGGTCACAAATATTATTCGTAGTAAACAGTATGTGAACCCGTTGGAACCTGGATTTCTGCATAAATTGGTCACAAAATGTGATCTGATCTTCATCTAAGTTGCAACAATAGACAAACACAGTCTGCTTACACTAATACAACACAAACAATTATATGTTCATGTTTTTGTTGAGCACACCTTGTAAACATTGACAGTGTGGAACAAGTATTCAATTCTGGGACTCTCCTCACCGTCTGGCAGTGCAGGTGCTGCTAGGCAGGGTGTCCTCAGATGTGTCAGTCATCATGGATGCATCTCTGACTGGATGGGGAGGGACCTGCTGGGGGAGAGCAGTCGGTGGTGTGTGGCCCCCTCGGCTCTCACCAATCCACAAACCACTCCAGGTTGTGTTTCTGGTCCTCCAGCACGTACATCAACAGACAGGGTGGTGTCTGAGACCTCATGTGGAGGGCTGGCCCCCAACTGAGAGAGTGGAGAGTGCACCCGGATGTGGTTCAGCAGATCCACCTCTACAAATTTCAGTGGGCAATTGCGTGTGTGTGATTGGAGGAGGCAGTACCCAAAGAGGGCTCTGCCTGTGTTAATAGAACTAGGGTTACCATATTGTAACCTTTCTTACTTTGTGATGAAAATGGAGAATAAATGTTTACTGTACATGAGTTTAATGTTTTAATATAATTTGTGAAAAAGGCTGACAAATACATTAGATAATGTTTATCAATGTATTACGTTTTAAAAGAAAAATCAGCAAATAACACCATAACAAAGTGTTATGCTGTTGATTTTCTCACATAGAGTTCATAAGTCAAACCATTTTCAGAATACTGGGGAAAAGAAAAATAATCTATCATTAGCCTATACAAATTAAGAACACTGTTGAGAATATTAATTGTAACCCCTCAGTACACAACCAATACAAAGATTGATCAAAGATCAAAAATTTTCCAGTCAGACACATGAACTCTGTTATGTTCTGTAATGTTCCAATAAAGAAAAGGTTTATCATCATCTCTGCAAGACAGCTTGCGTTGTCATTTTGTTTTGTTGGTTTTAAATAACTACAATGTATGAGTTGCAAACACCAGCCAAACAAATTAGATTTAGGCAATCTAAAGTTGAAACTTGCCTAATATGAGCTGTCTTCAAAAGTTACATTTGCTGTTTTATTAAGTGATTCTCCAGCAAACAGCTTTAAACATACTCCTCACTGAATTACCATGACACAAATGCAGGTCCACGAAGTGATTTTTATATTTCATTGGAGAAACATTTGACAAACACGCAGTTCACTTTATTCAAATAGGTCAAACTGAACACCAGTCAGAGTAAGTGAACATATTAATGCATTTTCATCAATGTATTGTATCTTGATTTATGAAAATAAACTGTTACAAAAAGTGACATAAAGAAGGAATTATTTATGTTTAATTTCTTGTAAGATGAAGAGCTTATTATTATTATTATTATTATTATTATTATTATTATAAACCTTGTTATATTCCTTTTACTTTTTCATTGCTGAATATGTCTATTTCTCTTTTCACCAGTGACATGTGTGTTCAGGCACTGAAGGGTTTTTGTTCAGGTCTACTGAAGGTTTGTGTTATTGTGGATCTCTGGTACAGTAATAAGAGTGGTGCCCTGATGTGAATTTACGAGAAGTTAAATTATATTAATTATTAAATAGTTACAATAATTATTTTTATTATTTTAATGTAACTACTGATGCCATTAAAACCCTAATTCCCAACAGTATGAGCACATATTTACATAGGTTTCAGTTTAGTGTGAACAAAGAAGCTTGCATCTGGGCACTTTACAGGCAAAACAACATAAATGACAGAAACCAACAACTTTTCTCCATATGTTTACATTAGAATCTTAATACTGTAGAAAAGCAGAATGTTTTTACAGCAAACTGATTTCCCTGCGGGAAAAACTACCGCAGTATCAAAATGACTTTAATACTGTGAACACAATATACATTATAAGTAAACATATTACTAAAACAAAAATTGACTATGATGTAAATATTTTGGGGCTGCGCAGTGGTGCAGTGGTTAGCAAGAAGGTTGTGGGTTCAAAACCCCAGTTGCCCCGGCCTTTCTGTGTGGAGTTTGCATGTTCTCTCCATGTCCGCGTGGGTTCTCTCCGGGTGCTCCAGCTTCTTCCCACCATCCAAAGACATGCAGGTTAGGTTAATTGCTGTCTCTAAAATTGTCCTTAGGTGTGAGTGTGAGTGGTTGTTTGTCACGTGTGGCCCTGCGTTGGCCTGGTGACCTGGCAGCTGGGATTGGCTCCAGCGACCCTGTACACAGGATATTTTGCATTCACAGTCAATTTTGACAACATGTTGTGCGACAAATAAGAAACAGGTCAAATACATTTTTGACATTCTTACAAAATATACATTTGTTTTCTTTATCACATTATTAACTTAACATGGGACTTTTCTTCCTTCACAGTTTCTCCCGGGTCACCATCTCCTGGCGCCCTTAGCGCATTATGAATTCAGATACCACCACCTCTGATAACAAGCTAGTTTTAAATACTAGGTACTGACCTGACTGATTCCATAGTAAACCCCGCTTCCCCTCTCGCTTTAGATTCCAGAGAGCAGGGCACTGAACACATAACCTGGAATGAGCTCCTTAATTGGATGTTAAAGTAAGTAAATACTAACTAACCAGTCCAGAAGAGGGGAAAGAAAACTAAATGAGACGAAAAACTCTTTCTGGTTTTCGTAAGGCGTCCACCCATCTGTCGTCAGGGAGACCTTTTTTATTTCTCTAAAGGGTCGAGTTTCCAGCAAGAGCGGACTTTTACTTCCTCTTTACTGGACATCAGCGTCTAATCTGAAATATGATCATGTACAACCGTAGTTCTCTGAAGGCCGAGCAAAGGTCAACACACAAGAGACTGCAGAGACACATAAAAATATAAAACAGTATATCAAACAAAACATCTTTCTTACTTTAACTTTGTACTTTTGCAATCTGAGCTAAGCAGTCAACAATTATCAGTCTTAAAACACAGGCCATCAGAGTAAAAGCACAGGCGAATCATGTTACTACATGGTTTGTATATGTGTCAGGTAGTCAAACAGTATCGATATGAAGGCCCCCCAAGAACCAGAACCAGCTGCTTCCAGTGTCCTTTTCTTCACATTTTTCTCATTCTCACAACACAGAGTTAAAAGTTTCGTACTTACAGTATGAAATAGCAAAAACATGTTTCACATCATGGAAATAATGGATGGAAGCTGCTAATCTATCAAAATGTTCAAAAGAAGTAGGAAGAAGAAGTTGTCTCGTTTTATTAGTAAAATTTGGACAAATGGAAGAGCACGTGTATTATTAAGCACAAGAGCCAACAGAGCGTGTCAAACCCATAGATTCTCCTACATGCTTGCAAAGTGAGGGGTGAGCGGTGACTGAGCCGTTATTTGCCATTCACAACCCTCACCACTAGATGCCACTAAAACTTACACACTGAACCTTTAAACTGTGAGTTCACTGTTCTCTGTCATCCTCTCTGCAGTCAGATAAGTAGAGGTGGAAGACATCTGAGTTTTGCATTGACTCCTCTTCACAGGGAAGATACTGCTGATTTGGACTTGGACATCACCTGTTCTCACTGTTGTGATTTGAGCCAAATTAATTTGGTTTATACGTCTGAATTTGAATCCTAATTGTTCTGAGAAGTTAAATTTTATGCTTTGATTTTTTTTGTTTGAAATTAGACTTCAGGTTATTCACGAGTAACAGAACAAACTACAAGCAAAAACACACAACTGAAAAGCAAACCTTTAATAATAGGTTTTGCAGCCACATTAAGATTGTCGGATGTCAGAGTTTCTACCCAGTTTCCGCTTTTATTATTATTACTATGACGCAAAACATAACAGTGGACTAAAAAGAAAACCATTGGGAGAAATCTTATGTTATTTGCTTCTCTCATCTCAAACTAAGCCCGAGTTGAATTTTATACTACATCAACTGAAACCAGTTTAAAAAACATGTTTGGTTTTATTTGTTTCTGTTTTGAACATCACCATAATTGGTTGATTGATTGATTGATTTTTTTATTTAGAAGGGACCATGTGCAATTAATAACATAAATGTAAACATTTGATGCATTACACCAGAGTTAGCCTTAGGCTAATTTACATCTGCAGTAAAGTAAAGACTACTGTTATAGTTACTGATGTAGTATTGATTCAGATAATTATGAGTTTTATTTTATGTAAGTAAAGATTTTATGGAGGAGAAACTGACAAAAAAATCTGTTTCTTTTTAGATGATAAGGATTTAAAGCTAGGTTGTCAGCTGACTGTATTTCATTAATTGAAAGATTTAATATTCATTTATTCTTCATTGGGGGAAAACATATGTATCACTTATCAGTGATTGCAATGTCAGAATTTAGAATAAAAAAACAGTTGCAGTCAATTGAAATTAGGATAATTAGATTTTTTTATTGTATAATAAAACTCTAGACTGTTTCCCTCTGTAACAGTGATATGGTGTTGAAGTCATTAGTGGTCTGAGGGCTCCTCCTCTGGTGGCTTCATGTAACAAGTGTTCAGGCGCTGAGGTTTTTGTTCAGGTCTACTAATGGTTTGTGTTGGCACAGTAATACACAGCAGTGTCTTCAGGCTGCACATTCTGTCCGTTTAGAGTCACTGTGTTGCTGGAAGAGTCTAAGTCGATACTGAACTTGTTCTTTAGGGAATCTTTGTAGGATGTGCTGGATCCAGCTCCGCTTCCAATCCACTCCAGTCCTTTCCCTGCAGGCTGTCTGATCCAAGCTGTGTAGTAGCCAAGAGAATAAGAGACCTGACAGGTGATGGTCAGACGTTGACCTGGCTGCACAGTCACAGAGGCTGGCTGTGTCAACTGTTCCCACTTCACACCTGTGGAGAAAAACATGTTGAATTTTGAATCAGTGTAATAACAGTGAACAGTCACCTCCCCTCTGCTTACTAGGTGATATATCAGCAATCAGTCTGGAAAATAAGGAAAACAATCGATTACTCCTTGTGGCTCTAACTATCGGCAAGAAAACCATCATTCTGAACTGGAAATCACCGCCATACATATAACACATTGGAAAAACTTAATGATAGAGTACATATCCATGGAAAACTTATCTAACCCCACCACAAACATCACGATAGACTCACACTCTACCTGGACATCATTCATTAAATTCATCCAATCCTGTTTCCATGGTTCTTGCCGAATCAAACCAACCGTAATAGACACAAATCATGTTTTGAACAATATCTACTAGAGGCCTATTTGGTCAGGGCTCGGTCCTCATATTCTTTGCTCTCCACATCAAATATTCTATATTTTACACATCAAATAAATGTTTAATTTGCACATGAATGCACAGTCTCTACTTAACTGGCCCCCTCCTCACGGTCTGGGAGCAGTTTAGAAAGTGGACATGGTCACTTTGGGCTGGCTCCCTCCTAAAGGGTCTGGGAGCAACCCAAAATAGGACCAGCATCAGACAAAATTAAACAAACAAACCAACAATCCTTTAAAAGACAAACAGAGTAAAATAGGAAAACTTTCTAAGCATAAAGGTGTGCTGACCCAGCGTGCCCAACCCTTGCTGTCCCGTTCCGCTGCCCCGGGCGGCGCCCTCGCGTTACCTTACTGACAGGGCCTGAGGCCGAGGGGCAGATGACTCTAGTACTACGTATGTGATAGGGAAGGCAACAGGGGTTTAGCACTAGGACCCAGGTAAAGGGGCAGAGTCTATAAATAGGGAAGGGAAGATCACCTGGTCCTTTCTTTCTGCAGTCACACACCTGAGGGAGCAGCTGAGGCCAGCCTTTGTTTGGTTCTTGATTGGGTAGGCTCTATTTTTAAATAGGTTTTACTTTAAAAAATGTGTAAAAATCTAAGGCTAATAATGCATTTCTAGAACTAGATCTTAGAATAATTTGTAGTTTATTTTATTAAAGAGAAGTTGAAGAATTGTTAAAAAACCTGTTATTTATTAGACTTCGTGGTGTTGAGGGTCCAAAGCTTGGAGTGATTGTCCAAACACATCAGCTAAAGCACAGGTATGTGTAAGATGGTTTTAAACAAGATTTTAGTGTTTTTTTATATGAATGTAACAGGAATATTTGAAAATATAGATCCCAGTCACCTGCATGCCTTCAACGGCGGGAGGGGAATGTGTTTCTAAGTCAAACAAGGTATGATAATTGTTACATTTGCTTATGTTTCATGAAATGTTTCTTTTAAAGTGTTTTTGTATCTTACTATGTTTTTGTTTGTCTTGTTTCAAATAGAAGTTATTAGGAGAGCCAACCACTGTTTTTTCCCACCGGTTAGTTTTATTGTGCTCACACTAGATCCTTGAATGGGCCATATTTTGTGTTTCTGGCTGTGTTAAAAGGGGAAACTGAAAGACAGAGTAACCATTTTGCATGGGTGTTTTGTGTAATTAGTGTGTAGCATGCAGATAGTGTTTTTCCATAGTATTTGGTTTAATTGGTTTGAGTGTGTGGGTTATTTCCTTATTTGTTTATCAGTTTGGTTATAATTTGTCGGTGCTCAATTCTACATCAGTTTCCCTGGTAACGCAGTCTAGTCCTGAATTGTGTTTTTCTTTTGTTTTGATGTAACAAATAAACTTTATATTCCTATACTAATATAGTAGCCTCTGGTCCAGTTTGTTCTGGCACTTGTGTATGAAGCAGCGTGTGGTTTACACGTATATTGTCACTTGCAGCGGTTGGGGACGGTGGCAGCAGCAGTATTCCAATCCTATTTTGACTTTTTGTTTGTATTAATTATTATTATTAATAACCCGTACTTATAGTAATGACAATAATAACAAAAAGTTGTTGTTTTTTCTTCTTCGCTTGTAGTCCCCCGCCAGCCTCCTAGCCTATCTCTATTTTCTATCCAATAGGCATCTCCCTTCCCTGACAATATGGGAGGCATGTATTTACACACACGTACAAACACACGTACAAACACGTACAAACACACACACACACACACACACACACACACAAGATTAAGTCAATTTGTTTCTGCTGTTGTTATTGTTGTCATGTATATGTTTAGTTGATGTTTTTCTTTCCTTTGTCTCTCTCTTCTTCTTTCCATTGTATTGTCATGTCTATATTGTGTATTTTGTCTTGCAATAAAAAAAAAGGAAAAATAACAGTGAACAGTCAGTGTGCTGTGATCATACTGTCAGTGTCTCTGCCTCAGTGAGACTCACAGGATCCAGCAGCAGCAGCAGAGCTACAGAGAACATGGTTGGTATTGAAGGTGATCTGATGGGAGCTTCTCTTCTTCTGCTGCAACTGACAGCATGATATCAAGTCTTTATAGCAGACTGTGAGGAAGTTCACTTTGCATAGAGAAAGACACTGACAGGCTATAAGGTATATAATGGACCAGACAATTAATTGTGCATTGGTTTTTGTGTGGGGAAAATTGTTTTCTTAAAAATTTGGTATTCAATCTGCAAATCTTGTGGAAGAGTTTATCTCTAAATTAAACAAAATAATGTAAATTTTTTCAGCACATGCGTGATATCAATCAATGTCATTATAAAGATACATGGAAACCGTTATAATAATAAGTATTGTTTGAAACATTGCTTCAAAGGGCAAACAACACTGTAGTTTTTTCTTACGTTGCAACTTTACTATTCAATCAGCATTGTGAAAATAACAAAACAAGTAATACTGAGACGGCAAGTAAATGTCGATAGTGGTGGTGGTAAAAAGAGGAAGTACTTTTTGTATGACTCTCACATTATTGTCTCTCACTGTGGATCTCTGGCACAGTAATACACAGCAGTGTCTTCAGGCTGCACATTCTGTCCGTTTAGAGTCACTGTTTTGCTGGAAGAGTCTAAGGAGATACTGAACTTGTTCTTTAGGGAATCTTTGTAGGATGTGGTGGATCCAGCTCTGCTTCCAATCCACTCCAGTCCTTTCCCTGCAGGCTGTCTGATCCAAGCTGTCCAGTAGCCACTAAGAGAATAAGAGACCTGACAGGTGATGGTCAGACGTTGACCTGGCTGCACAGTCACAGAGGCTGGCTGTGTCAACTGTTCACACTTCACACCTGTTAAAAAAGACAATGTTTCGTAACAAATGATCAAGTTATACTGCAAAAAGAAGTGCTGACTTTGACAAATCCAGAGAGACTCACATCCAGCTGCCAACAGCAGCAGCAGAGCTACAGAAAACATGGTTTATGTTGAAAGTGACGTGCTGTGAACTCCACTGACAGCCTGATGGGAAGTTTTTATAGCGGAGTAACAAGGAAGGTCACTGAGTTTGCATAGAATCAAACATATGAAGCATCAATGTTGGTCTAACTGGAGCCAATAGAAGAGTCTGTTGACTGTTATTATATCTGCAGAGTGAAAACATGCCTGGAAATCACCTCTGTTTTACGTAAGATGTTTTAATTTCATTGTACATTATTTCATTATAACTATTCTTAATGGAAATATTAACATGAATCATGGATAATGGAAAACATATTCATTAAAATAATATTGCTGCAAACAAAAATACAGTGACGCAGCCGGGATCATGTAGATGGTATAAAGACTTAAGTCTGATGCTGCTGGTTTGAAGGTTTGCGTAAAAGACGATGATGAATAATTTCAGTGTTTGGAGATGTCAAAGAAAACAGTTGCTCAGGAACTGAAAGCTGTGTGACTAAAAAAAACTTTTTTTTTTTATATTAGAAAAAAACTAAAGTAGTTCACACATTTATATGTTACTTTCTGTGATTATAACTACATTTTACATTTATCTGTGTCTTAATCAAATATCATGCTAGGTGGTTAATTGTTGTCGGGATGTTGTTTGTTGTATAAAATAATTAACTTAAATATGCTGCCATACTTTTCAGTTCAAAATGCGCTGAATCAAGTTAACACATGACTTTTGTTTAGGGTAGAAAAGTATCAACTATCACAGTATCCAGTGTACATGTTAAACTTTAGTTCAGTCCAGGGTTCAAGTGTCAGTTAAGATCAATGAGAACAGCAGATCTGAGTGTCTCCTTTTAGAAACTTGACACTGACTGCCCTCTAGTGATTTTGTGAAAGAATCTGCAACATTTTTTGTCACTCTCATATTATGACTCACTTTAGATTCCACATAATTTACAAACATTAATGTATCTACAAAGCGATGCAGACGCATCATTATTTTCTAACCACTATCCATGAGCAAAATTTATAAATGAACATCAGATTTTATGGGATTAATATCCTGCCTTGATTCAAAACTGAAAATAAAGTTATGAAAGGTTGAAACTAAGTATTTGAAAACTCAAAATCTTACAAAAAAAAGTTTTGCAAGATCGACAACTAAGATTTGCAATCTTGCAAAATGTAAAAAAATTTAAAAAATCTCTGCAAACATTATGTTGTTTATGAGTTTTCCTTCTTCAGAACAATTTTTCAGAGTTTCAAATTTGTCACTGTTCTCCCAGTGTATTAGTTTGTTTTCCTGGTTTGAAACCTTGTAAATGGTGATCTGAAAACTGGTGTGCAAATGTGTGAAAAAAAGTTTTGAAACTCTGAAAATTACATAGTTTAGAAAATACAGAGGAAGCATGGGAGAAATAGTTCGTTGTTACTGTGTTATTAGAGCATGGAAGAACAGTGGATACTTTTAATACATCTCACACCCATAATATTACTGTGTAGCTACAGAATAACAAATAATAAAGTGGAGAACATGCAAGATTTTTTTTTTTTACAACAGCCTGCAAAGCTTTTCTATTGTGTGTTAGGAATGAAAATAAATTCTAGGCTCCTCTGTACCCTGTTTACATTCAAGGTCAGCTGTGTTTGAGCCACCTTCATATACAGTATATTTCACATTATTACATTACTGTATAACTTGAGAAAGGTAAGTTTGTTTTCACTCCAGCCTGCCTTAAGAGCTGTTGCAGTGCAGGATGATAATAGACTTGTTTCTCAATGTATTATTACAGATGTGGCTGGCCTTCTGAAGGGGGCGACCAAATCATTTGTTTTTTATTGAATTCAGTCCATTAGTATATTATTTTGGTAGCACATCACAACTGAGAAAAACACCTTAATGAATTAATAGATGCTAAAGGAGGTCATTCTTTCTTGTAAACTGTTCAGCTCTGTTTACTAGCACTGTAACTAGTAAGCAAGGGTGTCACTTTGTGTTGTAAAGTGGGCACATAAGGTCTCAGATTAGGGGTGTGATGATACATTTACACATAAGATGTGACGATGAACGAGAACAAGACAAAAATATAGTACTATTTAGATGAAACTATGATGGTGAAATATATGTGCTGGAGGTCTGAGTACTCCCCCTGAAGATTTTGAGCATTAAACTCGTAATTTCCTGCATTCTGGAAACATTTTCTGCTCCAATTTATGGTGGAAATGTCTGTTTTTTATGAGGGAAAACTATATTGCATGTTTTCTTATTGTGCAAATAAACCTTTCTCAAAGCATTTTCATTTCTTAGTTAACATTTCTTGGTGCTACTTTTCAGAATGTTTTTAAGAAATGCTTTCAAAAAGTGATGGGGACAAAATCAGCCATTTCAAAATGTGGTGGGGACATGTCAATGACACCTAAGCTTGTAGGTACCCAGCCTTTTAAGTTTAATACTTGCATATTGCAAACCAAAAGGAGAGAAAAGAATCAATCGGTTGTATTTGTTGAAATGTAATTAGTTTTATTCATTGCACATTTGCAGCCCCAGTGCCATAGTTCTTTAGTTTGGGTTTGCGGCACCTAAAAACATTTGACAGCTGAATCAGATTATTGAGAGTAAGTTTAGTTTTCAAGAAATGCTAAAGTACTTGCCTTTACATCCAAAGGTGTCTTTGAGGATGAACTGATGAATGACAACCCATCTGTTAATGATCATTGTTCATTCATTGTAGACAACAACAATGAACTCCAAGATGAAGCTGTCCATAAATATATATATCTGATTCTTTTCGTCCTCCTCCTCCTTCTTTTCGTCCTCCTGTGAGTGATGACCACAGCATGCTCCCTCATCTTCAGTGCTTTAGGCCATAAAAGAAAAGACAACAACACATATAGTTGTTACTGGTTAACTACAGTAAAGCCAACTTTGAAATGACTACCACACATAAAACGTGGTTTAATAGAATAATCACATTTAACAAAAGCAAACATTTTGGCTTAATAACTGTCGAGATTTGTCTGGTTGATAGTCTCCATTGATTACTGTAAATTAAGCCAGCATTTTACACAGCATAAATTAGCCTAGTGGCTAGCGGACTTTTCCTCTCCTCATAGCTTAACAAATTACATGTTGTTTTCGATCTTGCAAAACTTTTTTTTGTAAGATTTTGAGTTTTCAAACACTTAGTTTCAACCTTTCAGAACTTTATTGTCATTTTTGAATTAAGGCAGGATATTAATCCTATAAGAAGGAATATAACGAAAAACTGTAGGCTTTGCTTGAAGAGACACAATAAAGTTTGTTACAAATTTAATAACAAACTGGATAAAACCATCAAGTTTATTAAAGTTTGGAAGGTTATTAAAACATTTATCAATACATCTGTTAAGCATAAACATGTAGTGCGCGATATTTTAATCTACTCAGTTTCTCATCCACCACAGCTGTGTTGTAGTTTCACACAAGCACAGCGCTGATTCGGCTCATAGCTAATTGTTACAAACAAGCTAAAGTTAAAGATTTCTGTCTTTAGTAACTGTTTAGCTTAGTTTACCCCGTACATTAAAATATTACACATACTGTATAAACTCAGCTGCTGGCTGAACCAGCTCCTGTCTACCAGCAGCAGCAGCAGGAGAAGGAGAGACTGATAGAGACTGACTTCATCATTCTTTCCAAACTTCACTCATGTTGATGTCAGGGATATGATTTATTTATCTGAAATTTTAGATTTGTTTCCAGTGAGTGGTTGAGAGTGTTTACCTAACTTAAGAACATGTATGCTGAAATGGCTCTTTAGTTATTTACACTTTTTGGTAACGCTAAATAATATAGCCATTTCTGGTACTGAGGTGTGTGTGTGTGTGTGTGTGTGTGTGTGTGTGTGTGTGTGTGTGTGTGAGTGATTTAATCAAAGTTGTATTTGTACATTTATGGGCATATTTACCAGGATGGTGCAGACCAAGGTCCTACCACAGTGCAAGTCACTGCTGACGGTAAAGATGATGCCATTCCATCTCTGTGAAATCAAGGTCTTCCTCCAGGATCAGCTTGTCTTTCACTGGACTGATTGTTAGCCTGATGTAGTACTGCATTTGTATGGCTGAGTACTCAAAAGGCTTGATTTATAATTCTGCTAAATGTGTATAAAAAATCCTGCTAAATGTGGATAGAGAAAAACTGAAACTACTGTTGTCCTTAAAACATAAAGCCAAAACTGTAAACTACAAAAGTAGTGTAAGAAAAGTAATTGCAGAAATGTTGAAATGCTGTTTTGTGGAGAAGATGTTAACTTCTTATAGTCCTGATTGTGGCACTTACACACATCGATGCAGTGTCATTTTGGATTTTACAGTTTGCTAAATAAAAAAGATACACTTTAGACCATATTGTCTAGATGTTTTCTTACATAACCATGGATTTTGGATTAGCAGTGAGAAGGTAGAGACATCATGGGAGTTTGTATTAACAATAGAGAGATGTGTTCATGATACCCAACATTTTAATGTTTGATATGTTTATTTTTATTGAGTGCAAGGTGTGTGCAAAGTGGAAGACATCTGAGTTTTGCACCGACTCCTCCTCACAGGGAGGAACTGGTGAAATTGGAGAATCAATGTTTACTGTATGACTGGTTCCCACAAGAGTTTCATGTTTCAGTATATTTTTGTGCAATACACTGAAAAACACATTTATAAGTTGTTTATTATGCACAGTCGACAACATGTGAAGAATGTGAAGACTTTCTCACAAAGTGTTCATAAGTAAAATCATTTTCAGGACATCAGTCGGAGATTTTGGAGATACAGTGTTGATACAAAAAGACTAAAATCTGTTAGGAAAGGAGGAGTGCAGGGCTCTGAGAGAGACAATGGGTTAAAAACAGACGAATACACCAACAACATAAATATATCAGTGAATACCCCAGCAAGAATAAAAATAAGAAAACTTTTCATTATATTACAAGACATTTCCCAGTCAGACACATGAACTCTGTCATATTATGTTAAACAAAAGCTTCAGTGAAAATTACAACTTTTCCACCCTCCCTGCAGTCACATTAGTGAAGGTGGAAAACAGCTAGATTTTGCATAAACCCTAAATTTAAACCTTGCTTAATATGAATTTCCCTCAAAAGTGGAATTTTGTGTTTTCTCAAGTGATCCTCCAACAAACAACAATATTAAACATACTCACCAAATATTATGAGACAAAATCTCGACTTTGCAAAAAAAAATGTGACATTATGTTTTATTTTTACCCATCTTGATCTGACTGCAGGTCCACAAAGTGATATTCATATTACAATGGAGAAAAATCTTACACAAGAAAAATTATATTATTGTTAATTAGTAGTAATGACAGCCAGACAGAGAAGATTTGTTTTGGAAAATGCCTCCACTGTATATTTAATATTATTATAATGTACACAAAACATTTTATGTTCCTTTTACCTTTTCATTGCTAAATATGTCTGTTTCTCTCTGTAACAGTGAACTGGTGCTGAAGTCATTAGTGGTCTGAGGGCTCCTCCTCTGGTGGCTTCATGAACAGTCAGTGTGCTGTGATCATACTGTCAGTGTCTCTGCCTCAGTGAGACTCACAGGATCCAGCAGCAGCAGCAGAGCTACAGAGAACATGGTTGGTATTGAAGGTGATCTGATGGGAGCTTCTCTTCTTCTGCTGCAACTGACAGCATGATATCAAGTCTTTATAGCAGACTGTGAGGAAGTTTACTTTGTGTAGAGAAGGACACTGACAGGCTATTAGGGAAAGATGAACTGTTTGTCATAATTAGTCAATGCTTGGAATTGTGCTGAATATTTACATAAAAAAACAACTAACAAACAAATAAGTAAATATTTACTAAGAGAAGTGTCTTTAACTAAAGACTCATGCCACTCACACCAAGTGTTTCACTGAGCTGCACGGGAGCTTATTCCTGTGTATGGTCATCAAACTGCTCAACTCATCCCCCTTTGTCACAGTATGGACAACTGTGGACTGTGAGGCTGCTGAGGTCCTTCTGGTTTTGCTGATTGGACTTTGTTATTACATTTTCCGTAACTTCTGATACAGTGCAATACATACTGGTAACATGCTGAGGGTTTGTCATGCTGTGGTGGTTTTGGGGGGGAGCCAACAGGGTGCCAGTGCCTCTGTAACACAGACCTTGGACCCCCTATGGCCCCCCCTCTGAACGAAAAGTCTACAATAATCATAGTAATATATCTTCCTTGCGATGATATGGCACTGATGCGAAAGGCAGAACAAAACCCTGTCAACACACCCATGTGGGATGATGACCACACTGATGTGGTCTTTTGGCTTGCCACTTTCTGCTTCTCATGGATTCGCCTGACGAGTTGTTGGACAGGGTTTTGAGGCCGACAGACAAGTTTTTTCAGTTTACCTAAAAATGTCTCAAAGGGAAAAGCTGAAACACTATCCAACGGGCCGAATTTCCATGCATCTTCAAGGAATGTATGTTATAGCTGACAAATTCAGTGCCATAAATTGCAGCAAAATCTGTTACAAAGAGTTTCAAAATCTCCTCAGCATAGTCACAATTGTCAGAAGAACATAAGGCAGGACTCAGAAGAATTCTCATAGATACCGATAAAAGTAAAAAGTTTCTGTACATTATACTGGGTATATTATTGAGGAGAACAACAGGACCAGTGTAAAGTAAAAATTGCCGCAGCTCTGTAGCTTTCCATGTGCTGAATTCGAACAAGGATCGTGGTTTCCTTGTAAAATTGCTAGGTAAATATTGCCTGATAGAAACCATATATGCGGACATTACAACAAAAAACTTCATAGATTGCCTGCATTTTAGCGGCCCCTTTAGCCAAAGAAATATTAACTTGCGCATTGCCCCCAAACACACAAGGTGCATATAATCTAACACAAAACTGGTAACTAGACCTATACCCAGATCATTTAGGGGGGAGGTTGACAGTTGGTGGTGTTGATAGCCTTGCCTCCCAAATTGCTCATCTGTCCTAAGCTCTGCTGATATTACAGGATAGGCCACCTTCCCATTAATGTACTGGCCTTTTTGAGTGCACCTCTCACACCCATAATAGCCTGTATGGCCTTTGGAACATTTAAGAAAAGCACGAGCAGGTGCATCACAAATAAAAGCATCGGGTAATGGTACCCTGAAATGTACACCATTGTACACAATTCCACTCTGAGAAACGGTTTTAGTCTCGGCATTTGTCCTCCGACTGCAACTGCTAGCGCTTTCACCGGAAAAGAGTTTACCCTACTTCCAGTCTCGACGGCCACTTTTGTGAAATAGGCCTATTGATTTCTTTTAATATGCGCGAGGGAAAGACTGCAAGACAGCGCTCTTTGAAGACGACGAGAGCGTGCGCGCACGGCCGGACGAGGCTCTCTCTCTCTGATCGCCTCGGTAGTGTTGTTTGAATACGGTGTGGTTGCGCGCGCGCTCGAGGCCGGCCGGCTCTATTTCTCTCTGCTCGTTCTTAACTTATATGCGCCCAGGAGTCATTAACCGATCAAATGAGGCTTTATAATAGGTACATGAAAATATGGAACTTTGGAAAACACCGACGATTAATCCAAAATAAACAATTCACACGTTGCCTTGATGTAATAGACAAATAAATTTATGTATATAAATGAGTCCCTTATTATTACTATGGAAACCCCTTCCAAGTCGCAATTTGTTCCGTAGTGCAGCAGTTAAAAACTCTACTTCTCTGACTGCTCGCACGCTGCAGCGGCCATGGGATTCAAATCCTGGCGGGAATAACCCCCACCGATAAAACATTGCTGACATGGACTTCCATCAGTGTTTTTAACTGTAAATTCAATAAGTGCAAACATTAAAATGCAACCAGCTGGTAAAAGTGAAGAAATTGTTTAACAGCTTGCTATGCCTTGCTAACAGCTCCACAACCAATCCTTCTTAACAATATATTAAAGCCAGCCACTCAAAATAAGCTCAACATATGCATAATATTGGCTTAACTTAATAAATTAAACTCGCATGTTCAACGCCACGCTTTAACCAGGTTTAATTACCAAAGCTACATGGCTCACGTAAGTTAAGTTAACTGGTTTACCTTTGCTAAAAGCTAAGTTATGGCCTCTTAGTCTTAACTGTAACGTTACTTTCCAAAAAAGCTTGGTTAACATGTCATACAGTAAATTCATCCCGTTTATTATACACTAAAGCAGATTCTTACCTGTCTTTGTCCACACACAACACCGTTATGGGTCCTTCCTCAACGGACAGCAGACTCGAAGGCGCCAAATTGTTGCTGGGCAAAATTTTGCTCGGTGATGGGGGTGGAGCTTTCCGGATGTGCGCTGCACTGCTAACGGTTTTAAAACATTTTGTGGGGAACTGTGGCAAACTTGTCTGTTCAAATTCATATAGTGCTTAAAAAACCATTATTAAATTGACATTGCTTCAAAAATCTAAATAGCTTAATAGTCGTATGCAATTTGTATACAATTTGGACCTAGTGGCTGTTTAAATAAAATAGCATCCATGTCTGACATAATCAATTTTGAATTTGGTGTGGAGCCCAGCCCACTTAGTTTAGCCCATTTACTGCCCATGTGGGGCCCAACAACAAAGCCCACTCTGAGCCCATGCCCAGCAGAAGCCCAACCAGCCTAAGTGAGGCCCATGTGGGCCCCAATTAGACGTGTTTGCAGGGAAGTGTCTCAACTAGTGGGATCCTTAGGACGTTACACCGCCACTGTCCAGCATCGTGTCAAGGTAGTTATCCCTGATAGAAAGTGTTCTCCCTGCCGCTGGAGCGCACGTGCATTCAAAGTTGAAGGCAGACTTTCGACTTCACGAAAGTAAATGAAAAATATAACGTCAAGTGTTTCATCCATCATTTTAGTATTGTTTTATCAACGAGGTTTTTGCAGAGCAAGCTAGCACACGGATTATACACGCTTTTATAGGCTAACGTTAACATTACATGTTATTGAACTTCATATTATTCATTGCACTGAATTGAGAATGTCTAAACAAGCATATAGTTTCCCTGTAAAGCAAACATTTACTTTGCGATAGTCTTATGATGTTATAACTGACCACGTAGTCATCCATGTTACTGTTTGGAAGCTAGATCTAGAGAGTCTGTCCCATTTTTCAAGTAAACTGCTCATACAAAAATCTACGCCATCGATACTGTAAAATCAACATCATTGTAATCAGTTTAACACATTGCTCTCCTCAACGTTACATCTACTTGACTCAAAATGCACATTAAACTGAATGCAGCGCCCCTGAGAGTCCCCCTCCCTAAAGGGTAAATTCATAGGTGTCATTTACACTCGGGACACTGGGGACATGTCCCCACCACTTTTTTAAAGGATAATTTGTTAAAAAAACGTATGAAATATAGCTTACAGTAAATAACAAATAAGAATGCCTTTAGAAAATAACTTGCACATTAAGAAAAAGTAGCAGATCTGAAAGCAACACAGAACACCTGAAAGCTGCACTGACTTAGATTCTGTTATGATTTAATATTTAGAAACGTGCCACCTGAATTTTGTGTTTCCTTTTACATAAATAAAAACATTTTCATCATAATGCAGGAATTAAAGTGTTTAAAGATCAAAATCCCCGTCCATATTGCACAGATGATGGCCTACCATCATGTATTTAATTTTGTGTATACTTCACATCATGACTAATAACAGGGGTGAATATGAACAAGTTTCTATTTCCCTAGCAAAAGTTACAGTGGGATACAAAATACAAACTGGGATCCAGAGAAAGTCCAGTACACTAGAGCTTATCCTGTTCATTAAGCCTTACAAAGAAGAGTTGCATCAAAGAATGTACTGTAACTCCAGCTAAAGTTAACAGGAATGTTGTTGTTTTTTTTTTGAATAATGTAATTTAATAAAACTATAACTAAGTACTGAAAATATCCTGTTACTGAAACAAATAACTGTAAGTTACTGAAATATACTAAAACATTACATTACTAAACAAGACATTTTGAAAGCTTGAACATTTCCTTGTCTCTTTTGTCCCTTATTGAATGTGCCCCTCTGACAAAACATCTGGCCCCAGCCTGGCCCCATCAATACTATTGGTGTAGAACCGCCACTGTCGTCATGTATATAAGGGACCGGACAAAGAACAATTAATTGTGGACTGGGTTTTGTGTAGGAAAATTATTCTCATAAATATTTTGGTGTTCAATCTGCAATCATCTGGAAGACTTTATTTTATTTTTACTGAAATGTACATTTTTTATCACATGCATGATATTAATCAATATCATTACAAAGATACCGTTTAACTACACTAATACAGCATTGCATGAAACATTGCTTTAAACGACAAACAACAAAATTGTATTTTTTTCCTTAAAAATAAAGAATAATATTTTATTTGTTTGTGTAGATTGGAACTTCAATATTCAATAAGTCACTACTCAGACTTTCCATCACTGAGAGTAACAATCAGTATTGTGGAAAAAAAAACAAATAATACTGAATATTGCCAGTGATGGTGGTAAATGGAAGAAGTTGTTTTTGTATGACTCTCCTGTTATTGTCTCTCACTGTGTCTCTTCTGGCACAGTAATACACTGCTGTGTCCTCGGTCTTCAGATTGTTCATCTGTAGATAGACTTTACTGCTGGAGATGGTGAATCTACCCTGGACTGACTGGGAGTAAGAGATAGGAGAACTAATGTGTGTACAAGAGCAATCCACTCCAGTCCTTTTCCAGGAACCTGTCTGATCCAGTTCCAAACTGAGCTACTAAAGCTAAACCCAGATGTTGTGCAGGTGAGTCTGTGCTTCTGTTTTCAAATCTATGAACCTCCTTTAAATATGATGTAAACTGGATCCCTGTGAGAATTTGTTTACAGTAAGCTCCTCCTACATCACATTCTGCTTTTACAGTCAAATTCAACAGTATGAACACAGCATGACACAAAATAAATCAGCATTTAAACAATCTGACAACTAGCAAATAGTGATTTGAGACATCTGAACCTCCCTGACTGCGATAACCTGCTGAGTCAATTTAGAAAATTTGATTATTCACATGATTCTGATTTGAAAAGATTTGTTCTCCTAAAATTTGACAAACTCATGACTTACTTAATGGCTTCATTTCTGATGAAGTTTAATTCAGAAATCCTAGGATTATGAACTAATACATCTGATCGTAAAATTAATTGATTCATACTTTTGGTTTTATTTTCATTCTGTTGCTGCAAACACAAGTGAAGTGAAAGCAAGATAATCTGTGAATATTTGAGTTTGTTGCAGCTGGTTGAGGGCCTGGATTGTTATTTCTTTTTTTTTTACTTTAAAGATTTCAGAATATAAATTGTGGCAGTTTGAAGCCACAGACATACAGAGAAACCTGGAGCCTCAAAAGGAAATGAATTATTTAGGAAGTGAAACCTGTGGGACGATATGCAAAGAACTTACAACTGCAGTGCACAGGAAAAAGGCTGCTGGTTTATCTGTCAGATTAATGTATAAAGTGCAAATTCAAAATCACAATTAAGAAGAGTAAACAAAACACTAGACAATTTGAGTAGTTAAGTAGTGTAGAGCTGAAAACAGTTTGATTCTCCATTTATTCTCTCAATCCACAGTCTCTGCTGGACTCTGTGCATACTGTAATTTTAACTCCACTCCAAACTCCTGCAAACTTAGAGTAAAAACACTTGTAGATCACAAGTTAGACAGTTAGCAAAAACAATTTATTGTTCAGCCACTGTCTTCTGAGGAGTCATTTTGATGAAGTGTATTGTATCTTTTAACATTAATGACATTAGTCATGTGAGTTGATTGTGGTAAAGATGAGTCCTGTAGGTTTTTGTACAGCTGCTCAACCAACTCCAGTCACTGTGGCTCTCGAGCACAATAATAAACAGAAGAATCTTCAGTCTTCAGACTGTTCATCTGCAGATACACCTGCTGTCTGTTGTTGTCTCTGGAGATGGTAAACCGGCCTTGAACTGACTGAGAGTAGTAGATGCTGCTACCATCACGATATATCCAGGCAACCCACTCCAGTCCTTTTCCAGGAGCCTGTCTGACCCAAATGCATATCATAGCTGCTGAATGTGAATCCAGAGGCTGTACAGGTCAATCTGTGGGATTCTCCAGGCCTTTTAATCACTGGTTCAGATTCTGTCAGAGTCTGACCATCAACACCTGTTAGGACAAGAAAATAATAATTTTCATTGAGTTGGTAATGTTTTAAAGATAACTCAACTCATGATCAATGAAAATCTTCACCTGCCCAGCAGACAGTTAAAAGCAGCAGTCCTGTCCTATAGTCCATCATGTTAAACTGTGTGTCCACTGTTCTCTGTCATCCTCTCTGCAGTCAGATAAGTAGAGGTGGAAGACATCTGAGTTTTGCATTGACTCCTCCTCACAGGGAGGAACTGGATTTGACTTGGATCTCAGTTACAGTTTGGTGAAACTGGAAAATAAATGTTTACTGTTAATGAGTCGCTGACAAACACATTATTAAAGTTAGTTGCTTCTAATTAAGCACAGTCTGTTTCATGTGAAGATTGTGACAACAGTTTATCAAATTTACAATACCCCCAAATAAGTATTTTTAAGTGGGGCTACCAGCAGAGTTTCAGGAGCAGGACCACACATCAATGACGTCACTCCTGGCTTTCCATAAATCAGCCCAGGCGCTACTACGGATTTCCCTATTGTAGCTTCCCCACAACGCTTTCGAATGTCTATTCAGCTACTGCAAGCATCATACATCTTCTGTCAATAAATCACTTAATCGTATCTGTTGATTGTGGTCCTTGATAGTGAATTACATTTTAATAGAAAAACACAAACAAATAAAACCTTAACAAATATTTCTACTCTAGCATGACTATGTAATCTAATACATTTATGAGAATTAATACCCAATTATAAATTTTAATATTCAGAAAATATTAATCCATAAATCTCTTGTTTCAGGGCACCACCGGAGTTGTAATTAACCCAGAGACTCCGGACCTCTGGGTAGCATTTTAATAATTATACAATTATTCACTAGTGATCAGTTAGCTAATTATCGCTCAATTATCTTAAATCAATCAGTCAGTCTCATATCGAAGGGGTAAATTCTCTTGGCAGGGACTTTGAGACAGGCAATACACACACAATTCCTCGATTACAGTGAATTTATTAACTAACTAAGGTGATATAAAAATGCGGTTACATACATCAAAGAAATAAACAATGGCTAAACAATGAGAAGGGGTTCTATTGTGGGGAGCATTTGACTCATACGGCGGAAGAGAACTAATGAAAGTAAGCTATGAGGTTTAAGAGTAAAAAAGATAATCTATTAACACTATGGGACATCACTGATCACAGAATGCCTTCTTTTGCCTTACGGTGGGTCGGCGGCCTGCCTTGGCCTGTTGCACGGGTCCCACGCTAGCTGCCCGATTCCTGGCTTTTTGCTAGGGAATTCTCCGGGGTTCCCCGTGTTTGGAATGAAGAAAAACCCTCAAGGGTTGGCTGTCCTCGGTCTGGCAATTAGGCTGTCCTTTCAGGTGTCCTTTGTTACTGCTGGTGGGACAGGTGGCTGCGTCCGACCTCCGTGAGCTTAGCTCGACGCATAAAGCTTAAAAAAGAACTTGGTCGTTCTTGAATTAACTAGTGTAACTTAACGGACTGATAACTTTTAACAAAACAAAAAGAAAGAAAATAAAAACAAGAAGTAAGTTGGTTTTGTGGAGAGGTCAGAGGACAGCGTTTGGCCTTTTGTTTGTTTGAAATGAAAAAGAATAATATAGAAATTGCAACACCTAAATGTGATTCAGGCAATCTAAATTTGAAAATGACTTAATTTGAATGATCTTCAACAGTTGATTTGACAGGCTTTGTTTCCGGCTGAGAAGACTGTCTTCTTAACTTTTAATATGTCTATAAAAAGAAAAGAAAGATTGTTATCAAATATCTTCCGACAATCAAATCTTAATTGTCACACGGCTGTACCGTTCTTAGAGAATCTAAGGAAGACACATGAATGGCATCAGATTATTAGACATGATAAATACCAAGAGACATTTATACATTAAGGGCATTTCAGACGATGGCATGTAATACTTATTTTGTCCACTAGGGGAAGCTCGGGTTACATGAGGATAGCTCTGATCAATCCTAACACAATCTTCTCAGGAGCTGGGGAATTTAGTCATTTTTAACCTTAAATTTGAGCTGGAAATTAATTGAGTATAGGGGGACATTTCTTTATCATCATTTCTAAAGGAAGTATCAGAAAGTATTGTGAACAAAGCATTAATTACACATAAAATGAAGGAATGTCATTAACCTTGCTGAAAATTAAAACACTGCAAAAATTAACTTGTTTAGATTCTTTTCATCAACAATTAACAACAACATGGTAACATAAACACTCAAATGTAGTGGAGAGACCCAGTCAACTAAATTTAAAGATTTAATTAAACAAGGTAATGCTGAGTTTTGAGGAGACAGCAGTCTTTGTTTACACAAGAAGTTCAGGGCTGTCACTGGTGTCCTGGAGTTACTCACACCTGGGCGTGAAAGGAGAATATCCTGTGATGTGAGGTAATTAAACAAAGAGCAAGGTTAGTTGCCATGGTTACGTGTGTGGAGAGCAGTTTAGGGTTTCCTGCCCTCTCTTAAGAAGAGTTTTGATAGGCTGTTCATGAGAACGCTAATCTCTGTTCATTGTTCCTTTTGTCAGTTTAACAGTGAAGCACCGCGTTATCTGGCTGCGGCATCAAAAGGTGGCCAGTTTTACGATCAGGCTGTTCAGGGACAGCACTTAGGGACAGCGACCCTTTCACCTTTTCCTTTGGGTCTCTTCAGCCGTCTGATTGAGTCTCTGCAGACCCTTACCAAACCCCAGGAGATGTCTCTAGTTTTTGCATGTCAAAAGGCCAATCTCCAAGAGAGGAAAACTTTCCTATCCCCTCCCTTTTCCTCAGAGAGAGAGAGGGAAGGGATTTTTGAGTCTCCAAATTACTTGATATAAAATGCACAAATCCACACTGTTGGTACACTACACTACTGTTGATTTTTTCACAAAGTGTTCATAAGTCAAGGACATCATGTGAAAGAAAACCTTTGGTATTTTTTTTTTATTATATAAGATTTTCAGGAAAAACATGAAACCCCTCAGCATATGCGTTCCATGAACAGCAGTGGTTTTCAGTCAATACAAAAAAATCCACTATGTTTAATTTCTTGTTAGATAAAGTCTTTTTAAATTTTGACAAACAACCTTTCAGAAAAAGGCTCCACAAAGTATTTAATATTATTATTATTGTAAATTATAATAAACCATGTTATATTAATTTAACCTTTTCACTGCTAAAAAAAATGTATAATAGTATAATTTACATACAACATACAATGATTGTAATGTCAGAGTATTTAAAGTGATGAAACAGTTGCTGTTAAATTACATGAAGAACATTTAATGAAATCTGTAGACTATTTCTCACTATAACAGTGAACTTGTGTTGAAGTCATTAGTGGTCTGAGGGCTCCTCCTCTGGTGGCTTCATGTTACAAGTGTTCAGGCACTGAGGGGTTTTTGTTCAGGTCTACTGATGGTTTGGGTTATTGTGGATCTCTGGCACAGTAATAGACAGCAGTGTCTTCAGGCTGCACATTCTGTCCGTTTAGCGTCACTGTGTTGCTGGAAGAGTCTAAGTCGATACTGAACTTGTTCTTTAGTGAATCTTTGTAATATGTTGTCCATCCAAACGTGCCCTTCCAATCCACTCCAGTCCTTTCCCTGCAGGCTGTCTGATCCAACCTGTGTGATGGTTGCTAACATCATGGAGACCACTTTTTGAAGGTCGCTATCTCGTCTCAGAATCAAACGGCATTTCTGCTCGGTCTTGTCACAGTCTCAAACATATTGGATATTTTTTATTTCAAATACCATTCAATACCACAACTTTTTCAATGTATTTTCTGCAGCCGCATCTTTTAATAGACAAGCTGCTTTGTGATTTTAACTTGCCTCACCAACTTGTTTGATGGATTTTAGATGTTTTACTGTAAATGTTCGAGAGCAGAGGGTCTTTGTAAATGGTTGTTCTTCACTTTCCATAGTCATCTCCACAGGTGCATCCTTTCACCCCTTCTCTTTATTAGGAAGCCCCCACGAGAGCAGCTATTTGGTTAGGGTTTCTGATCACACTGCATTGTTCTCACTTCTCCAAAGTCCAGTATCTGAACACGGGAAGGCCCTGACTGATTTTATTGCCTTGTTTGAATACAGTTTGCTTAACCTAAATGTTTTTTAAACAAAATTATTGATTTTTGAGGCAGTGCCGTGGTGCAGTGCACCGTCGCCTCACAGCAAGAAGGTTGTGGGTTCAAACCCCGGTTGTCCTGGCCTTTCTGTGTGGAGTTTGCATGTTCTCCCCGTGTCTGTGTGGCCCTTAGGTGTAAGTGTGACTGCTTGTTTGTCTATGTGTGGCCCTGCGATGGATTAGCAACCTGTCCAGGGTGTACTCTGCCTTCTGCCCAATGTCAGCTGGGATAGGCTCCAGCCCCCCCGTGACCCTGTACGCAGGATAAGTGGTGATGGATAATTTATTATTGACTTTAGGCAAAACAGAGATGCTTCTTCAGAGAGCATCATACATAATGACAAGCAGGTAATAGAAATACTTAGGCACTCCCTTTGATGACCATCTTAAATTTGATATAATCGCAGCGGCTATTGTGAAGCATCAGTAACAGAGAATTGTCAGTTGCACATGTTGATCGAAACCATAGAAAAAAAGGAAGCCAAAACCACAGCGTCAGCTGTTGCTTTCACATGTGTGTCTTTTTAGAGTCACTGTCATTCTCTCCTTAGTTAGTGTCATCTGACTTCATATCTTCTACTCCCACCTGTAGGTCTTTGTAAACAAATGTTCTGAGGAGTTTTTGTAAAGCCTCTCTGCTTCCTTTAACCAGTGTGTGTCTTTGGCACAGTAATACACAGCAGAGTCTTCTGGCTTTAAGTTGGACAGTCTCAGATAAGCTATGCTGTTGCTGTTATCTCTGGTGACTTCTATTCGTCCTTGCACACTGCTGGCATAATCTGTTCCACTCGCATCGCTGTAAACACGTCCAATCCATTCCAGTGCTTTTCCTGCAGGTTGTCTTATCCAGCTCATAACACAGCAACTAAATGTGAAACCAGAGTCTCCCCAGGCTTTTTCACTACTGAACTGGAAAGAATGGACTCCATACTCTGACCTGTACACCCTGATGAGATGAAAGGAGAGAGGAACCACAGAAGAAAGTGTGACAGTCACCTGGGAAGTTTTCTGGGATCACTGACTGACCATCAGTCGATGTTGTCTGATAAAAGATAAAACAGCAGGAAGCAGGAGAACTCACAGGGCAGAGAGAGAGCAACCAGCAGAAGAGTGAGTGTGTTGATCATCCTGAGGCTGGAGATGTGACCTCTGATGCTCCACACAAAGTACAAGAGCAGTCAGCAGGACAGAAGTACACTGCACAGACTGAAGATTTGCATCAGGATATCACGGGGAGGGAGGGGCTCATGCACAGGCTCTCTTTTAGAGTTTAATTTTACTGAATCATTTATTTATTTTCATTTATTCATGGCTTTAATGTAGCTGTAACTGATCAATGTTGGACACAATATCACATCAGAAAACAGACATTTTAATAAATTGATTTACTGATTTGTATATGTTTTGTTACTGCAAACACAAGTGAGGCTTTTAAATGTTTCAGTATTAAAATTGTGGCTGTCTAAAGCCACAGACACTTGGAGCCTCAAGAGGAAATGAACTACTTAAGAACTGAAACCTGTGTGACAATATGCAAAACAACTAATTACTGTAGTTCACAGGAAAATATCTGCTGGTTGACCTGTCAAATAACATATATGAAAGTGCTCTTTTATCCATCCATCCATTGTCAACCACTTATCCTGCATACAGGGTCACGGGGGAGCTGGAGCCAATCCCAGCTGACATCGGGCGAAAGGCAGGGTACACCTCGGTCAGGTCGCCGGTCCATCGCAGGGCCACAAACAACCACTCACACTCACATTCACACCTAAGGACAATTTTAGAGACACCGTTTAACCTTTGGACGGTGGGAGGAGTGCTCTTTTATATCACACTTAAATCTTAGATTAGACATTTGAAACCATTGGATAACACAAATGCAGTTTATTATTCAGCTAATTTTTCTACATTCACATCTCTGTTTAGAAATATTTTCCAAATCAAAGAGTAATGGTTCTCGCAAAGTGTTTGTTGTTACTCTACTGTATCATTTTCTTCAACTACTACTTAAAGTAATGACATTTATCAACTGAAACACTTGTTTTAACACAAGTGTTTGAGTACTGTAGGATTTTGTACAGCTGCTCAACCGAGCACAATAAATAACAGTCTTCCGACTGTTCATCTGAAGAAACACCTGCTCTCTGCTGTTGTCTCTGGAGACGGTAAACCAGCCTTGAACTGACTGAGAGTAGTATTTGCTGCTACTGCCACTATCGATCAAACCAACCCACTCCAGTCCTTTTCCAGGAGCCTGTCTGACCCAGCCCATGCTGTAGCTGCTGAATGTGAATCCAGAGGCTGTACAGGTCAAGATTCTGTCAGAGTCTGACCATCAAAACCTGTCAACAACTTGGATCTCTAGTATTTGGTGTACAGCATGGTAATTTTCATAACATATCAACATAAACTTCAAACCAATAATGTCAACACAAATATTTCTTTAAACTCGACATATTGTTCCTGTGCCATATAGTGTTTTTGTCATTATTTTTCACTCCCAAATTGTGACCGACTTTAGAAGTCAATAAATATTTACATGAATGTGGCTGAAATGTGTACATGTAGTATTTATTTTATTCATACCTGGACAAAAAAATTCAGCAGTGTTTGCTGTCATTGGTTGTTTTGTAAAGTAACATTTTTAGACATGTGTTTATCGTTTATGCTTAATGATGATCTTTCTCAGGGCCAATTTTCATTACCACAACAACAAAAGCTGATGACAGAATTAAATTATAATAAAAGTCTTTCTCATGATCGATAAGCACAGTGAGGATGAGTACTGTAGGATTTTGTACAGCTGCTCAACCAACTCCAGTCACTGTGAGTCTCGAGCACAATAATAAACAGCAGAATCTTCAGTCTTCAGACTGTTCATCTGCAGATACAGCTGCTGTCTGCTGTTGTCTCTGGAGATGGTAAACCGGCCTTGGACTGACTGAGAGTAGGATTTGGTGCTACCACCATTATCATTCCAGGCTATCCACTCCAGTCCTTTTCCAGGAGCCTGTCTGACCCAGGCCATATGGTAGCTGCTTAATGAGAATCCAGAGGCTGTACAGGTCAATCTGTGGGATTCTCCAGGCCTTTTAACCACTGGTTCAGATTCTGTCAGAGTCTGACCATCAACACCTGTTAATACAGCAAAGAAAACCATCACATGCAACAAACTGACACATTACAAGAAAACATTAAATAAAGATCAGTGAAGACCTTCACCTGCCCAGCAGACAGTTAAAACCAGCAGTCCTGTCCTATAGTCCATCATGTTAAACTGTGTGTCCACTGTTCTCTGTCATCCTCTCTGCAGTAAGATAAGTAGAGGTGGAAGACATCTGAGTTTTGCATTGACTCCTCCTCACAGGGAGGAGAGAGCTGATAGTGTTTGGTGAGTATATTAATGCTTGTAAAATATCAACATAAATGTCAAATCAACATCAATAAGCATATTACTGTTCCACAGGGCCGTACTGGGATAATAATTCAGCCTGGGAATCTAATGTTAGCCCAGGCCGATATCTTCACATTCACAACAGACCACACATATTGTAACTGTTTTAAAGAAATATTTGTGTCTTTTCACTGAATATTCCAGTACCACGTTTTAGTTTTATTACACACAGCTAACTGTCTTCAGTTTCAAAAGTTAGTCACAGTCACTATTTCCATGCATATGCATTTCCTGCTTTCCTATAGAGCATTATTAGGTGTTGCTACTTGTTTGTTTTTTTAAAAAAACAAAACGTCTCGGGTTACGTATGTAACCCTGGTTCTCCGAGAAGGGGAACGAGAGACTGCGTCGGTTACGACACTATGGGAACGCCTCTAGGCGAAGCAGGTCTGAACGTGAATGAAATCACTCCAATCCTATTGGCTTGTTGCTAGAACGGTACGGTGTGACGGAATAACCGGAGGAGTATAAAGCACACCTGTACACACTCATCATTAGCTTTTTTTTATTCAGCATGCGCTCTGTATGTTGTTTGAAGAAAGCTCCAGTCCTACAAGCAGTGTGTCTTACCTGAAGAAGAAGTCTACCAGCATGTCCGGCAACCAGATGTACAGAAGGTGTGTTTTTTCTTGCCCTCGGTACATCACGGATGGAGATTCTCATGAGATGTGTGTCTCATGTTTGGGGATGGAGCACGCCCGGGCAGCTCTCGAGGGGGCTGCCTGCGCCCGTTGCGAAGCCCTTTCCGTGTTGGTACTGAGGTACAGCATGGCTCTCTTTCCGAGGATGGCCGGATGTGCTTTCCCCGAGGCGCGGGCCCTGCGGCCGCTGAGGCGGCCCGGCGGCTTCACTCATGGGTTCACAGCGTGATCTGTCGGAGGATTTCGGGACGGCTGAGGCTTTTTCCCGACCTTCATCCGCTGGCTCCGACGCTTCCTTTCCTCGTTCGGGAGCCCGTTCTCGGCTTCTCCCGCTTGCGGTTTGGATCCGGAGATGCTGCAGCAATCCGACTCCGAGGAGGCGGACGTGCTCAGCGCAGTGGACGATGACTTCCGGGTGTTGGGGCGGCGTCATCTGGCCGCGCCCGACTATGACGTGCTGCTGGAGGTGGTGACTAGAGCTGTGGCTAAGCTCAACATCAACTGGCCACAGGAGGAGCAGACACCACAGGCTAGTGGTAGCTTGATGAAAGGTTTCTTAAGCACCACACGCCACCTCCACGCCGGTCTCTGCCATTCTTTCCTGATTTACATGATGAACTGAGTAAATCATGGGGCAGACCCTTCTCTACATGGCTTTCCACACCCCAATCACTGAACTACAGTAATGTGATGGGGGTTAGGGACCGTGGTTATGGGAGGATGCCTCGGGTGGAGGATGAGCTTGCGAGCTATCTCTCCCCTCGACTTGCGTCCTCCCTGGAGAAGCCGGCGTTACCATCCAAACCATGTCGCACCACATCCACGCTTGTGGGGAAGGCGTACATGGCAGCGGGCCAGGCAGGTGCGAGCTTGCACACCACGGTGCTTCAAGCCTACCAAGCCAACCTGCTACAGGAGATGGTTCAGAGGGGGGGTCCCTCCGAGGAAGATCTGGCAGGAGCTTCGCAGAACCACGAAGCGTTAGACGCAGTGCGAAGCGTTCCGCCAGTACCTCCCTCGCCGGTCTGGACCCAAGGCAGCTGAGGCTGCCAGGCGTAGGTCCCTTCCCTCTACGAGCTCCTACGGAGAGGAGGGAAGCAGAGTGTCGCTTCTCGGGGGCCCCCCGAGGAGCTGGGGCAGGGGAGGGGAGTCTTTCTCCCCTCCCGCACCCCCCCCCACCCCCCCCGGAGGCCGACCGAGGTCCCCTCCGCCGTGGCAACAGGTGATGTTATCCCGCCGTTTACACGTTCAGGACGCACCTGCCACCATCGAGTCCGCGCCGTACTGCCTGCCCCGAGGGTCTGCAGGCGGACGGCATCTCGACTCACTCACCGTGGATCTTCGGCGGCTCCCCCCTGCCGTTCTGGGGCTTCAGGGGTCCACCAGAAGATCACACGAGACACCGACCACCAGCCCCGAGGGGCTGGTTCCGTTGGCAGACTTTGCAGACGCTTGGCGGAGCCTGACGAACATTTCTCCGCGGGTCCTGCGCACTGCCATAGATGGGTATCGACTACAGTTCAAAACCCGCCCTCCAAATTCAACAGAAGAGAGGGGGTGGTTTGGACTGTGGTCCGCCCGGAGCAAGGTCCGGTGTTGGGATAGGAAGTTTGTACTCTGCTGAGGAAAGGGGCCGTGGAACATGTCTCCCCCCCAGACAGAGACGCCGGTTTTACAGCCGGTACTTCATAGTCCCCAAGAAGGACGGAGGGCTGCGTGCCCTATTTTGGATCTGCGGGTTCTAACCGGTCTCTGAGGAGATTCAGGTTAAAGATGCCCATCATCCCCGCCACCGTGACGCACATCCAATCTGAGGATTGGTTCGTCACGATAGATCTAAAGGACGCCTATTTCCAGGTCTCCATCCGTCCTTCTCACAGGAAGTTCCTGAGGTTTGCCTTCGGGGTTGTGGCTTACCGGTATCGGGTTCTTCCATTCGGCCTGGCACTTCCCCTAGCACATTCACCAAGTGTATGGATGCAGCACTGGCCCCGCTGAGGCTCCGGGGCATCCGGATTTCAACTTCATCGACGACTGGCTCATCCTAGCCCAGTCTCGAGAGTTGGCGGTTCGGCATCGAGATGTCATTCTGGCTCATCTGCGGCGTTTAGGGCTGAGGCTCAACGCAAAGAAGAGCGTGCTGGCGCCCACCCAACGGACTACGTTCCTAGGGGTTGTATGGGATTCGGCAACGATGCGGGCACAATTGTCTCCGGCACGTGTCGACACCATATTGGCTGCCGTGAAAGGGGTGAAGTTAGGCCACGCCATCACTATGAAACACTTTCAACGAGTGTTGGGTCTCCTGGCGGCTGCGTCCAGCGTAATACCATCTGGACTGCTGCACATGAGACCCCTGCAGTGGTGGCTAAGGAACAAGGGTTTTTCCCCGAGGGGAATCCTCTCTGTCTGGTTTGGGTTACGCGCAAGTGTCTTCGTTCCCTATCAGTTTGGAAGGAAACTTGGTTCCTGTCCCAGGGGCCCGTGCTGGGAGGGTCTTGTCGCCGGCTGGTTATTTCGACAGACGCCTCCCTCACGGGCTGGGAGGGACGGCCGCTTTGCAAGGGGATCCTGGCAGGTGCATCAGTCCGAGTGGCATATCAACTGTCTCGAGATGTTGGCGGTGTTCCAGGCTCTAAGGGGTTTCCTGCCCGATCTCCAAGGCCACCACGTCCTGGTTCGTTCCGAGGAGAATAACACAGCGGTGGTGGCCTATCTGAATCACCAGGGCGGTCTGCGCTCGCGCCCTCTGGACAGACTGGCGCGTCAGATCCTCCTGTGGTCCCAACAGAGGTTACTATCGCTCAGGGCGATGTATCTCCTGGGGACGCAGAATCAGGGAGCAGACCTGCTGTTGCGGCAGGGGCTGAGGCCCGGGGAATGGAGACTTCACCCCGAAGTGGTGGAGCTCTTGTGCGAAGAGTTCGGCCCCATAGACGTGGATCTGTTTGCGTCTCAAGAGACTATGCACTGCCCGCTATGGTTTCTCTCGTTCCTCCAGCCCCGTTGGGTCTGGACGCCATGGTACATTCGTGGCCGAGGCTACGTCTGTACGCTTTTCCCCCAGTCGCTCTGCTCCCGGGGTTCTGGAGCGGGTCCGCCAGGACTATGTCGGCCTACTGCTCGTAGCCCCGTTCTGGCCAACCCGGGTGTGGTTCTCGGACATCATGTCGCTCCTGGACGGCCCGCCATGGCGGGTCCCTCTGAGGAGAGACCTGCTGTCCCAGGCGCAGGGCCGGGTTCTTCACCCTTGCCCCGCCATATGGTGACTGTGGGTCTGGCCCCTGAGGGGGCACAGTACCTAGAGGCGGGTCTAACAGCCGGAGCAGTCGAGACCCTCCTGAGCTCCAGGGCCCCGTCCACACGGAGGATGTACGGCCTGAAGTGGAGTGTTTTCTCCACTTGGTGTAGGGAGCGGTCGGTGGACCCTGTTACCTGCCCGGTGGTTCAGGTACTTGAGTTCCTCCAGGACCGGTTCTCTGCTGGTCTTTCCCCTTCCACCCTCAAGGTGTACGTGGCAGCTATTTTCCACACCCCTCTGAAGGAGGGGTCCTTGGGGAAAATTCCCTTGGTTGCATGTTTCCTCCGTGGTGCCCGGAGGATGAGACCTGCGACTCGGTCCAAGGTTCCCACTTGGGATCTGGCAGTGGTTCTTGGGGCGGTGGCTGAGGCCCCCTTCAAACCCCTGGAGTCAGCTGAGGCTAAGCACTTGACCCTCAAGATGGCCTTTCTCCTTGCTATCACCTCTCTGAGGAGGGTGGGGGATCTCCAAGCGCTTTCGGTTTCCCCGCAAAGCCTGGAGTTTGCCCCGGGGAATATTAGGGCTATCCTGCACCCTCGTTCAGGATACATCCCTAAAGTGCCTTCTTGTGCGGCAGGGTCCACAGTGCTGCAGGCATTTCATCCTCCACCTCATGTGACGGCGGAGGACGGGAGACTTCATCTGCTCTGCCCTGTCAGAGCACTGAGTATTTACACTCTGAGGTCCTCCCGTTGGAGGAAGGCTGACCAGCTGCTAGTGTGTTTTGGGTCTCCCAGGGCCGGGCTCCCTGCATCCAAACATACTATTAGCAACTGGATTGTTCAGACTATTCCCTGGCCTATCAGGTGCGCGGTTTGCCTTCACCTGTGGCTGTGAGGACTCATTCTACCAGAGGCATGGCGGCCTCTCGAGCCCTCCTTTCCGGGGCCTCTTTGCAGGATGTTTGTTTAGCGGCTGGCTGGGCCACTCCGCACACATTCATTCAGTTTTACAGTCTTGACCTTCCTTCGGCACCTGGCACTCGTGCGCTCTCCTCTTAGTCGTGCCACTTTATTGCACACAGGGGCAGGCGGGGTTTTCGGCACGGTTTAGTGGGTATCTCGTTCCCATAGTGTCGTAACCGACGCAGTTCGAGTTCCCTCGAAGGGGAACGTCTCGGGTTACGTATGTAACCCTGGTTCCCCGAGAAGGGGAACGAGAGACTGCGTCGGCCCGCCGCACCTCTCTCCCCGCCTGAAGCGCCTGCTTCATAGTTTAAGCTAATGATGAGTGTGTACAGGTGTGCTTTATACTCCTCCGGTTATTCCGTCACACCGTACCGTTCTAGCAACAAGCCAATAGGATTGGAGTGATTTCATTCACGTTCAGACCTGCTTCGCCTAGAGCCGTTCCCATAGTGTCGTAACCGACGCAGTTCGAGTTCCCTCGAAGGGGAACTACATCTACACGTTGAGGGCGGCTTTGCTAGCATGTTCTTTTTATAAACTGTAACCATGTCCTTGTGATTAATTCAGTCAGATACACAAACACTGTTATGTTGAGTAAAACAAAAGTTACAGTAAAACATTAAAAGGTTTATTTTCCTCTCTGCAGTCAGATTAGTGAAGGTTGAAGATAGTTAGGTTTTGCATTAAGAGTTTGGCCTTTTCTTTGTTGGACTTGAAAAACAATAATGTATGAGTTGCAACACCAGCCAAATAAATATAATTTAAGCAATAAAAAAATTAGCTTAATATGAATTGTTTTCAAAAGTTGAAATTTCTGTCTTATTATGTGGTCAGGTTTATCAGAGTATCATCCAACAAGTAACAATTTTAAACATACTCACAAATGAATTTTCATGGCACAAAATTTGACCTTACCAAAAGATTACATTATGTTCTTCATCTTAATTTTGTTTCAAGTCCACAAAGGGATTTTCATATTACAGGGAAGAAAAATCTGACACACACAATGCACTCCCAAAAAATAAGAATCATTTGATTATTATTAAATAGTAGTTCAGATTTTACATTTTATTCCATCATGTTCCGTTAGGTGAAGAACTTTTTAAAACACAGTTGTGAGCTGAAAAAACTGTGCTTTATTATGTTATTATATTATTATTATTGTACATTATACTAAACCATGTTATATTCCTTCTCCTTTTTGGCTGATAATATTTCTGTTTTTCTCATTAACAGTGAACTGGTGTTGAAGTCATTAGTGGTCTGAGGGCTCCTCCTCTGGTGGCTTCATGTTACAAGTGTTCAGGCACTGAGGGGTTTTTGTTCAGGTCTACTGATGGTTTATGTTGTTGTGGCTCTCTGGCACAGTAATTTAGAGTCACTGTGTTGCTGGAAGAGTCTGTGTCGATACTGAACTTGTTCTTTAGTGAATCTTTGTAATGTGTGCTGGAGCCAACTCTCATTCCAATCCACTCCAGTCCTTTCCCTACATGCTGTCTGATCCAAGCTGTGTAGTAGCCAAGAGAATAAGAGACCTGACAGGTGATGGTCAGACATTGACCTGGCTGCACAGTCACAGAGGCTGGCTGTGTCAACTGTTCACACTTCACACCTGTGGAGAAAAACATGTTGAATTTTGAATCAGTGTAATAACAGTGAACAGTCACCTCCCCTCTGCTTACTAGGTGATATATCAGCAATCAGTCTGGAAAATAAGGAAAACAATCGATTACTCCTTGTGGCTCTATCTATCGGCAAGAAAACCATCCTTCTGAACTGGAAATCACTGCCATACATATAACACATTGGAAAAACTTAATGATAGAGTACATATCCATGGAAAACTTATCTAAACCCACCACAAACATCCCGATAGACTCACACTCTACCTGGACAGCATTCATTAAATTCATCCAATCCTGATTCCATGGTTCTTGCCGAATCAAACCAATGGTAATCGACACAAATCATGTTTTGAACAGTATCTACTAGAGGCCTATTTGGTCAAGGCTCGATCCTCATATTCTTTACTCTCCACATCAAATATTCTATATTTTACACATCAAATAAATGTTTAATTTGCACATGATTGCACAGTCTCTACTTAACTGGCCCCCTCCTCACGGTCTGGGAGCAGTTTAGAAAGTGGACATGGTCTCTTTGGGCTGGCTCCCTCCTAAAGGGTCCGGGAGCAACCCAAAATAGGACCAGCATCAGACAAAATTAAACAAACAATCTTTTAAAAGACAAACAGAGTAAAATAGGAAAACTTTCTAAACATAAAGGTGCCCAACCCTTGCTGTCCTGTTCCGCTGCCCCGGGCGGTGCCCTCACGTTACCTTACCTGGGGACGGTGGCAGCAGCAGTATTCCAACTCTATTTTGACTTTTTGTTTGTATTATTATTAATAACCTGCAATTATTTGTTATTATTGTTTTTGTTATTGCTATTATAGCAATTATATGTACCATTGTATTGTCATATCTATGTTATGTATTTTGTCTTGCAATAAAAAAAAGGAAAAATAACAGTGAACAGTCAGTGTGCTGTGATCATACTGTCAGTGTCCCTGCCTCAGTGAGATTCACAGGATCCAGCAGCAGCAGCAGCAGCAGAGCTACAGAGAACATGGTTGGTATTGAAGGTGATCTGATGGGAGCTTCTCTTCTTCTGCTGCAACTGACAGCATGACATCAAGTCTTTATAGCAGACTGTGAGGAAGTTCACTTTGCATAGAGAAGGACACTGACAGTCTCCACCTGCTGGCATGTAAAACTGTCTTCTCCCAGCGCTGTTCCAAAGACTTCTATTCCTGTCATCATCACGCATAGACCAGTAAACCGAAATGTGCACATCCCACACAGAAATAATAGTAATCTCTTAAGGATTAGGACAACTGCACCAACTCCAGCACCCAGAACAAACTCATTTAAAATGGCTCTCTTCAATGTGAGATCACTTTCAAGTAAGACGTTTATCTTAAATGATTTTATCTTGTCTGCAAATCTAGGTTTTATGTTTTTAACTGAATCCTGGTTGCAAATAAATGACTATAGCCAGCTAGCTGAACTGTGTCCGCCTCAATATGATTGTTTTAGTCAACCAAGGGTCAGTGGTCGTGGTGGTGGGCTAGTGAGCGTGTATAGGAAATATTTAAAATGTCATCAAGTAAGCTGTGATGAATTTAACTCCTTTGAAGTTTTCACTCTTAACTTGGAGGGCTGCAACCTGTCATATTTGTTATAATTTATCGCCCCCCAAAACCACCTGGAGGATTTTTATCAGAACTTCCTGAATTTTTATCTACTCTGGTTTTAAATTATGACAGAATTGTTCTTTGTGGCGATTTTAATATTCATGTTGATGACCCCAACAATGTTAATGCAACTAACTTTTTAAATATGGCCGCTTCTTTTAACTTCAAACAACATGTCAAAGGGCAAACACATAACCATGGTCATGCACTGGACTTGGTTTTTACCCTGGGTGTCAGCATTTCTTCTGTGGAATTAGTGGACATGACCATATCTGACCACAGATGTATTGTTTTTAGCTGCGATTCGCCTGTTACTCATGCTGCCTCACCAAGCTCCGTGTGTTCTCGCTTCTTTAATGAACAAAGTGTTTCAAAGTTTTGCGCATTCTTTCAGAGCCAAAGCCAACACCTGTCTGATTCCAACACCAACAATCTGGTCGATCACTTCAATCATATCTGCTTGTCGTCACATAAATATTACTGCTCCTCTAAAGGTTAGGCCTACGTCTAAAGCTAGTAAGCAACCCTGGATAAATGACAGCATTCGCAGTCTAAAAAGGGAATGCAGGAAAGCAGAGCGCAGATGGAAAAAATCCAGTCTCCAAGTCCATTACCTCAGTCTGAAGGATTTATCAATTAAATACAATAACTTGGTTAAGGATGCGAGAACACACTATTTTTCTGAACTCATTACTACACATAAACACAATCCCAGGTTTCTGTTTAAGACTGTGGATCAGCTGGTAAACCCAACCCCACCATTGTTACTTCCTGCCTCAGCTGGAAGTAATGATGACTGTGAATTGTTTTTATCTTATTTTACCAATAAGGTGGTGTCAATCAGAGCCTCTATTACCCCCGTGGCCTCTTACTCAGAGGTTCCTCACCAGCAACAAGAGTTTTAACCAGTTTTATCCCATCGACTTGTCTGAGCTTTTGAAAACAGTAACACAAATGAGAGTGTCCTCCAGCCCACTTGATGTAATACCTACAAAATTTTTACTGAAAGTAATAGATTCTGTTGGCCCCCATTTGATCTCTGTTTTCAACAGTTCCCTATCTACTGGTTGTGTCCCTGATTATTTTAAAACGGCTTGCGTGAACCCACTTTTAAAGAAACCTGGTTTAGATCCCTCCCTCCCACATAATTTTAGAACAATTTCAAAACTGCCTTTTATTGCAAAGATTCTAGAAAGAATTGTGTCCAAACAGCTGCTCACTGTACTGGAAAATAACAAAATAACTAGCAATAATATACTAAAGTTTCAGTCTGGTTTTAGGAAGTACCACAGCACTGAGACTGCCCTGCTTAAAGTCACCAATGACCTTTTAATGTCTGCTGATGAAGGTATGTGCTCAGTCCTGGTACTCCTGGACTTTAGCGCTGCTTTTGACACCATTGATCACAACATCATGTTAGACAGACTGAGGCACTGGGTGGGGATCTCTGGTACTGCCCTAGAATGGTTTTCATCCTACCTGTCAAATAGGAAGTTTTGCGTGTCTGTAAACAACTATGTCTCCTCGTTCTGCCCAGTTAAATATGGTGTGCCTCAGGGGTCGGTCTTAGGACCCATTTTGTTTTCCTTGTATCTGCTTCCCCTTGGACATATTATCCATAAACATGGCATTTCTTTTCAGATTTATGCTGATGACACACAAATATACTTGCCCGTCAGATCCACAGACCCTGGAATGCTGAGTTCACTTAACAACTGCCTTTGTGAAGTTAAAAAATGGATGTCAAATAATTTCCTCCAGCTGAACTCAGACAAAACAGAAATCCTGGTCATCGGGTCTCAGCAGATGGCAAATCAAATATTGCCATCTGCTGGTTCGCTAGTAAATCACATTAAGCCTGTGGCAAAGAACCTTGGTGTTTGGTTTGATAGTAATTTCAATTTCGAGCAGCACACCACAAAGCTTGTTCAATCATCACGCCTGGATTATTGCAACAGCCTTTTCACCTGTTTAACCCAAAAATCTACTGATCGACTCCAGACTGTCCAGAACTCAGCTGCCAGGCTTTTAACCAGAACAAAGAAATATGACCACATTACTCCTATTTTAGCTTCATTACACTGGTTCCCAGTATATTTTAGAATAGACTTTAAAATTCTATTGATCACTTTTAAAGCTCTTCATGGCCTCTTGCCTTGTTATATTTATGAACTTTTAGTCCCATACACACCAGCACGCACCTTGAGATCCTCAGGCAGAGGTCTGTTGTCTGTTCCAGAGTCTCGACTGAAAACTAAAGGGGACAGAGCGTTTGCTGTCAGGTCCCCGTGGCTCTGGAACAGCCTGCCCAAGGAAACCAGGTCAGCTGAGTCAGTGAACTCTTTTAAGTCCCTTCTTAAAACATACTTTTATAGGAGAGCCTTTCCCAATCTTATTTGACTTTATTTTATCCCTTTTATTTTATTGTATTTTACTAATTTTATATTTATCTGTATTTTAGTCTTTTCAATGTTTTCTTGCTTTTATCTTGTATTGTTTTTGTATTATTGTCTTTACACTTGTTAAAGCACTTTGTAACTTGTTTTTGAAAAGTGCTCTACAAATAAGGATTATTATTATTATTATTATTATTATTATTATATAAGGGACCAGACAATTAATTGCGCATTGGTTTGTGTGGGAAAATTGTTTTCTTAAAAATATGGTGTTCAATCTGCAAATCTTGTGGAAGAGTTTATCTCTAAATTAAACGAAAGAATGTACATTTTTTCAGCACATGCGTGATATCAATCGATGTCATTATAAAGATACATGGAAACCGTTATAATAATAAGTATTGTTTGAAACATTGCTTCAAAGGGCAAACAACACTGTAGTTTTTTCTTACGTTGCAACTTTACTATCAGCATTGTGAAAAAAACAAAACAAGTAATACTGAGACGGCAAGTAAATGTCGATTGTGGTGGTGGTAAAAAGAGGAAGTACTTTTTGTATGACTCTCACATTATTGTCTCTCACTGTGGATCTCTGGCACAGTAATACACAGCAGTGTCTTCAGGCTGCACATTCTGTCCGTTTAGAGTCACTCTGTTGCTGGAAGAGTCTAAGGAGATACTGAACTTGTTCTTTAGGGAATCTTTGTAGGATGTGCTGGATCCAGCTCCGCTTCCAATCCACTCCAGTCCTTTCCCTGCAGGCTGTCTGATCCAAGCTGTCCAGTAGCTGCTAAGAGAATAAGAGACCTGACAGGTGATGGTCAGACGTTGACCTGGCTGCACAGTCACAGAGGCTGGCTGTGTCAACTGTTCACACTTCACACCTGTTAAAAAAGAAAATGTTTTGTAACAAATGATCAAGTTATACTGCAAAAAAGAACTGCTGACTTTGTCAAATCCAGACAGACTCACATCCAGCTGCCAACAGCAGCAGCAGAGCTAAAGAAAACATGGTTTATGTTGAAAGTGACGTGCTGTGAACTCCACTGACAGCCTGATGGGAAGTTTTTATAGCTGAGTAACAAGGAAGGTCACTGAGTTTGCATAGAATCAAACACATGAAGCATCAATGTTGGTCTAACTGGAGCCAATAGAAGAGTCTGTTGACTGTTATTATATCTGCAGAGTGAAAACATGCCTGGAAATCACCTCTGCTTTGCATATGATGTTTAAAGTTCATCTCACACTCTATTTTGACAATGTCCTTGCATTTACAGATATGAAACAACTGTTAATTTTGCTTTTACTGTAAACTATTAACTCCTAAATATGTTGTATTGAAACAACTAATGTAAATTTTTGTGCAATTGTAATAATGATACGATTATTATTGCTATTCTTCATTTAAATATTAAAATGAGTCAGCGATAATGGAAAACAAAATCAGCATTGCAATAACAATAAGAGAAATACAGTGACAGCATCACCGATCATGTAACTACAACAGAAATGTAAGTTTTCTGCAGGTTTGCATAAAATACATTTAATGGTTTCAGTGTTTACAGACTCTAGTGGAGCAGCTCCTTCAGGCTTCCTGCTGTTCATCTCAAGATCTTCTTCATGTCTGCTGAGATGAACTGATACTGACAGATGGAGCTGCAGTCACTGATGGTAAACACCTTATAGTCAAACACTAAAGACACTAAAGTCAAGTTAACACATGAGTTTAGTTTAGGGTAGAAAAGTATCAACTATCACAGTATCCAGTGTACATGAGCAGCAGGAGTGTTAAGCTTTAGTTCAGTCCAGGGTTCAAGTGTCAGTCAGTTAAGATCAATGAGAACAGCAGATCTAAGTGTCTCCTTTTAGATACAGAGGAGAGAGAAACATGAAAAAAAACAAAACACATTTATAGAATAAAGTATGTAATATGAATACTAAGGTGGAAAGTCATGATTGGGCAACAACAGCCTGAAAGATGACTACAGCTGCTCAACCAATGCACTGTGGGACTTTCTGCCAGACTGAAGTTGATAAATGTGATTGTATTTAAGAACTTGTATTGTAAAAGAACTTTAGCGTTCAACATCATGTAGTTAGTATAATGTGTGTTATAGTAATGCTTAAATTTATATTTGAAAAGTTGATGTGTGACGGTCATCAACGCTCTCGTGTCCTGCAATAAAAAAAGCAAACCAGTTTAAAGATCAATATGATGAGTGCTAGTTGATTGATTTTAATGTCCTTTATAAGTATATTAATAAAAACACATTAACAAAAAACAGCAGTCCAAGAAATGTTATACAGACTGAATGTAATTTTCCCAGAGGTGGTGGTAAATAGAGGAAGTAGTTTTTGTATGACTCTCCTGTTATTGTCTCTCACTATGTCTCTTCTGGCACAGTAATACACTGCTGTGTCCTCGGTCTTCAGATTGTTCATCTGTAGATAGACTTTACTGCTGGAGTCATCTCTGGAGATGGTGAATCTACCCTGGACTGACTGGGAGTAAGAGATTGGAGAACTAAATGTGTGTACAAGAGCAATCCACTCCAGTCCTTTTCTTTGAAAATGATAATCTTTGAATATTTGAGTTTGTTGCAGCTGGTGGAGGGCCTGGATTGTTATTTCTTTTTTTACTTTTAAAGGTTTCAGAATATAAATTGTGGCAGTTTGAAGCCACAGACATACAGAGAAACCTGGAGCCTCAAAAGGACATATGCAAAGAACTTACAACTGCAGTGCACAGGAAAAAGGCTGCCGGTTTATCTGTCAGATTAATGTACATGAAAGTGCAAATTTTAAATCACAATTAAGAAGAGTAAACAAAACACTAGACAATTTGAGTAGTTAAGTGAGTGTAGAGCTGAAAACAGTTTGATTCTCCATTTATTCTCTCAATCCACAGACTCTGCAGGACTCTAGTAAGAGTAAAAACACTTTATTGTTCAGCCACTATCTTCTCTGAGGAGTCATTTTGATTAAGTGTATTGTATCTTTTAACATTAATGACATTAGTCATGTGAGTTGATTGTGGTAAAGATGAGTCCTGTAGGTTTTTGTACAGCTGCTCAACCAACTCCAGTCACTGTGAGTGTCGAGCACAATAATAAACAGCAGAATCTTCAGTCTTCAGACTGTTCATCTGCAGATACACCTGCTGTCTGTTGTTGTCTTTGGAGATGGTAAACTGGCCTTGAACTGACTGAGAATAGTAAGTGCTACCACCGCTACTGATATAAGCAACCCACTCCAGGCCTTTTCCAGGAGCCTGTCTGATCCAGTGCATGCCCCAGCTGCTGAGTGCGAACCCAGAAGTTGTACAGGTCAATCTGTGAGATTCTCCAGGCCTTTTAACCACTGGTTCAGATTCTGTCAGAGTCTGACCATCAACACCTGTTAGGACAAGAAAATAATATATATATATATAATAATAATATAATAACTCAACTCATGATCAGTGAGAATCTTCACCTGCCCAGCAGACAGTTAAAAGCAGCAGTCCTGTCTTATAGTCCATCATGTTAAACTGTGTGTCCACTGTTCTCTGTCATCCTCTCTGCAGTCAGATAAGTAGAGGTGGAAGAAATCTGAGTTTTGCATTGACTCCTCCTCACAGGTTGAAACTGGAGAATAAATGTTTACTGTTAAAAAGTCAAAGAGTCCCTCTTTCTTTTTTGACAAACTCATTGTTAAAGTTGGTTGCTTCATTATTAGGCACAGTCTGTATCATATGTGTCGCAACAGTGTATCTGTTACCCCCAAATTAGAATTTTAAATTACATTTTAATAGGGAGAAAACAAACAAATAAAACCATAACAAATATTTCTATATGTTATAATAGTGTTGATTTTTGTGACAGAAAACCCCAAAATGAAGTGCATAAAAACATTGGTATTTTTTTTTATATAAGATTTATAAATTCAATAGATGTGAAGAAATAATTTATCGGTAGTGTGACGCAGGTTTAAGTCATGATAGGATTGATTGACAGCCAAAGGTGACAGCCAGTAGATCAGACTCTCTCTCTCCACTCTGCCTGCCAGTCGACTGACTGATGCAGCTGAGTTAATAATGAATTGTTATACATTTGTTAGGTTGCCCAGGTCAAGATTATCTTTATTGTGTTTTGTGGTGTCCGAACAATAATGCTGCGATGATGTGTTGAGAAGAAATCCGCTTGACTTCATTACAGTCAGACCAATTGGCTCTTTGTAAAAGGTGTTGCATGTGGCTTTAATGATTGATTTGATAAGGTTACAGTTCTGGAATAAATTGGGAACACGTATGAAAATGTGTTTCACAGTTTCATATTTGCAATTAAAACAGACGATTACTGAGCAGCCCAATGTTGGTATATTTTGAAACCTTAGCTCCCCCTTTACTGATAAAGTTCACACTATGATCATGAAATAAATAATTTATTATTATTATAGGCACTGTGTTGTATACCCCTCTCCTGCATCATATAAGCCGTTCTGTACATTTTGTTTTTGGTTGTTGTGTGTTTGTTTCCTTTTTATGTCTATCTTGTATTTATATAAACGCTTTAATAAATAAATGCTACACAGAATTTTAATTAGTGAGAGTTAATCACAATCAGTATTGTAAAAAAGGTGATACTGAAAATAATGGAGTTCTATAACTAAAGTTCAGGAACAGGACCACGCCTCTCTCTCACTAATTCGACCACCTGTGCCCATTTAATCCAAGCCTGTCTAACCCCTTTCTCTCCTGTTTCTCAGTTCTCACATCCCCCCCCAACCCTGTTTTCTTTCATATGAGGTTTTAATTTCAATTCAGTTTTTAATATTTCATTATTACTATTTGTAAGTGAATATTAACATGAATCATGGATAATGGAAAACATATTCATTTAAATTTAATCATGATTAGCATGTTTATAAATTATTAAAACACACTTTAAATATGATGCAATCTGTTTTCTTCAGAACGTTTATTTACTGTCAGCACCTCCTACATCATATTAATGATTAACTTCAAAATTATGAGCACAGGTTTTTGTAATTGCAGCATTTATTTATTCCTTTATTTACTGTATTTGATGCAAACAGAAATAAAGTGACAGCAACATTTACATAGTAAAACAGTCTTAATCAAATATCATGCTATGTGGTTATTTGTTTGTGGCTTGTTGTATAAAAAAATGACTTCAATATGCTGCCATACTTTTCTGTTCAAAATGTGTGGAATCAAGTTAAAAGAGGACTTTGTTTGATGTTGAAAATCATCACAGTATCGAGAGTACATGAGCAGCAGGAGTGCTTTCAGTCAGCTGTAGTTTTTGTTAACACTTAAATATGCTGTCTTTCTTTTCTGTTCAAAATGTGCTGAACAAAGTTAACACCTGACTTTTGTTTAGGGTAGAAAAGTATCAACTATCACAGTATCCAGTGGACATGAGCGGCTGGAGTGTTAAGCTTTAGTTCAGTCCAGGGTTCAAGTGTCAGTCAGTTAAGATCAATGAGAACACCAGATCTGAGTGTCTCCTTTTAGAAACAGAGGAGAGAGAAACTTGACACTGACTGCCCTCTAGTGATTTTATGAAGCTGCACGAAATTATTTTCACTCTCATATTATAACTCACTTTAGATTCCACACAATTTACAGACATTAATGCATCTAAATTTGTAGACATGTATAGAAATGTTTAGTCTTTCTTTTTGTTAGTGTAATTTCAACAACCATAGTGTTGTGCTGTCTGTTATAAAAAAGTGATCTTTATTGTGTTTTTCTTTAATGTGTTCATATGTAATGTAATAAGGTTTCTCAGGAACAGTTTACAAAAACATGTAATGGAACATAAGTATATGATTTAAGTACTATAAAAAAAACCTCTTAGGCTCTAAAAGAACAAAGATGTGTACTGTGGGATTTTTTTATAGCTGCTCAACCAACTCCAGTCACTGTGAGTCTCAAGCACAATAATAAACGGCAGAATCTTCAGTCTTCAGACTGTTCATCTGCAGATACACCTGCTGTCTGCTGTTGTCTCTGGAGATGGTAAACCGGCCTTGAACTGACTGAGAGTAGTGTTTGCTGCTACCATCACCGCTACTGATATAAGTGATCCACTCCAGTCCTTTTCCAGGAGCCTGTCTGATCCAGCTCATCTCGTAGTCACTGAATGTGAATCCAGAGGCTGTACAGGTCAATCTGAGAGATTCTCCACGTCTTTTAACCACTAGTTCAGATTCTGTCAGAGTCTGACCATGAACACCTGTCATATCGAAGAAAGACATGCATTTAATGCATTACATTAGAAGGATAAATTAAAATATGTCACATTAAGATCAGTAAAGATCTTCACCTGCCCAGCAGACAGTTAAAAGCAGCAGTCCTGTCCTATAGTCCATCATGTTAAACTGTGTGTCCACTGTTCTCTGTCATCCTCTCTGCAGTCAGATAAGTAGAGGTGGAAGACATTTGAGTTTTGCATTGACTCCTCCTCACAAGAGAGGAACTGGATTTGACTTGGATCTCAGTTACTGTTTGTTGAAGGTTGTCTGTCATGTTGTGGAGTCATTCCTCCAAGAGTCCCTTTTTCATGTGTAAATATAGTTTGTGCAATAGATGGATATTCACAATATTAAAGTGGGTAGCTTCATTTAGAAGACTTTGGCAGGTTTTCAGTTTTTCACCTTGTGCAATTAGCACACTTAGGCATGCAGGTGTTATTGCCCTATTCTTTGCACTGTGTGGTTTGTTTGTGTACTTCGGCTTCTAATTATAAGGCAAGATGACTTATGATTACTCCAACTTAAAAAATGAGCCATTTAAAACTGTAACAGAGTACCAAAGTCACTAATGTGTTCACATACATTTCCCCCTTTACTATGTCCAAAGGATACACACAGCTTAACAGTGTCCTTTTGTTGAGAATTATTTTAGAACATTACAGCCTAAATTGTTATCATTAATTACTAGAGCGAAGGTGGTATGCATTGGCATCATTTAAAGTATTATTTTAGAGTGTAAAGTTAAGATTACAGTGTCAAAACTCTATAGCTATTGTCATCATTTAGAGTGCTATTTTATAGTGTAAAGTTAAGATCACAACGCTGAAACTCCATAGCTCTGAGAGTGTGTGGTCCTCTCTGTGACTAGCTGCCCGGAGGCAGTAACAGTAGCACATGTGTGTGTAAGCAGGTACGTGCACTCTGGGAGCAGAATGAGCACAGCAAGGCATCATACAAAGCACCAGCAAAGGAAAATGTAGAAGCAGAATTAGTGAAAATTGTGTTACAAAACATACATCAATACAGTAAGAAGGTCCTGTCTATAGCAAAAAGTACAAGAGACACCAGCTTATTCCACAAAGTCAGGTTTTTGGTTAAAATAGCATGATCGGCAGAGGGCATGCCTAGGACACAGAGAGGGGGAGCATTGCAGACAAAAAGTTAGACATCAGTCAAGAAACAGTCATCAGTGATTATCCTTGATCAATATTAATCATTGTTATTCATTTTAATCAGTTTTATTGTCTTTAATCAGTTACTTTAAGTAATCATTCTTATATCATCATTTTTAATCATTTTACTAGTATTAATCAATAATCATTCTTAATCATTTTCTTTTTACATAGATATGCTTTAGTTTTTACTTATAAGTAGTGAACTGTAGTCATGAACACAGAAACAGATCCTTGAGTGGGAGGAATGACTGCAGGAAGTGGCTGCAGGTGGTTTGCCTTGTCCAACTGTTATCTACTGTAGATTATGACCATAGGAGAGGCTGCAGGTGTGCAAGATCTGCCGACACTGTGACAGTGCATGCTTTGGTCTACTGTTATCTACTGTTGTTGTGATTACACAAGGAACTGCTGAGGTGTTAATCTGCTAACATTAAGACTATATGCTTAATTACTGATTAAGGGGATTTGATTGTCAACTTCCAACCTCTCGTTATTATAGCCAGTATGAGCTTTGAGTGAATTTGCTTATGACCTGTGTGAACTTTGAGTGAACTTGCTGAAGGAATTCATGCTTTGCAAAAACACGACAGAGGATGACCAAAAAACCGACAGATGCTTGGCAAAAACACGACAGACAGATGATAAGCAGAAAGCAGAAAGCAGCCAGCATAACATCAAGAATGCTGTAAGAAACCAAGCATTAATGAAAAATGCAACTTTACTTATGTTATTCTTATATTAATTGGTTAAAAAATACAATTATGTGTCAAATTAAGCATGCGTAACCTTTAAAAAACACAGTGAGACTGAAGTTGAAATGTAAATGATGAACTTCTTATACAGTAGTATAAAGATGTAGAAAGTCTACAATACAGTAATAAATGACAGCTGGGGAACAGTGTTAATTGGTAAAAACAACACAATAACAGAGGAAAAGAAGTTCATCATGAGGAAAGGAGGGGGCAAACCAGCCCAGAAGAGATATATATAAGACTGTCTGCAGACCATAGGATGGACTTCATCCTCCGACCTGCTGGGATGTTGTACGGGTTTATGTGTCCTATTTTGGAATAAACTCTTTTGCACCGACTCTTGACCGTCTCCAAAGAAGTTTTTGCTTGCAAATTTATTGACTATAATAGAAAGCTAATGGAGTATTTTTTGACAAAGTTTATTAAGTTGGTGAAGGTGGGGACCAGGCTTAACTGGCCCAGCCTGGTCGTACATCTGACCCAACACTTTCCTGAGGAGCAGCGATCCACTTACTGAGATGTCACCAGCATCTTATATCTCAGCACAACACATTATGTGTCTGTTTCACATATGAGACAAAGTTTAGCAACAGGCCTTTCCAAAGTACTGGATTTTGTTTTAACCAGCACTCAACGAACCAGTCCTTTAGTGTCCAATATAGTGTCCACTACCCTACCCAGCAGCCAAGAGTTCCGGGGGGCATTGTCGTCCAGGATCATCACAACATCCCCTGGCACTAGGTTTTGTTTGACTTCATCCCATTTTTTCCGTAGCTGTAGGCTGGGCAAATACTCACGTACCCACCTCTTCCAAAACAGGTCTGCTAGGTACTGAGTTTGCTTCCATCTACGACTTGAATAACTGTCATCCTTGCTAAACAGTCCTGGGGGAAGCAAGGGCTATTTCTTTTCACTGGTTTCCCTTTTTCCAGGGGTGAGATCTCTACTTGGAACTTGTGGTTTTGACAATATCAAATGATCTCCATTTCTGCATGGTTAAGGTTCTCCACATCCAGAGGCCCCTTGTGAAAGGCTGTTCTCAACTGCTGCATTTCTTTGTTCATATCGATCACTACCTTGTTTGAGCCAGAATCACATTGGCGGATTGCAGCTTCCAGTTCTCGCCGCCTTTTGCTTAAAAGCAGTAGACCATCTTGGAGTCTAAGCATCCTTGCCACTGCTCTTTTGAGGCGATGCCAGCTGGAATAATAGCCCATTAATTTGTCTGTCATGTCAGTACTTTCAGTGTCGTCTGTGTAGTGCACAATTACAGCCTTTCTCACCTCGTCATCATCCTCAGAAAGTTTCACACTTACTGCTTCTCTGGGCTGTTGATAGGCAGGATCTTTCAACACTGAAGGTCCGTTAATCCAGTTGTGAGTGGCCGTGAACTGCTCTGCAGAGAGCCCACAAGATGCACAGTCAGCTGGATTTTCTGTTGTTTTGATGTGCCGCCATTGTTCCATCTGCGTTGATGCTGTGATGATTGCAATTCTGTTAGCAACAAAGGTTTTGAGAAGTAGAGCCTTATTTCCAATGTATTTCAATACAGCAGTACTGTCAGTCCAGAACACAGAGTCGTTTAGCTCCAGCTGCAGCTCCTTCCTTAAAAGTGTGTCTATTTTGACGGATACCACAGCAGCCGTTAGCTCCAAACGTGGAATAGTGGTTTGCTTTAGAGGACCACCCGTGCCTTTCCCATCATGAAAGCACAATGCACATGGCCGTCACTGTTTGTGAGCTTCAGGAAAGACACCGTTCCATAGCCCTTCTCACTGGCATCAGAAAAATGGTGTAACTGTGTAGACACGACAGATCCAAATCTTTCAGGCTTGATACATCTTCTCACTTGGAAGTCTGAAAGTTGAGGCAGCTGACTTATCCAAGCATTCCAGTATTGTGCGAGTTTGTCAGGCATTACCTCATCCCATGTAAGCTTGTCCTTGCATAGTTGCTGCAAAAAGATCTTAGCTGGCAGCACAACTGAAGCGAGAAGTCCAAGGGGGTCGTATTTGGAGCTTACGACTGACAAAACTCCTCTTCTTGTTGCTGCTTTCTTGCTGACGTTGACTCTGAATTGGAAGCAGTCAGACTCTATGTCCCAGAGCACACCAAGGGCTCTTTCAACAGGAAGAGCATCTTAATCCAGGTCCGAAACCTTAAATTCCATAGCTCTCTCACTTTCTGGAACAGCCATTAAGAAAGCTCGGCTGTTGCTTGTCCACTTAGTCAGATGAAATCCACCTGAGGCGCACAAGGCCATGAGGTCTCTACTCAGGGTGATGGTTTCAGACTCATTACTTACTGCCTTTAAGCAGTTATTTACATAAAAATTCCTGAGAACTGTGTCCACAGCTTCAGGTGAAGATCCTGTTCTGTTAACTTCCACTGTTGTCCGTAGAGCAATGTTGGCGCAGCTTGGGGATGAGGTGGCACCAAACAGGTGGACAACCATTTTGTACTCCACCATTTCCTGTGTCAGGTCCCCTTCTGGCCACCGGCAGCCACAGACAGCGGGGTGACAGCAGCCCCCACCGCAGAGGAGACGAGGATGAGGCACATCCGAGGACCTCAGGTAAGCCTTGAGGCAAACAAGCACTCCGGCACGCTTTCACCGTTCACCAGTTCTAGATCCGTAATCACGCTTTCATGTCAATCCGACAGCTATCTGGCTGTGATCCCGTCCTATTCTTTCCCACCAACGCAGTCCCACACTCCCCCAAGATCCTCCCTTACATTGGTGACACCACTTGGGCAGTTTCTTAATCTCCTTTTGTTAACAAAGTGGATTCTAATTGTAGAAACAGTAAAAGCAACCGGAGTATGCCATCTCTTTCTGAGGGATATTTATGTAACTTGGGGGTCAATGTCTTAAAAAGACTCAGGTAAAGAAATGTGCTTTAGTACAGTATCAATAATCCCTACACCTTTTCTTTAACTGTTGTTTATGCAGTTTAGTAAGTCTATTCAGCATGATGGCCCTCAAAATATGTAAAACAGATAGGATTCCTTACAAAAATAAAAGGTTTTATCTTTTAATAGACCTACTGCTGCATTGTTTAAAGACATTGTTTGCGTTATGAGGATGACACAGGTTTTAAGTTTCACTCATGCACACTGTTTTGAGGTAAGCTATTAAAGAGGTGGTATTTTGGCTTTTTCCCTGTCCTTTACACTTGTTAAAGCACTTTGTAACTTTTTTTTGAAAAGTGCTCTACAAATAAAGATTATTATTATTATTATTATTATTATTATATTTATTGAGTTATATATGTTTTTTTGTGCATGTACTAGGTTTGCAAAGTGAAAAAGCCCAAAGTCCACCCCAAAGGGAGTTCCCATCTCCCACTGAAAACTCTGCTCTGAACTGTCTTAAAATGGCTCGTTTGTAGTCCAGCCTTTATTTCCCTTTCTTGTGACGTCGCAATGAAAATACATGTTATAATGCTGGGTGAGCGACTACTCTGACACGCCCTTAAAAACACCAGGGGAAAACACTGAGCTGCAGCACACACCTCTCCTCTCCCTTCCAAACACTAGCTACCCTCCAAGCAGTCAATGGACATGAAGTTGTTACTGTGATGTAGAGACAGAGCTCAGTTAAAACTTTAGGGATGAAAGATACTTTTGTTACAGATTAATAACTCGCCACTCTGAAACTCTTGCTCCAGTCCAAATTGCCAACCTGGTCGGCAACAGAGCCTACAGCTGAATCGAAGCTGTTGACCGTCTTTTCGCTGACCCGCCCTTCTCTGCTTCTGATTGGCTAGTAGTCCTTAACTAAGAACTGCGAATGTGCAGCTCCCAACAAAGATCATTTAGAGACAAGATGTATCACTCCATAGCTAAAACGAAGCATTCAGCACAGGGTGAAAAGAGGAGCTGCAGCAATGTGCAGTAGGACAAAAAATATGGTGTTTTTTGAAAATTAAACCATGTAAACCTGTTCTGGTACAACCCCTAAAGAGGATTTTTAACCTGACAATGAGAATAATACCACCTCTTTAATACTGAATTTTAGATTATAAACGAAGTCACAATTCTATTTGCTTAAATAGGAAAAAGTATCCAGTGGATGCCTAGCATCCATAATAACTTTAGGACTAAAATAAAAGTGTTTTTGTTTCTCCTCTCTGGTAGGGCCGTAGGTTACTTCAATTGCTGAAAAAGCTTAATTGTCTTTATTATTTACAAGACAGCATAGCTACGGTTGTAGAAATAAAACCCACGACACCTCTCACCACCACATCCTTCCTCTATGGGAGGGATCCACTAGCACCACTTTTCACATATGAGTTACTGCATGTCAGAGTCACACACACACAAACATCAAAACAGGAATCATTTATCCAGCAGATATCAGTATAGCATCCACGATAACTTTAGGACTAAAATCTCTCTAACAACCCGCTCCAATCATTGTCCTTAAGATTTACAAGGCCTCAGTCTATAAGTTAAGAGTCAAACAAGAGCGCAAATCCTCGATAAATAAGAAAAGAGTAGCCTATATAAGAAAATCGCTCACACATTTGAAACACTTTGTTACTGAGAAAGTTGAATCGTCATAGAATATTAACACAGGGGTTTCTAAAATGGAGAAACAGTAACATAAAAGCAACCTGAGTTTGCATTCTCTATCTGCGACAGCTGTGCGTCCAACATTAGGATATGATTTAAACTGAAATAGATGTCACCCAATCTACTATCCTAACAATAGGAGACAGTTTTAAGTAGTTTTTTTTTCTCCTTTCTATGTAAGTCACCATGTTACTTCAATAAAATAAATGCTCTTTTTCTCCTCTCCGACAACACGGCATGTTATTGCAATTGCTGTCCTTAAGAGTCACAGAAGAACGACAAGAGTAGCCTAAATAATCGCTGGCGCATTTGAAACAGCTTGTTACTGGGGGTTCGCAGGAGCACGCAAAGTTGCGACCATTAATATACTACTTTTGTTCAGGTCTACTGATGTTTTGTGTTATTGTGGATATCTGGCACAGTAATTTAGAGTCACTGTGTTGCTGGAAGAGTCTAAGTCGATGCTGAACTTGTTCTTTAGTGAATCTTTGTGGTGTGTGCTGGAGCCAACTCTCATTCCAATCCACTCCAGTCCTTTCCCTGCAGGCTGTCTGATCCAAGCTGTCCAGTAGCCACTAACAGAATAAGAGACCTGACAGGTGATGGTCAGACGTTGACCTGGCTGCACAGTCACAGAGGCTGGCTGTGTCAACTGTTCACACTTCACACCTGTTAAAAAAAGAAAATGTTTTGTAACAAATGATCAAGTTATACTGCAAAAGAAGAACTGCTGACTTTGACAAATCCAGACAGACTCACATCCAGCTGCCAACAGCAGCAGCAGAGCTACAGAAAACATGGTTTATGTAGAAAGTGACGTGCTGTGAACTCCACTGACAGCCTGATGGGAAGTTTTTATAGCTGAGTAACAAGGAAGGTCACTGAGTTTGCATAGAATCAAACACATGAAGCATCAATGTTGGTCTAACTGGAGCCAATAGAAGAGTCTGTTGACTGTTATTATATCTGCAGATTAATTAATTAATTTCATAACACATTATTTTATTGTTACTATTTGTAAGTGGATATTTACATGAATCATGGATAATGGAAAACATATTCAATAAAATCAGCTTTGCACAGTGTGTTTAGCATGTTTAAATAAATTATTAAAACACACTTTAAACATGATGCGATCTGTTTTCTTCAGATTATTTATTTACTGTCAGCACCTCCTACATCACATTCATGATCATGAACTTCAAAACTCTGAGCACATTTTTTTTGTAATTGCAGCATTTATTTATTTATTTATTTGCTCACTTACTGTATTCACTGCGAACAGAAATAAGGCAGCAGCCAGGATCATTTACATAGTAAGAAAAACTTAAGTCTGATGCTGCTGGTTTGAAGGTTTGCATAAAAGACCTGATGATGATGATGAAGGCTTTAAGACATATGGCCCTTTAAAAAGCTGCTCAGGAACTGAAACCTGAGTGACTAAATGCAAAAACTAAATATTTTCAATATTATTAGGTGAAAACTAAAGAAGTTCACACATGTATAAGTTACTTTTGTGATTTCACTAAATTTTACCTTTATCTGTGTCTGATTATGTCAGAAAAAAATCAAATATCATGCTATGTGGTTACCTGTTGATGTTTTTTTGTTGTTTTTGTTAACACTTAAATATGCTGTCTTACTTTTCTGTTCAAAATGTGCTGAACAAAGTTAACACCTGACTTTTGTTTAGGGTAGAAAAGTATCAACTATCACAGTATCCAGTGTTCATGAGCAGCTGGAGTGTTAAACTTTAGTTCAGTCCAGGGTTCAAGTGTCAGTCAGTTAAGATCAATGAGAACACCAGATCTGAGTGTCTCCTTTTAGAAACAAAGGAGAGAGAAACTTGACACTGACTGCCCTCTAGTGATTTTATGTGAGAAACTGCAACAAATTATTTTCACTTTCATACCCCGACTTTCCCCCGATGTCAGCTGGGATTGGCTCCAGCCCCCCGCGAACCTGTATGCAGGATAAGCGGTTGATGATGGATGGATGGATTATGACTCACTTTAGATTCCACATAATTTGAAGACATTATTGTGTCTACATATATAGACGTGTACGTATTTGTAACTTCAGCAACCAGATTATTGTGTTGTCTTTGGCAGTTTTTGAACAAGTGATCTTCACTGTGTGTTTTTTTTATGTGTTTAATGTTTCATACAAATATTTCTCAAGAACACTCTTCAGGATGTTGTATAATGTATCATTCACAAAAATATGTAACGTAAAATATATAATGTAAAATAATAAACACAAAATAAATACAAACAATAGAACAAATAATGTAATATGAATGTGAAGAAAAGTCATGTTTGGGCTCTAACAGCCTGAAAGATGAGTCCTGTAGGATTTTGTACAGCTGCTCAACCAACTCCAGTCACTGTGAGTCTCGAGCACAATAATAAACAGCAGAATCTTCAGTCTTCAGACTGTTCATCTGCAGATACAGCTGCTGTCTGCTGTTGTCTCTGGAGATGGTAAACCGGCCTTGAACTGACTGAGAGTAGGATTTGCCGCTACCACTACCATCATCAATCCAGGCAAACCACTCCAGTCCTTTTCCAGGAGCCTGTCTGACCCAATGCATGCTGTAGCCGCTGAATGTGAATCCAGAGGCTGTACAGGTCAATCTGTGGGATTCTCCAGGCCTTTTAACCACTGGTTCAGATTCTGTGAGTTCAGAGTCTGACCATCAACACCTGTTAAGACAAAAAAAGATATGTATCCCTTACATTGTGGCAGCACAAAAAAAAATACGTCAAATTAAGATCAGTGAAGATCTTCACCTGCCCAGCAGACAGTTAAAAGCAGCAGTCCTGTCCTATAGTCCATCATGTTAAACTGTGTGTCCACTGTTCTCTGTCATCCTCTCTGCAGTCAGATAAGTAGAGGTGGAAGACATCTGAGTTTTGCATTGACTCTCTCTCTCACAAGGAGGAGAGAGCTGGATTGAGTCGAACCAAATTAATTTGATTCATACATCTCAATTTTTAATTTGTTTTGAATTTAATTATGTCTTCAGAAGTTGAATTGAGTGTTTTGAGTTTTAGTTGTTTAAATAAACTGAAAAATCAACCATCTACATGAAAAAATTAAATAAATAAATTGTAGTTATTGCAATTCCCCTTTAAAAAAACAACTTATGACATAAAACTTCTCTGAGACCTTCAGGAGACATTTCATGTTGTTTGCTTCCCTCATCTCAAACTAAGCTATAAGGTGTTTGTTTTTTTTACCACAGAAACTGAAACCACTTTTAAAATGACATTAATAATAATAACTTTTAAGTTTCACCATAAAGTTGGCTGAAGATGTAACTCTTTCAGATAATTATTAGTTTTATTTTATTTTAGTAAAGATTAAATGAAGAGAAACTGACTTTCTGAAAAGCTGTTTCTTGTTGATGAGCATTTAAAGCTAAGTTGTCAACTGACCTTATTTGATTACTTTAAAGATTTAATATTTAAAATTCTTCACTGTTGGAAAACAATAAATGATGTATCAGTGATTTTAATGTCAGAGTATTTAAATTGAAAAGAGCTGCTGTTAAATTACAAGAAGAACATTTTATAAAATCTATAGAAGGATCAGCTGTTGTCTCACCGGTAGTCGTGGCTTGGAATTGTCATGTGAACATTTATTTGGCAAATGAAAGGTAATGTACTTATGATTTATGAACATGACAATGCAAACTTCACACAGAAAGGCCTGGGACAACCAAAGTCTTTCTTTCTCTTTTTTAAGTTAAAACGTTTCAACATTCCTCAGAATGTAAAGACAGATAAGCGGTATGAAAACCTTCCAGCTGTGTTTTCCTCTGCCGTTGTTGCTGCAGCGGTCTGTGTGACGGCGGGAGCAGAGGGCTCACAAGCTCCTTCAGGCACATTTTTGTTCTGCCATCACTTCTTCTAAAACTGTCAATATTTGAAATCTACACAGCGGATTTCTCACCTCAAAACTTCTCAGAAGTGGATTTAGTGATGTAATTCCATACGAAAACTGTAAAATATAAAACTTCCTATTGCTGGCCTGTGTATGTTCTCTCTGACCAATCAGCAGTTTGTCGTGTTTTCATGTTACATTTTAGTATCCCTCAGCTCGCTTGGACCCTCGACGGAGGTGAGGTGATACAAAAAAAAGTACCTGGAAGCAGCAACATTTCTACAATGGAAAACCAAACAAAGGCGAGTTGAGCCAGACTAGCTTGGTTTGAGGGCGTGCCTGACACCACTAGCCACTTGGCAAGTTTTATGACGCGTTTTCATTGTGACATCACAAGTAAAGGAAGTGAAGGGCTGGACTACAAACGAGCTGTTTTCAAGCGGTTCAGAGCAGAGATTTCTGTGGGAGATGGGAGTTCCCTTTGGGCTGGACTTTGCAAACCTGTTACATGCACAAAAAAGATATATAACTCAATAAAGGAGAGGGAAAAAGCCAAAAAGCATAATATCACCTCTTTAACAAAAGGATAAACTTTATATCTGGGAAAGACCGTCCATTAACTTTGACTATGTCTCAAGACCAAGCGTCATTGATATAAACACAGAGTCCGCCTCCTTTAATCTTGCCAGAGTCTTGTGTTCTGGTGGCGTAGAACCTGGTTATTACTTCAATTACTTTCTTTATGCCAACAGATGTAGAGTAAAGGCATCCAGGATCATGTAAAACTTAAAAAGACTTTTAATGATTTCAGCAGATTTTTGAAGACACAGATAGACAGAGAAACTTGTAGCCTCTAAAGGAAAACAGCTGCTCAAGAACTGAAACCTGTGACTAAATGCGAAAAGCTAAATATTTTATCTTAGATGAAAACTAAAGTAGTTCATGCATTTTAAGATATTTTTTGTGATTAATTTTACCTTTATCTGTGTATGATTGTGTCAGAAATAAAAAACAGTCTCCAACTCAAGCAAGCATGCATTCTGGGCATCGGCCAACAGAGACGCTACGAGACAGAAGCCATGTTTCCATCTAGTTTTTTTCTTTTGAAATGTAAAAAAGAGAAAAAGAAAGCAAATGTGAAATACGGTAAAACTTTAATTAATAGCAGAGTCCCAAATAGCCGCCTTTACTGGCCTGGTGTGGGAACATATTTTGACAAATAAATGCCTCCCTCCATTAAACCCCTGGTCTGGTTTTTATAGAGGTTCTTTGGATGTATTAAACCTCTTAAACCCTGCGGGGTCGCCCGCTTTAGCTGCTGATGTTTGAACACTTGATCAAAAGATCCGATCAAAAGAATCAAAACAGAAAAATTAATCCAAGTTATGAATCCTGTCATGTGAAGTCAATCGCTCTCTGTCTGCTAACTTCTGCCGCACTTCTCTCATTCTGCACCCTGTTGTTGTTTTGTTAGTTGCTGCCTTCAAAATAAAAGCGTACAAGCCGTCTGTCGTAGCTAGATCAAATGAATTACGTGTAATTGATATTATTTGATAATTTTTATACAACTATTATTCTGTTTGCTTTGTGCAAAATGAATTAAAGGCCTGTCCCATATGGACGCCTGTCCCAAATATAGGCAGGGTCAATTCTGTGATTTTAGCAAATAAAAGCCCGGGCTATTATTCAAAGTTTTACGTAAGTGCGTTTCCATCAGCTGGAGCGACCAGGCTATGGCAGGTGTAGTTACTTCAGTAGTTGACGTTACACATGGCTGTAATAAACAAGACATATGGGTTTCAAAATAGATACACAAAACCAGTTGCATGGAAGCAATGGCCATTGATCTTAGAAAAATGGAGAGAGGTCCTCAGAAATGTGTTTCAAGGGGCCAAGTTGCTACCTGCCATTTCTGCACATGTCATCGGAATATCTGGCAAGACACCGACAGTATAAACTTAAGTCAGAACTTATGCAGCAATAGTGTTTCCATCTCCCATTTAGCGCATTAAATATTTTTCGACAAAGCCAAAAAACACCTCAAGCGAGCGTAAAAACTTTTTTGGAAAATTAAGTTGTTTTTCTAATGCGATCCAAAATGCACATAAACAACTGTTGAATGAAACACACCTGGTGTCACAAAAAATGCTGGAAAATCAGGTACCCTCCCACTGCAATGTTACAGTAATATATTTTTTTATCATTGACTGCTCTGAATTATGAATAAGATTGTTGCCATACTGATCGGGAAATGTGTTGAGACACGTTAATCCCAATCTAACGTGAATTATAAACAATAGTAGTGGGATGAGAAACGTTAGACAGGAGATAAAGCACATAAAATAAAAATAGAAATAACATTCTAAAGAAGTTTTGGGAATTTTCCTGGATAATAGCCTTTTGTATCATCATCATCTGATGGTATGGTCTGGCTAGGCTGGATGTGCTGAAGTGCTGTGGTAAGCTTATTGACTCACTTACGTTTTTGGAGTTCGTGTGTTGGTAGCGTATTTTGCTGTGCAACCCAGTTAAACTTGGTAGGTTCTTCATTACAGCAGCTAATTTTCCGCTTTACATTTACTCTTACACTAGTTCTGTTCAAGCATTCATAGATCTGTCCTTTTTCTCTCTTGTTTACACGCTATTCAGTTTTGCTAATGTTAGCTACCGTACTTTAACTTAGCATCTAGCGATGGCTTCTTTCTCTCGCTCTTCTGCGCTCTCTCCCAGTGTGCTACATTTAGTAAACGTCTTTCTGGGAAAGACCTGATCTGATTAGGATAAACGGCATTAATCCCATTTTGGATGGGGTAGCTTTCATATCTAGAAATCTAGCCGAGTTTATTAGTGGACCAAATCAGTATCAGAATCAGAATTAGAATGAGGTTTATTCCCAGGTACATTTTCACATATGAGGAATTTGCCTTGGTATGTATTGGTGCTTATATTGGTACACATGAACATGTCACAATCGCTCTGCTTGCTTCAGAGTCCTGGAGGGGTGCAGGTCTTGGAGGGATGGAATGTGGCAACCAATCACCTTCTCAGCAGAGTGAATCATGGGTCGGGGGGTCAGGATCCCCCATCTGAGGTTTGTCCCCCTCCAAAAACCATTTAATAATATAATGATATATACTTAGAATAACTGTGTAAGTAGTAAAACAATACAAGCCCAAACAGGGCAATAAAAGTGCATTTTAAGTTTTGAAAAATCTCCCCTCCCTTGCCTCACAGTGGTCTACTGCCTGCTTTACCTCACAGGAGTCTGGTGGGAGTAAACAAGTTCGAATTAGTGATGGAAAAAGTAACTCTTTTGACACACTTGAATCTCAAATCTCGTTCATTAAAATGAACTCATTTTGTGTAATTTTGTTCATTTCTTTCATTTTAACTAGGCTGGTTATTGCGGCACTGCAGCCCTCTAGTGGGTGATTTAAAAAAAAAAAAACAGCACAGTTCTCAAACACGAAAGGCTGCCTGGCTTGCATTAATTGACAGTATAATGCACAAAGTATAATGTACAAATTCACCTCTTGATCATTCTCTATCATCCTTCTATAAAGCCCCATGTGGCCTCAACCAAATTCAAACCATGGAAAAACCACAGAAATATGTTGTCAATATTCAATTAAGCCACTACTCCGGCTAAATCTGTCCATTTTCACAATCTTTCCTGAGTATACTACCAGACCAGCCATATATATGTATATATAATTATAATTACTATCTTTATATCTCTGAAGTGCTCATTCATAAAGTAGCCTAACGTCCCTTTCCATGAGTAAAATCTGTATATTAACACCAGATTTGTGGGGAATATTTTGAAGCAATAAGCTTGACACACTAGATAAATAAAACACACTCTTTAACAACTTTAATAATAATCTGGATAAAGCCACCAAGTTCTTAAAAGAACTCCAGCACAAAGAGAGGAACATAGAAATAAACACAAAATATAAACGCAGAAGTTTGGTAGGTCTGGACGCAGAATGGGCCTCATCAGGTCCGGATTCTGTAGACAGAGAAACAAACATGAGTTTGCCACGTAACATTGCTACGTGGCTGTGTTTTAATGTTTTAATGACCGGGTGTGTTTGTTTTAGAGAGGAAACGACCTCATCAACATCACTGCACTGTAAAAACATTATGCTTTATTAATGTTAAATGTCACATAATTAACAAAACAGATATATGATGTCAGTCCAGTAAATGTTACCTAACTACAGACTTTTCTTTCATTCTCCGGTGCTGGCAGTAACTCAGCCTGCCGAGTGAACGCCAGACTCCGAGGAGGACCCATGTGAGTGGTGAACAAGTTAATTAGTTAATTCCTGCTCCACAGTAGCCGAGCTGTCATGTGACAAATAAACGACTCAAACCCAGAGACCCACAGTTGAGTCGTGAACTAATCAATTCTGTTTCCTGTGCTGACGGAGCCCATGCAGCTGCTGTGTGACGAGTGAACGTAAGAGTCCAATTCACACATGCGTGAAAATGAACAAATCACTCCCTCAGACTACTCGTTCCTCCTGAGTCACACGATTAGGTCAAATGAACGAAACATTCTTTAAACGACACAACACAGTTCAAATCCTTAGTAGCCTAGTGTGGACCTCCAGTTATGTTAAGTAGGCTGGCAGGGCTATTTTATTCACTTAAACATTACATTGGATGAACTGATTCTTTAATATATGCTGAGTCATTAATAAATTAATCATGACAAAAAATTACTATAACCGATTATTTTTCCACAAGCCCACTATGTTAATATAACATTACTTAGCTTGTTTGGTAGCTTGTTTAATAGCGTTGATTGATCAGCTGAAATGACTGAAATAGGCTGGTTTTCGTTTAATCGGCCCTGACCAGCGACTGGGCCTGAGCAGTGTCAAATATCCAATTTTCTGCTGATCAAATTGAACGTTACAAACACGCTGTGCTGCGCCGTGTTTCTCGTGTGTGCACAGCGGCACAGACAGATCATGTTACAGCCACACACACGTCTTAGTAGGTGTGTGGAAGTTTTTCACTAGAGTGAAGAAGTGCAGGGCTCACTAGTTACATCTGCTGAGAAACTCAGAGAAAAAAACTGCTTTTAGAGGGTGCGCAACAGGAAAAATGTAGGCTATGGTGGTGTAGTAGTGTAAAAACTACAACAATACTTTTTGTGGAATTTCTCATGAAACAAAAAGCAGAATTAAAAACTTTCCTTTTTTAAATTTAATTTAAAATTAAAAATGTTTAATGTTTAATAGTTAGCTCACAGGAAATGGCTACTCACACACCCCTTTCCCTCTCTCTCCCTCCCTCTCCTCTCGCTCTCTCTCTCAAGATGAGCCACCAGCAAATCCTCATATGGACTTTAAAACAATAATGTACGAGTTACAACACCACCAGCCAAATAAATTTGATTTAAGCATTCTAAATGTGAAACTTCCTTAATGAATTGTCTCACACAACTCCATCACGACAAACATGAGGTGACATTATATTTTATTTCTAACCCTCTTAATCTGATTTTCATTCTATTGAAAGAAATATCTGACACACACGGTTCACTTTTAACACATTAAGAATAATTCAAAGATTATTAGAATATTTTTCCATCTTATTGAATAGGTCAAATTGAACATTAGTCAGAGTTAATGCACTGTAATGTGTCTTATTTTATGTTAATAAAAAGTTGCAAAAGCGGTATAAGAAGTAAATGTTTATGTTTCATTTCTTGTTAGATGAAGAGCTTTTTAAAACAAATTGTCCACTGAAATAATGATGTCATTAATTAGATACTTTTTAGAAAATGCCTCCACTCATTATTATTATTATTATTATTATTATTATGCTAAACTATGCTATGTTTGTTATACGTTTTAGTACTAATTTACTACTGTCTGTTTCTCTCTGTATCAATGAACAGGTATTGAAGTCATTAGTGGTCTGAGGGCTCCTCCTCTGGTGGCTTCATGTTACAAGTGTTCAGGCACTGAGGTTTTTGTTCAGGTCTGCTGATGGTTTGTGTTATTGTGGATCTCTGGCACAGTAATACACAGCAGTGTCTTCAGGCTGCACATTCTGTCCGTTTAGAGTCACTCTGTTGCTGGAAGAGTCTAAGGAGATACTGAACTTGTTCTTTAGGGAATCTTTGTAGCTTGAAGTGTATCCAACACGTGCACTTCCAATCCACTCCAGTCCCTTCCCTGAAGGCTGTCTGATCCAAGCTGTCCAGTAGCTGCTAACAGAATAAGAGACCTGACAGGTGATGGTCAGACGTTGACCTGGCTGCACAGTCACAGAGGCTGGCTGTGTCAACTGTTCACACTTCACACCTGTTCAAAAAAGAAAATGTTTTGTAACAAATGATCAAGTTATACTGCAAAAGAAGAACTGCTGACTTTGACAAATCCAGAGAGACTCACATCCAGCTGCCAACAGCAGCAGCAGAGCTACAGAAAACATGGTTTATGTTGAAAGTGACGTGCTGTGAACTCCACTGACAGCCTGATGGGAAGCTTTTATAGCTGAGTAACAAGGAAGGTCACTGAGTTTGCATAGAATCAAACACATGAAGCATCAATGTTGGTCTAACTGGAGCCAATAGAAGAGTCTGTTGACTGTTATTATATCTGCAGAGTGAAAACATGCCTGGAAATAGCCTCTGCTTATGATGTTTTAGTTTTATCATACACTCTATTGTAACATTTGGAAAATGTTCCTGCATTTACAGAAATTAAACAACTATTTGCTTTTACTTGAACTATTAATGCTTTAATGTATTGTATTAATAACTATTTTATATTAAACCATTATGTACATTTTTAAGTAATTGCAACAATGATAAGATCATTTTTACTAATTTAACATAAATATTGACATGAGTCATGGATAATGGAAAACATTCATTAATATTAGCATTACAATAACAAGAAAAATACAGTAATAGTAGTTGGAATGAAAAAACTTTCAACACTTAATTTTGCTGCAGGTTTGCATGAAATACATTTAACAGTTTCAGTGTTTACAGACTCTAGTGGAGCAGCTACTTCAGGCTTCCTGCTGTTTATCTTGAGATCTACTTCATGTCTGCTGAGATGAACTGACACTGACAGATGGAGCTGCGGTCACTGATGATGGTAAACACCTTATAGTCAAACTTTCATATTCACACTGAAGTCAAGTTAACATGACTTTTGTTTAGAGTAGAAAAGTATCAACTATCACAGTATCCAGTGTACATGAGCAGCAGGAGTGTTAAGCTTTAGTTCAGTCCAGGGTTCAAGTGTCAGTCAGTTAAGATCAATGAGAACAGCAGATCTGAGTGTCTCCTTTTAGAAACAGAGGAGAGAGCAACTTGACACTGACTGCCCTCTAGTGATTTTATAAAAGAAACTGCAACATTATTTTTCACTTAAATTCTACATAAGTTACAGTATTGTGTCTTAATTTGTTGAGATGTGTAGTATTTGTAGTGGTTTATTTTTTGTCCTGCTGCTGTTTCATAAAGAAGTTTTATATGTTTATTGTTTAGTTGTTGTTTTTTTGGTCTTTTAAGTAGCAAATAACTTTATTGTGTTTTTTATGTTTAAATATGTATTTACGTAATGTAAAATATCAGTATAATAATAATGATAGTATATAAAGCAACATATACAACAACAACAATAAAAAAAAAAAATTTGAGTGTATAAATACTATGAAAAAAATTAATTCTTGGGCTCCATCAGCACAAAAGATGAGTACTGTAGGATTTTGTACAGCTGCTCAACCAACTCCAGTCACTGTGAGTCTCGAGCACAATAATAAACAGCAGAATCTTCAGTCTTCAGACTGTTCATCTGCAGATACAGCTGCTGTCTGCTGTTGTCTCTGGAGATGGTAAACCGGCCTTGAACTGACTGCGAGTAGAATGTGCCGCTACCATCAGTATAGATAAAAGCAATCCACTCCAGTCCTTTTCCAGGAGCCTGTCTGATCCAGGCCATTTGGTAGCTGCTGAATGTGAATCCAGAGGCTGTACAGGTCAATCTGTGGGATTCTCCAGGCCTTTTAACCACTGGTTCAGATTCTGTCAGAGTCTGACCATCAACACCTGTCAAACCAAAAAAGATATGCATGTCATGTGTAAAATAGGTGGCACAAATGACAATATTTCAGATCAAGATCAGTGAATATCTTCACCTGCCCAGCAGACAGTTAAAAGCAGCAGTCCTGTCCTATAGTCCATCATGTTAAACTGTGTGTCCACTGTTCTCTGTCATCCTCTCTGCAGTCAGATAAGTAGAGGTGGAAGACATCTGAGTTTTGCATTGACTCCTCCTCACAGAGCAAAGAGAACTAGATTGCACTTGGCTTTTAGTTCATTGTTTGGAGAAACTAGAGAATCAGTGTTCATGAGTCATTCCTCAAAGTCAGTTTGTTTGCATGCTTTCATTTACATAAAATGTCTGAATTACAAATTGTGTTGTACGTAAAATGCAACGACATTAAAGACATTCAAGTAAATTAAATTAAAAATATCAGAGTACCATATGTCCCCACATTTATTTTAATAAACCTTCAAAATGTTAATCTTAGTTCAGATGTGACACATTTACAAACAAGGTTTTATCAAACAAGTTTGAATATAGCTAACGTTGGCATTATGGTTTCTCATAACTACCAGCAAAGTCTGAACCTGTGTCCATCCTCTTAAAACATGGCCTCGTTTGTAATCAGTGAGTAATGTAGCTCTTGTTCTAACCAGATGTGATATGATATGATTTTTACAACCTGTTTAAATTGATAGATTGAATGTTCTGTTTTGTTTAATTTGTAGTCTAGTTGGAGGTGTTTGTCTTTGTTACACAGCGTTCAAATTACACCGTGGCTGTCTTGGGAGCCCTATTTTTGGGGGTGGGGGCACCTGGCTACTATCAAATAGGCTGAGTGCAATGGCGGCTAAACAGAGGTGTGGACCCGAAATGGCTGGATATGTTTGCAGGTTTGTCACAGTCACTTACAGGATGTCCAAATGAAAGGCAAGGCAATCCAAACACAAAGGAACAATCCAGAAATCCAGATAGCCGAAAGTATCAAGTGTTACTTTCGTCCCACTACAGTGACCACAAGTGTTTCTTTTTCCCACTGCTAATGTGGTGACTTTCTCTGTGTTGCAGCAGAAACATGTTTATGTTATATTATACCAACAGATTATGCCAAAAGTGAGGGTCAGAAAGACAGACAGAGGTTGATTCAGCCAGATGTTTTCATGCACATTTTGGAATTAGGTATAGGTATATAGGTATTAGGCTGGATAGAAACATGACTATATTTGCATTATTATGAGAATTTATATTATGTTATGAATGTTCATTTTAATATTGTTCATATTGTTGAAGAAATGTTTTATAAAATGGATTGACATTGCCAATAAAAAATATTTTGAGCAAGTATACGGTTGGGTTACTTGGAACATTTGACAAACTGTAAATAGATAGAAAATGTAATTCATAAATTTTTTGCAAAGATAAAGGACAAAATACATTTGCAGTTACATATTAATAAGTAGTCATAGTCACGTTTATATAATAATATAATATATAATATAATAACAAGGAAAACACAAAACATGTAGTCAACATGTTTCAACTCTCCTGCGTGTGTCACTTACGTTTAAAGTGAAATTATACGGAAGTCGTTCCACATTTGTACAAAATACCACCTGATATTGATAGATCACACCTGTGAGTTAGTGACCACAATATTTCATTGTCTGCAACATAATCTTTTAAAATCAGGTTTTTCTGAAAAATGGTAATTTCGCCTCTGCTCTACCCTACTATACATTTAAATTCATACAGAGAATATTGAGCCCGGACAAAATTATTCACTGTTGCAATTGTTTTTAATCACCCTTTGCTGAGAAACAATAAAAATGCCAGTGCACACTGGACAGGCAAAAAATGTGTAATGGTGCTGTACTATCACCCTTTTATTTCAAGAACCTAAATATAACCTCAAATATAGGAAAATATAAATTTATACAGAAAATATTACCAAAATAGCACCAAATCTTATGATATTTTAGAGTTCCCCTAAATTTCTTCAATGAGTCCCCCATTTCAAACCCTTTTGTCACGCCTTTAGTTTCAAAATTATTCGGATCAGTCATTATATACAGTATGTTCCCCTTTTATGATTAGTTTTGTCTTTGTGAGGTCAGTTTAGTCTGCTCTATACTATTCAGGTCTGCTGTTGTCTCTGGAAATGGAAAACCGGCCTTGAACTGACTGAGAGTGCGTTTTGCTGCAATCACTCCCATCATCAACCGAAGCAACCCACTCCAGTTTTTTTCCAGGATCCTGACTGATCCAATGCATAGAGTAGCTGCTGAATGTGAATGCAGAAGCTGTACAGGTCAATCTGTGGGATTCTACAGGCCTTTTAACCACTGGTTCAGATTATTTTAGAGTATGAACATCAACACCTGTCAAGACATTTAAAAAAAACAAAGTGAAATAAGCTGGTGACACAAATAAAAGTTAGTTTTAGGTCATCACCTGCCCAGCAGACAGTTAAAAGCAGCAGCCCTGTCCTATAGTGTCCTCTCGTCCATCATGTTAAACTGTGTATCAACTGTTGTCTGTCATCTTCTCTGCAGTAAAGGTGGAAAACATCTGAATTTTGCACTGACTTCGTCTCACAGGAAGATCAGATATGGATCTTTTATTAGCCTAAAATGTATGAATAGACATGAGTGTTAATATGATCATAAAAATCACAATCAAGCAACTAAAGATGTACATTTAAAATATGTATATCAAGTTTTACATGGATCAACGGTTTACATCATTAGACCAGGAAAAATAGGAACTGGAGTTTGATTTGGACAAACAAACCATCATCAGTAGTTTTTAATGTCAGAAAAGACTAATCAAATCACCTCTGTTCTCTATTGTATCAAGACCGTTACATATTTTATATGTAAGGGGATGATCCCCCGAGGTCAGGTACATGCAAAACCTCTTTCAGACACTGGCTTGCCCAGTCATGCCCAATAGTTTACCTATAAAGCACCTTTGCCGGCATGATCTCCACCTGAGCTGGGGTACTTGCAAAATGAAAAGTGTGGTTCACAGCAGAATCCATGCAAACAGAGAAATGAAATCTTACTTGTTGTAGTGTTTCGTAGCCTCGTTGGATTGCTGTTTCCATTGTTTGAAAAACAGTTCTCTGTCTACTTTGTCTTGAGCCCGGTGACGATGTGTCCACCGGGAAAGCAGCCTCCCAGTTGTGGAGCTGGGTGTCTCCTCTTTCCGGCGTATTGCTTGCGGTCTTGTAAGGTGACGTGCCTGCCAGGGTTCTTGCTGGCATACAGACGTCAAGTCGACTAACAGACGAGAGAGACACTTCTGTTTTCTTACCAAACCGAAGCATCTATCTGGCTCAATACTGAACTCCCTTGATGTATTGCTGGCGTTGTTGGCTTACGCGCACAGGGAAACAATAGTACGTGTGTGTGATGGCACTGTCCTCTAATGCCGCACATCTCAAATAAAGAAAAGACAAAAGTAAGAAAGTGGAGCAGGCAGAGGTGATGGATAGTTGGCTATAACTGTGTGGGCTGTGGTATTTCTCTGCCATTCATAGATGGCCATGACCAGTGTGTATTGTGTGTGCAGTATTCTCCAGGGAAAACCCTCAGTCATGCATGGATTGTTTTTATATTGCAGACGTGTACTAGGGAAGCACATTGTTGCTTTTTTAAAACAAAGTGAGCACGTCTCTCTCTTTCTGAGGAGCCTCTGTCGCAAATGTGAAGAAAGGCAGAAAATAGAACAGACAGAGGGGAGTGTTCAGGGTCTTGGCGGGTTTCCCTTCCTCGTTCTGCTCTTGGGCCTTCATCAGACCTGTTTCATAACCCCCTCCTCCCTCCACTTCCGTGCTGGAAGAGAGAGAAGATTTGAATGTGTATACTGCGTTGCTTGGAGTGTGGTCACCTAAGCAGGGCACACGCAACCTGTGGCATTGCTACCTCGTGGGCCTTGTGGTGGGGGGCGGCTATATGTACAGCAACCACGTGGTCATCTCAGTCCACATTTACAGGGTTCTACCGTCTGAATGTGGCAGCCATCCCCTCCTTTAGTGAGCCAGTGCTCGGTGTGTCTCGTCAATGAATGACTGAAGCCTTGGGGGCAGTGTGGTCATTTCACCGTTGTCTCCGTGGTCAGCTTAGCGTCTTGCTGGCTGACCTGAATGGCCTCCTGTATTCCTTGAGTCGGTCTTACATCTTGCGCACTAACCCTAGCAGCCCCTCTATCTCTCAGGTTTGGCCTTTGTGACTTGTGGGGCCTTGGCCTTGTTGGTGTGTAAATAGTGTACTTTTGTAAATGGTTTTTCATCCTCTCTGCAGTCAGATAAAGAGGTGGAGGACAGGTGAGTTTTGCATTGACTCCTTCTCACAGGAAGAAAGCAATTGAAATGGAGATATATGGTGGAAGTGGGGACATCAGTCAACCCTCTGCTGGGATCTGGTCGGGGCAGGCTAGGTTGTTAGCAAACAGGTTATTACGGTAGTTATTAGCTGTTATTGCATTACCACAAACAATATCCACAAGGAACAAAAGGAAAAAGTTAAATGTGTTTAACTTTGGCACAGATAAGCAAAAGCACACATACAACAATCAGCAAGCATGTAGAGGTGTGTGTGCATGTAGGTGGGGTGTGTGTGTTTGGTGCATGTGTTTGTTAACAATAGCGGACGTGTTCACGTTGGTAGGTTGTCGACCAGTGTTGAGGCTGAGACAGCACAGATCAAAACAGTGGTTTGGGTCCCCAAAATGGCTAAGACTCTCTTCCTGCTCTTCCTACAATGGTGTGGAACACAACTGGAGCTAGATTACACTGTGGGTCACAAATATTATTCGTAGTAAACAGTATGTGAACCCGTTGGAACCTGGATTTCTGCATAAATTGGTCACAAAATGTGATCTGATCTTCATCTAAGTCGCAACAATAGACAAACACAGTCTGCTTACACTAATACAACACAAACAATTATATGTTCATGTTTTTGTTGAGCACACCTTGTAAACACTGACAGTGTGGAACAAGTATTCAATTCTGGGACTCTCCTCACCGTCTGGCAGCGCAGGTGCTGCTAGGCAGGGTGTCCTCAGATGTGTCATCATGGATGCATCTCTGACTGGATGGGGAGGGACCTGCTGGGGGAGAGCAGTCGGTGGTGTGTGGCCCCCTCGGCTCTCACCAATCCACAAACCACTCCAGGTTGTGTTTCTGGTCCTCCAGCACGTACATCAACAGACAGGGTGGTGTCTGAGACCTCATGTTGAGGGCTGGCCCCCAACTGAGAGAGTGGAGAGTGCACCCGGATGTGGTTCAGCAGATCCACCTCTACAAATTTCAGTGGGCAATTGCGTGTGTGATTGGAGGAGGCAGTACCCAAAGAGGGCTCTGCCTGTGTTAATAGAACTAGGGTTACCATATTGTAACCTTTCTTACTTTGTGATGAAAATGGAGAATAAATGTTTACTGTACCTGAGTTTAATGTTTTAATATAATTTGTGAAAAAGGCTGACAAATACATTAGATAATGTTTATCAATGTATTACGTTTTAAAAGAAAAATCAGCAAATAACACCATAACGAAGTGTTATGCTGTTGATTTTTTCACAGAGAGTTCATAAGTCAAACCATTTTCAGAATACTGGGGAAAAGAAAAATAATCTATCATTAGCCTATACAAATTAAGAGCACTGTTGAGAATATTAATTGTAACCCCTCAGTACACAACCAATACAAAGAAATTTTCCAGTCAGACGCATGAACTCTGTTATGTTCTGTAATGTTCCAATAAAGAAAAGGTTTATCATCATCTCTGCAAGACAGCTTGCGTTGTCATTTTGTTTTGTTGGTTTTAAATAACTACAATGTATGAGTTGCAAACACCAGCCAAACAAATTAGATTTAGGCAATCTAAAGTTGAAACTTGCCTAATATGAGCTGTCTTCAAAAGTTACATTTGCTGTTTCATTAAGTGATACTCCAGCAAACAGCTTTAAACATACTCCTCACTGAATTACCATGACACAAATGCAGGTCCACAAAGTGATTTTCATATTTCATTGGAGAAACATTTGACAAACACACAGTTCACTTTTTACATAATAACAATCATTCAATTATTATTAAATAGTAATTTAGTTTTTACATTTTATTCAAATAGGTCAAACTGAACACCAGTCAGAGTAAGTGAACATATTAATGCATTTTATTTTGCATGCACAGTCAATTTTGACAACATGTTGTGCGACAAATAAGAAACAGGTCAAATATATATTTGACAACATATGCTTTTGTTTTCATTATCACAATATTAACTTAACATGGGACTTTTCTTTCTTCACAGTTTCTCCCGGGTCACCATCTCCTAGCACCCTTAGAGCATTATGAATTCAGATGCCACTTACGACCTCTGATAACAAGCTAGTTTTAAATACTAGGTACTGACCTGACTGATTCCATAGTAAACCCCGCTTCCCCTCTCGCTTTAGATTCCAGAGAGCAGGGCACTGAACACATAACCTGGAATGAGCTCCTTAATTGGATGTTAAAGTAAGTAAACACTAACTAACCAGTCCAGAAGAGGGAAAAGAAAACTAAATGAGACGAAAAACTCTTTCTGGTTTTCGTAAGGCGTCCACCCATCTGTCGTCAGGGAGACCTTTTTTAGTTCTCTAAAGGGTCGAGTTTCCAGCAAGAGCGGACTTTTACTTCCTCTTTACTGGACATCAGCGTCTAATCTGAAATATGATCATGTACAACCGTAGTTCTCTGAAGGCCGAGCAAAGGTCAACACACAAGAGACTGCAGAGACACATAAAAATATAAAACAGTAAATCAAACAAAACATCTTTCTTACTTTAACTTTGTACTTTTGCAATCTGAGCTAAGCAGTCAACAATTATCAGTCTTAAAACACAGGCCATCAGAGTAAAAGCACAGGCGAATCATGTTACTACATGGCTTGTATATGTGTCAGGCAGTCAAACAGTATCGATATGAAGACCCCCCAAGAACCAGAACCAGCTGCTTCCAGTGTCCTTTTCTTCACATTTTTCTCATTCTCACAACACAATGTTAAAAGTTTCATACTTACAGTATGAAATAGCAAAAACATGTTTCACATCATGGAAATAATGGATGGAAGCTGCTAATCTATCAAAATGTTCAAAAGAAGTAGGAAGAAGAAGTTGTCTCGTTTTATTAGTAAAATTTGGACAAATGGAAGACCACGTGTATTATTAAGCACAAGAGCCAACAGAGCGTGTCGCCACCGTAGATTCTCCTACATGCTTGCAAAGTGAGGGGTGAGCGGTGACTGAGCCGTTATTTGCCATTCACAACCCTCACCACTAGATGCAACTAAAACTTGCACACTGAACCTTTAAACTGTGTGTCCACTGTTCTCTGTCATCCTCTCTGCAGTCAGATAAGTAGAGGTGGAAGACATCTGAGTTTTGCATTGACTCCTCTTCACAGGGAAGATACTGCTGATTTGGACTTGGACATCACCTGTTCTCACTGTTGTGATTTGAGCCAAATTAATTTGGTTTAAACGTCTGAATTTGAATCCTAATTGTTCTGAGAAGTAAAATTTTGTGCTTTGATTTTTTTTGTTTGAAATTAGACTCCAGGTTATTCATGAGTAACAGAACAAATTACAAGCAAAAACACACAACTGAAAAGCAAACCTTTAATAATAGGTTTTGCAGCCACATTAAAATTGTCGGATGTCAGAGTTTCTACCCACTTTCCACTTTTCACTGAAACCAGTTTAAAAAACATGTATTAATGTTTGGTTTTATTTGTTTCTGTTTTGAACATCACCATAATTGGTTGATTGATTGATTGATTTTTTTATTTAGAAGGGACCATGTGCAATTAATAACATAAATGTAAACATTTGATGCATTACACCAGAGTTAGCCTTAGGCTAATTTACATCTGCAGTAAAGTAAAGACTACTGTTATAGTTACTGATGTAGTATTGATTCAGATAATTATGAGTTTTATTTTATGTAAGTAAAGATTTTATGGAGGAGAAACTGACAAAAAAATCTGTTTCTTTTTAGATGATGAGGATTTAAAGCTAGGTTGTCAGCTGACTGTATTTCATTAATTGAAAGATTTAATATTCATTTATTCTTCATTGTGGGAAAACATATGTATCACTTATCAGTGATTGCAATGTCAGAATTTAGAATAAAAAAACAGTTGCAGTCAATTGAAATTAGGATAATTAGATTTTTTTATTGTATAATAAAACTCTAGACTGTTTCCCTCTGTAACAGTGATATGGTGTTGAAGTCATTAGTGGTTTGAGGGCTCCTCCTCTGGTGGCTTCATGTAACAAGTGTTCAGGCGCTGAGGTTTTTGTTCAGGTCTACTAATGGTTTGTGTTGGCACAGTAATACACAGCAGTGTCTTCAGGCTGCACATTCTGTCCGTTTAGAGTCACTGTGTTGCTGGAAGAGTCTAAGGAGATACTGAACTTGTTCTTTAGTGAATCTTTGTAATGTGTGCTGGAGCCAACTCTCATTCCAATCCACTCCAGTCCTTTCCCTGCAGGCTGTCTGATCCAAGCTGTGTAGTAGCCAAGAGAATAAGAGACCTGACAGGTGATGGTCAGACGCTGACCTGGCTGCACAGTCACAGAGGCTGGCTGTGTCAACTGTTCACACTTCACAGCTGTGGAGAAAAACATGTTGAATTTTGAATCAGTGTAATAACAGTGAACAGTCACCTCCCCTCTGCTTACTAGGTGATATATCAGCAATCAGTCTGGAAAATAAGGAAAACAATCGATTACTCCTTGTGGCTCTAACTATCGCCAAGAAAACCATCATTCTGAACTGGAAATCACCGCCATACATATAACACATTGGAAAAACTTAATGATAGAGTACATATCCATGGAAAACTTATCTAACCCCACCACAAACATCACGATAGACTCACACTCTACCTGGACAGCATTCATTAAATTCATCCAATCCTGTTTCCATGGTTCTTGCCGAATCAAACCAACCGTAATAGACACAAATCATGTTTTGAACAATATCTACTAGAGGCCTATTTGGTCAGGGCTGGGTCCCCATATTCTTTACTCTCCACATCAAATATTCTATATTTTACACATCAAATAAATGTTTAATTTGCACATGAATGCACAGTCTCTACTTAACTGGCCCCCTCCTCACTGTCTGGGAGCAGTTTAGAAAGTGGACATGGTCACTTTGGGCTGGCTCCCTCCTAAAGGGTCTGGGAGCAACCCAAAATAGGACCAGCATCAGACAAAATTAAACAAACAAACCAACAATCTTTTAAAAGACAAACAGAGTAAAATAGGAAAACTTTCTAAGCATAAAGGTGTGCTGACCCGGCGTGCCCAACCCTTGCTGTCCCGTTCCGCTGCCCCGGGAGGCGCCCTCGCGTTACCTTACTGACAGGGCCTGAGGCCGAGGGGCAGATGACTCAAATACTACGTATATTGTCACTTGCAGCGGTTGGGGACGGTGGCAGCAGCAGTATTCCAATCCTATTTTGACTTTTTGTTTGTATTATTATTAATAACCCATACTTGTTTGTTATTATTGTTATTGTTATCACTATTATAGTAATGATAACAAAAAGTTGTTTTTTTTTCTTCTTCGCTTGTAGTCCCCCGCCAGCCTCCTAGCCTATCTCTATTTTCTATCCAGTAGGCATCTCCCTTCCCTGACAATATGGGAGGCTTGTATTTACACACACAGCACAAACACGCACACACACACACACACAAGATTAAGTCAATTTGTTTCTGCTGTTGTTATTGTTGTCATGTATATGTTTAGTTGATGTTTTTCTTTCATTTGTCTCTCTCTTCTTCTTTCCATTGTATTGTCATGTCTATATTGTGTATTTTGTCTTGCAATAAAAAAAAAGGAAAAATAACAGTGAACAGTCAGTGTGCTGTGATCATACTGTCAGTGTCTCTGCCTCAGTGAGATTCACAGGATCCAGCAGCAGCAGCAGAGCTACAGAGAACATGGTTGGTATTGAAGGTGATCTGATGGGAGCTTCTCTTCTGCTGCTGCAACTGACAGCATGATATCAAGTCTTTATAGCAGACTGTGAAGAAGTTCACTTTGCATAGAGAAGGACACTGACAGGCTATAAGGTATATAATGGACCAGACAATTAATTGCGCATTGGTTTGTGTGGGAAAATTGTTTTCTTAAAAATTTGGTATTCAATCTGCAAATCTTGTAGAAGAGTTTATCTCTAAATTAAACAAAATAATGTAAATTTTTTCAGCACATGCGTGATATCAATCAATGTCATTATAAAGATACATGGAAACCGTTATAATAATAAGTATTGTTTGAAACATTGCTTCAAAGGGCAAACAACACTGTAGTTTTTTCTTATGTTGCAACTTTACTATTCAATCAGCATTGTGAAAATAACAAAACAAGTAATACTGAGACGGCAAGTAAATGTCGATAGTGGTGGTGGTAAAAAAAGGAAGTACTTTTTGTATGACTCTCACATTATTGTCTCTCACTGTGGATCTCTGGCACAGTAATACACAGCAGTGTCTTCAGGCTGCATATTCTGTCCGTTTAGAGTCACTGTTTTGCTGGAAGAGTCTAAGGAGATACTGAACTTGTTCTTTAGGGAATCTTTGTAGGATGTGCTGGATCCAGCTCCGCTTCCAATCCACTCCAGTCCTTTCCCTGCAGGCTGTCTGATCCAAGCTGTCCAGTAGCCACTAACAGAATAAGAGACCTGACAGGTGATGGTCAGACGTTGACCTGGCTGCACAGTCACAGAGGCTGGCTGTGTCAACTGTTCACACTTCACACCTGTTCAAAAAGAAAATGTTTTGTAACAAATGATCAAGTTATACTGCAAAAGAAGAACTGCTGACTTTGACAAATCCAGAGAGACTCACATCCAGCTGCCAACAGCAGCAGCAGAGCTACAGAAAACATAGTTTATGTTGAAAGTGACGTGCTGTGAACTCCACTGACAGCCTGATGGGAAGTTTTTATAGCTGAGTAACAAGGAAGGTCACTGAGTTTGCATAGAATCAAACACATGAAGCATCAATGTTGGTCTAACTGGAGCCAATAGAAGAGTCTGTTGACTGTTATTATATCTGCAGAGTGAAAACATGCCTGGAAATCACCTCTGCTTTACAAATGATGTTTTAATTTCATTGTACATTATTTCATTATAACTATTCTTAATGGAAATATTAACATGAATCATGGATAATGGAAAACATATTCATTAAAATAATATTGCTGCAAACAGAAATACAGTGACGCAGCCGGGATCATGTAGATGGTATAAAGACTTAAGTCTGATGCTGCTGGTTTGAAGGTTTGCGTAAAAGACGATGATGAATAATTTCAGTGTTTGGAGATGTCAAAGAAAACAGTTGCTCAGGAACTGAAACCTGTGTGACTAAATGCAAAAAATATTTTTTTTATATTAGAAAAAAACTAAAGTAGTTCACACATTTATATGTTACTTTCTGTGATTATAACTACATTTTACATTTATCTCTGTCTTAATCAAATATCATGCTAGGTGGTTAATTGTTGTCGGGATGTTGTTTGTTGTATAAAATAATTAACTTAAATATGCTGCCATACTTTTCAGTTCAAAATGCGCTGAATCAAGTTAACACATGACTTTTGTTTAGGGTAGAAAAGTATCAACTATCACAGTATCCAGTGTACATGTTAAGCTTTAGTTCAGTCCAGAGTTCAAGTGTCAGTTAAGATCAATGAGAACAGCAGATCTGAGTGTCTCCTTTTAGAAACTTGACACTGACTGCCCTCTAGTGATTTTGTGAAAGAAATCTGCAACATTTTTTGTCACTCTCATATTATGACTCACTTTAGATTCCACATAATTTACAAACATTAATGTATCTACAAAGCGATGCAGACGCATCATTATTTTCTAACCACAACATCAGATTTTATGGGATTATTATCCTGCCTTGATTCAAAACTGAAAATAAAGTTCAGAAAGGTTGGAACTAAGTATTTGAAAACTCAAAATCTTACAAAAAAAAGTTTTGCAAGATCGAAAACTAAGATTTGCAATCTTCAATCCCAGTGTATTAGTTTGTTTTCCTGGTTTGAAACCTTGTAAATGGTGATCTGAAAACTGGTGTGCAAATGTGTGAAAAAAAGTTTTGAAACTCTGAAAAATACATAGTTTAGAAAATACAGAGGAAGCATGGGAGAAATAGTTCGTTGTTACTGTGTTATTAGAGCATGGAAGAACAGTGGATACTTTTAATACAGCCCACACCCATAATATTACTGTGTAGCTACAGAATAACAAATAATAAAGTGGAGAACATGCAAGATTTTTTTTTTTACAACAGCCTGCAAAGCTTATCTATTGTGTGTTAAGAATGAAAATAAATTCTAGGCTCCTCTGTACCCTGTTTACATTCAAGGTCAGCTGTGTTTGATCCACCTTCATATACAGTATATTTCACATTATTACATTACTGTATAACTTGAGAAAGGTAAGTTTGTTTTCACTCCAGCCTGCCTTAAGAGCTGTTGCAGTGCAGGATGATAATAGACTTGTTTCTCAATGTATTATTACAGATGTGGCTGGCCTTCTGAAGGGGGCGACCAAATCATTTGTTTTTTATTGAATTCAGTCCATTAGTATATTATTTTGGTAGCACATCACAACTGAGAAAAACACCTTAATGAATTAATAGATGCTAAAGGAGGTCATTCTTTCTTGTAAACTGTTCAGCTCTGTTTACTAGCACTGTAACTAGTAAGCAAGGGTGTCACTTTGTGTTGTAAAGTGGGCACATAAGGTCTCAGATTAGGGGTGTGATGATACATTTACACATAAGATGTGACGATGAACGAGAACAAGACAAAAATATAGTACTATTTAGATGAAACTATGATGGTGAAATATATGTGCTGGAGGTCTGAGTACTGCCCCAGAAGATTTTGAGCATTAAACTCGTAATTTCCTGCATTCTGGAAACATTTTCTGCTCCAATTTATGGTGGAAATGTCTGTTTTTTACGAGGGAAAACTATATTGCATGTTTTCTTATTGCAAATAAACCTTTCTCAAAGCATTTTCATTTCTTAGTTAACATTTCTTGGTGCTACTTTTCAGAATGTTTTTAAGAAATGCTTTCAAAAAGTGATGGGGACAAAATCAGCCATTTCAAAATGTGGTGGGGACATGTCAATGACACCTAAGCTTGTAGGTACCCAGCCTTTTAAGTTTAACACTTGCATATTGCAAACCAAAAGGAGAGAAAAGAATCAATCGGTTGTATTTGTTAAAATGTAAATAGTTTTATTCATTGCACATTTTCAGCCCCAGTGCCATCGTTCTTTAGTTTGGGTTTGCAGCACCTAAAAACATTTGACAGCTAAATCAGATTATTGTGAGTAAGTTTAGTTTTCAATAAATGCTAAAGTACTTGCCTTTACATCCAAAGGTGTCTTTGAGGATGAACTGATGAATGACAACCCATCTGTTAATGATCATTGTTCATTCATTGTAGACAACAACAATGAACTCCAAGATGAAGCTGTCCATAAATATATATATCTGCTTCTTTTCGTCCTCCTGTGAGTGATGACCACAGCATGCTCCCTCATCTTCAGTGCTTTAGACCATAAAAGAAAAGACAACAACACAAATAGTTGTTACTGGTTAACTACAGTAAAGCCAACTTTGAAATGACTACCACACATAAACGTGGTTTATTAGAATAATCACATTTAACAAAAGCAAACATTTTGGCTTAATAACTGTCGAGATTTGTCTGGTTGATAGTCTCCATTGATTACTGTAAATTAAGCCTGCATTTTACACAGCATAAATTAGCCTAGTGGCTAGCGGACTTTTCCTCTCCTCATAGCTTAACAAATTACATGTTGTTTTCGATCTTGCAAAACTTTTTTTTGTAAGATTTTGAGTTTTCAAACACTTAGTTTCAACCTTTCAGAACTTTATTGTCAGTTTTGAATTAAGGCAGGATATTAATCCCATAAGAAGGAATATAATGAAAAGCTGTAGGCTTTGCTTGAAGAGACACAATAAAGTTTGTTACAAATTTAATAACAAACTGGATAAAACCATCAAGTTTATTAAAATAACTTCAGCACAGAGAAAGCAACACAAACATAAAATCGCGACAGTTTGGAAGGTTATTAAAACATTTATCAATACACCTGTTTAGCATAAACATGTAGAGCCCGATATTTTAATCTGCTCAGTTTCTCATCCACCACAGCTGTGTTGTGGTTTTACACAAGTACAGCGCTGATTCGGCTAATAGCTAATTGTTACAAACAAGCTAAAGTTAAAGATTCCTGTCTTTAGTAACTGTTTAGCTTAGTTTACCCCGTACATTAAAATACTGCACATATAAACTCAGCTGCTGGCTGAACCAGCTCCTGTCTACCAGCAGCAGCAGCAGGAGAAGGAGAGACTGATAGAGACTGACTTCATCATTCTTTCCAAACTTCACTCATGTTGATGTCAGGAATATGATTTATTTATCTGAAATTTTAGATTTGTTTCCAGTGAGTGTTTGAGAGTGTTTTTAACTTCATTTTATAGGTAAGGTAGGATGAGTGGGGAATTGTTTTCTCTCTTGCAACAACTGTATGTGAGACACCTGTGAGACAAATAAAGGCTGATCTTATGTAGAGTTTCCACTCAGAAACTGATGAGGTTATGGCACCAGATGTTAAGATGTTCAAAATGCACGTTATTAACATTCTGTGCTGCATTTTCAGGAAAGATGGCCAGCTCCTTTCCAGTACCATCAGCTAACTTACATAAAGTGCACATATTTAGATTGTTTATTGTTATACTTTTCATAATGTGTTTTTGCTAGCTGTCGCCAGAGAGATGCCAGGAGAATTGGACTGGTGCCCAGAAGATCTCTTCTCCACTGTAAAAGCATTCTCAGGTAAATTTTATGTCCTGAGCAGATCCTGAGGATCAGTACTGGGGCACATTCGAGCAGATTTTAATCAGAATAGACAGAAATAACCCAGAAATCTGACCTTTTCTTACTGTACTCATGTTATTTTTTATCCACCTCAGCCTGCTGAGTGAAAAAAAAATGAAGATTGTGTGAATGTGAAAAATTATTTCGACACACTGGTGCAAGTGACCGACACCTGGTGTTGACAAAACATGGATAGTAACTAACTGTCAACAGACCTGTTGTCTCCCTGTTCTTTTCTTCCTCTTTTTTTCTAGCAAAGAGCAGGATACCGAACACTCAACTAGTAGCTTCAGCAGATTGATATTTCTTGATTTCAAAGTCAAGAGTCACATTTTTTCATGATAAATATTCATTCATATCTTAAATTACTGAATGTTTATAAATTTTGCATTTTTCAATCCAGATCTTCAGTTTTGGGATGTATAGATGCTTGTGTAAAATAAGGTCTGTTGAATGTATTAGGCTAAAGCTGCATTATATCAGTGTGCCAGGTATATATTTATTCAAAATTTGAATAAAAAATATTGGATTGGACTTGCATTTGCAAAGAACTCTAGCTTGGACAAAAATATACAGTATATTTGGGACATCCCTAGTCTATAGGGAAAAACAATGAGCACAGTCTGCAGCAAAGTGTAAATATATATTGTTGGTATTTTAGCCTTTTTTCTTATGTTTCACTACAGCAAACGCAAGACATCAATGTGGAGCAGACTGTATGTCTCAGATGTCTACCAGCGCTGCTGCAAGGAGACGACACAGAGCAGTTCTACACCTGCAAGATGGGCTGATGTACACTTAACATGGTCAAGCAATAGTAGGTTAAGCATTTAATTAAATATTTATCAAAACCAACATTACGACGCTGCCTGTTTTGGTTGTTTGATAAACTGATCAAGAACAATATTTTGATTAGTTGTTCGCTGTGCATGCAGAGCCTGCTTGTCATATTTCCACCGTGTCTGCGTCTTGTTACATAATACCAGTTAACATCTCTCTGTGTTTATCTCTGCAAAATGCTAAAATGGGTTGCCAAATCTACTTCAGCAGCTGTCAATATTCCTGGGCGGCCCAAGTATATGTGGGGAACACTATTTAAATTTTGTAAATATTACACTGTAAACCTATTTTATTTTCTTCCAACTGTGTCATGATTGAGTGATACTGTAGTGTCATCTAAATTGGATTGTGATGGTCCTGGTCAACTACCTCTGGTCTTCTATGTGGAGTTTGCACAATGTTCTTCCCATCTTCATGTTTGTTTCCTCGGGGTGCTCTAATTGGCTCCCACCTAACTTAAGAACATGTATGCTGAAATGGCTCTAATGTTTAGTTATTTACACTTTTTGGTAACGCTAAATAATATAGCCATTTCTGGTAATGATGTGTGTGTGTGTGTGTGTGTGTGTGTGTGTGTGTGTGTGTGTGTGTGTGTGTGTGTGTGTGTGTGTGTGTGTGTGTGTGAGTGATTTAATCAAAGTTGTATTTGTACATTTTTGGGCATATTTACCAGGATGGTGCAGACCAAGGTCCTACCACAGCGCAAGTCACTGCTGACGGTAAAGATGGTGCCATTCCATCTCTGTGAAATCAAGGTCTTCCTCCAGGATCAGGTTGTCTTTCACTGGACTGATTGTTAGCCTGATGTAGTACTGCATTTGTATGGCTGAGTACTCAAAAGGCTTGATTTATAATTCTGCTAAATGTGTATAGAAAATCCTGCTAAATGTGTATAGAAACTGAAACTACTGTTGTCCTTAAAACATAAAGCCAAAACTGTAAACTACAAAAGTAGTGTAAGAAAAGTAATTGCAGAAATGTTGAAATTATGCTGTTTTGTGGAGAAGATGTTAACTTCTTATAGTCCTGATTGTGGCACTTACACACATCGATGCAGTGTCATTTTGGATTTTACAGTTTGCTAAATAAAAAAGATACACTTTAGACCATATTGTCCAGATGTTTTCTTACATAACCATGGATTTTGGATTAGCAGTGAGAAAGTAGAGACATCATGGGAGTTTGTATTAACAATAGAGAGATGTGTTCATGATACCCAACATTTTAATGTTTGATATGTTTATTTTTATTGAGTGCAAGGTGTGTGCAAAGTGGAAGACATCTGAGTTTTGCACTGACTCCTCCTCACAGGGAGGAACTGGTGAAATTGGAGAATCAATGTTTACTGTATGACTGGTTCCCACAAGAGTTTCATGTTTCAGTATATTTTTGTGCAATACACTGAAAAACACATTTATAAGTTGTTTATTATGCACAACATGTGAAGAATGTGAAGACTTTCTCACAAAGTGTTCATAAGTAAAATCATTTTCAGGACATCAGTCGGAGATTTTGGAGATACAGTGTTGATACAAAAAGACTAATATCTGTTCGGAAAGGAGGAGTGCAGGGCTCTGAGAGAGACAGTGGGTTAAAAACAGACGGATACACCAACAACATAAATATATCAGTGAATACCCCAGCAAGAATAAAAATTAGAAAACTTTTCATTATATTACAAGACATTTCCCAGTCAGACACATGAACTCTGTCATATTATGTTAAACAAAAGCTTCAGTGAAAATTATAACTTTTCCATCCTCCCTGCAGTCACATTAGTGAAAGTGGAAAACAGCTAGGTTTTGCATTAACTCTAAATTTAAACCTTGCTTAATATGAATTTCCCTCAAAAGTGGAATTTTGTGTTTTCTCAAGTGATCCTCCAACAAACAACAATATTAAACATACTCACCAACTATTATGAGACAAAATCTTGACTTTGCAAAAAAAATGTGACATTATGTTTTCTTTTTACCCATCTTGATCTGACTGCAGGTCCACAAAGTGATATTCATATTACAATGGAGAAAAATCTTACACAAGAAATATTATATTATTGTTAATTAGTAGTAATGACAGCCAGACAGAGAAGATTTGTTTTGGAAAATGCCTCCACTGTATATTTAATATTATTATAATGTACACAAAACATTTTATGTTCCTTTTACCTTTTCATTGCTAAATATGTCTGTTTCTCTCTGTAACAGTGAACTGGGGCTGAAGTCATTAGTGGTCTGAGGGCTCCTCCTCTGGTGTCAGTGTGCTGTGATCATACTGTCAGTGTCTCTGCCTCAGTGAGACTCACGGGATCCAGCAGCAGCAGCAGCAGCAGCAGAGCTACAGAGAACATGGTTGGTATTGAAGGTGATCTGATGGGAGCTTCTCTTCTTCTGCTGCAACTGACAGCATGATATCAAGTCTTTATAGCAGACTGTGAGGAAGTTCACTTTGTGTAGAGTAGGACACTGACAGGCTATAAGGGAAAGATGAACTGTGTGTCACAATTAGTCGATGCTTGGAATTGTGCTGAATATTTACATAAAAACAACTAACAAACAAATAAGTAAATATTTACTAACATTGACAAGAGAAGTGTCTTCAACTAAAGACTCATGCCACTCACACCAAGTGTTTCACTGAGCTGCACGGGAGCTTATTCCTGTGTATGGTCATCAAGCTGCTCAACTCATCCCCCTTTGTCACAGTATGGACAACTGTGGACTGCGAGGCTGCTGAGGTCCTTCTGGTTTTGCTAATTGGACTTTGTTATTAAATTTTCCGTATCTTCTGATACAGTGCAATACATACTGGTAACATGCTGAGGGTTTGTCATGCTGTGACGGTTTTGGGGGGGAGCCAACAGGGTGCCAGTGCCTCTGTAACACAGACCTTGGACCCCCTATGGCCCCCCTCTGAACGAAAAGTCTACAATAATCATAGTAATATATCTTCCTTGCGATGATATGGCACTGATGTGAAAGGCAGAACAAAAGTGTCTCAACTAGTGGGATCCTTAGGACGTTACACCTCCACTGTCCAGCGTCGTGTCAAGGTAGTTATCCCTGATAGAAAGTGTTCTCCCTGCCGCTGGAGCGCAAGTTGAAGGCGAACTTTCGACTTCACGAAAGTAAATGAAAAATATAACGTGAAGTGTTTCATTCATCGTTTTAGTATTGTTTTATCAACGAGGTTTTTGCAGAGCAATCTAGCACACGCATTATACACGCTTTTATAGGCTAACGTTAACATTACATGTTATTGAACTTCATATTATTCATTGCACTGAATTGAGAATGTCTAAACAAGCATATAGTTTCCCTGTAAAGCAAACATTTACTTTGCGATAGTCTTATGATGTTATAACTGACCACGTAGTCATCCATGTTACTGTTTGGAAGCTAGATCTAGAGAGTCTGTCCCATTTTTCAAGTAAACTGCTCATACAAATATCTACGCCATCGATACTGTAAAATCAACATCAGCGTAATCAGTTTAACACATTGCTCTCCTCAACGTTACATCTACTTGACTCAAAATGCACATTAAACTGAATGCAGCGCCCCTGAGAGTCCCCCTCCCTAAAGGGTAAATTCATAGGTGTCATTTACACTCGGGACACTGGGGACATGTCCCCACCACTTTTTTAAAGGATAATTTGTTAAAAAAAAACGTATGAAATATAGCTTACAGTAAATAACAAATGAGAATGCCTTTAGAAAATAACTTGCACATTAAGAAAAAGTAGCAGATCTGAAAGCAACACAGAACACCTGAAAGCTGCACTGACTTAGATTCTGTTATAATTTAATATTTGGAAACGTGCCACCTGAATTTTGTGTTTCCTTTTACATAAATAAAAACATTTTCATCATAATGCAGGAATTAAAGTGTTTAAAGATCAAAATCCCCGTCCATAATGCACAGATGATGGCCTACCATAATGTATTTAATTTTGTGTATACTTCACATCATGACTAATTACAGGGGTGAATATGAACAAGTTTCTATTTTCCTAGCAAAAGTTACAGTGGGATACAAAATACAAACTGGGATCCAGAGAAAGTCCAGTACACTAGAGCTTATCCTGTTCATTAAGCCTTACAAAGAAGAGTTGCATCAAAGAATGTACTGTAACTCCAGCTAAAGTTAACAGGAATGTTGTTGGGTTTTTTTTGGAATAATGTAATTTAATAAAACTATAACTAAGTCACAGAAAAGATCCTGTTACTGAAACAAATAACTGTAAGTTACTGAAACATACTAAAACATTACATTATATACTAAACAAGACATTTTGAAAGCTTGAACATTTCCTTGTCTCTTTTGTCCCTTATTGAATGTGCCCCTCTGACAAAACATCTGGCCCCAGCCTGGCCCCATCAATACTATTGGTGTAGAACCACCACTGTCGTCATGTATATAAGGGACCGGACAAAGAACAATTAATTGTGGACTGGGTTTTGTGTAGGAAAATTGTTCTCATAAATATTTTGGTGTTCAATCTGCAAATCATCTGGAAGACTTTATTTTATTTTTACTGAAATGTACATTTTTTATCACATGCATGATATTAATCAATATCATTACAAAGATAACGTTTCACTACACTAATACAGCATTGCATGAAACATTGCTTTAAAGGACAAACAACAAAATTGTATTTTTTTCCTTAAAAATAAAGAATAATATTTTATTTGTTTGTGTAGGTTGGAACTTCAATATTCAATAAGTCACTACTCAGACTTTCCATCACTGAGAGTAACAATCAGTATTGTGGAAAAAACAACAAATAATACTGAATATTGCCAGTGATGGTGGTAAATGGAAGAAGTTGTTTTTGTATGACTCTCCTGTTATTGTCTCTCACTGTGTCTCTTCTGGCACAGTAATACACTGCTGTGTCCTCGGTCTTCAGATTGTTCATCTGTAGATAGACTTTACTGCTGGAGATGGTGAATCTACCCTGGACTGACTGGGAGTAAGAGATAGGAGAACTAGATGTGTGTACAAGAGCAATCCACTCCAGTCCTTTTCCAGGAACCTGTCTGATCCAGTTCCAAACTGAGCTACTAAAGCTAAACCCAGATGTTGTGCAGGTGAGTCTGTGCTTCTGTTTTCACATCTATGAACCTCCTTTAAATATGATGTAAACTGGATCCCTGTGAGAATTTGTTTACAGTAAGCTCCTCCTACATCACATTCTGCTTTTACAGTCAAATTCAACAGTATGAACACAGCATGACACAAAATAAAACAGCATTTAAACAATCTGACAACTAGCAAATAGTGATTTGAGACATCTGAACCTCCCTGACTACGATAACCTGCTGAGTCAATTTAGAAAATGCGATTATTCACATGATTCTGATTTGAAAAGATTTGTTCTTCTAAAATTTGACCAACTCATGACTTACTTAATGGCTTCATTTCTGATGAAGTTTAATTCAGAAATCCTAGGATTATGAACTAATACATCTGATCGTAAAATTAATTGATTCATACTTTTGGTTTTATTTTCATTCTGTTGCTGCAAACACAAGTGAAGTGAAAGCAAGATAATCTGTGAATATTAAAGTTTGTTGCAGCTGGTTGAGGGCCTGGATTGTTATTTCTTTTTTTTTTTACTTTAAAGATTTCAGAATATAAATTGTGGCAGTTTGAAGCCACAGACATACAGAGAAACCTGGAGCCTCAAAAGGAAATGAATTATTTAGGAAGTGAAACCTGTGGGACGATATGCAAAGAACGTCTCGGGTTACGTATGTAACCCTGGTTCCCCGAGAAGGGGAACGAGAGACTGCGTCGGTTACGACACTATGGGAACGCCTCTAGGCGAAGCAGGTCTGAACGTGAATGAAATCACTCCAATCCTATTGGCCTGTTGCTAGAACGGTAAGGTGTGACGGAATAACCGGAGGAGTATAAAGCACACCTGTACACACTCATCATTAGCTTAAACTATGAAGCAGGCGCTTCAGGCGGGGAGAGAGGTGCGGCGGACCGACGCAGTCTCTCGTTCCCCTTCTCGGGGAACCAGGGTTACATACGTAACCCGAGACGTTCCCCTTCGAGGGAACTCGAACTGCGTCGGTTACGACACTATGGGAACGAGATACCCACTAAACCGTGCCGAAACCCCGCCTGCCCCTGTGTGCAATAAAGTGGCACTACTAAGAGGAGAGCGCACGAGTGCCAGGTGCCGAAGGAAGGTCAAGACTGTAAAACCGAATGAATGTGTGCGGAATGGCCCAGCCAGCCGCTAAACAACATCCTGCAAGAGGCCCCGGAAAGGAGGGCTCGAGAGGCCGCCTTGCCTCTGGTAGAATGAGCCCTCACAGCCACAGGTGAAGGCAAACCGCGCACCTGATAGGCCAGGGAAATAGTCTGAACAATCCAGTTGCTAATAGTATGTTTGGATGCAGGGAGCCCGGCCCTGGGAGACCCAAAACACACTAGCAGCTGGTCAGCCTTCCTCCAACGGGAGTACCTCAGAGTGTAAATACTCAGTGCTCTGACAGGGCAGGCAGATGAAGTCTCCCGTCCTCCGCCATCACATGAGGTGGAGGATGAAATGCCTGCAGCACTGTGGACCCTGCCGCACAAGAAGGCACTTTAGGGATGTATCCTGGACGAGGGTGCAGGATAGCCCTAATATTCCCCGGGGCAAACTCCAGGCTTTGCGGGAAACCGAAAGCGCTTGGAGATCCCCCACCCTCCTCAGAGAGGTGATAGCAAGGAGAAAGGCCATCTTGAGGGTCAAGTGCTTAGCCTCAGCTGACTCCAGGGGTTCGAAGGGGGCCTCAGCCAACGCCCCAAGAACCACCGCCAGATCCCAAGGGGAACCTTGGACCGAGTCGCAGGTCTCATCCTCCGGGCACCACGGAGGAAAAGTACAACCAAGGGAAGTTTCCCCAAGGACCCCTCCCTCAGAGGGTGTGGAAAGATGAAATAGCTGCCACGTACACCTTGAGGGTGGAAGGGGAAAGACCAGCAGAGAACCGGTCCTGGAGGAACTCAAGTACCTGAACCACCGGGCAGGTAACAGGGTCCACCGACCGCTCCCTACACCAAGTGGAGAAAACACTCCACTTCAGGCCGTACATCCTCCGTGTGGACGGGGCCCTGGAGCTCAGGAGGGTCTTGACTGCTCCGGCTGTTAGACCCGCCTCTAGGTACTGTGCCCCCTCAGGGGCCAGACCCATAGTCGCCATATGGCGGGGCAAGGGTGAAGAACCCGGCCCTGCGCCTGGGACAGCAGGTCTCTCCTCAGAGGGACCCGCCACGGCGGGCCGTCCAGGAGCACATGATGTCCGAGAACCACACCCGGGTTGGCCAGAACGGGGCTACGAGCAGTAGGCCGACATAGTCCTGGCGGACCCGCTCCAGAACCCCGGGAGCAGAGCGACTGGGGAAAAGCGTACAGACGTAGCCTCGGCCACGAATGTACCATGGCGTCCAGACCCAACGGGGCTGGAGGAACGAGAGAAACCATAGCGGGCAGTGCGTAGTCTCTTGAGACGCAAACAGATCCACGTCTATGGGGCCGAACTCTTCGCACAAGAGCTCCACCACTTCGGGGTGAAGTCTCCATTCCCCGGGCCTCAGCCCCTGCCTCAACAGCAGGTCTGCTCCCTGATTCTGTGTCCCCAGGAAATACATCGCCCTGAGCGATAGTAACCTCTGCTGGGACCACAGGAGGATCTGACGCGCCAGTCTGTCCAGAGGGCGCGAGTGCAGACCGCCCTGGTGATTCAGATAGGCCACCACCGCTGTGTTGTTCTACTCGGAACGAACCAGGACGTGGTGGCCTTGGAGATCGGGCAGGAAACTCCTTAGAGCCTGGAACACCGCCAACATCTCGAGACAGTTGATATGCCACTCGGATCGATGCACCTGCCAGGATCCCCTTGCAAAGCGGCCATCCATGACCGCGCCCCAGCCCGTGAGGGAGGCGTCTGTCGAAATAACCAGCCGGCGACAAGACCCTCCCAGCACGGGCCCCTGGGACAGGAACCAAGTTTCCTTCCAAACTGATAGGGAACGAAGACACTTGCGCGTAACCCAAACCAGACGGAGAGGATTCCCCTCGGGGAAAAACCCTTGTTCCTTAGCCACCACTGCAGGGGTCTCATGTGCAGCAGTCCAGATGGTATTACGCTGGACGCAGCCGCCAGGAGACCCAACACTTGTTGAAAGTGTTTCATAGTGATGGCGTGGCCTAACTTCACCCCTTTCACGGCAGCCAATATGGTGTCGACACGTGCCGGAGACAATTGTGCCCGCATCGTTGTCGAATCCCATGCAACCCCTAGGAACGTAGCCCGTTGGGTGGGCGCCAGCACGCTCTTCTTTGCGTTGAGCCTCAGCCCTAAACGCCGCAGACGAGCCAGAACGACATCTCGATGCCGAACCGCCAACTCTCGAGACTGGGCTAGGATGAGCCAGTCGTCGATGAAGTTGAAATCCGGATGCCCCGGAGCCTCAGCGGGGCCAGTGCTGCATCCATACACTTGGTGAATGTGCTAGGGGAAGTGCCAGGCCGAATGGAAGAACCCGATACTGGTAAGCCACACCCCCGAAGGCAAACCTCAGGAACTTCCTGTGAGAAGGACGGATGGAGACCTAGAAATAGGCGTCCTTTAGATCTATCGTGACGAACCAATCCTCAGATTGGATGTGCGTCACGGTGGCGGGGATGATGAGCATCTTTAACCTGAATCTCCTCAGAGACCGGTTAGAACCCGCAGATCCAAAATAGGGCACGCAGCCCTCCGTCCTTCTTGGGGACTATGAAGTCTCTGTCTGGGGGGGAGACACGTTCCACGGCCCCTTTCCTCAGCAGAGTACAAACTTCCTGTCCCAACACCGGACCTTGCTCCGGGCGGACCACAGTCCAAACCACCCCCTCTCTTCTGTTGAATTTGGAGGGCGGGCTATGAACTGTAGTCGATACCCATCTATGGCAGTGCGCAGGACCCGCGGAGAAATGTTCGTCAGGCTCCGCCAAGCGTCTGCAAAGTCTGCCAACGGAACCAGCCCCTCGGGGCTGGTGGTCGGTGTCTCGTGTGATCTTCTGGTGGACCCCTGAAGCCCCAGAACGGCAGGGGGGAGCCGCCGAAGATCCACGGTGAGTGAGTCGGGATGCCGTCCGTCTGCAGACCCTCGGGGCAGGCAGTACGGTGCGGACTCGATGGTGGCAGGTGCGTCCTGAACGTGTAAACGGCGGGATAACATCACCTGTTGCCACGGCGGAGGGGACCTCGGTCGGCCTCCGGGGGGGGTGGGGGGGGTGCGGGAGGGGAGAAAGACTCCCCTACCCCGGTCTTCCCTGAGCTCCGTCGGGACTGGATGACGGTCCTCAGATCGCGTCTCTCAGACGGCTGAGGGTGAGAGCGCCGTCTCGCTGCCCCAGCTCCTCGGGGGGCCCCCGAGAAGCGACACTCTGCTTCCCTCCTCTCCGTAGGAGCTTGTAGAGGGAAGGGACCTACGCCTGGCAGCCTCAGCTGCCTTGGGTCCAGACCGGCGAGGGAGGTACTGGCGGAACGCTTCGCACTGCGTCTAACGCTTCGTGGTTCTGCGAAGCTCCGCCAGATCTTCCTCGGAGGGACCCCCCCTCTGAACCATCTCCTGTAGCAGGTTGGCTTGGTAGGCTTGAAGCACCGTGGTGTGCAAGCTCGCACCTGCCTGGCCCGCTGGCATGTACGCCTTCCCCACAAGCGTGGATGTGGTGCGACATGGTTTGGATGGTAACGCCGGCTTCTCCAGGGAGGACGCAAGTCGAGGGGAGAGATAGCTCGCAAGCTCATCCTCCACCCGAGGCATCCTCCCATAACCACGGTCCCTAACCCCCATCACATTACTGTAGTTCAGTGATCGGGGTGTGGAAAGCCATGTAGAGAAGGGTCTGCCCCATGATTTACTCAGTTCATCATGTAAATCAGGAAAGAATGGCAGAGACCGGCGTGGAGGTGGCGTGTGGTGCTTAAGAAACCTTTCATCAAGCTACCACTAGCCTGTGGTGTCTGCTCCTCCCGTGGCCAGTTGATGTTGAGCTTAGCCACGGCTCTAGTCACCACCTCCAGCAGCACGTCATAGTCGGGCGCGGCCAGATGACGCCGCCCCGACACCCGGAAGTCATCGTCGACTGCGCTGAGCACGTCCGCCTCCTCGGAGTCGGATTGCTGCAGCGCCTCCGGATCCAAAACCGCGAGCGGGAGAAGCCGAGAACGGGCTCCCGAACGAGGAAAGGAAGCGTCGGAGCCAGCGGATGAAGGTCGGGAAAAAGCCTCAGCCGTCCCGAAATCCTCCGACAGATCACGCTGTGAACCCATGAGTGAAGCCGCCGGGCCGCCTCAGCGGCCGCAGGGCCCGCACCACGGGGAAAACACATCCGGCCATCCTCGGAAAAGAGAGCCATGCTGTACCTCAGTACCCGCACGGAAAGGGCTTCGCAACGGGCGCAGGCAGCCCCCTCGAGAGCTGCCCGTGCGTGCTCCATCCCCAAACATGAGAGACACATCTCATGAGAATCTCCATCCGTGATGTACCGAGGGCAAGAAAAAACACACCTTCTGTACATCTGGTTGCCGGACATGCTGGTAGACTTCTTCTTCAGGTAAGACATACTGCTTGTAGGACTGGAGCTTTCTTCGAACAACGTACAGAGCGCCTGCTGAATAAAAAAAAGCTAATGATGAGTGTGTACAGGTGTGCTTTATACTCCTCCGGTTATTCCGTCACACCTTACCGTTCTAGCAACAGGCCAATAGGATTGGAGTGATTTCATTCACGTTCAGACCTGCTTCGCCTAGAGGCGTTCCCATAGTGTCGTAACCGACGCAGTTCGAGTTCCCTCGAAGGGGAACTTACAACTGCAGTGCACAGGAAAAAGGCTGCTGGTTTATCTGTCAGATTAATGTACATGAAAGTGCAAATTCAAAATCACAATTAAGAAGAGTAAACAAAACACTAGACAATTTGAGTAGTTAAGTGAGTGTAGAGCTGAAAACAGTTTGATTCTCCATTTATTCTCTCAATCCACAGTCTCTGCTGGACTCTGTGCATACTGTAATTTTAACTCCACTCCAAACTCCTGCAAACTTAGAGTAAAAACACTTGTAGATCACAAGTTAGACAGTTAGCAAAAACAATTTATTGTTCAGCCACTGTCTTCTCTGAGGAGTCATTTTGATGAAGTGTATTATATCTTTTAACATTAATGACATTAGTCATGTGAGTTGATTGTGGTAAAGATGAGTCCTGTAGGTTTTTGTACAGCTGCTAAACCAACTCCAGTCACTGTGAGTCTCGAGCACAATAATAAACAGAAGAATCTTCAGTCTTCAGACTGTTCATCTGCAGATACAGCTGTTGTCTGCTGTTGTCTCTGGAGATGGTAAACCGGCCTTGAACTGACTGAGAGTAGGATTTGCTGCTACCATCACCACCACTGATAAGAGCGATCCACTCCAGTCCTTTTCCAGGAGCCTGTCTGACCCAGGCCATGCTGTAGCTGCTGAATGTGAATCCAGAGGCTGTACAGGTCAATCTGTGGGATTCTCCAGGCCTTTTAATCACTGGTTCAGATTCTGTCAGAATCTGACCATCAACACCTGTTAAGAGGATAAAAAACATCAAGTGAAATAAGTTGGTGACACAAAACACTAAACATTAGTTTAACACCTGTGAATATCTTCACCTGCCCAGCAGACAGTTAAAAGCAGCAGTCCTGTCCTATAGTCCATCATGTTAAACTGTGTGTCCACTGTTCTCTGTCATCCTCTCTGCAGTCAGATAAGTAGAGGTGGAAGAAATCTGAGTTTTGCATTGACTCCTCCTCACAGGGAGGAACTGGATTTGACTTGGATCTCAGTTGCTGTTTGGTGAAACTGGAAAATAAATGTTTACTGTTAATGAGTCATTCGCTGACAAACACATTATCAGGGACGTGCACAGGAATTTTGAAGGGCAGTTGCTCTGACCTGAAAAAAGGCACTAAACACAGTATCCAAAATGTATTAACAATATAAATGTCACCAAAATACATATGAGAAAAAGAGTTCCTTATATTATTGTTTATTGTTTTTTTTAATCATTATTATTTTTATTTTTTTTTCCTTTTTTTTTTTATTTGAAAATAAATAATCTAGATTGAATTGACAGATGGGGAAAACTCGCTTCTAATAAAATATTAAATAAAAAAACGCTTAGATTTCGGAAAAAAATACAATCCTTTTTTAACCTTTTGGCTTCCCGTACATTCAGTTGCGCTTCTAGCTCGTATTCACTTCTGTTGGTACGTATCACGTATGGTAACTGGGCAAAACTACGCATGATTTGTTGTAGTATGATTGCATAAAGGAAGGAAACAGGAATTCCGGTAGGGAACAGAATCGACTGACGTGCAGGCAGCGCTGCAGCAGTGCAGCCACTTAAACAGAGTTTGCCCTTCCCCTACTGACTTTCACTTTCGGTGCCCGAATGGAAGTGAATGAGGCTTTGCGATCGCGATTATTTTTTTATTTTATTTTTTTTTCTCGGAAGGGCGAGTCGGAAGGGCAACTTGAGTCAGGAAAGGCAAACGGGCAGTTGCCCGGGCAACCAGAGCAACCCCCCTGTGCACGTCCCTGCACATTATTAAAGTTAGTTGCTTCTAATTAAGTCTGTTTCATGTGAAGACTGTGACACGTGGCTGCGTCCGACCTCTGTGAGCTTAGCTCGACGCATAAAGCTTAAAAAGAACTTGGTCATTCTTGAATTAACTAGTGTAACTTAACAGACTGATATCTTTTAACAAAACAAAAAGAAAGAAAATAAAAACAAGAAGTAAGTTGGTTTTGTGGAGAGGTCAGAGGACAGCGTTTGGCCTTTTGTTTGTTTGAAATGAAAAAGAATAATATAGAAATTGCAACACCTAAATGTGATTCAGGCAATCTAAATTTGAAAATGACTTAATTTGAATGATCTTCAACAGTTGATTTGACAGGCTTTGTTTCCGGCTGAGAAGACTGTCTTCTTAACTTTTAATATGTCTATAAAAAGAAAAGAAAGATTGTTATCAAATATCTTCCGACAATCAAATCTTAATTGTCACACAGCTGTACCGTTCTTAGAGAATCTAAGGAAGACACATGAATGGCATCAGATTATTAGAAATGATAAATACCAAGAGACATTTATACATTAAGGGCATTTCAGACGATGGCATGTAATACTTATTTTGTCCACTAGGGGAAGCTCGGGTTACATGAGGATAGCTCTGATCAATCCTAACACAATCTTCTCAGGAGCTGGGGAATTTAGTCATTTTTAACCTTAAATTTGAGCTGGAAATTAATCGAGTATAGGGGGACATTTCTTTATCATCATTTCTAAAGGAAGTATCAGAAAGTATTGTGAACAAAGCATTAATTACACATAAAATGAAGGAATGTCATTAACCTTGCTGAAAATTAAAACACTGCAAAAATTAACTTGTTTAGATTCTTTTCATCAACAATTAACAACAACATGGTAACATAAATACTCAAATGTAGTGGAGAGACCCAGTCAACTAACTTTAAAGATTTAATTAAACAAGGTAATGCTTTGAGTTTTGAGGAGACAGCAGTCTTTGTTTACACAAGAAGTTCAGGGCTGTCACTGGTGTCCTGGAGTTACTCACACCTGGGCGTGAAAGGAGAATATCCTGTGATGTGAGGTAATTAAACAAAGAGCAAGGTTAGTTGCCATGGTTACGTGTGTGGAGAGCAGTTTAGGGTTTCCTGCCCTCTCTTAAGAAGAGTTTTGATAGGCTGTTCATGAGAACGCTAATCTCTGTTCATTGTTCCTTTTGTCAGTTTAACAGTGAAGCACCGCGTTATCTGGCTGCGGCATCAAAAGGTGGCCAGTTTTACGATCAGGCTGCTCAGAGACAGCACTTAGGGACAGCGACCCTTTCACCTTTTCCTTTGGGTCTCTTCAGCCGTCTGATTGAGTCTCTGCAGACCCTTACCAAACCCCAGGCGATGTCTCTAGTTTTTGCATGTCAAAAGGCCAATCTCCAGGGGAGGAAAACTTTCCTACCCCCTCCCTTTTCCTCAGAGAGAGAGAGGGAAGGATTTTTGAGTCTCCAAATTATTTGATAAAAAATGCACAAATCCACACTGTTGGTACACTACACTACTGTTGAGTTTTTCACAAAGTGTTCATAAGTCAAGGACATCATGTGAAAGAAAACCCCAGTTAGATTTAAGTGAAGAAAACCTTTGGGATTTTTTTTTTATTATATAAGATTTTCAGGAAAAACATGAAACCCCTCAGCATATGCGTTCCATGAACAGCAGTGGTTTTCAGTCAATACAAAAAAATCCACTATGTTTAATTTCTTGTTAGATGAAGAGTCTTTTTAAATTTTGACAAAAAACCTTTCAGAAAAAGGCTCCACTAAGTATTTAATATTATTATTATTGTAAATTATAATGAACCATGTTATATTAATTTAACCTTTTCACTGCTAAAAAAAATTTATAATAGTATAATTTATTCTTCACTGTGAGAAAACATACAATGATGTATCATTGATTGTAATGTCAGAGTATTTAAAGTGATGAAACAGTTGCTGTTAAATTACATGAAGAACATTTAATGAAATCTGTAGACTATTTCTCACTATAACAATGAACTTGTGTTGAAGTCATTAGTGGTCTGAGGGCTCCTCCTCTGGTGGCTTCATGTTACAAGTGTTCAGGCACTGAGGGGTTTTTGTTCAGGTCTACTGCTGGTTTGTGTTATTGTGGATCTCTGGCACAGTAACACACAGCAGTGTCTTCAGGCTGCACATTCTGTCCGTTTAGCGTCACTGTGTTGCTGGAAGAGTCTAAGTCGATACTGAACTTGTTCTTTAGTGAATCTTTGTAATATGTTGTCCATCCAAACGTGCCCTTCCAATCCACTCCAGTCCTTTCCCTGCAGGCTGTCTGATCCAACCTGTGTGATGGTTGCTAACATCATGGAGACCACTTTTTGAAGGTCGCTATCTCATCTCAGAATCAAACGGCATTTCTGCTCGGTCTTGTCACAGTCTCAAACATATTGGATATTTTTTATTTCAAATACCAGTCAATACCACAACTTATTCAATGTATTTTCTGCAGCCGCATCTTTTAATAGACAAGCTGCTTTGTGATTTTAACTTGCCTCACCAACTTGTTTGATGGATTTTAGATGTTTTACTGTAAATGTTCGAGAGCAGAGGGTCTTTGTTCATGGTTGTTCTTCAGTTTCCATAGTCATCTCCACAGGTGCATCCTTTCACCCCTTCTCTTTATTAGGAAGCCCCCAGGAGAGCAGCTATTTGGTTAGGGTTTCTGATCATACTGCATTGTTGTCACTTCTCCAAAGTCCAGTATCTGAACATGGGAAGGCCCTGACTGATTTTGTCTTGTTTGAATACAGTTTGCTTAACCTAAATGTTTTTTAAACAAAATTATTGAAGGATTTGGTTTGAGGCAGTGCAGTGGTGCAGTGTTGCAGTGCACTGTCGCCTCACAGCAAGAAGGTTTTGGGTTCAAACCCCGGTTGCCCTGGCCTTTCTGTGTGGAGTTTGTATGTTCTCCCCGTGTCTATGTGGCCCTTAGGTGTAAGTGTGACTGCTTGTTTGTCTATGTGTGACCCTGCGATGGATTGGCAACCTGTCCAGGGTGTACTCTGCCTTCTGCCCAATGTCAGCTGGGATTGGCTCCAGCCCCCCTGTGACCCTGTACGCAGGATAAGTGGTGATGGATAATTTATTATTGACTTTAGGCAAAACAGAGATGCTTCTTTAGAGAGCATCATACATAATGACAAGCATGTAATAGAAATACGTGGGCACTCCCTTTGATGACCATCTTAAATTTGATATAATCGCAGCGGCTATTGTGAAGAGTCGGCAACAGAGAATTCTCAGAGAAAGTCCTTCTCTGTCAGGCCAGTCATCCTGTGTCGATTTTAACAGTCTTTCATTGAGATCCTCAACTACTGGTATTTTATTATTATGCATTCAGGTTCTGGTTGCACATGTTGATTGAAACCATAGAAAAACCAGAGCAACAGCTGTTGCTTTCACATGTGTATGTTTTTAGAGTCACTGTCATTCTCTCCTTAGTTAGTGTCATCTGACTTCATATCTTCTACTCCCACCTGTAGGTCTTTGTAAACAAATGTTCTGAGTTTTTGTAAAGCCTCTCTGCTTCCTTTAACCAGTGTGTGTCTTTGGCACAGCAATACACAGCAGAGTCTTCTGGCTTTAAGTTGGTAAGTCTCAGATAAGCTATGCTGTTGCTGTTATCTCTGGTGACTTCTATTCGTCCTTGCACACTGCTGGTATAATCTGTTCCACTCGCATCACTGTAAACACGTCCAATCCATTCCAGTGCTTTTCCTGCAGGTTGTCTTATCCAGCTCATAACACAGCAGGTAAATGTGAAACCAGAGTCTCCCCAGGCTTTTTCACTACTGAACTGGAAGGAATGGACTCCAAACTCTGATCTGTACATCCTGATGAGATGAAACGAGAGAGGAACCAGAGAAGAAAGCGAGACAGTCACCTGGGAAGTTTTCTGGGATCACTGACTGACCATCAGTCGATGTTGTCTGATAAAAGATAAAACAGCAGGAAGCAGGAGAACTCACAGGGCAGAGAGAGAGCAACCAGCAGAAGAGTGAGTGTGTTGATCATCCTGAGGCTGGAGATGTGACCTCTGATGCTCCACACAAAGTACAAGAGCAGTCAGCAGGACAGAAGTACACTGCACAGACTGAAGATTTGCATCAGGATATCACGGGGAGGGAGGGGCTCATGCACAGGCTCTCTTTTAGAGTTTAATTTTACTGAATCATTTATTTATTTTCATTTATTCATGGCTTTAATGTAGCTGTAACTGATCCATGTTGGACACAATATCACATCAGAAAACAGACATTTTAATAAATTGATTTACTGATTTATATATGTTTTGTTACTGCAAACACAAGTGAGGCTTTTAAATGTTTCAGTATTAAAATTGTGGCTGTCTAAAGCCACAGACACTTGGAGCCTCAAGAGGAAATGAACTACTTAAGAACTGAAACCTGTGTGACAATATGCAAAACAACTAATTACTGTAGTTCATAGGAAAATATCTGCTGGTTGACCTGTCAAATAACGTATATGAAAGTGCTCTTTTATCCATCGTCAACCACTTATCCTGCATACAGGGTCGCAGGGGAGCTGGAGCCAATCCCAGCTGACATCGGGCGAAAGGCGGGGTACACCTTGGAGGTCGCGGGTCCATCGCAGGGCCACAAACAACCACTCACACTCACATTCACACCTAAGGACAATTTCAGAGACACCGTTTAACCTTTGGATGGTGGGAGGAGTGCTCTTTTATATCACACTTAAATCTTAGATTAGACATTTGAAACCATTGGATTACACAAATGCAGTTTATTATTCAGCTAATGTCTTCTCAGAGGAGTTGTTTAATGAAGCTCTGTTATGGAATAAGCAAAATTTCTACATTCACATCTCTGTTTAGAAATATTTTCCAAATCAAAGAGTAGAGGTTCTCGCAAAGTGTTTGTTGTTACTCTACTGTATCATTTTCTTCAACTACTACTTAAAGTAATGACATTTATCAACTGAAACACTTTAAAAAAATGAGTACTGTCAACCGAGCACAATAAATAACAGTCTTCAGACTTTTCATCTGAAGAAACACCTGCTCTCTGCTGTTGTCTCTGGAGACGGTAAACCGGCCTTGAACTGACTGAGAGTAGTATTTGCTGGATTTTACATTTTATTCCATCATGTTCCGTTAGGAACTTTTTAAAACACAGTTGTGAGCAGAAAAAACTGTGCTTTATTATTGTTCATTATACTAAACCATGTTATATTCCTTCTCCTTTTGGCTGATAATATGTCTGTTTCTCTCATTAACAGTGAACTGGTGTTGAAGTCATTAGTGGTCTGAGGGCTCCTCCTCTGGTGGCTTCATGTAACAAGTGTTCAGGCACTTACAGACATTAATGCATCTAAATTTGTGGACATGTATAGAAATGTTTTTCTTTCTTTTTGTTAGTGTAGATTCAACAACCATAGTGTTGTGCTGTCTGTTATAAAAAAAAAGTGATCTTTATTGTGTTTTTCTTTAATATGTTTAATGTCCATATGTAATGTAATAAGGTTTCTCAGGAACAGTTTACACAACTTCGTATTATTTGAAAAAACATGTAATGTAACATAAAGTAGATGATTTAAGTACTATAAAATAATAATAACTCTTAGGCTCTACCAGATCAAAGATGAGTACTGTAGGTTTTTGTACAGCTGCTCAACCAACTCCAGTCACTGTGAGTCTCGAGCACAATAATAAACAGCAGAATCTTCAGTCTTCAGACTGTTCATCTGCAGATACAGCTGCTGTCTGCTGTTATCTCTGGAGATGGTAAACCGGCCTTGAACTGACTGAGAGTAGAATTTGCTGCTACCATCATCATAGATATAAGCAACCCACTCCAGTCCTTTTCCAGGAGCCTGTCTGACCCAGTGCATTTCATAGCTGCTGAATGTGAATCCAGAGGCTGTACAGGTCAATCTGTGGGATTCTCCAGGCCTTTTAACCACTGGTTCAGATTCTGTCAGAGTCTGACCATCAACACCTGTCAAAAGAATAGAACATATTCACTTGCTGTAAGATGGCACATTTATGAAGACAGATTTAACTCAAGATCAGTGAATATCTTCACCTGCCCAGCAGACAGTTAAAAGCAGCAGTCCTGTCCTATAGTCCATCATGTTAAACTGTGTGTCCACTGTTCTCTGTCATCCTCTCTGCAGTCAGATAAGTAGAGGTGGAAGACATCTGAGTTTTGCATTGACTCCACCTCACAAGGAAGAGATGGATTTGGCTTTTATCTCAGTTACTGTTTGGTGAAACTGGAAAATAAATGTTTACAAATGTTTATAAATGTTTAATCTCATTTTTGATGAACACATTATTAAAGTTGGTTGCTTTATTATTAGGCACAGTCTGTATCATGTCTGTCACAACAATGTATCTGTTTTACAATACCCCCAAATTAGTAATTAAAATTACATTTTATTAGGGAAAAAACAATAAAATAAAACCTTAACAAATATTTCTATATGTTATAATAGTGTTGATTAACTGTTCAGAATTTAAGGACATTGTGACAGAAAACCCCAAAATCAAGTGCATAAAAACATTGGTATTTTTATTTTTATATAAGATTTACAAATTCAGTAGATGTGAATTGTAGATGTGAAGAAATAATTTATGGGTAGTGTGATGCAGGTTTCCCCAAGTCATGAAAGGGTCAATTGCTGGAGTTACAATAAGCCAAAGGTGACGGCCACAGACTCTCCGAATCAGACTCTCTCTCTCCACTCTGCCTGCTAGTCGACTGATGCAGCTCAGTTGATAATGATTGTCATACATTTGTTAGCTTACCCAGTTCAAGATTATCTTTATTTTATTTTAAATGTGCTTTATAAATAAATTTGAATTGACTTGACTTGACTTATTTTGTTTCATTGCAGACATCCTGGCTGGCTCTTTTTTAAAGTGTTGCATGTGGCTTAAAAAACACACAATGTGTTTCATTCGATTTCAATTATAAATGTAAATCTGTGTTCTTGTCCTGTTGACTGAATAAGGTTACAGTTCTGGAATGAATTGGGAACACGTTTGGAAATGTGTTTCAGAGTTTCATATTTGCAATTAAAACAGACAATTACTGAGCAGCCCAATATGGGTATATTTTGAAACCTTAGCTCCCCCTTTACAGAAAAAGTTCACACTATCATCATGAATAAATAATTTATTATACGCACTGTGCTGTATACCCCCCTCCTGCATCATATAAGCCGTTCTGTACCTTTTGTTTTTGGTTGTTGTGCATTTGTTTCATTTTTATGTCTATCGAATTTATGTCTATAGAATTTTCAATAGCGAGAGTTAATCACAATCAGTATTGTAAAAAAGTGATACTGAAAATAATAGAGTTGGATATAATTCCATTGACTCCTCTTCACAGGGATACTGCTGGATTGGACTTGGACATCACCTGTTCTCACTGTTGTGACTCCGAATTGTTCTGAGAAGTTAAATTTTGTGCTTTGATTTTTATTGTTTGAAATTAGACTTCAGGTTATTCATGAGTAATATCCCGAACAGAACAAACTACAAGCACAAATGCACATCTGAAAAGCAAACCTTTAATAATAGGTTTTGCAGCCACATTAAAATTGTCGGATGTCAGAGTTTCTACCCACTTTCCGCTTTTATTATTATTATTATGACGCAAAACATAACAGTGGACTAAAAAGAAAACCATTGGGAGAAATCTTATGTTGTTTGCTTCTCTCATCTCAAACTAAGCCCGAGTTGAATTTTATACTACATAAACTGAAACCAGTTTAAAAAACATGTATTAATGTTTGGTTTTATATGTTTCTGTATTGAACATCACCATAAGTGGTAAAGACTACTGTTTCAGTTACTGATGCAGTATTGATTCAGACAATTATCAGTTTTATTTTATGTAAGTAAAGATTTTATGGAAGAGAAACTGACTGTCAGGAAATCTGTTTCTTGTTAGATGATGAGCATTTAAAGCTAGATTGTCAGCTGACTGTATTTCATTAATTGAAAGATTTAATATTCATTGTGGGAAAACATACTTATCAATGATTGCAATGTCAGAATTTAGAATGAAAAAACAGTTGCAGTCAATTGAAATTAGGATAATTAGATTTTTTTATCGTATAATAAAACTCTAGACTGTTTTCCCTCTGTAACAGTGAGCTGGTGTTGAAGTCATTAGTGGTCTGAGGGCTCCTCCTCTGGTGTCTTCATGTTACAAGTGTTCAGGCACTGAGGGGTTTTTGTTAAGGTCTACTGATGGTTTATGTTGTTGTGGCTCTCTGGCACAGTAATTTAGAGTCACTGTGTTGCTGGAAGAGTCTGTGTCGATACTGAACTTGTTCTTTAGTGAATCTTTGTAATGTGTGCTGGAGCCAACTCTCATTCCAATCCACTCCAGTCCTTTCCCTGCAGGCTGTCTGATCCAAGCTGTCCAGTAGCTGCCAAGTGAATAAGAGACCTGACAGGTGATGGTCAGACGTTGACCTGGCTGCACAGTCACAGAGGCTGGCTGTGTCAACTGTTCACACTTCACACCTGTGGAGGAAAACATGTTGAATGAATTCAGTGAATCAGTGTAATAACAGTGAACAGTCAGTGTGCTGTGATCATACTGTCAGTGTCTCTGCCTCAGTGAGACTCACAGGATCCAGCAGCAGCAGCAGCAGCAGCAGAGCTACAGAGAACATGGTTGGTATTGAAGGTGATCTGATCTGGAAGGTGAGCTTATTCCTGTGTATGGTCATCAAAATGTTGAACTCATACCCTCTTTGTCACAGTATGGACATCTGTGGACTGGGAGGCTACTGGGGACTTGCTGGTTTTTGTAATTGGACTTTGTTATTACATTTTCCTTAACTTCTAGCACAGTGCAATACATACTGGTAACATGCTGAGGGTTTGTCATGTACATAATGGACCAGGAAAAGAACGATTAATTGTGGATTGGGTTTTGTGTAGGAAAATTGTTTTCAGAAAGATGTTGGTGTTCAATCTGCAAATCATGTGGAATATTGTATCTTGACATTTTACTGAAATGTACATTTTGGTATCACATGCATGATATCAATAAATGTCCTTATGAAGACACAAGGAAACTGTTTCACCACACTAATACAGCATTGTATGAAACATTGCTTCAAAGGACAAACAAAAAAATGCTTTATTTATTTGTCTAGGTTGCAACATTAATATTCAATCTGTCAATCAATCAGTATTCTGACAGAAAAAAAACAAGTAATACTGAGACAAGTGGATGTCACCAGTGGTGCTGGTAAATAGAGGAAGTACTTTTTGTATGACTCTCCTGTTATTGTCTCTCACTGTGGATCTCTGGCACAGTAATACACAGCAGTGTCTTCAGGCTGCACATTCTGTCCGTTTAGAGTCACTCTGTTGCTGGAAGAGTCTAAGGAGATACTGAACTTGTTCTTTAGTGAATCTTTGTAATATGTGGTCTGTCCAACACGTCCAATTCCAATCCACTCCAGTCCTTTCCCTGCAGGCTGTCTGATCCAAGCTGTCCAGTAGCTGCTTACAGAATAAGAGACCTGACAGGTGATGGTCAGACGTTGACCTGGCTGCACAGTCACAGAGGCTGGCTGTGTCAACTGTTCACACTTCACACCTGTTAAAAAAAGAAAATGTTTTGTAACAAATGATTAAGTTATACTGCAAAAGAAGAACTGATGACTTTGACTAATCCAGAGAGACTCACATCCAGCTGCCAACAGCAGCAGCAGAGCTACAGAAAACATGGTTTATGTTGAAAGTGACGTGCTGTGAACTCCACTGACAGCCTGATGGGAAGTTTTTATAGCTGAGTAACAAGGAAGGTCACTGAGTTTGCATAGAATCAAACACATGAAGCATCAATGTTGGTCTAACTGGAGCCAATAGAAGAGTCTGTTGACTGTTATTATATCTGCAGAGTGAAAACATGCCTGGAAATCACCTCTGCTTTAAATATTATATTTTAATTTCATAACACATTATTTCATTGTTACTATTTGTAAGTGGATATTTATATGAATCATGGATAATGGAAAACATATTCAATAAAATCAGCTTTGCACAGTGTGTCTAGTATGTTTATAGATTATTAAAACACACTTTAAACATGATGCGATTTGTTTTCTTCAGATCGTTTATTTACTGTCAGCACCTCCTACATCACATTCATGATCATGAACTTCAAACCTCTGAACACGTTTTGTAATTGCAGCATTTATTTATTCATTTATTTGCTCACTTACTGTATTCACTGCAAACAGAAATAAGGCAGCAGCCAGGATCATTTACATAGTAAGAAAAACTTAAGTCTGATGCTGCTGGTTTGAAGGTTTGCATAAAAGACCTGATGATGATGATGAAGGCTTTAAGACATATGGCCCTTTAAAAAGCTGCTCAGGAACTGAAACCTGAGTGACTAAATGCAAAAACTAAATATTTTCAATATTATTAGGTGAAAACTAAAGTAGTTCACACATGTATAAGTTACTTTTGTGATTTTCACTAAATTTTACCTTTATCTGTGTCTGATTATGTCAGAAAAAAATCAAATATCATGCTATGTGGTTACCTGTTGATGTTTTTTTGTAGTTTTTGTTAACACTTAAATATGCTGTCTTTCTTTTCTGTTCAAAATGTGCTGAACAAAGTTAACACCTGACTTTTGTTTAGGGTAGAAAAGTATCAACTATCACAGTATCCAGTGGACATGAGCAGCAGGAGTGTTAAGCTTTAGTTCAGTCCAGGGTTCAAGTGTCAGTCAGTTAAGATCAATGAGAACACCAGATCTGAATGTCTCCTTTTAGAAACAGAGGAGAGAGAAACTTGACACTGACTGCCCTCTAGTGATTTTATGTGTTTGTTTTCACTCTCATATTATGACTCGCAGCCCTGCGATGGCCTGGTGACCTGTCCAGGGTGCACCCCGCCTTTCCCCCGATGTCAGCTGGGATTGGCTCCAGCCCCCCGCAAACCTGTATGCAGGATAAGCGGTTGATGATGGATGGATGGATTATGACTCACTTTAGATTCCACATAATTTGAAGACATTATTATTCTACATATGTAGACGTGTACGTATTTGTAACTTCAGCAACCAGATTATTGTGTTGTCTTTGGCAGTTTTTGAACAAGTGACTGTGTGTTTTTTTATGTGTTTAATGTTTCATACAAATATTTCTCAAGAACACTCTTCAGGATGTTGTATAATGTATCATTCACAAAAATATGTAACGTAAAATATATAATGTAAAACAAAAAACACAAAATAAATCCAAACAAAAGAACAAATAATGTAATATGAATGTGAAGAAAAGTCATGTTTGGGCTCTAACAGCCTGAAAGATGAGTACTGTAGGATTTTGTATAGCTGCTCAACCAACTCCAGTCTATGTGGCTGTCGAGCACAATAATAAACAGCAGAATCTTCAGTCTTCAGACTGTTCATCTGCAGATACAGCTGCTGTCTGCTGTTGTCTCTGAAGATGGTAAACCGGCCTTGAACTGACTGAGAGTAGGATTTGCTGCTACCACTACCACTATCAATCCAGGCAACCCACTCCAGTCCTTTTCCAGGAGCCTGTCTGAACCAAGCCATCCTGTAGCCGCTGAATGTGAATCCAGAGGCTGTACAGGTCAATCTGTGGGATTCTCCAGGCCTTTTAATCACTGGTTCAGATTCTGTCAGAGTCTGACCATCAACACCTGTTAAGACAAAAAAAGATATGTATCCCTTACATTGTGGCAGCACAAATAAAGATACGTCAAATTAAGATCACTGAAGATCTTCACCTGCCCAGCAGACAGTTAAAAGCAGCAGTCCTGTCCTATAGTCCATCATGTTAAACTGTGTGTCCACTGTTCTCTGTCATCCTCTCTGCAGTCAGATAAGTAGAGGTGGAAGACATCTGAGTTTTGCATTGACTCCTCCTCACAAGGAGGAGAGAGCTGGATTGAGTCGAACCAAATTAATTTGATTCATACATCTCAATTTGTTTTGAATTTAATTTTGTCTTCAGAAGTTGAATTTAGTATTTTGATCTCCATGAAAAAATAGGTTTTGCAGCCATATTTAAATTGTAGTTGTTGCAATTCCCCTGTAAAAAAAACAACTTATGACATAAAACTTCTCTGAGAACCTTCAGGAGACATTTCATGTTGTTTGCTTCCCTCATCTCAAACTAAGCTATAAGGTGTTTGTTTTTTTTACCACAGAAACTGAAACCACTTTTAAAATGACATTAATAATAATAACTTTTAAGTTTCACCCATAAAGTTTGCTAAAGATGTAACTGTTTCAGTTAATTATCAGTTTTTTTTATTTTAGCAAAGATTAAATGAAGAGAAACTGACTTTCTGAAAAGCTGTTTCTTGTAATGGACCATTTAAAGCTAAGTTGTCAACTGACATTATTTGATTACTTTAAAGATTTAATATTTAAAATTCTTCACTGTTGGAAAACAATAAATTATGTATCAGTGATTTTAATGTCAGAGTATTTAAATTGAAAAGAGCTGCTGTTAAATTACATGAAGAACATTTTATAAAATCTATAAAGTGTTTCTCTCTTTACTGTAACAGTGAGCTGGTGTTGAAGTCATTAGAGGTCTGAGGGCTCCTCCTCTGGTGGCTTCATGTTACAAGTGTTCAGGCACTGAGGGGTTTTTGTTCATCTCTGCTGATGGTTTGTGTTATTGTGGCTCTCTGGCACAGTAATATACAGCAGTGTCTTCAGGCTGCACATTCTGTCCGTTTAGAGTCACAGTGTTGCTGGAAGAGTCTAAGTTGATACTGAACTTGTTCTTTAGTGAATCTTTGTAGTATGGAGCTCCAGTATCTCTCATTCCAATCCACTCCAGTCCTTTCCTGCAGGCTGTCTGATCCAAGCTGTGTGATAGCTGATGACAGAATAAGAGACCTGACAGGTGATGCAAGTGACAGCATGATATATATAAGTCTTTATAGCAGACTGTGAGGAAATTCACTTTGCATAGAGAAGGACACTGACAGGCTTCAAAAGAAGGATCAGCTGTTGTCTCACTGGTAGTCGTGGCTTGGAATTGTCATGTGAACATTTATTTGGCAAATGAAAGGTAATGTACTTATGATTTATGAACATGACAATGCAAACTTCACACAGAAAGGCCTGGGACAACCAAAGTTTGAACACTTGACCACAATAGAAGACTCTGTTGACTGTTTTCAGTAACATTTTGAATTTAATTGATTATAAGTGAATCTTGGAATCAAGGTCATTAACTCAGGGTTATAAGTGAAATGTTCGTTTTACCCAACTCCTTGATAGAAAATACAGTAGATAAAACATTCAAATTTAGAGGAGATTAAAATAAAAAAATGAAAATAAATAACATATACACTTATTTACACCCAGAAAGCAAATCATGATGTGGTACATTGTTTTAATTTGTTTCTGGGGAAAAGTATAGAGATGAGCGACAAGGTAGTGTTGATTATATGGTCAGCATCTTAAAGAGGTGGTATTATGCTCATTTTCAGGTTCAAAATCTTAATTAGGGGTTGTACCAGAACAGGTTTACATCGTTTAATTTTCAAAAAACACCATATTTTCACATTGCTGCAGCTCCTCTTTTCACCCTGTGTGTTGTACGCTCTGCTCTTGAGCTACAGAGTGATACATCTACTTGTACAAAATCTTTGTTGGCAGTTGCACATACGCAGTTCCCAGGTAAAGACTACTAGCCAATCAGAAGCAGAGAAGGGCGGGTCGTAAGAAACAAGGTAGTGTGATCCAAATCAAAGCCGCTTCAGACTGCGACCGTAACCTAGCAGATGGTATAAGTTACTCACAAGTCCACAACCACACAACATCATTGTTCCACATCTTACCATAAACCACTACAAAAATCATCATATTTCAACTCAATTTTACATAAAAATTGTCTGAACAATTTGAACGTTTGCTCAGTAGCCTTTACATCGGGTGTAACATTAGCATTATAGTTATAACTTTAGCTGTGTTAGCCAACGTTTACAACAACTCTGCACTTGTTTATTGTTTATGTGTTTATTTTAAATATAATTTGGTTGTGATTGTGAATTTCCAGGCCCAAACAGAGTCGGAGTCGCATCGTCTTTTAGGACTAAACGTTGAACTGTTGCCGGTGTTCTGACGATCTATGCTGCTTTGCCAAAAAATGCTACCATAGCGCAAATCGATAGACTCGACTCTACTTGGCCCTGCTCCGTTTTCCATTGCAGATAGTACCCAGAGATAGTACGTAGCTTGTTGTCATAACGGCGCCACACACAACTGCCGCGACATAATGTTCAATGCGACACACACACCAGCGATCCACACAGCTTTCTCTTTTTTAAGTTAAAACGTTTCAACATTACTCAGAATGTAAAGACAGATAAGCGGTATGAAAACCTTCCAGCTGTATTTTCCTCTGCCGTTGTCAGTGCTGCAGCGGTCTGTGTGACGGCGGGAGCAGAGGGCTCTGTGAGCAGGCGGCTGGCCGGCCTCACAAGCTCCTTCAGGCACATTTTTGTTCTGCCATCACTTCTCGTAAAACTGACAATATTTGAAATCTACACAGCGGATTTCTCACCTCAAAACTTCTCAGAAGTGGATTTAGTGATGTAAAATATAAAACTTCCTATTGCTGGCCTGTGTATGTTCTCTCTGACCAATCAGCAGTCTGTTGTGTTTTCATGTTACATTTTAGTATCCCTGAACTCCTCGACGGAGGTGAGGTGATACAAAAAAAAAGTACCTTGAAGCAGGTACAGGTACAACATTTCTACAATGGAAAACCAAAGAAAGGTGAGTTGAGCCAGACTAGCTTGGTTTGAGGGCGTGCCTGACACCACTAGCCACTGGGCAAGTTTTATGACGCGTTTTCATTGTGACATCACAAGTAAAGGAAGTGAAGGGCTGGACTACAAACGAGCTGTTTTCAAGCGGTTCAGAGCAGAGCTTTCTGTGGGAGATGGGAGTTCCCTTTGGGCTGGACTTTGCAAACCTGTTACATGCACAAAAAAGATATATAACTCAATAAAGGAGAGGGAAAAAGCCAAAAAGCATAATATCACCTCTTTAACAAAAGGATAAACTTGATATCTGGGAAAGACCGTCCATTAACTTTGACTATGTCTCAAGACCAAGCGTCATTGATATAAACACAGAGTCCGCCTCCTTTAATCTCGCCAGAGTCTTGTGTTCTGGTGGCGTAGAACCTGGTTATTACTTCAATTAGTTTCTTTATGCCAACAGATGTAGAGTAACGGCATCCTAACGGCATCCAGGATCATGTAAAACTTAAAAAGACTTTTAATGATTTCAGCAGATTTTTGAAGACACAGATAGACAGAGAAACTTGTAGCCTCTAAAGGAAAACAGCTGCTCAAGAACTGAAACCTGTGACTAAAGGCGAAAAGCTAAATATTTTATTTTAGATGAAAAGTAAAGTAGTTCATGCATTTTAAGATATTTTTTGTGATTAATTTTACCTTTATCTGTGTCTGATTGTGTCAGAAATAAAAAACAGTCTCCAACTCAAGCAAGCATGCATTCTGGGCATCGGCCAACAGAGACGCTACGAGACAGAAGCCATGTTTCCATCTATTTTTTTTCTTTTGAAATGTAAAAAAGAGAAAAAGAAAGCAAATGTGAAATACGGTAAAACTTTAATTAATAGCAGAGTCCCAAATAGCCGCCTTTACTGGCCTGGTGTGGCAACACATTTTGACAAATAAATGCCTCCCTCCATTAAACCCCTGGTCTGGTTTTTGGTTCTTTGGATGTATTAAACCTCTTAAACCCTGCGGGGTCGCCCGCTTTAAACACTTGATCAAAAGAACCGATCAAAATAATCAAAACAGCTTTTCAGAAAAATTAATCCAAGTTATGAATCCTGTCATGTGAAGTCAATCGCTCTCTGTCTGCTAACTTATGCTGCACTTCTCTCATTCTGCACCCTGTTGTTGTTTTGTTAGTTGCTGCCTTCAAAATAAAAGCGCACAAGCCGTCTGTCGGAGCTAGATCAAATGAATTACGTGTAATTGATATTATTTGATCATTTTTATACAACTATTATTCTGTTTGCTTTGTTAAAATGAATTAAAGGCCTGTCCCAAATATAGGCAGGGTCAATTCAGTGATTTTAGCAAATAAAAGCCCGGGCTACGTAAGTTTTACGTAAGTGCGTTTCCATCAGCTGGAGCGAATAAATGTGTTTCAAGGGGCCAAGTTGCTAACTGCCATGTCTGCACATATCATCGGAATATCTGGCAAGACACCGACAGTATAAACTTAAGTCAGAACTTATGCGTCAATAGTGTTTCCATCTCCCATTTAGCACATACAATTTTTTCGACAAAGGCAAAAAAAACCTCAAGCGAGCGTAAAAACTTTTTGGGAAAATTAAGTTGTTTTTCTAATGCGATCCAAAATGAACATAAAGAAATGTTGAATGAAACACGCCTGGTGTCACAATGCTGGAAAATCAGGTACCCTCCCACTACAGTAATATGTTATTTTTATCATTGACTGCTCTGTGGTAAGCGTATTGACTCATTTACGTTTTTGGAGTTTGTGTGTTGGTAGCGTATTTTGCTGCTCTAAGTGCAACCCAGTTAAACGTGATAGGTTCTTCATTACAGCAGCTAATTATCCGCTTTACATTTACTTACACTAGTTCTGTTCAAGCATTCATAGATCTGTCCTTTTTCTCTCACAGTTGTTTACACGCTATTCAGTTTTGCTAATGTTAGCTACCTTACTTTAACTTAGCAGCTAGCGATGGCTTCTTTCTCTCGCTCTTCTGCTCTCTCTTGCCCAGTGTGACACGTTTAGTAAACGTCTTTCTGGAAAGACCTGATCTGATTAGGATAAACGGCATTAATCCCATTTTGGATGGGGTAGCTTTCATATCTAGAAATCTAGCCGAGTTTATTAGTGGACCAAATCAGTATCAGAATCAGAATTAGAATGAGGTTTATTCCCAGGTACATTTTCACATATGAGGAATTTGCCTTGGTATGTATTGGTGCTTACATTGGTACACATGAACATGTCACAATCGCTCTGCTTGCTTCAGAGTCCTGGAGGGGTGCAGGTCTTGGAGGGATGGAATGTGGCAACCAATCACCTTCTCAGCAGAGTGAATCATGGGTCGGGGGGTCAGGATCCCCCATCTGAGGTTTGTCCCCCTCCAAAAACCATTTAATAATATAATGATATATACTTAGAATAACTGTGTAAGTAGTAAAACAATACAAGCCCAAACAGGGCAATAAAAGTGCGTTTTAAGTTTTGAAAAATCTCCCCTCCCTTGCCTCACAGTGGTCTACTGCCTGCTTTACCTCACAGGAGTCTGGTGGGAGTAAACAAGTTCGAATTAGTGATGGAAAAAGTAACTATTTTGACACACTTGAATCTCAAATCTCGTTCATTAAAATGAACAAATTTTGTGTAATTTTGTTCATTTTGTTCATTTCTTTCATTTTAACTATGCTGGTTATTGCAGCACTGCAGCCCTCTAGTGGGTAATTTAAAAAAAAAAAAACAGCACAGTTCTCAATCACGAAAGGCTGCCTGGCTTGCATTAATTGACAGTATAATGCACAATTTCACCTCTTGATCATTCTCTATCATCCTTCTATAAAGCCCCATGGGGCCTCAACCAAATTCAAACCATGGAAAAACCACAGAAATATGTTGTCAATATTCAATTAAGCCACTACTCCGGCTAAATCTGTCCATTTTCACAAACTTTCCTGAGTATACTACCAGACCAGCCATATATATGTATATATAATTATAATTACTATCTTTATATCTCTGAAGTGCTCATTCATAAAGTAGCCTAACGTCCCTTTCCATGAGTAAAATCTGTATATTAACACCAGATTTGTGGGGAATATTTTGAAGTAATAAGCTTGACACACTAGATAAATAAAACACACTCTTATTAAAATTTAACAACTTTAATAATAATCTGGATAAAGCCACCAAGTTCTTAAAAGAACTCCAGCACAGAGAGAGGAACAAAGAAATAAACATAAAATGTAAACGCAGAAGTTTGGTAGGTCTGGACGCAGAATGGGCCTCATCAGGTCCGGATTCTGCAGACAGAGAAACAAACATGAGCACATCGCTCTTAAACACTGCTGTTTGTTCACCTGTCAAGAGCTGTGAAACAACACCACGGCTCTGTTGATAACTAAAAAGTAAAAGTTACGTTCTCTGGCAGACCCGGATCAGCTGTTAGCTGTAAACACAACACAGGGATAACGCTAACATTGCTACGTGGCTGTGTTTTAATGTTTTAATGACCGGGTGTGTTTGTTTTAGAGAGGAAACGACCTCAGAGGTAATTCGGCGCCTGGTAGAACCCTGTCAGGGTGCTGAAGTGGAGCGGACCCAGAACAGCTCTCATCAGCTGTTAGCTGTAAACACTAGCAGGACTAAAGTTACGATACGTCTGTGTTAAAACTACAGTACAACATCACTGCCCTGTAAAAACATTATGCTTTATTAACGTTAAATGTCACATAATTAACAAAACAGATATATGATGTAACGACTCAAACCCAGGGACCCACAGTTGAGTCGTGAACTAATCAATTCTGTTTCCTGTGCTGACGGAGCCCATGCAGCTGCTGTGTGACGAGTGAACCTAAGTCCATGGCAGTCCAAGACTATTCACACATGCCTGAAAATGAACTAATCACTCCCTCAGACTACTCCTTCCTAATGAGTCACACGATTAGGTCAAATGAACGAAACATTCTTTAAACGACACAACACTAGTTCAAATCCTTAGTAGCCTAGTGTGGACCTCCAGTTATGTTAAGTAGGCTGGCAGGGCTATTTTATTCACTTGAAACATTGGATTGAGTCATTAATAAATTAATCATGACAAAAAATTACTATAACCGATTATTTTTCCACAAGCCCACTATGTTAATATAACATTACTTAGCTTGTTTGGTAGCTTGGTAATAGCGTCGACTGATCAGCTGAAATGACTGAAATAGGCTGGTTTTCGTTTAATCGGCCCTGACCAGCGACTGGGGCTGAGCAGTGTCAAATATCCAATTTTCTGCTGATCAAATTGAACGTTACAAACACGCTGTGCTGCGCCGTGTTTCTCGTGTGTGCACAGCGGCACAGACAGATCATGTCACAGCCACACCCACGTCTTAGTAGGTGTGTGGACGTTTTTCACTAGAGTGAAGAAGTGCAGGGCTCACTAGTTACATCTGCTGAGAAACTCAGAGAAAAAAACGTGATCTTGTATCACGTCTGAACAGCGGTTCTCAAAGTGTGGTTCGCACACATCCTTGGGGTGCATGAGCTGCTTTTAGAGGGTGCGCAACAGGAAAAATGTAGGCTATGGTGGTGTAGTAGTGTAAAAACTACAACAATACTTTTTGTGGAATTTCTCATGAAACAAAAAGCAGAATTAAAAACTTTCCTTTTTTAAATTTAATTTAAAATTAAAAATGTTTAATGTTTAATAGTTAGCTCACAGGAAATGGCTACTCACACACCCCTTTCCCTCTCTCTCCCTCCCTCTCCCCTCGCTCTCTCTCTCAAGATGAGCCACCAGCGCTGTACTTACAAACCCTCATATGGACTTTAAAACAATATTGTACAACACTGTTAGCAATTGATGTAATTTATACAGTAAATCTTACAACAATGTATTGTATTTGTGTTTTTACTGTAAGTGGCAATGCATCATGGGAAATTAATGGACAGTCCTGTATTATTATTGTAACTACACTGTACACGCCGAGTTTTACAATGGTTTTACATGCACCGCGTTGCATCATGGAATCACCGCGATCGGAATTTTGAATTTTTAGGCGGTTAGTTCTAAACGGACATTCGAGAACGGACATCGTTCAAGAAGAAAAAAAAGAAGCAAACATTCTGGGACGCAGGTAAGTTAACTTCACGTTATGTAACTTACTGTTACCCTTTTTTATATCATATAACGTTATTATTTCTGATAATCTGATTGGATGGTGACGGTTTCGTCTGCTTTGATTTGCTAACATAAAGTCGGCTGTCCCCTTGTGGTTTAGCTAAATTGGAAATAACGTTAGGGCATGGGCAGAAATAGGTGCTTTTATGATAAGGTAGCTAACATTATTAACGCGCTTCTTCCTCCATCAGTCCCATGAAATCAGGTATGTACTGGTAGTTGCTAACGTTAGCTACCTTGTTCATCACAAACTGATGCTATTTTTAATCTGCCTGAAGTAACGTCAACATGGTTTTTTCACTGTTTGGATGGATCGGCTAGCTAGCGCGACTGTCATTTAGGGCTGTCATTTAGAGAAAGAGCGCCTGCGAGACGAAAGTGAGAGTGAGGTCTGCTCTGCGGTCTTGGCGATTGACGCTGCCAAATAGGTTTAATCCTAAATAAACTACCTATAACGTTACAAGTAGTTATGTCTCTTGGTATTAATTTCTGCTGTAATTGACGTAATGTGCAAAATGCGCAACCAGATGTTCGAATATATGTGTTTTTTTTGGAGGGAATAACGTTATTCGAACGTCAGTATTTGAGCAATTTTTCTGTTTGTAAGTTTTTTATTGCGCTCTTGACTTCTGAGAAGAACGTCACGTCTGCCTCCTGTCAGTGAGTTAGCCGTAAAAAGGTAGCTTCTATGTTTGCTATCTTCTTATAACTGTTAAAGCATATCAAGAACAGATTTTATAACATTATCGTATATATTTCTATCGGGGTTTTTTTGTCCGTTTTGCCGAACATTTTCAGACAACCACCACGTGTTGTGAGGGTGAGCTCGACCAACAGCCAACTAAAGTTAGCTAGCTGCTAGCAAGCTTCACACAATTCCAAAATGTTCACTTGCAAGTTTAGCACATGTGGTAAGGAATTTAATAGAGTTTGTGAGTTTACTCAGCACATTAAGTTGCATAGTAATAGTGCTAATTACAGATATCAGTGTGGTGTGCCTGAATGCTCCAGACAGTATGTTAAAATTCCTGTACTTAAAGCTCACATGTACAGAGACCACAAAGCAGATGTGCCTTTGAGGAATAGTCAGCGACCATGTACTCCTATACAATGTGACTTTTGTGCAGTAAGGTGTGAAACATCATCTTTACTAGTTTGTCACTTGAGGTCACATTTGCGTGAAGGGTTACACGTTGAATGCCCATTTAGAGGATGTGATAGAAGGTTCTCTGTTTTGTCGAGTTTTGCATCCCATCTTTCTAAGAAGCACCGCAATGACAGTGCTGAACATGTAGAAAACCCCTCTAATGTAGAAAGACCTGTTGCCAGTGAATCAGTGAGTGAGTGTGAACCATCTAACGTTAATTATTCTGATGATGAGCAAGAAGTACCTGTTGCAGTTGATGAATCTGTCTTTCTTCAGAATATCACACTTTTCTATCTAAAACTTCAGGCTAAACTACTATTGCCGGCTACTACAATACAAACTATTATTGAGGGATATCAAGATGTCCATCATGTCAGTCTGACAAATCTGCTTAATACCTTGAGTGAGAAACTAACTGTCCTTGGAATCCCAGAGGCCACAATTAGTAACATTATGGATGAAATGAGAAAAGATGATCTCCTCACAGCCTGTAACAGTGGGCCTTTGAGCACAGACCAGAAAAGAAAGACGGCTTTTAAAAAACATTTTAATTATGTTGAGCCGGTGCCTCAGTTATTAGGTATCAATGAGAAAGGTAAGGAATCGTTTGCCCAGTATGTGCCTATTAAAGAAACATTGGCTGCACTTTTTAAAAGCAAGTCCATGCAGGAACAGTATGCAGCAACACATTCCACACCATCATCAGAGGGTATTTTCCAAGATGTAAATGACGGGAAGGGAGCTCAGTGCAACCCTTTATTTAAAGCGGAGCCATCTTCTCTTGGTCTTATACTTTATCAGGATGCATTTGAAGTGGTTAATCCACTTGGTTCTTCTAAAAAGAAACACAAGATTCTAGCAGTTTATCTCACTTTAACAGATATTTTGCCTCATAACAGATCATCCATAGATCAAATGCAGCTTGTTCTCTTGTGTAAGGAGCAGGACTTCAAATATTTTGGGATGGACAAGGTATTTGAGCCCCTCATTAAAGACCTGAAAGCTCTTGAGGAAACTGGCATTGAGATAAATAATGGACAAATTGTCAGAGGTCGACTGTGTGCTATTTCTGGTGACAATTTAGGGTCTCACTGTATTGGCGGATTTGTTGAGAACTTTAGTGTGAGCCATTATTTCTGCAGGTATTGTGATATAAAAAGATCAATTTTTGAGAGCTCTCCATTATTATGTGGCAACAAGCGTACAGAACAGTCTTTTCTGAATCATCTACAAGAATTAGAAAACACTGGTACAAATTCTGAATGTGGTATCAAGTCAAACTCTCCTTTTAACCAACTGTCCTTCTTTCATGTTTGCCAGCCTGGATTACCCCCATGTCTTGGCCATGACCTGTTTGAAGGCATTGTTTCCTGTGACCTTAGTTTGTTGATTGGTCATCTAGTTGAGGAGAAACATTTCAACTATACACAACTGAACAGGTGCAAAGATCAGTTCAACTATCAGGGAAATGATGCCCAGGACAAACCAGCCGATGTTTCACCAGGTAGCAGAAGACTTGGTGGACATGCAGTCCAGAACTGGTGCTTCCTGCGTTTGCTCCCTCTCCTGATAGGAGATAGGATTAGGAATCCATGTGAGAATGGTGCCTGGCAACTTGTGCTGCAGCTCAGAGAAATTGTAGAGCTCATTTGTGCACCAGCAATCACTACAGATCAGGTTGCTTACCTTAAAATACTCATTGAGGAGTATATCTACTTTCGAAGGCAGCTCTTTCCCAATGAGCCCCTGAAGCCCAAACATCACTATTTACTTCATTATCCAGAGCTCATTACACACTTTGGTCCCCTTATTCGCCTTTGGACTCTCAGGTTTGAGAGTAAGCACACATTCTTCAAAAGATGTGCTAGGAAGTTACATAATTTCAAGAACATCTGCAAGACAGTCGCAGAGAGACACCAGCTCTTCCAGGCATACTTGAGTGCAGGTAAAATGTTTCAGCCGAGTGTGTTACTGGATAAAGAGATGACATTCTATGTAAATGACTACAGCGACAAAATCAGAGAGGCTGTTGTTGGTTTGCATTTTGAATCTAAAGATACAGTAGCATCTCACACAGTGACGGTGAAGGGCACATCATACAAAAAGGGCATGTTTATTTTGCTGGGGAAAACTGAAGAAGAGTTGGAGGTTGGCAAGATAGAGCTGGTCATTGTGCACCATGGCTCTGTGTCATTTGTCTCAGAAAAATATTGTTTTGTTAAGTTGAGGGACATTGGGGTCTATAGTGTTTTGGGGACACCTCAAGAGCAGTTTGTTTGCATGAGGCATGATGATCTACTGGATTATTATCCTTTGCCTGCCTACACAATGTGTGACATTACAATGATCTGTCTCCATCACTCCTTTGCAGAGACATGGCTGCAGCACAAGAGGAGCTCAGGAGGGCTGTCTTGGCAGTACTCCCGGACCTCCCCGCAGACACACTAACTACCTTGATGGCAGGCCTGGAAGAACTTGGTGTGGAGAACAAGGAGGATGTGAGCCTTCTAAGTGAAGAAAATCTTCTGCCCTTTCTCCGTGTGGTCCAGTCTAGAAAGCTTCTCCGTGCCTTTTCATCTCAAGGTAACCGTAGGTTGGGTGGTTCGGGTTCTATGGGTGGTTCTGGGATGGGGGTGGTCATCTGCATGGAGGGATGCAAGGCACTTTTACCCTTCGTCCTATTTAATGATTTAACTGTTACTGTTAATTCTAAGTATATTAGGCTACACATCGAAATGTTCACAGTTGAACTTGTAAACCTAGGGTGCGTTTGTAAATTCACTCCAAGCACCCTCAGCATGTGATTTGTTTTTTTTATATGGTATGATTGTGGCGTGATGTATTAACTGATGTGTTTGGCAGATTGTGAAATCCACTTTTGTTTTGTGCCCTAAAAGTTGCAACATCGATGGCCAAATGGAATTCCCACCCTTGTCACCAATCAAATTTTTTTTGAAGCGTGACATGATATGACCTTGGCTGTCAGGTGGCTTTCTACAGTTGTTTTTGGGGCTACCACGACAAAAAGTTTGAAATAAAAGAAAAATTAATGGTTTTATTTTATAGAAAATATGATTGGTGTTTAAATATACCATAATATGTCTGGATCATAGGGGTCTAATGGTAAATATTTTTTCAGGTTCCTTCTCAGCCCTGTCTCCTCCTGGCTCTCCACAACTCTCCTCAACCCTGTCCCCCGTGGGAAGTCCACAACTCTCCTCACCCCTGTCCCCCGTGGGAAGTCCACAACTCTCCTCACCTGAGACACCCCGAACGTCCAACCCAATGCCCTCACCACGCACACCATGGCCTGTACATTTTAAGGTGAGGCGGGTCTTGGCGATTTCTAAAATATATTTCTATTCTACTCAATAGGGATGCACCAATGGCAAAATTCTGGGCCGATGCCGATGTTCAAAATAGCAATGTGGCCGATGGCAATGGCCGATGTTTGTTGTTTCTCAGATTATGTTATAAGATTGGGCTTCATTTGAGTCTGATGCTGAAATTGACTATAAATGCACCCGTAAAAGCTTATATCCTTGTATCCTCTCTTTTTTTTGCCATTTTCTGTTTGCATCCTTGAAGGTTAACTGGGAGAAGATGACGCCAGAGATTCAGTCAGCCATTGCAAATTCTACTAGACCGAATCCTGCTGCCAGAAGAGCGATGGTCAGAGAGCTTGTCGATCAAATGAGGGTGCACAATGCAAATCCAAATAGAGGGATCTGTTTGAAAGTTGTAAACGATATAATACAGAAGTACCCCACATGTTTTGGGGATGTGGATGATGATGAAAATACAGCTGGGGCATCGCTCGTCCAGCAAGTAAAAACCAGAATCGAGCATGTCAACCGAAACAACACATTGGCACGGTTAAGGAAGAATAAGCACAGCAATCGGCAGGCGAGGACAAATGGAAGAGGTCCCGTTGATCAATATGGATGTGTCCGATGGGCACCTCAAGAACTCCCCTCAGGGGAGACTGATGAAACCCTACAAGAGATGAAGACTCAGATGCAGCAGCTATATGCCCAGGTAGGAATAGTGGAAATTATATTTAGGCATCCTTAGACACAAACCTACATTTTATTTTTGAGTATTGATGCATCCAAATTTTGACTCCCCCGACCCCTAGGAAGGAATGTCAGGCATGGAGAGAGGAGCGCTTCAGAGATGGCTTCAGAGAACCTACATTCTCCAGCGTTGTGATCTCAATGCTGACCCTCCACACAGCGTCTCAAAAATTAAGGATGACTGGCCCTTTCTCTTCTCCTTGAAGGGCCTGTTCTCGCATTTCAGTGAACTGACCGGAATTCCAATCCAGGAGAAGCTGCCAGCTGCCATAGACAACAGGAGTCAGAACATCATAGAGTACTTCCAACAGCAGAAGACACCAGGAGTGGGGAAGGTTCTGGAAGCCTACGATGAAGAGAGTGGCAACAAAGCTATCTGCACCATTATGTGCCTGCTTGCTCACTTCAAGGAGGGGGATGGTATCTTCCTTACGGCTGATGTGAGTATAACTTGCAGTGCATATCCATAAATTAACCATTCCCTCACTCTCTCCCTCCCATCTCCGTCCTGCTATTTTGTAATTGTTAATTACCAGAAATCAGTCACCAGCCCCATCCTTTGCTATGGACACTTTGCACAAGTTATTCTAATATTATATAGACTCTGAACAGCCTGAGTATCAGACCAAAGCTAGCGCTTCAGTCTGACACCCGTCTCATTCAAAGCGTTTACAAAGTTGGAGGGCTTTAGATACCTTTTCAAAAGAAAACTTCCCATTTCCAAAACGTCGCCCCTTCTAAAAAAGCTCTCCATGCAGAATACTGTACTGGTTTCAGAGCAGTTATTCCAGTAAACCGTCTGTTTTTTACTAAAACTGCCTCAATCTATATTCTCCGTTCTCCGAGGCAGTCAGCGCACAGGCAGATATTGCTTGAAAATGGGCCCTGGGCTGATTGGTTCATCACGTTTAGTCCCGTCCACCCCCAGCGGTCATTGGGCTAACATTCTTCCGGTCTGGCTGTACTTGTTGCTCGGAATGGGGAATGCAGACCCGAGACGGAGCCTACTTAGCGAAGTGGGCTGAGTCCGTGGTCTGATCCAGGCTATACTCTGATGGGTTAGCCATTGCTTCCTGCCATATAGTTCATAAAATAATTTTAATTTACTGTTTTATTGACATGGCATCCATATTTAAAATAAATATTTGCCATGTGCAGTTGTTTCTAGATTTGGCACCATAAATTGAAGCTGATTTTCCCCTTGGTGTTGAGTAGAACATTACAGCTCTTGGGGCAAGTTTTCTTTGTCGTTGTTTACTCAACGTACTCATGGTTAACTTATGGTTTTTATTCTCCAGCCCTCTGCCACGGCTGCTGATATTGAGAGAGCTGTCAGTCTGCCAAGCACACCTCGATTAGTTGTACCAGGTATAATCTTCCCTTATTTTGTAGAAGTTAATTCTTTAATGAATTCATGTGGTTGAGGGAGGACTGTTGCGCCTAAAAAATGTCTTTCTTTGAGTTGTTGATGGAGGGTGCGGGGGTCAAAGGAGATAATGTTCAAGTGGAGGTGTGCGAGTCTTTCTCCACTTGAACATTAATGAATTCATGTAGGTGGCAATAGTGTGTTGTGCAGCTTTTAGTTATCATATTGTTAATGGGTTTCAGGAGAGATACTGCGCGGTGCAGATATGTGGGTTATGTCCATGGAAGGAGCATGTGTGATGGGGCCCCACAGCAACCTCCTGCATGGATTGGCAGCAGTCTTCGCTGCCTACTATGTCTTCAACTTGCAATATCCAGCAGAAGCCGCAAGCACACTTGAATTCATTCAGAGGTGAGTTTAAAAATGGCATTGTCATAAAAACGAGAAACTTAAATTAAGAAACACGTATTAAAATTAAGAAACTCGTATACAAAATGTGAGCGTACGAGTTTCTTAATTTGTGATTTGTAGAATAGGATTTGTGAACCTGCAATGAAGAATTTGAGAAGGTGTAACTGTTGTGTTTGTGGGAGAGACAAAAAAGTCTACAAGTTTGCAACTCTTAAAACATTTCTCTCTGAGACTTCAAATTTCTTCTTCAAATATACCTCCATAAGCAATGACTTGATATATGAAGGGAACTTTTCTGTAATTTACATTTTTTGTTAGAGTTTGGGATGTCAGTAAGTCACTTAATACAAATACAAAAGCATATTACTTCGCATTTTGAGTGATCAGATTTTACACATTGCTTTGCAGTTATAAGAAAAAATCTAATTATGCTATCCAATTTAGTGAGAAGGGGACGAGCGAGGGGATGGGGAGAGATGGTTGACGATCGCACACACAGACACTCACTCAATCTCTCACAGGCACATACTCAGGGGTTAAAGTATTCCGGCACCATGCCGGATCTCCGGCGTGACACAGTTGTGATGAAATTTTCAGCAGGATAGATATTCGTAAAGGTTTATCATTTGAGTTCCCCAAAACCTATGGCAGCTCTCACACACAAAAAACGTGTTTAGCCAATCAGAAGCAGAGTAGGGTTGGACTTGTGTTTGCTAGCTATAACAATGTGCAGCTATCCAACAAGATGAAAGTTTTCTCTCACTCACAGATGCGTGATGTGCGAGTGCGTGGAAAAATAGAACCAATTCCTATTTTAAAGCACGCGTGTGCTGGGTCTGCGCTGTCCACGTTCCTGGTGTAGCCAGAATCGCTGACATCGGTTGAATCCACGAGTGCGTAGAATTCAGCGTAATACTCGCGTGTAGAGGCCCGCTGTAGCTCGGGTGTTAAAATCACAGTTTAGAGATCTTTCTATTTGTAAACAATGCTCATGAATTTAGACCTGAAAATAGACCTACCCCTCCACATCTAATAGTCTGCTCGTTTGGGAAATGGCTGAGGTAAATATGAAAGTAAATTGAATGAAAATAATATTAAAAAAATATACAGGCCTATATAAAATAGGAAAGCAGATTTTACTGATGCAAAGCTTTTAAAGGGAGATGCATCACGGTTTCAGCCCAATTTCTATCCGATGCACACCACTCCAACCGGTGCACTCGCATCGCAGACCCTTGCATCGATCGTGCCAAGCCACAGACACACACATACTCATATAGCCTACAGTGACTCTCAGTCTCACACACACAAGCACTCAGTCATTCATAAAGATCCCTTAATGTTTCATGTCATGGTTATGACCATGTCATATCTGTCTTAAATGTTACCTGATAAGTGTGTTTTTCCCCCCTGTTTTCAGAGCCTTTTGCGGCATAAATCCCCAGACGGGCAGCAAGGCAGAGAAAAGGCGAGGGCTGAATGCACCAGTTTGCACACTTTTGAGGAAACTGCTGGATTTTGAATTGGTGGGCAGGGGAAATTAGAGGACATTAGTGGGCAGGGGACATTGGGGACATTAGTATGTTTGACAACTCATGTTCAACCAGTTTGGTACACTAATACTTTGTGCATTGTGCACTCTGTTTTTTAAGAGAAAATAAAATATATATAAAAAAAAAAAAAAGTTTTTTGTTTTTCTTTGCAGAAGTCTGAAAGAGAACATTTATCCAAGTTACAACATTTAATTGTAATATTTACAATATTCTGTCCTGTGAAATTACAGGAAATTCCTGGCTACTGAGTTGCCGTAAATATAAAATTTTGCTGTAATATTTACAGTATTATATCCTGTGAAATTACAGAAAATCCCTAAAATTACAGGAAATTCCTGGCTACTGAGTTGCCGTAAATATAAAATTTTGCTGTAATATTTACAGTATTATATCCTGTGAAATTACAGGAAGTACAGTACTTTGTTGTAGTTATTTTACAATAACAGTCCTGTATACTGTTTACAGTAAATTTACGGCAACTATTAGCCAGGAATTTCCTGTAAAATTACAAGAAATTTCTAACAGTGAAGTTACAACGCCACCAGCCAAATAAATTTGATTTAAGCATTCTAAATGTGAAACTTCCTTAATGAATTGTCTCACAAAACTCCATCACGACAAACATGAGGTGACATTATATTTTATTTCTAACCCTCTTAATCTGATTTTAATTCCACAAAGTGATTTTCATTCTATTGAAAGAAATATCTGACACACACACGGTTCACTTTTAACACATTAAGAATAATTCAAAGATTATTAGAATATTTTTCCATCTTATTGAATAGGTCAAATTGAACATTAGTCAGAGTTAATGCACTGTAATGTGTCTTATTTTATGTTAATAAAAAGTTACAAAAGCGGTATAAGAAGTAAATGTTTATGTTTCATTTCTTGTTAGAAGAAGAGCTTTTTTAAACAAATTGTCTACTGAAATAATGATGTCATTAATTCATTAAATATTGAGTCAGACAGAGAAGATACTTTTTAGAAAATGCCTCCACTCATTATTATTATTATTATTATTATGCTAAACTATGCTATGTTTGTTATACTTTTTAGTACTAATTTACTACTGTCTGTTTCTCTCTGTAACAGTGAACAGGTATTGAAGTCATTAGTGGTCTGAGGGCTCCTCCTCTGGTGGCTTCATGTTACAAGTGTTCAGGCACTGAGGTTTTTGTTCAGGTCTGCTGATGGTTTGTGTTATTGTGGATCTCTGGCACAGTAATACACAGCAGTGTCTTCAGGCTGCACATTCTGTCCGTTTAGAGTCACTCTGTTGCTGGAAGAGTCTAAGGAGATACTGAACTTGTTCTTTAGGGAATCTTTGTAGGATGTTGTCCATCCAACACGTGCACTTCCAATACACTCCAGTCCCTTCCCTGAAGGCTGTCTGATCCAGGCTGTGTGTGAGTTGCTAACAGAATGAGAGACCTAACAGGTGATGGTCAGACGTTGACCTGGCTGTGTCAACTGTTCACACTTCACACCTGTTAAAAAAAGAAAATGTTTAGTAACAAATGATCAAGTTATACTGCAAAAGAAGAACTGCTGACTTTGACAAATCCAGAGAGACTCACATCCAGCTGCCAACAGCAGCAGCAGAGCTACAGAAAACATGGTTTATGTTGAAAGTGACGTGCTGTGAACTCCACTGACAGCCTGATGGGAAGTTTTTATAGCTGAGTAACAAGGAAGGTCACTGAGTTTGCATAGAATCAAACACATGAAGCATCAATGTTGGTCTAACTGGAGCCAATAGAAGAGTCTGTTGACTGTTATTATATCTGCAGAGTGAAAACATGCCTGGAAATCACCTCTGCTTTACATATGATAATTTAATTCATTCACTACACATCAAAATGTTCCTGCATTAACAGAAATTAAACAACTGTTGACTTTTAATGTCTGTATTGATATCATTTTAATATTAAAACATTATGAAAATGATTGCAACAACTATTAGGATCATTATTACTATTCTTAATGTCAATATTAACAAGAGTCAAGGATTATGCAAAACTTCATTAAATTCATTAAAATCAGCATTGTGATAATGATGATGTGCACCGAAGGACCAACTACCATTAACACTTCCCATAAGCCATATTATCTAATTATTAAAAAACACTTTAAATATAATTTAAGCTGTTTTGTGAGATATATTATGTATTACCAGAACCTTCTACATCACATTGATGATTAATTTCAACTGTCTGAGCACAGCTTTTTTGAAACATTTACAACATGTACTTATTTGTTCATTTAATTACTACTGTAGCCTACTTATTGCGAGAGAGAAAACCAGTGCCAGCAGCAGGATCATGTAAATAAAATGAAAGTTATGTAAGTGTGCTTGCATAAAATAAATTTAATGGTTTCTGGTTGTTGACATGACATGGCAATTTCACTGTCACAGAAGATTAAAATAAATAAAGATTATTTTGTCATGATTTAGAGTGCAGTAAATGCTTAAACCTTTACCTAACCTGTTGTTGTAAAAGCAGCTTTGTTATTAGTTTTCTTACATTTTTGAGCCAAATCTCAAAATTGTCGTTTGATGTGACTTTCTCAAGCATGGTTACGGAAATTACAACTTTTATAAAATAAAATGACTGAATGATGAATGAATGTTGATAAATACTTCAGGCATGATGTTACAAGTGTCTATTTTAGTAAATGACAATCATTTAGTATTTTATCCATATATTTCTAAAAGCGTAGGAGCTTGATACATTTTGTCACTGAAAACCACGTCCTGTAGTGTGACACCATATCTTAATTTAATCGGCCAATTCAACAGACAACCTTATTTAGTTGAAAAACCCCATTCACTTTAATGGTTCTGAAGCCCATGATGTGCACATGGTAAGTTTTGGTCTCAGAATAGTTCAAATATTTAGCTTTTTCCAAACCGCTATAAAAGTGTTGTGTTTTTTTGTACTTTGGTGTGACAGGCCTAAATTATATTTTTTAATTCAAAACTGTATGTTAAAGTACATAATTATAGAAAATGTAGCTAACGTGTGCCGCTAACTGCTAATGACAGGTTAGCTAGGTAAAGCATGGTCATTAACTGGCACAAACAGGCTGAAACATCCATCCTCATCCTCTGGTGCCACACCTGTAACTGTCAGAGGACAAAGATGTCACACAAGAGGACAAAGTCTCTTTAAAATGCATTTTAAATTATTAATTCAGATTTGTTTAACTCCTTTGTATTCTTTTGTATAAATTTTTTGTGTTTTTAAATGCAAAAATTACAGTAAAAAACACAGCTATTTTGCAGAAAATTTGTACTGGTATAAAGTGTCATGAAAATAAGTAATGTGAAATGTGAAACTTCATTTTTTCTTTTTTAGATAGGAATAAATGAGGGAGATAAATGGTTGGGAGAGAGAGAGGACACTGAAGTATAGAGAGAAAATTAACAGGGATCCACACAGAAAGGAGTAGGTCCTAAGAGAACAACGAAGAAAGAAAAAAATAAATAAATAATTTAGTTTTTGAACAACTTGGGTGACATTGATATTGTTTTTTTTTATCAAAATTACATTACAATTACAAAATTTCACTGGGTTTGCTTTATCAAGGAGTCAACTTTGATTATGTCGATGAAAAATTGTTTGTTTTGTTTTTTAAAATACGGTTGAAATTGATATTGTTTGATTCAACATGACATATTGAAAGTTAAATAAAACAGCTTTAATGTAATACCATTTATGTCCTCTTTAATGCAATGACTACCATTATTGTCCTATAGTGTGACACACATAAAAGAACCAAAAATGTGTGTTTATCTCAAAATATCTTTAATAAAAACAGTTCAGTATTTCAGCAGGAGAGACATAGTGATCACTCATCATAAATTTGTAAAACTTTCAACAGTTTTGAAAGGATGACATCAAAGTTTACTTTTACTTTTATTCAAACGGTGCAAGTCCAAGTTCAATTCATGGGGAAAAATAGTGTTATTCTATATTTCATAGCCAATAAATAACAGTATATGAAAAAAGGGTCTTACAATTAAGATGAATCTCTTTCATGTTTGTATATTATTAAAGACTTTTTTTTCTTAATTTTGTTATGTCACACTAGGACACATTTCCAGTGCAGTTCAGCAAAAATAAAAAAAATAAAAAACAGGGAAAGAATGAACAAAATTAGTGACCCCTTATATTATTTTAAAAATCTGATTTTACACAAATATTGTGTTTTAGATGAAAATGTTTTTTTTACTCCGTATTTGTCAACTACCCATTTACAGACTCTAGTGGAGCAGCTCCTTCAGGGTTCTTCATCTTGAGATCAACTTCTTTTCTGCTGAGATGAACTGACACTGACAGATGGGGCTGCAGTCACTGCTGATGGTAAACACCTTACAGTCAAACTTTAATATTCAAAATGTGCTGAATCAAGTTAACACATGACTTATGTTTAGAATAGAAAAGCATCAACTATCACAGTATCCAGTGTTCATGAGCAGCAGGAGTGTTAAGCTTTAGTTCAGTCCAGGGTTCAAGTGTCGGTCAGTTAAGATCAATGAGAACACCAGATCTGGGTGTCTCCTTTTAGAAACAGAGGAGAGAGAAACTTGACACTGACTGCCCTCTAGTGATTTTATGAAGCTGCACGAAATTATTTTCACTCTCATATTATAACTAACTTTAGATTCCACACAATTTACAGACATTAATGCATCTAAATTTGTAGACATGTATAGAAATGTTTAGTCTTTCTTTTTGTTAGTGTAATTTCAACAACCATAGTGTTGTGCTGTCTTTTATAAAAAAGTGATCTTTATTGTGTTTTTCTTTAATATGTTCATACGTAATGTAATAAGGTTTCTCAGGAACAGTTTACAAAAACATGTAATGCAACATAAAGTATATGATTTAAGTACTATAAAAAAAAACTACAGCTGCTGTCTGTTGTTGTCTTTGGAGATGGTAAACCGGCCTTGAACTGACTGAGAGTAGTGTTTGCTGCTACCATCACCGCTACTGATATAAGTGATCCACTCCAGTCCTTTTCCAGGAGCCTGTCTGATCCAGCTCATCTCGTAGTCACTGAATGTGAATCCAGAGGCTGTACAGGTCAATCTGAGAGATTCTCCACGTCTTTTAACCACTAGTTCAGATTCTGTCAGAGTCTGACCATGAACACCTGTCATATCGAAGAAAGACATGCATTTAATGCATTACATTAGTAGGATAAATTAAAATATGTCACATTAAGATCAGTGAAGATCTTCACCTGCCCAGCAGACAGTTAAAAGCAGCAGTCCTGTCCTATAGTCCATCATGTTAAACTGCGTGTCCACTGTTCTCTGTCATCCTCTCTGCAGTCAGATAAGTAGAGGTGGAAGACATCTGAGTTTTGCATTGACTCCTCCTCACAAGGGAGGAACTGGATTTGACTTGGATCTCAGTTACTGTTTGGTGAAACTGGAGAATCAGTGTTTACTGTACATGAGTGATTCCTCCAAGAGTTTCATGTTTCACTATAATTTACACAATAGGTGGATAAACATTACATAAGTTAGTTGCTTTTTTATTAAGTCTGTATGGCAACAGTTTTTTCACCCAAATACATTTTTTTTAAAAAACAGCAAATATCACTAAAATGTTGTTCATCATGTTATACTGTTAATTTTCTCACAAAGTGTTCATAAGTCAAACCTTTTTCATGACATTAGGGAAAAGAAAACCCCTACAACCCTATACAAATTAAGAAAACTGTTAAATATTAATTGTAACTCCTGAGTACATGGATACCATGATTACCCAGGCAATACAAAGAAATTATCGTCATCTCCCGAGCAGCCGGGAAGGGGTGGCTGGGTGACTGTCCGAAGAATGAATAGTCGTAAGCATTCAAAGCCCACGGGTCACCACCAACCTGTTCCCGTTTCTAACAGATTTTCCCCACTCAGCGACACACCCGCTGAGAAACCAACTCTGATCATTGGCAGCTTGGCAAGTTAGTGACGCCAGCAGCCATAGTTAAGTGCATCCCTGGGACCAGAGCGGGCGACATGAGTCTTATTTGAAACTGCTGGCTAAGGATAAACGTAAATACAGAAAGATTGTTATTCATGTCGGCGGTAATGACTCCCGGTTACGCCAATCAGGGGTCACTAAGATTAATGTTGACAAGTGCAAAAGAATCGGAGAATTAAATGTGGACTCTTAAACATCAGATCTCTCTCTTCTAAATCAGAATCAGAATCCGCTTTATCGACAGGTATGTGTACACATATAAGGAATTCGACTCAGGATTGTACATTGCTCACAATGTGCTTACTCGTACAGAAATACCATAACACAATAATAAAATAATAATAAATAAAATCAGACACAAACTACAGTATAGACAACACTAATGCTAGTAAATTAATTAATATCGGATTATGATATTGATTTATATTGTCTTACTGAAACCTGGCTGGGTGATGGAGAATATGTTAGCCTAAATGAATCCACCCCTCCCAGTCATATTAATCCTCACATTCCTCGAGGCACAGGCCGAGGAGGTGGAGTTGCAGCTATCTTCGACTCTAACCTACTAAACCTAAACTAAATTATAACTCATTTGAAAGCCTTGTTCTTAGTCTTTCGCACCCAAGTTGGAAATCACTACAACCAATTCTATTTGTTATAGTTTACAGAGCACCTGGCCCGTACTCTGAATTCTTATCTGAATTTGCAGTTTTGGTCAACTTTAGTCCTTAAAACGGACAAAGTTATTATTGTAGGAGATTTTAATATTCATGTGGACGTTGAGAATGAGTACTGCGTTTATCTCTCTGTTAGATTCCATTGGTTTCTCTCACTGTTTTAACCACACCGTCGACCTTGTTTTGGTATACGGTATTTAAAATGGACCATTTAATAGTGTTCCCACAGAATCCCTCTTTATCTGACCACTGTTTGATAACTTTTGAGTTTGTATTGCTGAACTACACGCCATTGGGAAAAAATTTCAATACAAGATGTCTGTCTGATAGTGCTGTAGCTAAATTTAAGGATGCGATTCCATCAGCTCTAAATTCACTATCAAGTCACAAAGTAACAGAGGACTCCTATGCTAATTTCAGTCCCTCCCAAATCGATCATCTTGTTGATAGTGCTGCAGGCTCGCTGCGAATGACACTCGACTCTGCTGCCACTTTAAAAAAGAAGATATAAACAAAGATGGTTAGCTCCATGGTATAATACTAAAACTCCCAAATTAAAGCAAATATTGCGGAAACTTGAAAGGAATTGGCGTTCCATCAAACTGGAAAACTCGTTTAATTTGGGAAGATAGTCTTAAAACTTATAGGAAGGCCCTCCGTAATGCCAGAGCAGCGTACTACTCGTCATTAATAGAGGAAAATAGGAACAACCCCAGGTTTCTTTTCAGCACTGTGGCCAGGCTGACAGAGAGTCACAGCTCTATTGAGCCATGTATTCCCATAGCTCTCAGTAGTTACGACTTCATGAGCTTCTTTAATGTTAAAATTCTAGCTATTAGAAACAAAATTCACCAAGACCTGCCCTCAACTGGCACCAACTTATCTCTTAACTCCTTAGAAACAGCTGTAGAACCAGATACATGTTTAGACTGTTTTGCTTCCCTCAATCTTTACCAACTAACTTCAATAATTTCTTCATCTAAACCATCAACCTGCCTCTTAGACCCCATCCCAACTAGGTTGCTTAAAGAAGTTTTACCCTTAGTCAGCACTTCTATACTAGATATGATCAATCTATCTCTATCAACAGGCTATGTACCACAGTACTTTAAAGTAATTAAACCTCTTCTGAAAAAGCCCAAACTTGATCCGGATGTTTTAGCCAACTATAGACCTATATCTAACCTTTCATTTCTCTCTAAGGTTCTGGAGAAAGCAGTTGCTAAATAGCTGTGTGACTTTCTACAGAGCAATAGTTTATTTGAGGATTTTCAGTCAGGATTTAGAGCTCATCATAGCACAGAGACAGCACTGGTGAAAATTACTAATGAAGTTAACTTGTTAACTTAGGTTCGGGAGCGGGGCCACGCCTCAACCACACCTCCAATCATCTGTCAGGCTAAATATACCGCTCAGCCTGCCCCACTTGTTTCAGATCGCTCGATGCAAGACAGTCAACGACCCACCTTCAACAGCACACGCTCAACAGCATGCTGTTTCAGATCGCTCGACCCACCCTCCCTTTCCCTTCATCTATTCATCAGCTCATCTTCTGTTCCCTCCGTCCTCTCTTCCCTGCTCCCTTCATCCCCTCATTTCTTCCTGTTCAATCAGGGCACAGCTCTCTCATGTCTCATCTAGGTACCGTCCGGGGGGCTTGAAATAAGCTCGGGAAAAAACCCTTCCGAGACGGAACCCCCACACTGAGGCTCCGTGCCCAGTCTCCTGTACACCCTCTCAGCAGACGACATCACCACCATCACCCTTCCCCTCTAAATGCATTAATCCATCCTCCATAGTCCATGCATTCCATATTCGCATGTACCTCTAAATCACACATTGTTGTGGCATGGTCCTTGCTAGTGAAATGACCTCCTAATTGCATCAGACAAAGGTTCTTAGATCTTAGTGCTGCATTTGATACCATTGACCATCAGATCCTATTACAGAGACTGGGACATTTAATTGGCATTAAAGGAACCGCTCTAAGCTGGTTTAAGTCCTATTTATCAGATCGATTTCAGTTTGTACATGTTAACAATGAATCCTCCATACATGCAAAAGCCAGTCATGGAGTTCCACAAGGATGTGAAGAAGAAGAAGAAGAAGAAGAAGAAGAACGTACTATATTGTCACATACACATAGCAAAATTCATCCTCTGCATTTAACCCATCCCTGAAGGGAGCAGTGGGCAGCTACAGTAGGCTACTGCCAGCCACTGAGTGGAGAACCTTCATAACATGTTTTTGATGGTGGGGGAAACCGGAGAACCCGTAGAAAACCCACACAGACACGGTGCAACACCGTGTGCTCGGACCAATCCTGTTTACTTTATATATGCTTCCTTTAGGCAATATTATTGTCATGTTTGGCTGAGGGAAGGGAGGGGAACTGAGGAGTGTGGACCCAAATGCAGATAACGGCAAGGCGAGAGGAGGATGCTGTTCGAAATAAAGTTTTTCAAGTAAACTAAACAGGCTTACATGGAAGCTCGGGGCAAAAGGTCCAAACAAAGCAGAATCCAGAACAAAGGTAAATCCAACAAAGAGTAAATCCAAGGAAGGATCCAAGGTCCAAGGACGCCACATAGACAAAACTGAACTGAGGGTTCACCGCCAGGGTTCATTGTATACCTATAACACCATAGCGGGTAAAATCTACCCGCTATAAAAATACAGTGATTTTGTGATTATTTCTGCTACATGTTGCTCCAACACACTTTGGGAAAGATTTAGCACATTGGCTGTGCATTTCCTATAAACACCATCCCCATATTTCAGGAATTGACAAAAAGTTTATTCCATTCTATTCATTGTCTTCACCGTGCAGGTTGATCACTTGCGCTGCGCATCTGTGAAGGGCACGTTCACAGCTCTTTTGATGTCATAGATGTTATAACCTAGTTATATTCTAAACACAGCTTGAATTTAAATGCAGCATACAATTTACAAAAAAAGACTGACTGTTGTAGTGTTTTATAGGCAGCTATAATAATAGCCTCAATGTCAGATAGTTCTTACTTTTCTGCTTGTTTTTTCGGACTCCATCGGGCATCCAGAGAATAACACATAGCTACAAAAGTTTGAAAGTCCAAATAAAAGTAGGCTATTTATTCGAAAGAAACGATTATTATAAACTCCAAAATTCCTAGTAAATTTTTACCCAGTGGAAAGATGTATAATGATCACTTTTACTAAACAATATACAGCACTGGAAAAGTTATAGCCGGTCAAAAAGCTGGAGGGAGCCGCACGCTGTCTTGAAGGGACCGGAGAACACACCTCTATCACAGGAAAAAACTAGACCACTGCAGCATTAGTTTTGATGATCGTGTAGCCTACACAAAAGCTATAAGCAGCAGCTTCCATGCATGTTTACTTCATACAAGTGGATCACTGTCAGATAATGGCCGTCAGATGCAGAATCAACCCAGATTTTCAAATTCAAATTAGCTTTATTGGCATGAATGTGTAACAACAATATTGCCAAAGCATCATACAAACTACGTAAAAACAATCAACCCCATACATTTCATTAAACAAGTAATTAAAGCGTAAAGTAATTAAAGCGTAAAAATTCAAATAAAATAAATAAATAAAACAGTAATTATGTGTGTGTGTGTTAAAAAAATAAACTATGTTAAAAATAAAATAAATAAATAAACCAGTAAGTGTGTGTGTTAATTTTTTTTATATAATAAAAATTTAAATAAATAAATAAAACAGTAAGCGTGTGTGTGTGTGTATGTGTGTGTGTGTGTGTGTGTTAAAAACATAAAATATATTCAAAATTACAATTAAATAAAGCAAGTGTAATGCCTGTAGTGGGAAAGGGGTTGCCAATAGCAACATAGCATGTTTATCTAAACCCACGACATGAACAGCATGAAAATTACTGTATTTTATAAACTGTACCTGCTGGCGCTTAAAGGTATAAATGCACGTTTTTTAAATCTGGCTTTATCTTGACATTTCTTAACAACAGGGGGTGCTACATAACACACTTTTAGGAAAAGCCAGAGACTGGGGGACTTGAATATTATATTGAAACAAAGATACATACAATCAAAAAACAGCTGCGGGTAAATTTGACCCGTTGGCGGTTCTAGTGTTAAACGCACAGGCAAAAGATCAGGGAGGGAGTGCACAGGTGAGACTCATGAGGAACTAATTAGGCACGCAGACAGACAGAGTGAACATGGCAGAGTGAAACAGGAAGGCGTAGAAACCAGACAGACCATGAAACCAAAACAGAGTCAACCAGAATACAGAATAAACCAAAAACACAAGCAGACAGATCCATAAGCAAAAGTACAAAAAACAGGTAGGTTATAAACTGAATATAGAATGAACAAGACTAAAATAAACTAACAAAACAAGAACAAAGCTAGACGAGAAACGCTGATGATAACAAAATAAAACAGGAAGCAAAGCATGCGACAATACTCAAGGATGGACAAGACATCAATAACTAAGGACAAGGAACACAAGAAACAGAGGCAAACAGAAAGACACATGAAACAATGGCAAAATCAGAAACACAGGGACAAATACAACTAAAACATAACCCACAACAACTCTTATAACAGTACCCACCTCTTAAAGGTATACTATGCAATTCTGCCAAGACTTTATGGCTGCAGCCTGGAGCCTCTCGTCTCATGCCCTCCCGCCTGGTGCCTTCCGCTAGTTTCTATGATGCAAAATAAAAACTCACGTCTGGTTCGTTCTGTCTTCCTCGTACTTTGGTGTTTTTGAATTGAATAGTTACTGTTTTCCACCAGGGCAGTAAAATGTGAAGTTAAGCTGCTGATGTGAGCTTCCCTGCTGTTACCGTTTTATACAACAACAATATTCATCAGCTGTTTGACGAAGGTAAGGGCACATTTCTGTCCACGTAACAAAGCCATAACAGAGGCTGGAGAAGAACTACATGAAATTACAATCCAACTACATATTTTTTCTACCAGAGCAGTAAAAGTTTAGCTGTCTGATCTGAGCTTCCAGCAGGAAGCTGCTGTTTTATTGCCAATTAGTGATCAGCTGATTGTCTCACCAACTAACAAAACCAAAACAGAGTGTTGGAGAGAGAGTAACTACATGAAACTAATCCAACAAAATATTTTTTTTCCAGCAGGGCAGTAAAGGTTTAGATGTCTGATCTGAGCTTCCAGCTGGAAGCTGCCGTTTTATTGCCAATTAGTGATCAGCCGATTGTCTCACCAACTTAAGGGACAGCCAAAACAAAGCACTGGAGAGAGAGTAACTACATGAAATTATTCACACTACATATTTTACACCACAATCCAAAGCACAGCGCTGGAGAATAAACCAATCCAACTAACCTTACATGATTTTTCAACCAGGGCAGTAAAAGTTTAGCTGGCTGATGCTTCCATGCTTTAAGCTAACGTTACGTTTTATTTACTGATTGTCTGGTAACCAGCAAAGCCAACCCACAGGCTGGAGAATAAGAAGGTGACATGAAATTAATACAGCTACATATTTCACACCACTGACGGGGGAAACACGTGACAGCTCTCTGTGATTATGGCCAGTTTCAAGCTATAGTTATCAAACAACAGCTTTCATTTGTATCTAAGGTTTGACAAACTTAAGTTAATTACCTGTCCACAACAGACAGCTTCAGCACTGCTTTGAAAACATCTGTTCCACATTATAGCCTTCTATCTGGGAAAATCCACAACATCGGTGATTTCTTCTGTTAGCTGTTTGTATCTGTCCTGACTCCATCTGGCTTCATGGTATAAAGATCCACAGGCTGTCGGCTCTCGTGCTAAATAACACGTGTGTGCTCGTTCATTGTCCAAATGTCACTTCAGTTCTTACTTCTAATAAACTAGAAGACTACTCAGAGACTGCTGATTGTTGTTAATATTATTATTAAGCTTGATAGCTGAACGCTATAATATTTGATTATAGCATTCAGCTATCAAGCTCCTCTCCTGTGGAACCAGGTTCCAGTTTGGGTTCAGGAAGTAGACACCATCTCCACATTTAAGAGTAGGCTTAAGACTTTCCTCTTTGATAAAGCTTATAGTTAGGGCTGGCTCAGGTGAGTCCTGAACCATCCCTTAGTTATGCTGCTATAGGCCTAGACTGCCGGGGGATTTCCCATGATGCACTGAGCTCCTCTCTCCTCTACTTTCTCTCCCTCTGTATGCAACCTCATCCCATTATTGCATGTTACTAACACAACTTCTCCCCTTTCTGGTAGTCTTGTCCTTTCTCGTCCCTCTCCTCTCTCCTCCTATCACTTCCTGCAGGTGTTTCAGGCTCTGGAGCTGTGGAGTCTGGATCTGTGGCTGCGGGTCACCTGCTGCCCCCGTGTTCCTGCTCGACACCCTCTGCTACAACGACTATTGTTGCTAGTCTTATTGTTATTATTGTTATTATAATCATTAACATTACGACTGTTACCATTAACACTATTATAAATATCTGTACCATTTTTCATTTAGTCTATAGCAACATCACCTTCACTGTCTGTACCTCTGTGTGTATATTGTGTAGGCTGCCTCCCTCCCCTCTCTCTCTCTCTCCTTACATCCCTCTCTTTTCCTCTCTGTTCCTCTCCTGCTCTCTCTCTCTCTCTCTCTCTCTCTCTCTCTTTCTCTCTCTCTCTCTCTCACCCCAACCGGTCGAGGCAGATGGCCGCCCACCCTGAGCCATGGTTCTGCTCGAGGTTTCTGCCTCTTAAAAGGAAGTTTTTCCTTGCCTCTGTCGCCTAGTGCTTGCTCTTGGTGGGAACTGTTGGGCTTCTGTAAATAACATCACAGAGTACGGTCTAGACCTGCTCTTTTATGAAAAGCGCTGTGAGATAACTGTTGTTGTGATTTGGCGCTATATAAATAAAATTGAATTGAATTCTACAGATGCATTTAATGTAGTGATGGGCGTCTACACTACACTGAATAATATAAGCAGAAGAAGAACGCCGTGGTGACGAAACGCGCTCTGTAGAGCTGTCCGTTGTCGTCTATGGTAGAAATATATAACATAACAGATATAAATGGCTCATTCTAAGGTAATAAAAACATAATGGCTCATTATGGAAGGTCTTTATACACCACTGAAAACATAGTTATGGATATTATATTGCATTCCTGTCAATAGATCCTCAGAAATATTACACACTGAACCTTTAAGTGTCTTGCTCAGGGACACATTGGTGTCTCACAGTGGATTTGAATCCGGGTCGCTCAAACCAAATGCATGTGACTTATCCACTTAGCCATCACCACCCCCCCATCAAAGTGTTCAGGCACTGAGGGGTTTTGTTCAGGTCTCCTGATGGTTTGTGTCATTGTGGCTCTCTGGCACAGTAATACACAGCAGTGTCTTCAGGCTGCACATTCTGTCCGTTTAGAGTCACTCTGTTGCTGGAAAAGTCTAAGGAGATACTGAACTTGTTCTTTAGTGAATCTATGTAGCTTGAAGTGCATCCAACACGTGAGCTTCCAATCCACCCATGGCAATCCAGTTGCCATGGGTTTCCCCACAATTAATAAAATTCAGAGACATGGGTTTCGACTGGAAGGAAGATTTATTTAAACAATTAAAAAAAACAGGCTTTGGGCAATTTTATTTGCTGCACAAGCGCAAACAATAAAAACAGATAAGATGTAGATGCCAATACTGCCAGAAATGCTAAGGAATAAAAGCACACAGTTAAAAACACCTCAGCATCTACAGGAGCCAGACCTGCAGGGGGGTTACCTGTGGGCCACCCAGGTACCTTGACACCACCACTCACACTGGTGCGCAGCCACCTAAACACAGCAAGATACACACAAATGCCACACAATAAAACTAAGTTAAGCATGCGCACACAGCTGTCATACACACCACCACATGCAGTGAAGGGGAAAGGGGTTCCCACAATCCACCACCCTGTCCGTCTGGCAGAACACTAAAAAGGGGAAGAAATGGCTAACAAGCTGAGGGAAATCACACAGCCAAAAAAAGGGAAGACAGCCACACCCTTAGTAGACCTTAGTTGGCAAACACATTCACAGGGGCCCATCCACCTGTAACAAATCTAATAAAATAAGAATTGACATAAAAATTCAAGCACGAATAGCATCAGTGGCTATACAACCCTAAAATTACAAAAACATACCTGCTAAATACCTGACAGATGATCTTTACCTCAAACAATGCAGTAAATAGTCAACCCAGCTCTGACTCCACCTCGTTTACAGATCAGACGTTTAGGCCCACTGCAAAGTAAATCATGTTATCAAAAGGCACACAAACTAGTAAACTTGCATAGCTCTACTAGACAATCTTTTTACCTCAGGGTTATCAACAACCACCACTGCCTTCTCTGTGGTGAACTTTAGCACAACAGGCCATTCAGCTGACGAGGTCTGGACGACAGGTGGCTTAAAATACCTGTGATTAAAACAAATTAAAACATGTTCACAAAAGTTAAAAACATTGTCAGCCTTGACTCATAACTTCTGCAAGACATACCTGCTCTCTAGCCACACTGGAACACAATGCCTACAGAGAGATCCTGAGTGTTCTCTATCAGAGATGCTCACAAGTCTTTGAGCTCGAGTCCAAGTCAAGTCTCAAGTCTCTCGTGGTTATTACGAATGCTGTATCACCTGCTGCGTTCAATCCAGGTTGCTAATAAAACTGCATGGCTATATGGAATTCTGTAACTGTAACCTGTAACCATTTACAGAACACAACCATGTAATGTGCAATGCAATTATTGACAGCTTCTTAAATACTGCAAGTCAACACACTCCCTAGACTCTTAAACCCAGTGTAACGTTGACTAAATAAAACTGTGACATTGCATAAACAATAAACCTGTAACCTGTTTTTAACTTACAGAGCACAACCATGTAGCCTAATGTACAATGTGTCAACAATTAATGACTTATTATAAGCTTATAAACTATAAGTCAACAAACCCTGTTGACTCTCAAACCCAGTGTAAGTTATAACTAAATAAAACTGTAAAGTTACAAGGTCAATAATAAACCTGTAACCTCTTTCTAGCCAACGGCAATAATTAAGGTGATGGCAGCCAGCAGGACGTAAATAATTACGTTTATCGACCACCACAAGTTTGGCAAGTACACAAACGCTCATTCATCTTTTCATAACGAACGACAGTCGGAGTAAACCTCCCGTAGGTCGTAGCTTAAGCAAGAAGCAAGCTAACGTTAGATGGCCAATGCTGAGTGTACGATGAATGGCGGAGTAGCTGCCGGTGTTTGTTGTCCTCTCTCACGTGCGGCCGCGGGCAGCAGATGATACGTGTTACGTAGGCAGGTTATAGGTAATGGAGGGAGGGAATAACAGAGAGCTCATCAGACGTTTCCTAAAAATAAACATTGTTCACGAGTCCCAATCCTGGAGTCCGAGTCGAGTCTGAAGTCTTTTGAGGACGAGTCTCAAGTCGAGTCTCAAGTCACTGTGTGTGCGACTTAAGTCGCCATCTCTGTTCTCTATAAATCCACTCTTAAAGAGGCACAGGTGTGTGCCTGCTTCTACAGAGACAAGGGGGTGGAGCTTCACTGAGAGGCTAAACTATTAATGCTTTAATGTATTGTATTAATAACTATTTTATATTAAACCATTATGTACATTTTTAGGTAATTGCAACAATGATAAGATCATTTTTACTAATTTAACATAAATATTGACATGAGTCATGGATAATGGAAAACATTCATTAATATTAGCATTACAATAACAAGAAAAATACAGTAATAGTAGTTGGAATGAAAAAACTTTCAACACTTAATTTTGCTGCAGGTTTGCATGAAATACATTTAACAGTTTCAGTGTTTACAGACTCTAGTGGAGCAGCTACTTCAGGCTTCCTGCTGTTTATCTTGAGATCTACTTCATGTCTGCTGAGATGAACTGACACTGACAGATGGAGCTGCGGTCACTGATGATGGTAAACACCTTATAGTCAAACTTTCATATTCACACTGAAGTCAAGTTAACATGACTTTTGTTTAGAGTAGAAAAGTATCAACTATCACAGTATCCAGTGTACATGAGCAGCAGGAGTGTTAAGCTTTAGTTCAGTCCAGGGTTCAAGTGTCAGTCAGTTAAGATCAATGAGAACACCAGATCTGAGTGTCTCCTTTTAGAAACAGAGGAGAGAGAAACTTGACACTGACTGCCCTCTAGTGATTTTATAAAAGAAACTGCAACATTATTTTTCACTTAAATTCTACATAAGTTACACTATTGTGTCTTAATTTGTTGAAATGTGTAGTATTTGTACTGGTTTATTTTTTGTGCTGCTGCTGTTTCATAAAGAAGTTTTATATGTTTAATGTTTAGTTTTGGTCTTTTAATTAGCAAATGACTTTATTGTGTTTTTTATGTTTAATATTCTGTAATAATATTCATCAAGAGCAATTTTCAGGAAATTATACAATGTATTATTTAAATATATATTTACGTAATGTAAAATATCAGTATAATAATAATGATAGTATATAAAGCAACGTATACAACAACAACAATAAAACAAAAAATAGAGTGTATAAATACTATGAAAAAAATTAATTCTTGAGCTCCATCAGCACAAAAGATAAGTACTGTAGGTTTTTGTACAGCTGCTCAACCAACTCCAGTCACTGTGAGTCTCGAGCACAATAATAAACAGCAGAATCTTCAGTCTTCAAACTGTTCATCTGCAGATACACCTGCTGTCTGCTGTTGTCTCTGGAGATGGTAAACCGGCCTTGAACTGACTGAGAGTAGGATTTGCTGCTACCACTACCATCATCAATCCAGGCAACCCACTCCAGTCCTTTTCCAGGAGCCTGTCTGACCCAATCCATTTCATAGCTGCTGAATGTGAATCCAGAGGCTGTACAGGTCAATCTGTGGGATTCTCCAGGCCTTTTAATCACTGGTTCAGATTCTGTCAGAGTCTGACCATCAACACCTGTCAAGAAGATAAAAAATCATCAAGTGAAATAAGCTGATGACACAAATAAAATTTGATCAAGATCACTGAAGATCTTCACCTGCCCAGCAGACAGTTAAAAGCAGCAGTCCTGTCCTATAGTCCATCATGTTAAACTGTTTGTCCACTGTTCTCTGTCATCCTCTCTGCAGTCAGATAAGTAGAGGTGGAAGACATCTGAGTTTTGCATTGACTCCTCCTCACAGGGAGGAACTGGATTTGACTTGGATCTCAGTTACAGTTTGGTGAAACTGGAAAATAAATGTTTACTGTTAATGAGTCATTCGCTGACAAACACATTATAAAGTTGTATTAAAATTGCTTCTAATTAAGCACAGTCTGTTTCATGTGAAGACTGTGACAACAGTTTATCAAATTCACAATACCCCCAAATAAGTATTTTTAAGTGGGGGTACCAGCAGAGTTTCAGGAGCAGGACCTCACATCAATGACGTCACTCCCGGCTTTCCATAAATCAGCCCAGGCGCTACTGCGGATTTCCCTATTGTAGCTTCCCCACAACACTTTCGAATGTCTATTCAGCTACTGCAAGCATCATACATCTTCTGTTTGTCAATAAATCATTTAATCGTATCTGTTGATTGTGGTCCTTGATAGTGAATTACATTTTAATAGAAAAACACAAACAAATAAAACCTTTACAAATATTTCTACTCTAGCATGACTATGTAATCTAATACATTTATGAGAATTAATACCCAATTATAAATTTTAATATTCAGAAAATATTAATCCATAAATCTCTTGTTTCGGGGCACCACCGGAGTTGTAATTAACCCAGAGACTCCGTAGCATTTTAATAATTATACAATTATTCACTAGTGATCAGTTAGCTAATTATCGCTCAATTATCTTAAATCAATAAGTCAGTCTCATATCGAAGGGGTAAATTCTCTTGGCAGGGACTTTGAGACAGGCAATACACACACAATTCCTCGATTACAGTGAATTTATTAACTAACTAAGGTGATATAAAAATGCGGTTACATACATCAAAGAAATAAACAATGGCTAAACAATGAGAAGGGGTTCTATTGTGGGGAGCATTTGACTCATACGGCGGAAGAGAACTAATGAAAGTAAGCTATGAGGTTTAAGAGTTAAAAAGATAATCTATTAACACTATGGGACATCACTGATCACAGAATGCCTTCTTTTGCCTTACGGTGGGTCGGCGGCCTGCCTTGGCCTGTTGCACGGGTCCCACACTAGCTGCCCGATTCCTGGCTTTTTGCTAGGGAATTCTCCGGGGTTCCCCGTGTTTGGAATGAAGAAAAACCCTCAAGACCGAGGACAGCCAACCCGTCCTCGGTCTGGCAATTAGGCTGTCCTTTCAGGTGTCCTTTGTTACTGCTGGTGGGACACGTGGCTGCGTCCGACCTCCGTGAGCTTAGCTCGACGCATAAAGCTTAAAAAGAACTTGGTCGTTCTTGAATTAACTAGTGTAACTTAACGGACTGATAACTTTTAACAAAACAAAATAAAGAAAATAAAAACAAGAAGTAAGTTGGTTTTGTGGAGAGGTCAGAGGACAGCGTTTGGCCTTTTGTTTGTTTGAAATGAAAAAGAATAATATAGAAATTGCAACACCTAAATGTGATTCAGGCAATCTAAATTTGAAAATGACTTAATTTGAATGATCTTCAACAGTTGATTTGACAGGCTTTGTTTCCGGCTGAGAAGACTGTCTTCTTAACTTTTAATATGTCTATAAAAAGAAAAGAAAATCTATTTGCGCGTATTGTTATCAAATATCTTCCGACAAATCTTAATTGTCACACGGCTGTACTGTTCTTAGAGAATCTAAGGAAGACACATGAATGGCATCAGATTATTAGACATGATAAATACCAAGAGACATTTATATATTAAGGGCATTTCAGACGATGGCATGTAATACTTATTTTGTCCACTAGGGGAAGCTCGGGTTACATGAGGATAGCTCTGATCAATCCTAACACAATCTTCTCAGGAGCTGGGGAATTTAGTCATTTTTAACCTTAAATTTGAGCTGGAAATTAATCGAGTATAGGGGGACATTTCTTTATCATCATTTCTAAAGGAAGTATCAGAAAGTATTGTGAACAAAGCATTAATTACACATAAAATGAAGGAATGTCATTAACCTTGCTGAAAATTAAAACACTGCAAAAATTAACTTGTTTAGATTCTTTTCATCAACAATTAACAACAACATGGTAACATAAATACTCAAATGTAGTGGAGAGACCCAGTCAACTAACTTTAAAGATTTAATTAAACAAGGTAATGCTTTGAGTTTTGAGGAGACAGCAGTCTTTGTTTACACAAGAAGTTCAGGGCTGTCACTGGTGTCCTGGAGTTACTCACCTGGGCGTGAAAGGAGAATATCCTGTGATGTGAGGTAATTAAACAAAGAGCAAGGACAGTTGCCATGGTTACGTGTGTGGAGGGCAGTTTAGGGTTTTGATAGGCTGTTCATGAGAACGCTAATCTCTGTTCATTGTTCCTTTTGTCAGTTTAACAGTCAAGCACCGCGTTATCTGGCTGCGGCATCAAAAGGTGGCCAGTTTTACGATCAGGCTGCTCAGAGACACCACTTAGGGACAGCGACCCTTTCACATTTTCCTTTGGGTCTCTTCAGCCATCTGATTGAGTCTCTGCAGACCCTTACCAAACCCCAGGCGATGTCTCTAGTTTTTGCATGTCAAAAGGCCAATCTCCAGGGGAGGAAAACTTTCCTACCCCCTCCCTTTTCCTCAGAGAGAGAGAGGGAAGGGATTTTTGTGTCTCCAAATTATTTGATATCCACACTGTTGGTACACTACACTACTGTTGATTTTTTCACAAAGTGTTTAACAGTCAAGGACATCATGTGAAAGAAAACCCCAGTTAGAATTAAGTGAAGAAAACGTTTGGGATTGTTTTTTATTATATAAGATTTTCAGGAAAAACATGAAACCCCTCAGCATATGCGTTCCATGAACAGCAGTGGTTTTCAGTCAATACAAAAAAAATCCACTATGTTTAATTTCTTGTTAGACGAAGAGTCTTTTTAAATTTTGACAAAAAACCTTTCAGAAAAAGGCTCCACTAAGTATTTAATATTATTATTATTGTAAATTATAATGAACCATGTTATATTAATTTAACCTTTTCACTGCTAAAAAAAATTTATAATAGTATAATTTATTCTTCACTGTGAGAAAACATACAATGATGTATCATTGATTGTAATGTCAGAGTATTTAAAGTGATGAAACAGTTGCTGTTAAATTACATGAAGAACATTTAATGAAATCTGTAGACTATTTCTCACTATAACAGTGAACTTGTGTTGAAGTCATTAGTGGTCTGAGGGCTCCTCCTCTGATGGCTTCATGTTACAAGTGTTCAGGCACTGAGGGATTTTTGTTCAGGTCTACTGATGGTTTGTGTTATTGTGGATCTCTGGCACAGTAATACACAGCAGTGTCTTCAGGCTGCACATTCTGTCCGTTTAGCGTCACTGTGTTGCTGGAAGAGTCTAAGTTGATACTGAACTTGTTCTTTAGTGAATCTTTGTAATATGTTGTCCATCCAAACGTGCCCTTCCAATCCTCTCCAGTCGTTTCCCTGCAGGCTGTCTGATCCAACCTGTGTGATGGTTGCTAACATCATGGAGACCACTTTTTGAAGGTCGCTATCTCGTCTCAGAATGAAACCGCATTTCTGCTCGGTCTTGTCACAGTCTCAAACATATTGGATATTTTTTATTTCAAGACCAGTCAATACCACAACTTTTTCTCTGTATTTTCTGCAGCCGCATCTTTTAATAGACAAGCTGCTTTGTGATTTTAACTTGCCTCACCAACTTGTTTGATGGATTTTAGATGTTTTACTGTAACTGTTCGAGAGCAGAGGGTCTTTGTACATGGTTGTTCTTCAGTTTCCATAGTCATCTCCACAGGTGCATCCTTTCACCCCTTCTCTTTATTAGGAAGCCCCCAGGGGAGCAACTATTTGGTTAGGGTTTCTGATCACACTGCATTGTTGTCACTTCTCCAAATTTATCGCCTTGTTTGAATACAGTTGGCTTAACCTATGTTTTTTAAACAAAATTATTTTTGAGGCAGTGCAGTGGTGCAGTGCACCGTCACCTCACAGCAAGAAGGTTGTGGGTTCAAACCCCGGTTGCCCTGGCCTTTCTGTGTGGAGTTTGTATGTTCTCCCCGTGTCTATGTGGCCCTTAGCTGTAAGTGTGACTGCTTGTTTGTCTATGTGTGGCCCTGCGATGGATTGGCAACCTGTCCAGGGTGTACTCTGCCTTCTGCCCAATGTCAGCTGGGATTGGCTCCAGCCCCCCTGTGACCCTGTACGCAGGATAAGTGGTGATGGATAATTAATTATTGACTTTAGGCAAAACGGAGATACTTCTTCAGAGAGCAACATACATAATGACAAGCAGGTAATAGAAATACTTGGGTACTCCCTTTGATGACCATCTTAAATTTGATATAATCGCAGCGGCTATTGTGAAGAGTCGGCAACAGAGACTTCTCAGAGAAAGTCCTTCTCTGTCAGGCCAGTCATCCTGTGTCTTTCATTGAGATCCTCAACTACTGGTATTTTATTATTATGCATTCAGATTCTGGTTGCACATGTTGATCGAAACCATAGAAAAAAAGGAAGCCAAAACCAGAGCGTCAGCTGTTGCTTTCACATGTGTATGTTTTTAGAGTCACTGTCATTCTCTCCTTAGTTAGTGTCATCTGACTTCATATCTTCTACTCCCACCTATAGGTCTTTGTAAACAAATGTTCTGAGGAGTTTTTGTAAAGCCTCTCTGCTTCTTTTAACCAGTGTGTGTCTTTGGCACAGTAATACACAGCAGAGTCTTCTGGCTTTAAGTTGGACAGTCTCAGATAAGCCATGTTGTTGCTGTTATCTCTGGTGACTTCTATTCGTCCTTGCACACTGCTGGCATAATCTGTTCCACTCGCATCACTGTAAACACGTCCAATCCATTCCAGTACTTTTCCTGCAGGTTGTCTTACCCAGTGCATACTGCAGCAACTAAATGTGAAGCCAGATCCTCTGCAGGAGAGACTGAGAGTCTCCCCAGGCTTTTTCACTACTGAACTGGAAGGAATGGACTCCATACTCTGACCTGTACAACCTGATGAGATGAAAGGAGAGAGGAACCACAGAAGAAAGTGAGACAGTCATCTGGGAAGTTTTCTGGGATCACTGACTGACCATCAGTCGATGTTGTCTGATAAAAGATAAAACAGCAGGAGAACTCACAGGGCAGAGAGAGAGAAACCAGCAGAAGAGTGAGTGTGTTGATCATCCTGAGGCTGGAGATGTGACCTCTGATGCTCCACACAAAGTACAAGAGCAGTCAGCAGGACAGAAGTACACTGCACAGACTGAAGATTTGCATCAGGATATCATGTGGAGGGAGGGGCTCATGCACAGGCTCTCTTTTAGAGTTTAATTTTACTGAATCATTTATTTATTTTCATTTATTCATGGCTTTAATGTAGCTGTAACTGATCAATGTTGGACACAATATCACATCAGAAAACGGACATTTTAATAAATTGATTTACTGATTTGTATATGTTTTGTTACTGCAAACACAAGTGAGGCTTTTAAATGTTTCAGTATTAAAATTGTGGCTGTCTAAAGCCACAGACACTTGGAGCCTCAAGAGGAAATGAACTACTTAAGAACTGAAACCTGTGTGACAATATGCAAAACAACTAATTACTGTAGTGCACAGGAAAATATCTGCTGGTTGACCTGTCAAATAACATATGTGAAAGTGCTCTTTTATCCATCCATCCATCGTCAACCACTTATCCTGCATACAGGGTCGCGGGGGAGCTGGAGCCTATCCCAGCTGACATCGGGCGAAAGGCGGGGTACACATTGGACAGGTCGCCGGTCCATCGCAGGGCCACAAACAACCACTCACATTCACACCTAAGGACAATTTTAGAGACACCGTTTAACCTTTGGATGGTGGGAGGAGTGCTCTTTTATATCACACTTAAATCTTAGATTAGACATTTGAAACCATTGGATTACACAAATGCAGTTTATTATTCAGCTAATGTCTTCTTAGAGGAGTTGTTTAAATTTTTTTTCCTACATTCACATCTCTGTTTAGAAATATTTCCCAAATCAAAGAGTAATGGTTCTCGCAAAGTGTTTGTTGTTACTCTACTGTATCATTTTCTTCAACTACTACTTAAAGTAATGACATTTATCAACTGAAACACTTAAAATGAGTACTGTAGGATCAACCGAGCACAATAAATAACAGTCATCAGACTGTTCATCTGAAGAAACACCTGCTGTCTGCTGTTGTCTCTGGAGACGGTAAACCGGCCTTGAACTGACTGAGAGTAGTATTTGCTGCTACCGTCACTATCGATCAAACCAACCAACTCCAGTCCTTTTCCAGGAGCCTGCCTGACCCAATGCATGCTGTAGCTGCTGAATGTGAATCCAGAGGCTGTACAGGTCAATCTGGGGGATTCTCCAGGCCTTTTAACAGCTGGTTCAGATTCTGTCAGAGTCTGACCATCAAAACCTGTCAACAACTTGGATCTCTAGTGTTTGGTGTACAGCATGGTAATTTTCATAACATATCAACATAAACTTCAAATCAATAATGTCAACACAAATATTTCTTTAAACTCGACATATTGTTCCTGTGCCATACAGTGTTTTTGTCATTATTTTTCACTCCCAAATTGTGACCGACTTTAGAAGTCAATAAATATTTACATGAATGTGTATAAAATGTGTACATGTAGTATTTATTTTATTCATACCTGGATAAAAAATTTCAGCAGTGTTTGCTGTCTTTGGCTGTTTTGTAAAGTAACATTTTTAGATATGTGTTTATCGTTTTTGCTTAATGATGATCTTTCTCAGGGCCAATTTTCATTATTTTATTAACAACAACAACAACAACAAAAGCTGATGACAGAATTAAATTATAATAAAAGTCTTTCTCATGATCGATAAGCAAAGTGAGGACTAGTACTGTAGGATTTTGTACAGCTGCTCAACCAACTCCAGTCACTGTGAGTCTCGAGCACAATAATAAACAGCAGAATCTTCTGTCTTCAGACTGTTCATCTGCAGATACACCTGCTGTCTGCTGTTGTCTCTGGAGATGGTAAACCGGCCTTGGACTGACTGAGAGTAGTATTTGGTGCTTCCACCATTATCATTCCAGGCTACCCACACCAGTCCTTTTCCAGGAGCCTGTCTGACCCAGGCCATATGGTAGCTGCTGAATGTGAATCCAGAGGCTGTACAGGTCAATCTGTGGGATTCTCCAGGCCTTTTAACCACTGGTTAAGATTCTGTCAGAGTCTGACCATCAACACCTGTTAAGAGGAGAAGAAACACCAAAGGAAATTAGCTGGTTACCTAAATAAAAGATATGCTAAATTAAGATCAGTGAAGATCTTCACCTGCCCAGCAGACAGTTAAAAGCAGCAGTCCTGTCCTATAGTCCATCATGTTAAACTGTGTGTCCACTGTTCTCTGTCATCCTCTCTGCAGTCAGATAAGTAGAGGTGGAAGACATCTGAGTTTTGCATTGTCTCCTCTTCACAGGGAAGATACTGCTGGATTGGACTTGGACATCACCTGTTCTTACTATTGTGACTCGAGCCAAATTAATTTGGTTTATACGTCTGAATTTAAATCCGAATTGTTCTGAGAAGTTAAATTTTGTGCTTTGATTTTTATTGTCTGAAATTAGACTTCAGGTTATTCATGAGTAATATCCCGAACAGAACAAACTACAAGCAAAAATATACATCTGAAAAGCAAACCTTTAAAAATAGGTTTTGCAGCCACATTAAAATTGTCGGATGTCAAAGTTCTACCCACTTTCCGTTTTTATTATCGTGACACAAAACATAACAGCGGAATAAAAAGAAAACCTTTAGGAGAAATCTTATGTTGTTTGCTTCTTTCATCTCAAACTGAGCCCAAGGTGAATTTTATACTACATAAAGTGAAACAAATTTAAAAAACATAAATTAATATTTGTTTCTGTATTGAACATCACCATAATTGGTAAAGACTACTGTTTCAATTACTGATGCAGTATTGATACAGATAATTATGAGTTTTATTTTATGTAAGTAAAGATTTTATGGAAGAGAAACTGACTGTCTGGAAATCTGTTTCTTGTTAGATGATGAGGATTTAAAGCTAGGTTGTCAGCTGACTGTATTTCATTAATTGAAAGATTTAATATTCATTTATTCTTCATTGTGGGAAAAAATACTTATCAGTGATTGCAATGTCAGAATTTAGAATGAGAAAATTAGGATAATTAGATTTTTTATTGCATAATAAAACTCTAAAGACTGTTTCTCTCTGTAACAGTAAACTGGTGTTGAAGTCATTAGTGGTCTGAGGGCTCCTCCTCTGGTGGCTTCATGTTACAAGTGTTCAGGCACTGAGGGGTTTTTGTTCAGGTCTGCTGATGGTTTGTGTTATTGTGGATCTCTGGCACAGTAATACACAGCAGTGTCTTCAGGCTGCACATTCTGTCCGTTTAGAGTCACTGTGTTGCTGGAAGAGTCTAAAGAGATACTGAACTTGTTCTTTAGGGAATCTTTGTAGCTTGAAGTGCATCCAACACATCCACTTCCAATCCACTCCAGTCCTTTCCCTGCAGGCTGTCTGATCCAAGCTGTGTAGTAGCTGCTAAGAGAATAAGAGACCTGACAGGTGATGGTCAGACGTTGACCTGGCTGCACAGTCACAGAGGCTGGCTGTGTCAACTGTTCACACTTCACACCTGTTCAAAAAAGAAAATGTTTTGTAACAAATGATCAAGTTATACTGCAAAAGAAGAACTGCTGACTTTGACAAATCCAGAGAGACTCACATCCAGCTGCCAACAGCAGCAGCAGAGCTACAGAAAACATGGTTTATGTTGAAAGTGACGTGCTGTGAACTCCACTGACAGCCTGATGGGAAGTTTTTATAGCTGAGTAACAAGGAAGTCACTGAGTTTGCATAGAATCAAACACGGGAAGCATCAATGTTGGTCTAACTGGAGCCAATAGAAGAGTCTGTTGACTGTTATTATATCTGCAGAGTGAAAACATGCCTGGAAATCACCTCTGCTTTACGTATATTTTCATTTCAATGCACATTATTTCATTATAACCATTCTTAATGGAAATATTAACATGAATCATGGATAATGGAAAACTTAATTAAAATAATATTGCTGTAAACACAAATACAGTGACAGCAGCCGGGATCATGTAGATGGTATAAAAATGTAAGTCTGATGCTGCTCGTTTGAAGAGTCGCATATAAGACGATGATGAATAATTTTAGAGTTCGCAGATGTCAAAGACATCGTTTCAAGAGGAAAACAGCTGCTCAGGAACTGAAACGTGTGTGACTAAATGCAAAAAACATTTTTTTTATATATTAGAAAAAACTAAAGCAGTTCACGCATTTATATGTTACTTTATGTGATTATACCTACATTTTACATTCATCTGTGTCTGATTATGTCAGAAATAACAAATATATCAAATATATGATATCAAATATCATGCTATGTGGTTAATTGTTGTCGGGATTTATTAGGTTTGTTGTATAAAAAAAAACAACTTAAATATGCTGGCGTCCTTTTCAGTTCAAAATGTGCTGAATCAAGTTAACACATGACTTTTGTTTAGGGTAGAAAAGTATCAACTATCACAGTATCCATTGTACATGTTAATCTTTAGTTCAGTCCAGAGTTCAAGTGTCAGTTAAGATCAGTGAGAACAGCAGATCTGAGTGTCTCCTTTTAGAAACTTGACACTGACTGCCCTCTAGTGATTTTCTGAAAGAAACTGCAACATTTGTCACTCTCATATTATGACTCACTTTAGATTCCACATAATTTACAGACAATAAGGTATCTAAATTTGTATAAGTGTTTGTTTTTTGTAGTAGATTCATTTCAGTAACCATAGTGTTGTGCTGTCTTTGGCCTTTTATGAACAAGGGGTGGTGATGGTGCAGTGGAAGACACATGCCTTTAGTGCGAGTGACCTGGGTTCAATTCCCCACAGTGATACATCCACCAATGTGTCCCTGATCAAGACACTTAACCCCTAGTTGCTTAAGAGGCCTGTAAAAAATAAATGTAATGTCAGTGATCTTTGTTAAAAAGGCCACCACCACTTGGAACCTTCCACCCCCTATCTTAAAGTAGTACCTTCCTTCCCCCTCTTAGTGGCGTTTCCACCAAAAGTACAGGGGACTTTTAAGTCCCCGGATCTCTTTTCAAGGAACTAAAAGGTTCCTTCAGCCATTTGTTGTGTGTGTTTCCACCTACAGCTGACAGGCTGTAGGCCTGTACGCCATACAAAGTGATGCACACGCATCATTATTTAGTAACCACTACCCATGAGCAAAATTTATAAATGAACATCAGATTTGATTGGAATATAATGAAAAACTATAGGCTTTGCTTGAGTGGAAGTATAATGAAGAAACACATAATAAGGTTTGTGACAAATTTAACAAACTGGATAAAGCCATCAAGTTCTTAAAATACCTTCAGCACAGAGAAAGCAACACAAAAATAAAATTACGACAGTTTGGAAGGTTAGCCGACAGAGACGGCACAGACGTCAGTGCTGCAGATCAACTGCAGCACTGACGTCTGTGTCCACATGAGTGTCAGAGGAACGGGATGTTTAACAAGCTTTATTACCTGCTGCAATCAGCTGTTCCGCTTCGGCTCTGAGAAAAAGTTCCTGACTGATGAAATCTTCAACAACTTCGGCCTCAGTATTTAGCGTAGCTCCATCAGCTGTTCCCCTTCGAGGGAACTCGAACTGCGTCGGTGACGACACTACGGGAACGCCTCTGGGCGTGGCAGGGCTGAACTATGAATGAAACTACTCCAATCCTATTGGTGTTTCTAGAACGGTAGTGTGTGACGGCATAACCGGAGGGGGTATATAAGCACGCCGGCACATAGGACACATTAGCTTCTTTCTATTTAGCAGGACACTCTGGCTATGTTTGGAAACACCATTTTCCTACCTGACGTCGAGACGAAGCAGAAGATCATGTCGAAGCGACAGTGTGTCTTTCCATGTGAGCGTTTCATCACGGAGGGTGATACCCATGAGATGTGCGTCTCATGCCTGGGGATGTCGCATGCTCATGCTACCATTTTTTTCCAGATCTACACAACGAGCCCCCCGGGAAGACAGATCTGAGGACCGTCATTCAGTCTCGGCAAGCCCGGGGGGAAGAGGTCCTGAGACCTCGAGTAGGGGTTCGCCTTCGGGGGCATGGCTTACCAGTATCGGGTTCTTCCGTTCGGCCTAGCACTATCTCCCCGCACGTTCACCAAATGCATGGATGCAGCTCGGGCTCCATTGAGGCTCCAGGGCATCCGCATACTAAACTACATCGACGACTGGCTCGTCCTGACCCAGTCTCGAGAGTTAGCAGTTCGGCATCGAGATGTGGTCCTCGCCCATCTTCAGCGTTTGGGGCTGTGGCTCAACGCGAAGAAGAGCGTGCTGACACCCGCCCAACGGACTACATTCCTAGGGGTGGTGTGGGACTCAACAACGATGCGGGCCCACCTGAGTCCATTTTGTCCTCAGTGACCAGAGTGCAGTTAGGCCGCGCCATCACTGTAAAACACTTTCAGAGGGTGTTGGGTCTCCTGGCAGCAGCATCCAGTATAATACCTTCCGGACTACTGCACATGAGAGCCCTGCAGTGGTGGCTAAAATCCAAGGAATTCTCCCCGAGGGGAAATCCGCTCCGTCTGATACGGGTTACGAGCGGGTGCCTTCATTCCCTGTCTGTATGGAGGAAATCTTGGTTCCTGTCCCAAGGTCCCGTGTTGGGAGCGATCTGTCGCCGAACAATTATTTCAACAGACGCCTCACTCACGGGATGGGGCGCGGTCATGGACGGCCGCTTCGCGAGAGGCTCCTGGGAGGAGCATCATTTCTCTTGGCACATAAATTGCCTGGAAATGTTGGCGGTTTTCAGAGCTCTGAGGAGTTTTCTGCCCACCCTCCGCGATCGCCACATCCTTGTCAGAATCGACAATACAGCAGTGGTTGCCTATTTGAATCACCAGGGGGGTCTGCGCTCGCGCCCGTTGTACGAACTGGCACATCAGATCCTCCTGTGGTCCCAGCAGAGACTGCTGTCCCTCAGAGCGATGTACGTCCCTGGGACCCAGAATCAAGAAGAAGACCTGCTGTCGAGACAGGGGCTGAGATCCGGGGAATGGAGACTCCACCCTGAGGTGGTGGAGTTATTATGCAAAGAGTTCGGCCCCATAAACGTGGACTTGTTTGCGTCCCGAGAGACGGCGCACTGTCCCCTGTGGTTCTCCCTCTCGCCCCCAGCGAGGGCTGGATGCCATGGTGCAGACGTGGCCGAGGATGCGTCTGTATGCGTTTCCCCCAGTCGCTCTGCTCCCGGGGCTTCTGGAGCGGGTCTGCCAGGACGGCGTCAGTCTACTACTAGTAGCCCTGTTTTGGCCGGCACGAGTGTGGTTCTCGGATTTAATATCGCTCCTCGAGGGCCCGCCCTGGCAGGTCCCTATGAGGAGAGTCTCTTATTTATTTCTCTGAAATGGAATATTTTGACTTGTTTGACATATTAACTTAACTTGCTATTATTTGTGTCACTGACGCTCATTAACAATAATCAACAGCATAATCTTGTCTCTGTCCAGTCTGCAATGTGTTTGATAGTGATTTAGTCTCTGTCCTGCACGCTGCAACGCATACGTGGAGATGGAAGAGATCAGGGACTCCTCCTCACAGGGAATCACAACATTTCTCACACACTGGTTTTTTTTTTTTTAATCACTGTCATACTCTCCTTAGTGTCATCTGACTTCATATCTTCTACTGCCACCTGTAGGTCTTTGTAAACAAATTTGTAAACAAAAGTGTGTATGTCGGCTGAGTCAGTGAACTCTTTTAAGTCCCTTCTTAAAACATACTTTTATAGGAGAGCTTTTCCCGATCTTATTTGACTTTATTTTATCCCTTTTATTTATTGTATTTTACTAATTTTATATTTTCATGCTCTTATCTTTTTTTTTTTTTTTGTATTATTCTTTACACTTGTTAAAGCACTTTGTAACTTGTTTTTGAAAAGTGCTCTACAAATAAGGATTATTATTATTATTATTATTATGTGTGTCTTTGGCGCAGTAATACACAGCAGAGTCCTCTGGCTTTAAGTTGGACAGTCTCAGATGCACCATGCCATTGCTATCATCTCTACTGACTTCTATTCGTCCTTGCACACTGCTGGCATTGGAGAAGCCGCTACCTATTAATTCCAGTGCTTTTCCTGCAGGTTGTCTTATCCAGCTCATAACAAAGCAGTTAAACGTGAAGCCAGATCCTCTGCAGGAGAGGATGAGAGTCTCCCCAGGCTTTTTCACTACTGAACTGGAAGGAATGGACTCCAAACTCTGACCTGTACAACCTGATGAGATGAAAGGAGAGAGGAACCACAGAAGAAAGCGAGACAGTCATCTGGGAAGTTTTCTGGGATCACTGACTGACCATCAGTCGATGTTGTCTGACAAAAGATAAAACAGCAGGAAGTTATTCATTTATTTTGCATTCACGGCTTTAATGTGTGAAACCTGTGTGATGATATACAAAAAACTAATTACTGTAGTGCAAAGGAAAATATCTGCTGGTTTACCTGTCAAAAAATGTATGTGAAAGCGCTTTTATATCATAATTAAATCTTACATTAGTTTTCTCAGAGGAGTTGTTTAATGAAGCTCTGTTATGGAACAAGCAAGATTTGCCTTTCAAGAAAAAGTATTTCTACATTCACATCTCTGTTTAGGAATATTTTCCAAATCAAACAGTAACAAATGTTTGGTGTTATGGTATTGTATCATTTTCTTCAAATGCTGCTTGAAGTAATAACATTTATCATCTGAAATAATTATGGTAAAGATGAGTTCTGTAGAATTTTGTACAGGTGCCCAAATGAGCATAATGATAAACAGCACAATCTTCAGTCTTCAGACTGTTCATCTGCAGATACACCTGCTGTCTGCTGTTGTCTCTGAAGATAGTAAACCAGCCTTGAACTGACTGAGAGTAGTATGTAGCATGTCTACTTGTGTTTTTAATAAATTTATGAGAATTAATACAAAATTATGAATTTTAATGTTCAGAGAATATTCATTCATAAAGCTCTCATTTTGCGGGGCAACACCGGAGATCTAATTCGCCCAGAGTCTCCGGACCTCTGGGTAGTGTTTTAATAATTATACAATTATTCACTAGTGATCAGTTAGTTAATAATTGTTCAATTATCTTAAATCAATCAGTCAGTCTCATATCGAAGGGAACTATTGGACATCACTAATCACAGAATGCCTTGGTTTGGTCTTACTGCTTGTCATTTCTCCCAGCCGGGTTGCTGGTTGGCGGCCTCACACTGGCGAAGTTCCGTGCGTTCTCGGTTAGGACGGCTTAAAGCCGTCGGCCAGTCGCTTTCTCTGCCAGGGAATTGCTCCGGAGGTCCGTCTTTTGTCGGCTTATTGAAGAAACTCGCAGTGGGGGCCTTTTCAACCCTGGCTCGGGTCAGAGGTTTGGTCGTCCTTTGTTACTACTGGGGGGCCCACGTGGCTTGGTCTGAGGAGGGATCAGTGTAAGTTAGCTCAACGAATAAAACTTAAAAAGAACTTGGTCGTTCTTGAATTAAAATTGTGTAACTTAACGGTCTGATAACTTAACAAACAAAACAAAACAAAACAAAAGCAAGTAAGTTCCTGGAAACAAGGGAAAAATTGACGTTGCAGCTCTTCACGTGTGTGGCTTCGCTGCGCCGGGTTGAACTTCTTAGGGCGTTGCCGGGAGACGGGGCACGCTGGGCGCGTGCCGAAGTGCAGTTGAAGAGAACCAGAACAAGAGAGAGCAGGAGACAGCGTGTGTCGCTGCTTTTGTGGGTTGGGGCGTGGTTCCCAGAGGGACAGTCTTTTGTTCCCCTGAGGGAGGGCTTTGTTTCCGGTTTCCTGAGAAATTGTCATTTCTTTAAACTTTTAATATGTCTATTCAAAAATCTATTTGCGCGTATTGTAATCAAATATCTTCCCACAATCAAACCTTAATTGTCAAACGGGTATACCGTTCTTAGTTTTAAGCATTTGATAAAAGGAAAACAATTGTCAGTAGTTCAACCTTAGGTTAGCATTTCCTAGGAATCACATCGACATTTCAGAACGATGGCATGTAATACTTATTTTGTCCACTTGGGGGAGCTCTGGTTACATGAAGATAGCTAGATAACAGTCTTCTGCTCAGGAGCTGGGGAATTTAGTTATTTATCATTAAATTCGAGCTGGAAAATTAATCAAGTATAGGATGACATTTCTTTGTCATCATTTCTAAAGTAAGTGTCATAAAGTGTTGGAAACAAAGCATTGGTTACAACATAAAATGTAAAATAAAATGATCCTTGTTGAAAATTAAAACACTGCAAAATTAACTTATTTAGATTCTTTTCAACAACAACATGGTAACATAACTACTAACCTAAGAGGCAAACGCCACTACTAACTTAGCAGGGATTACTATTTAAACAGAACAAAACATTTTATAATGAAACATTGTTTTAGCTCAAGGCAGGAGTTGTTTGTACCCCCCTCTCGCATTTCTGGCTTATCACATTTGCACATCGGCTAAAGAGAGAAGGGAGTGGCTCAGCCATTCTGTGGGAAAAGGAATCAGGAATAGTTTTGGCAAAGGCCAACTCCTGGGGAGGAACCCCCCCGGTACTGTCACCATAGATTAAACCAATCCACTCCATTTCCAGGAGTCCACTGACAGCCTTATAGCTGAGTAACAAGGTGACTGAGTTTGCATAGAATCAAATATCTGAAGCATCAATGTTGGTCTAACTAGAGCTTTTCAAATAACTTTATTGCTGTTTAATTGCATCAACTGGGTTGTGATGGTGCATAGATAAGATGCTTGCCTTTGGTGTGGGAGAACTGGGTTCGATTCCCACTGTGAAACATCCACCATTGTAAGTTGCTTTGAATAAAAGCATCAGCTAAAATGAATGTAGTTACTCTCAGGATTCTTTATATATTTATAAATATTTCTTTGCAGTTTAAACACAATCATTATTTAAATCCTATTGTTATGGTGTGTTGGACAGAGACGACCCAGAAGCAACGCTCAGGTGAAAGGGGATTTATTGAGGGGAAAAAAGGTGTCGAGGAAGTGTAGGTGAGGGAGAGGTGGATGCCGGGGGAACACGGGCGCGGGGGACCGAGGAGTAAGTAGGGCTGGGGAAGAGCCTGGAAGACGCTGCGGAGGGGGTCCGAGAGGAGAGGGCAGGGTGGCGAGCCCAGCTGACAACGAAGGGTGGAGGTGAGTGAACCTGGAGGGAAGACAGACTGGGTTAGGCACAGAGAAAACCAAGAACAGGGAAACAAAGATGATGCAGGTTATGCACGGGCTTGAGTGAAGAAGTGGCACCAGGTTAGGAGCAACAACGATCAAGCAGAGATTGTGTGGAGAACCAGGGTTGAAGTACTGGCAGAGATGAGGTTGATTGCTGGCAGGTGTGGCAGGTGTGGCAGGCAGAGGTGGAGGTTCAGCAGAATCTTCAGTCTTCAGACTGTTCATCTGCAGATACAGCTGCTGTCTGCTGTTGTCTCTGGAGATGGTAAACTGGTCTTGAACTGACTGAGAGTAGTAGATGCTGCCACCACCGTTACTGATATAAGCAACCCATTCCAGGCCTTTTCCAGGAGCCTGTCTGACCCAGTGCATGTTGTAGCTGCTGAATGTGAATCCAGAACAGGTCAATCTGTGGGATTCTCCAGGCCTTTTAACCACTGGTTCAGATTCTGTCAGAGTCTGACCATCAACACCTGTTAATACAGCAAGGAAAACCATCACATGCAACAAACTGACACATTACAAGAAAACATTAAATAAAGATCAGTGAAGATCTTCACCTGCCCAGCAGACAGTTAAAAGCAGCAGTCCTGTCCTATAGTCCATCATGTTAAACTGTGTGTCCACTGTTCTCTGTCATCCTCTCTGCAGTAAGATAAGTAGAGGTGGAAGACATCTGAGTTTTGCACTGACTCCTCCTCACAGGGAGGAGAGAGCTGATAGTGTTTGGTGAGTATATTAATGCTTGTAAAATATCAACATAAATGTCAAATCAACATCAATAAGCATATTACTGTTCCACAGGGCCGTACTGGGATAATAATTCAGCCTGGGAATCTAATGTTAGCCCAGGCCGATATCTTCACGTTCACAACAGACCACACATATTGTAACTGGTATAAAGAAATATTTGTGTCTTTTCACTGAATATTCCAGTACCACGTTTTAGTTTTATTACACACAGCTAACTGTCTTCAGTTTCAAAAGTTAGTCACAGTCACTATTTCCATGCATATGCATTTCCTGCTTTCCTATAGAGCATTATTAGGTGTTGCTACTTGTTTGTTTTAAAAAAAAAAACAAAACTACATCAACACGTTGAGGGCGGCTTTGCTAGCATGTTCTTTTTATAAACTGTAACCATGTCCTTGTGATTAATTCAGTCAGATACACAAACACTGTTATGTTGTGTAAAACAAAAGTTACAGTAAAAAATAAAAGGTTTATTTTCCTCTCTGCAGTCAGATTAGTGAAGGTTGAAGATAGTTAGATTTTGCATTAAGAGTTTGGCCTTTTGTTTGTTGGACTTGAAAAACAATAATGTATGAGTTGCAACACCAGCCAAATAAATGTAATTTAGGCAATAAAAAAATTTGCTTGATATGAATTGTCTTCAAAAGTTGAATTTTCTGTCTTATTATGTGGTCAGATTTATCAGAGTATCATCCAACAAGTAACAATTTTAAACATACTCACAAATGAATTTTCATGGCACAAAATTTGACCTTACCAAAAGATTACATTATGTTCTTCATCTTAATTTTGTTCACCTGCTCAGCAGACAGTAAAAAGCAGCAGTCCTGTCCTATAGTCCATCATGTTAAACTGTGTGTCCACTGTTCTCTGTCATCCTCTCTGCAGGCAGATAAGTAGAGGTGGAAGACATCTGAGTTTTGCATTGACTCCACCTCACAAGGAAGAGATGGATTTGGCTTTTATCTCAGTTACTGTTTGCTGAAACTGGAAAATAAATGTTTACAAATGTTTATAAATGTTTAATCTCATTTTGATGAACACATTATTATTATTTATTGGTTGCTTTATTATTAGGCACAGTCTGTATCATGTCTGTCACAACAATGTATCTGTTTTACAATACCCCCAAATTAGTAATTAAAATTATATTTTATTAGGGAAAAAACAATAAAATAAAACCTTAACAAATATTTCTGTATGTTATAATAGTGTTGATTAACTGTTCAGAATTTAAGGACATTGTGACAGAAAACCCCAAAATCAAGTGCATAAAAACATTTTATATAAGATTTATAAATTCAGTAGATGTGAATTGTAGATGTGAAGAAATAATTTATGGGTAGTGTGATGCAGGTTTCCCCAAGTCATGAAAGGGTCAATTGCTGGAGTTACAATAAGCCAAAGGTGACGGCCACAGACTCTCCGAATCAGACTCTCTCTCTCCACTCTGCCTGCTAGTCGACTGATGCAGCTCAGTTGATAATGATTGTCATACATTTGATAGCTTACCCAGGTCAAGATTATCTTTATTTTATTTTAAATGTGCTTTATAAATAAATTTGAATTGACTTGACTTGACTTATTTTGTTTCATTGCAGACATCCTGGCTGGCTCTTTGTAAAAAGTGTTGCATGTGGCTTAAAAAACACACAATGTGTTTCATTCGATTTCAATTATAAATGTAAATCTGTGTTCTTGTCCTGTTGACTGAATAAGGTTACAGTTCTGGAATGAATTGGGAACACGTTTGGAAATGTGTTTCAGAGTTTCATATTATAAAACATAAAACAGACGATTACTGAGCAGCCCAATATGGGTATATTTTGAAACCTTAGCTCCCCCTTTACAGATAAAGTTCACACTATGATCATGAATAAATAATTTATTATAGGCACTGTGCTGTATACCCCCCTCCTGCATCATATAAGCCGTTCTGTACCTTTTGTTTTTGGTTGTTGTGCATTTGTTTCATTTTTATGTCTATCTTGTATTTATATAAACACTTTGATAAATAAATGCTGCATAGAATTTTCAATAGCGAGAGTTAATCACAATCAGTATTGTAAAAAAGGTGATACTGAAAATAATGGAGTTGGATATAATTCCACTGACTTCTCTTCACAGGGAAGATACTGCTGGATTGGACTTGGACATCACCTGTTCTCACTGTTGTGACTTGAGCCAAATTAATTTGGTTTATACGTCTGAATCTGAATTGTTCTGAGAAATTAAATTTTGTGCTTTGATTTTTATTGTTTGAAATTAGACTTCAGGTTATTCATGAGTAATATCCCGAACAGAACAAACTACAAGCACAAATGCACATCTGAAAAGCAAACCTTTAATAATAGGTTTTGCAGCCACATTAAAATTGTCGGATGTCAAAGTTCTACCCACTTTCCGCTTTTATTATTATTATTATGACGCAAAACATAACAGTGGACTAAAAAGAAAACCTTTGGGAGAAATCTTATGTTGTTTGCCTCTCTCATCTCAAACTAAGCCCGAGTTGAATTTTATACTACATAAACTGAAACCAGTTTAAAAAACTATAAAATATTAATGTTTGGTTTTATATGTTTCTGTATTGAACATCACCATAAGTGGTAAAGACTACTGTGTCAGTTACTGTTGTAGTATTGATTCAGACAATTATCAGTTTTATTTTATGTAAGTAAAGATTTTATGGAAGAGAAACTGACTGTCAGGAAATCTGTTTCTTGTTAGATGATGAGGATTTAAAGCTAGATTGTCAGCTGTATTTCATTAATTGAAAGATTTAATATTCATTGTGGGAAAACATACTTATCAATGATTGCAATGTCAGAATTTAGAATGAAAAAACAGTTGCAGTCAATTGAAATTAGGATAATTAGATTTTTTTATTGTATAATAAAAACTCTAGACTGTTTTCCCTCTGTAACAGTGAGCTGGTGTTGAAGTCATTAGTGGTCTGAGGGCTCCTCCTCTGGTGGCTTCATGTTACAAGTGTTCAGGCACTGAGGGGTTTTTGTTAAGGTCTGCTGATGGTTTGTGTTATTGTGGCTCTCTGGCACAGTAATTTAGAGTCACTCTGTTGCTGGAAGAGTCTAAGGAGATACTGAACTTGTTCTTTAGTGAATCTTTGTAGGATGTGCTGGATCCAGCTCCGCTTCCAATCCACTCCAGTCCTTTCCCTGCAGGCTGTCTGATCCAAGCTGTCCAGTAGCCACTAAGAGAATAAGAGACCTGACAGGTGATGGTCAGACGTTGACCTGGCTGCACAGTCACAGAGGCTGGCTGTGTCAACTGTTCACACTTCACACCTGTTCAAAAAGAAAATGTTTTGTAACAAATGATCAAGTTATACTGCAAAAGAAGAACTGCTGACTTTGTCAAATCCAGACAGACTCACATCCAGCTGCCAACAGCAGCAGCAGAGCTAAAGAAAACATGGTTTATGTTGAAAGTGACGTGCTGTGAACTCCACTGACAGCCTGATGGGAAGTTTTTATAGCTGAGTAACAAGGAAGGTCACTGAGTTTGCATAGAATCAAACACATGAAACATCAATGTTGGTCTAACTGGAGCCAATAGAAGAGTCTGTTGACTGTTATTATATCTGCAGAGTGAAAACATGCCTGGAAATCACCTCTGCTTTAAATATTATATTTTGATTTCATTGCACATTATTTCATTATTGCTTTTGTTAATGTAAATATTCACATGAATTATGGGTAATGGAAAACATATTCATTATCAGCTTTGCACAGTGTGTCTAGCATGTTTATAGATTATTAAAAGACACTTTAAACATGATGCAATCTGTTTTCCTCAGATCATTTATTTACTGTCAGCACCTCCTACATCACATTCATGATTAACTTCAAACCTCTGAGACCAGTGTTTTGTAATTGCAGCATTTATTTAGTAATTTATTTGCTCACTCACTGTATTTGTTACAAACAGAAATACAGAGAGAGCAGCCAGGATCATTTTCTTAGTAAAAAAAACTTCTGATGCTGCTGGTTTGAAGGTTTGCATAAAAGACCTGATGATAATGATGATGAATGCTTTCAGTGTTTGCAGATGTCTGAAGACACAGACATACAGAGAAACTTGGCGCCTCCAGAGGCAAAAAGCTGCTTAGGGACTGAAACCTGACTGACTAAATGCAAAAAACTAAATATTTTATCTTTGATGAAAACTAAAGTAGTTCACATATTTGTAAGTTACTTTTTGTGATTATTACTACATTTGACTTTTATATGTAGCTGATTACATCAAAAAAAAAAAAACAGTCTTAATCATATATCATGATGTGTGTGTGTGTGTGTGTGTGTGTGTCAGTCAGTTAAGATCAATGAGAACACCAGATCTGAGTGTCTCCTTTTAGAAACAGAGGAGAGAGAAACTTGACACCGAACGCCCTCTAGTGATTTTATAAAAGAAACTGCAACAAATTATTTTCACTCTCATATTATGACTCACTTTAGATTCCACATAATTTACAGACATTGTTGTGTCTTAGTAGAAATGTTTAGTATTTGTAGTAGTTTATACTTGCTATCATTGGCCTTTTATGAACAAGTGATTTTTATTGTGTTTTTTTTTTATTTGCTAACTAATAATTTTTCACAAGAACAGTTTACACAACTTTGTGTTTTTTGAAAAAAAAAAATCATAAAATCCGAAATACAAAAAAATAAAGATGATAACAATAAAACATTTAGAATATGATTTATATACTATAAAAAATGTAATTCTTAGTCTCTACTAGCTTAAAGAGGAGTACTGTAGGTTTTTGTACAGCTGTTCAACTAACTCCAGTCACTGTGAGTGTCGAGCACAATAATAAACAGCAGAATCTTCAGTCTTCAGACTGTTCATCTGCAGATACACCTGCTGTCTGTTGTTGTCTCTGGAGATGGTAAACCGGCCTTGAACTGACTGAGAGTAGTAGATCAGAGCACTGTCATATCTGACATAAGCAACCCACTCCAGTCCTTTTCCAGGAGCCTGTCTGACCCAGTGCATGCTGTAGCTGCTGAATGTGAATCCAGAGGCTGTACAGGTCAATCTGTGGGATTCTCCAGGCCTTTTAATCACTGGTTCAGATTCTGTCAGAGTCTGACCATCAACACCTGTCAAGAAGATAAAAAATCATCAAGTGAAATAAGCTGATGACACAAAAAAAATTTGATCAAGATCAGTGAAGATCTTCACCTGCCCAGCAGACAGTTAAAAGCAGCAGTCCTGTCCTATAGTCCATCATGTTAAACTGTGTGTCCACTGTTCTCTGTCATCCTCTCTGCAGTCAGATAAGTAGAGGTGGAAGACATCTGAATTTTGCATTGACTCCTCCTCACAGGGAGGAACTGGATTTGACTTGGATCTCAGTTACTGTTTGATGAAACTGGAGAATCAGTGTTTACTGTACATGAGTGATTCCTCCAAGAGTTTCATGTTTCACTATAATAATAGGTGTACAAACATTCAATAAGTTAGTTGCTTTTTTATTAAGTCTGTATGGCAACAGTTTTTTCACTCAAATACATTTTAAAAGAAAAACAGCAAATATCACTAAAATGTTGTTCATCATGTTATACTGTTAATTTTCTCACAAAGTGTTCATAAGTCAAACCTTTTTCATGACATTAGGGAAAAGAAAACCCCTACAACCCTATACAAATTAAGAAAACTGTTAAATATTAATTGTAACTCCTGAGTACATGGATAATATGATTACCCAGGCAATACAAAGAAATTATCCAGTTGGACATGTAACCTGAGTTAGCCTGTGGTAGCCGCCCCCGTCATCTCCCGAGCAGCCGGGAAGGGGTGGCTGGGTGACTGTCCGAAGAATGAATAGTCGTAAGCATTCAAAGCCCACGGGTCACCACCAACCTGTTCCCGTTTCTAACAGATTTTCCCCACTCAGCAACACACCCGCTGAGAAACCAACTCTGATCATTGGCAGCTCCATTTTGAGAAACGTGAAGTTAGTGACGCCAGCAGCCATAGTTAAGTGCATCCCTGGGACCAGAGCGGGCGACATGAGTCTTATTTGAAACTGCTGGCTAAGGATAAACGTAAATACAGAAAGATTGTTATTCATGTTGGCGGTAATGACTCACGGTTACGCTAATCAGGGGTCACTAAGATTAATGTTGACAAGTGCAAAAGAATCGGAGAATTAAATGTGGACTCTTAAACATCAGATCTCTCTCTTCTAAATCAGAATCAGAATCCGCTTTATCGACAGGTATGTGTACACATATAAGGAATTCGACTCAGGATTGTACATTGCTCACGATGTGCTTACTCGTACAGAAATACCATAACACAATAATAAAATTATAATAAAATAAAATCAGACACAAACTACAGTATAGACAACACTAATGCTAGTAAATGAATTAATATCAGATTATGATATTGATTTATATTGTCTTACTGAAACCTGGCTGGGTGATGGAGAATATGTTAGCCTAAATGAATCCACCCCTCCCAGTCATATTAATCCTCACATTCCTCGAGGCACAGGCCGAGGAGGTGGAGTTGCAGCTATCTTCGACTCTAACCTACTAATCAGCTCTATACCTAAACTAAATTATAACTCATTTGAAAGCCTTGGCAGAACAAAGGTAAATCCAACAAAGAGTAAATCCAAGGAATTCAGGGTAATCCAAAAACTGGGAACAAAGCAAGCAGAACACTCAACATCCAACGACAAGGACGCCACATAGACAAAACTGAACTGAGGGTTCACCGCCAGGGTTCATTGTATACCTATAACACCATAGCGGGTAAAATCTACCCGCTATAAAAATGCAGTGATTTTGTGATTATTTCTGCTACATGTTGCTCCAACACACTTTGGGAAAGATTTAGCACATTGGCTGTGCATTTCCTATAAACACCATCCCCATATTTCAGGAATTGACAAAAAGTTTATTCCATTCTATTCATTGTCTTCACCGTGCAGGTTGATCGCTTGCGCTGCGCATCTGTGAAGGGCACGTTCACAGCTCTTTTGATGTCATAGATGTTATAACCTAGTTATATTCTAAACACAGCTTGAATTTAAATGCAGCATACAATTTACAAAAAAAGACTGACTGTTGTAGTGTTTTATAGGCAGCTATAATAATAGCCTCAATGTCAATGTGTGTGTTAATTTTTTTTTTAAATATAATAAAAATTTAAATAAATAAATAAAACAGTAAGCGTGTGTGTGTTTGTGTTAAAAACATAAAAATATTCAAAATTACAATTAAATAAAGCAAGTGTAATGCCTGTAGTGGGAAAGGGGTTGCCAATAGCAACATAGAATGTTTATCTAAATCTACGACATGAACAGCATGAAAATTACTGTATTTTATCAATTTTACCTGCTGGCGCTTAAAGGTATAAATGCCCATTTTTAAAATCTGGCTTTATCTTGACATTTTTTAACAACAGGGGGTGCTACATAACACACAGGAAAAGCCAGAGACTGGGGGACTTGAATATTATATCGAAACAAAGATACATACAATCAAAAAACAGCTGCGGGTAAATTTGACCCGTTGGCGGTTCTAGTGTTAAATGCACAGGCAAAAGATCAGGGAGGGAGTGCACAGGTGAGACTCATGAGGAACTAATTAGGCACGCAGACAGACAGAGTGAACAGGGCAGATTGAAAAAGGAAGGCGTAGAAACCAGACAGACCATGAAACCAAAACAGAGTCAACCAGAATACAGAATAAACCAAAAACACAAGCAAACAGATCCATAAGAAAAAGTACAAAAAACAGGTAGGTTATAAACTGAATATAGAATGAACAAGACTAAAATAAACTAACAGAACAAGAACAAAGCTAGACGAGAAACACTGATGATAACAAAATAAAACAGGAAGCAAAGCATGCGACAATACTCAAGGATGGACAAGACATCAATAACTAAGGACAAGGAACACAAGAAACAGAGGCAAATAGAAAGACACATGAAACAATGGCAAAATCAGAAACACAGGGAAAAATACAACTCAAACATAACCCACAACAACTCTTATAACAGTACCCACCTCTTAAAGGGATACTATGCAATTCTGCCAAGACTTTATGGCTGCAGCCTGGAGCCTCTCGTCTCATGCCCTCCCGCCTGGTGCCTTCCACTAGTTTCTATGATGCAAAATAAAAACACACGTCTGGTTCGTTCTGTCTTCCTCGTACTTGGTGGTGTTTTTTAACTGAATAGTTACTGTTTTCCACCAGGGCAGTAAAATGTGAAGTTAAGCTGCTGATGTGAGCTTCCCTGCTGTTACCGTTTTATACAACAACAATATTCATCAGCTGTTTGACGAAGGTAAGGGCACATTTCTGTCCATGTAACAAAGCCATAACAGAGGCTGGAGAAGAACTACATGAAATTACAATCCAACTACATATTTTTTCTACCAGAGCAGTAAAAGTTTAGCTGTCTGATCTGAGCTTCCATGCTGGAAGCTGCTGTTTTATTGCCAATTAGTGATCAGCTGATTGTCTCACCAACTAACAAAACCAAAACAGAGCGTTGGAGAGAGAGTAACTACATGAAACTAATCCAACAAAATATTTTTTTTCCAGCAGGGCAGTAAAGGTTTAGATGTCTGATCTGAGCTTCCAGCTGGAAGCTGCCGTTTTATTGCCAATTAGTGATCAGCCGATTGTCTCACCAACTTAAGGGACAGCCAAAACAAAGCACTGGAGAGAGAGTAACTACATGAAATTATTCACACTACATATTTTACACCACAATCCAAAGCACAGCGCTGGAGAATAAACCAATCCAACTAACCTTACATGATTTTTCAACCAGGGCAGTAAAAGTTTAGCTGGCTGATGCTTTCATGCTTTAAGCTAACGTTACGTTTTATTTACTGATTGTCTGGTAACCAGCAAAGCCAACCCACAGGCTGGAGAATAAGAGGGTGACATGAAATTAATACAACTACATATTTCACACCACTGACGGGGGAAACACGTGACAGCTCTCTGTGATTACGGCCAGTTTCAAGCTATAGTTATCAAACAACAGCTTTCATTTGTATCTAAAGTTTGACAAACCTAAGTTAATTACCTGTCCACAACAGACAGCTTCAGCACTGCTTTGAAAACATCTGTTCCACATTATAGCCTTCTATCTGGGAAAATCCACAACATCGGTGATTTCTGCTGTTAGCTGATTGTATCTGTTCGGACTCCATCTGGCTTCATGGTATAAAGATCCACAGGCTGTCGGCTCTCGTGCTAAATAACACGTGTGTGCTCGTTCATTTGTCCAAATGTCACTTCAGTTCTTGCTTCTCATAAACTAGAAGACTACTCAGAGACTGCTGATTGTTGTTAATATTATTATTCCCTCTTCTTCTACAGATGCATTTAATGTAGTGATGGGCGTCTACACTGCACTGAATAATACAAGCAGAAGAAGAACGCCGTGATGACGAAACGCGCTCTGTAGAGCTGTCCGTTGTCGGCTATGGTAGAAACATATATAACATATAACAGATATAAATGGCTCATTCTAAGGTAATAAAAACATAATGGCTCATTATGGAAGGTCTTTATACACCACTGAAAACATAGTTATGGATATTATATTGTATTTCTGTCAATAGATCCTCAGAAATATTACACACTGAACCTTTAAGTGTCTTGCTCAGGGACACATTGGTGTCTCACAGTGGATTTGAATCCGGGTCTCTCACACCAAATGCATGTGACTTATCCACTACGCCATCACCACCCCCCATCAACAAGTGTTCAGGCACTGAGGGGTTTTGTTCAGGTCTCCTGATGGTTTGTGTCATTGTGGCTCTCTGGCACAGTAATACACAGCAGTGTCTTCAGGCTGCACATTCTGTCCGTTTAGAGTCACTCTGTTGCTGGAAAAGTCTAAGGAGATACTGAACTTGTTCTTTAGGGAATCTATGTAGCTTGAAGAGTATCCAACACGTGAGCTTCCAATCCACTCCAGTCGTTTCCCTGCAGGCTGTCTGATCCAAGCTGTGTGATGGTTGCTAAGAGAATAAGAGACCTGACAGGTGATGGTCAGACGTTGACCTGGCTGCACAGTCACAGAAGCTGGCTGTGTCAACTGTTCACACCTTTTAAAAAAGAAAGTAAATATGTTTTTTAACTGTAACCGAGGCAAATAGTGAGGGGTTCAAATCCCCAAATATTTAATTACCAGTTGCCATGGGTTTCCCCACAATTAATAAAATTCAGAGACATGGGTTTCGACTGGAAGGAAGATTTATTTAAACAATTAAAAAAAATGAGGCTTTGGGCAATTTTATTTGCTGCACAAGCGCAAACAATAAAAACAGATAAGATGTAGATGCCAATACTGCCAGAAATGCTAAGGAATAAAAGCACACGGTTAAAAACACCTCAGCATCTACAGGAGCCAGACCTGCAGGGGGGTTACCTGTGGGCCACCCAGGTGCCTTGACACCACCACTCACACTGGTGCGCAGCCACCTAAACACAGCAAGATACACACAAATGCCACACAATAAAACTAAGTTAAGCATGCGCACACAGCTGTCATACACACCACCACATGCAGTGAAGGGGAAAGGGGTTCCCACAATCCACCACCCTGTCCGTCTGGCAGAACACTAAAAAGGGGAAGAAATGGCTAACAAGCTGAGGGAAATCACACAGCCAAAAAAAGGGAAGACAGCCACACCCTTAGCAGACCTTAGCAGTTGGCAAACACATTCACAGGGGCCCATCCACCTGTAACAAATAAAATAAGAATCGACATAAAAATTCAAGCACGAATAGCATCAGTGGCTATACCACCCTAAAATTACAAAAACATACCTGCTAAATACCTGACAGATGATCTTTACCTCAAACAATGCAGTAAATAGTCAACCCAGCTCTGACTCCACCTCGTTTATGGATCAGACGTTTAGGCCCACTGCAAAGTAAATCATGTTATCAAAAGGCACACAAACTAGTAAACTTGCATAGCTCTACTAGACAATATCTTTTTACCTCAGGGTTATCAACAACCACCACTGCCTTCTCTGTGGTGAACTTTAGCACAACAGGCTATTCAGCTGACGAGGTCTGGACGACAGGTGGCTTAAAATACCTGTGATTAAAACAAATTAAAACATGTTCACAAAAGTTAAAAACATTGTCAGCCTTGACTCATAACTTCTGCAAGACATACCTGCTCTCTAGCCACACTGGAACACAATGCCTACAGAGAGATCCTGAGTGTTCTGTATCAGAGATGCTCACAAGTCTTTGAGCTCGAGTCCAAGTCAAGTCTCAAGTCTCTCGTGGTTATTACGAATGCTGTATCACCTGCTGCGTTCAATCCAGGTTGCTAATAAAACTGCATGGCTATATGGAATTCTGTAACTGTAACCTGTAACCATTTACAGAACACAACCATGTAATGTGCAATGCAATTATTGACAGCTTCTTAAATACTGTAAGTCAACACACTCCCTAGACTCTTAAACCCAGTGTAACGTTGACTAAATAAAACTGTGACGTTGCATAAACAATAAACCGGTAACCTGTTTTTTAACTTTACAGAGCACAACTATGTAGCCTAATGTACAATGTGTCAACAATTAATGACTTATTATAAGCTTATAAACTACTGTAAGTCAACAAACCCTGTTGACTCTCAAACCCAGTGTAAGTTATAACTAAATAAAACTGGGAATAACGAAGAGCTCATCAGACGTTTCCTAAAAATAAACATTGTTCACGAGTCCCAACCCTGGAGTCCGAGTCGAGTCTGAAGTCTTTTGAGGACGAGTCTCAAGTCGAGTCTGAAGTCACTGTGTGTGCGACTTAAGTCGCCATCTCTGTTCTCTAAATCTAAATCCACTCTTAAAGAGGCTGAGGTGTGTGCCTGCTTCTACAGAGACAAGGGGGTGGAGCTTCACTGAGAAGCTGCAACCGACCGTGGCCTTATTAGACCAAAAGCCTGCCTATCACATAACAAATGATCAAGTTATACTGCAAAAGAAGAACTGCTGACTTTGACAAATCCAGAGAGACTCACATCCAGCTGCCAACAGCAGCAGCAGAGCTACAGAAAACATGGTTTATGTTGAAAGAGACGTGCTGTGAACTCCACTGACAGCCTGATGGGAAGTTTTTATAGCTGAGTAACAAGGAAGGTCACTGAGTTTGCATAGAATCAAACACATGAAGCATCAATGTTGGTCTAACTGGAGCCAATAGAAGAGTCTGTTGACTGTTATTATATCTGCAGAGTGAAAACATACCTGGAAATCACCTCTGCTTTACATATGATGTTTTAATTTCATTGTACATTATTTCATTATAACTATTCTTAATGGAAATATTAACATGAATCATGGATAATGGAAAACATATTCATTAAAATAATATTGTTGCAAATACAAATACAGTGACAGCAGCCGGGATCATGTAGATGGTATAAAAACTTAAGTCTGATGCTGCTGGTTTGAAGGTTTGCATAAAAGACGAAGATGAATAATTTCAGCGTTTGCAGATGTCAAAGACATCGTTTCAGGAGGAAAACAGCTGCTCAGGAACTGAAACCTGTGTGACTAAATGCAAAAAACATTTTTTTATATTAGAAAAACCTAAAGTAGTTCACGCATTTATATGTTACTTTCTGTGATTATAACTACATTTTACATTTATCTGTGTCTTAATCAGATATCATGCTAGGTGGTTAATTGTTGTCGGGATGTTGTTTGTTGTATAAATTTTTTTTTTATACAACAATAAATATGCTGCCATACTTTTCAGTTCAAAATGCGCTGAATCAAGTTAACACATGACTTTTGTTTAGGGTAGAAAAGTATCAACTATCACAGTATCCAGTGTACATGTTAAGCTTTAGTTCAGTCCAGAGTTCAAGTGTCAGTTAAGATCAATGAGAACAGCAGATCTGAGTGTCTCCTTTTAGAAACTTGACACTGACTGCCCTCTAGTGATTTTGTGAAAGAATCTGCAACATTGTTTGTCACTCTCATATTATGACTCACTATTCCACATAATTTACAAACATTAATGTATCTACAAAGTGATGCAGACGCATCATTATTTACTAACCACTATCCATGAGAAAAATTTATTAATGAACATCAGATTTAAGTGGAATATAATGAAAAACTATAGGCTTTGCTTTAAGAGACACACAATGAAGTTTGTCAAAAATTTTATTACAAACTGGATAAAACCATCAAGTTTATTAAAATAACTTCAGCACAGAGAAAGCAACACAAAAATAAAATCACGACAGTTTGGAAGGTTATTAAAACATTTATCAATACACCTGTTTAGCATAAACATGTAGAGCCCGATATTTTAATCTGCTCAGTTTCTCATCCACCACAGCTGTGTTGTAGTTTTACACAAGCACAGCGCTGATTCGGCTAATAGCTAATTGTTACAAACAAGCTGAAGTTAAGGATTTCTGTCTTTAGTAACTTTAGCTTAGTTTAGCTTAGTTTACCCCGTACATTAAAATATTGCACATATAAACTCAGCTGCTGGCTGAACCAGCTCCTGTCTACCAGCAGCAGCAGCAGGAGAAGGAGAGACTGATAGAGACTGACTTTATCATTCTTTCCAAACTTCACTCATGTTGATGTCAGGAATATGATTTATTTATCTGAAATTTTAGATTTGTTTCCAGTGAGTGTTTGAGAGTGTTTTTAACTTCATTTCATAGGTAAGGTAGGATGAGTGGGGAATTGTTTTCTCTCTTGCAACGACTGTATGTGAGACACCTGTGAGACAAATAAAGGCTGATCTTATGTAGAGTTTCCACTCAGAAACTGATGAGGTTCAAAATGCACATTAGTAACATTCTGTGCTGCATTTTCAGAAAAGATGGCCAGCTCCTTTCCAGTAACATCAGGTAACTTAAAGTGCACATATTTAGAGCTATGTAATTAGGTTGATTTTATTGTTAATTGTTATACTTTTCATAATGTGTTTTTGCTAGCTGTCGCCAGAGAGATGCCAGGAGAATTGGACTGGTGCCCAGAAGATCTCTTCTCCACTGTAAAAGCATTCTCAGGTAAATTTTATGTCCTGAGCAGATCCTGAGGATCAGTACTGGGGCACATTCGAGCAGATTTGAATCAGAATAGACAGAAATAACCCAAAAAATCTGACCTTTTCTTACTGTACTCATGTTAGTTTTTATCCACCTCAGCCTGCTAGCGTTACAGTGCTACTCCACTTTATAACAGCCTACAGTGCAACAATTTTGCTTGTAAATGCGAGTGAAAATTAAGATTGTGTGAATGTGAAGAATTATTTCAACACACTGGTGCAAGTGACCGACACCTGGTGTTGACAAAACATGGATAGTAACTAACTGTCAACAGACCTGTTGTCTCCCTGTTCTTTTCTTCCTCTTTTTTTTCTAGCAAAGAGCAGGATACCGAACACTCAACTAGTAGCTTCAGCAGATTGATATTTCTTGATTTCAAAGTCAAGAGTCACATTTTTTCATGATAAATATTCATTCATATCTTAAATTACTGAACGGATTTTCAGTTTTGGGATGTATAGATGCTTGTGTAAAATAAGGTCTGTTGAATGTATTAGGTTAAAGCTGCATTATAACAGTGTGCCAGGTATATATTATTTAAAATTTGAATAAAAAAGTATTGGATTGGACTTGCATTTGCAAAGAACTCTTGCTCGGACAAAAGTATACAGTATATTTGGGACATCCCTATAATATAGAGAAAACAATGAGCACAGTCTGCAGCAAAGTGTAAATATATATTGTTGGTATTTTAGCCTTTTTTCTTATGTTTCACTAAAGCAAACGCAAGACATCAATGTGGAGCAGACTGTATGTCTCAGATGTCTACCAGCGCTGCTGCAAGGAGACGACACAGAGCAGTTCTACACCTGCAAGATGGGCTGATGTACACTTAACATGGTCAAGCAATAGTAGGTTAAGCATTTAATGAAATATTTATCAAAACCAACATTTCAACGCTGCCTGCTTTGGTTGTTTGATAAACTGATCAAGAACAATATTTTGATTAGTGGTTCGCTGTGCATGCAGAGCCTGCTTGTCAATCTCTAACAACACACTCTGTGTCTAAGAACCAAATCAGAGTAAACAATGTTACATCAGACTGACTTCTCATGTAGATTAGTCATGGAATTCACTCATGATTGAGTGATACTGTAGTGTCATCTAAATTGGATTGTGATGGTCCTGGTCAACTACCTCTGGTCTTCTATGAGGAGTTTGCAGATGTTCTTCCCATCTTCATGTTTGTTTCCTCGGGGTGCTCTAATTGGCTCCCACCTAACTTAAAAACATGTATGCTGAAATGGCTCTAATGTTTAGTTATTTACACTTTTTGGTTACGCTAAATAATATAGCCATTTCTGGTACTGAGGTGTGTGTGTGTGTGTGTGTGTGTGTGTGAGTGATTTAATCAAAGTTGTATTTGTACATTTTGGGGCATATTTACCAGGAGGGTGCAGACCAAGGTCCTACCACAGCGCAAGTCACTGCTGACGGTAAAGATGGTGCCATTCCATCTCTGTGAAATCAAGGTATTCCTCCAGGATCAGCTTGTCTTTCACTAGACTGATTGTTAGCCTGATGTAGTACTGCATTTGTATGGCTGTATGTCCTCCAGCCTGAGTACTCAAAAGGTTTGATTTATAATTTTGAGTTCATCCAGAAAATCCTGCTAAATGTGGATAGAGAAAAACTGAAACTACTGTTGTCCTTAAAACATAAAACCAAAATTGTAAACTACAAAAGTAGTGTAAGAAAAGTAATTGCAGAAATGTTGAAATTATGCTGTTTTGTGGAGAAGATGTTAACTTCTTATAGTCCTGATTGTGGCACTTGCAATGCACTTGGTCAATGCAGTATCATTTTGGATTCTACAGTTTGCTAAATAAAAAAGATACACTTTAGACCATATTGTCTAGATGTTTTCTTACATAACCATGGATTTTGGATTAGCAGTGAGAAAGTAGAGACATCATGGGTGTTTGTATTAACAATTGTTACGGCTGCCACCGCCCCACCTGTATTTGCCTGTGCTTTTAAGTAGGCTATCTCTTATGCTGAGCAGGCTGTGCAAGCCCACGCGGAGGATTGGCTGCACAAGGAGAGAAGGTCCCGCCTACTTCCTGGGTTTCCAGTTACCATGCCCTCGATTGGTGCGGCATGCTCTACGGGCCAATCAGATGGAGACCGTGACGACCACCACCTGCTTAAAAGCCTGCCGGGTCTGCCATTCGGGGCAGCAATTTGACCTGAGTTGCTTGCCTTGGGAATGCCTGTTGTAGAGCTTATAGTAGTGTTTTGTAACCTGTGCTAGACTTTGTGTCTTGACTTTGTGTGATTCACTGGGTGAAGGTAAGAGAGTGGGCCAGGGCTAAGCTTAGCTATCACTGACACCTTTCTTGCACACACCATAGTTGTTTTATGTTAGTTTTCATCAGGCTCAGGGGTGCTGTGCGTTTTGTGTTGTGTTTTTCAAATGCCGTAGGTTAGTGAACTTTTGGTTTATTCTTGTTTTGTTAGTATCTCTGTAAGCAGTAATCCTCCTTTTGAGGATCTCCTTTTGTTATAATTGTTTGTTGATTTCCACAGCACCCATTGGCCCATCCTCTGTTTGTGCTCCACTTGCATTATTTCAAATAAATACCCTTTCAAACCAACAACATCTGGTTTATGTCCCTATATCCCTAGACACCTCGGGACGTAACATAAGTGGGGGCTCATCCGGGATCTTCAAATAATTGATTCCGGGGGAAAGGATATTTATTGGAATAGGGTAAGGGAGCACACTTAATTGATAAGCTGGTACAGCTGATTGTGTAGATGCAATGGCTTCTGAGCGTTTTGATGTGGAGTCATTTTTGGTAAATCTGACTCATGACAAAGTTCACGCCTGTAGGAAGGATGACCTGGTTAAAGTAGCAAGTCACCTCCAGATTCCGGTAAGTAAAACAATGTTAAAAAGGGATCTGAAACCATTAGTTGTGGCTACATTGTTGGAGAGAGGGCTGCTTGAATTACCTGTGGCAGTAGAGTTAGAAACGCTTCCGGTGGCTGGCTCCACGGAGACCGAGAGGGTGCAGACCCTTAAGCCACAACCAGTCTCTAGATGGGACGACGAGGTCGGTGGAGGGTTAAAGACACCAGTCACGCTGCCACGTTATGACCCTTCCCCTGAGAGCAGTGCTCGTTCCAGAGATGGGGCCCGTATAAAGGTTCGCCTGGCCCGTCTCCAGCTTGAGGCCCAAGAAAGGGAACGTCAGCAGCACATGCAACTTCAGCTTGAAATCAGAAAGCTGGAAGTAGAGGCTGATAAGGCTGTAAGGCTACGGAAGCCCGAGCTTGAAAGCTCCCAGGCGGGGCAAAGACCGCCTGCTGCTGCACCAGGTATATCATCCGCCTCCTCCACCCTAAATTCTGCTAGTCCAATTTCTCTGGCCTTTGATGTTAGCAAGCATATTGCTCTAGTGCCATTGTTCCGGGAATCTGAGGTTGACTCTTACTTTAGTGTATTTGAGCGCATTGCAGTTGCCTTACAGTGGCCAACAGAGGTGTGGCCACTACTGCTCCAGTGTAAGCTCCATGGCAAGGCCCAGGAAGCCATTGCAGCGCTCTCTTTGGAAGAGAGCTTAGACTATGAGTCGGTTAAGCCTGCCATTCTTCGTATTTACGAACGAGTTCCTAAGGCCTACCGGCAGAAATTTAGGATTTATAAGAAGTCACAGAACCAGACTTACACTGAGTTTGCGAGAGAGAAGGGTGTGTTATTTGATAAATGGACTTCAGCCTGTTCTGCTGATAACTACAGTGCTCTGAGAGAGTTGTTACTGGTGGAGGATTTTAAAAAGAGCCTGCCAGAACGTATTGTTGTGTACCTAAATGAGCAGAAGGTAACAACTCTAGCTGCTGCCGCAACAACGGCCGATGAATATGTACTAATACACAAAACTGTGTACGCTCACTCCCCTGACAGACCACGTAGAGCACCAGTTTCACCTCCCTCTGTCCACAAAACACAGGGTGGGGAGAAGGAGGAAAGGAAATGTTATTACTGTCATCTGGCCGGTCATGTTATTGCTACCTGCCCAGCCTTGAAACGCAAAGAACAGTCTTCACGCCCTTCCCAGCCTAAAGGCGTCGGTCTAATTAAAACTCAGCGTAGTACAAGAATTGAGGGTAACAGATGCGATGAGTTGGATGCCTGCTTTAAGCCGTTTGTTTTTGATGCACGCATTTCACTCACTGGCCTGCCTGTGGACCAGCACTCTGTCCGGGTACTGAGGGATACTGCGTGTTCCCAGTCAGTAATTTTGACATCGGCATTGCCCTTTTCGGAACGTTCAGCTTGTGGGTTCGGTTCAGTGCTCCGCGGCATTGAGATGGGTTATGTTCCACGTCCGGTGCACCGTATCCACATTCAATCTGACTTAGTTACAGGGTTCTTTCCTGTTGCTGTTTGTGACGCTCTACCCATTCAGAGTATTGTACTTCTACTGGGGAATGATATTGCGGGAGGGAAGGTGACGCCCACGTTGGAGGTGCTGGATTCTCCTCTGTGCGGCAAGTTCCCCACAGACAATATGTCTTCTTCAGTGTTTCCTGCTTGTGTGCTCACTCGTGCACGCACACGGTTGCTCCAGGATGAGTGCGACAGTTCAGATGTTTCCCTAAACGACAGTGTACTCATGCCAATGTTTTCAGGTGAAACTGAGGTGGTGGGAACCAAGGAGCAGGCTGACGTGCAACCCCCGCCTGAGGCGGTTGAATCACAGGACCCTCCCGTCTCACATTCACTTCCAGCTACACGAGGGCGCCTGGCGAACGCCCAGAGAGGAGATCAACACTGCAGCGTTGTTTCAGAAGTGTGGTAAGTGTCAACGATAACGCAAGTGTGGAAAAAGTGGCTTTCCTGCTAGACCAGGACGTCTTAGTTCGCAGATGGTCCCCTCTCCCAGAGACTGATGCTGATTGGAATGTTGTTTACCAGATAGTCGTGCCTTCTCTGTATAGACAGCATGTGTTATCAGTTGCGCACGAAAGCAAATGGTCAGGACACTTGGGGGTAACGAAAACTTATCAGCTCATTCTTAAGCACTTCTTTTGGCCAGGGTTAAAGTCAGATGTAGCAAAGTTCTGCCGTAGTTGCCATGTGTGCCAGATAGCAGGAAAGCCAAACCAAACAGTCCCTCCTGCCCCGTTACATCCTATTCCTGTAATGGAAGAGCCATTCGACCGAGTGATAATAGACTGTGTGGGTCCGTTACCCCGCACCAAGAGCGGAAACCAATATATACTCACCATTATGTGCGCGGCAACTCGTTTTCCCGAAGCAATTCCCCTTCGTAATATTACAGCCAAAGCTGTAGTTAAGTCCCTCACCAAGTTCTTCTCTACCTTCCACTGTTTGTGCTCCACTTGCATTATTTCAAATAAATACCCTTTCAAACCAACAACATCTGGTTTATGTTTATGTCCCTATATCCCTAGACACCTCGGGACGTAACACAATAGAGAGATGTGTTCATGATACCTAACATTTTAATGTTTGATATGTTTATTTTTATTGAGTGCAAGGTGTGTGCAAAGTGGAAGACATCTGAGTTTTGCACTGACTCCTCCTCACAGGGAGGAACTGGATTTGACTTGGATCTCAGTTACTATTTGGTGAAATTGCAGAATCAATGTTTACTGTATGACTGGTTCCTACAAGAGTTTCATGTTTCAGTATTTATTTGTACAATACACTGATAAACACATTTTTAAGTTGTTTATTATGCACAGTCAACAACATGTGAAGAATGTGAAGACTTTCTCACGAAGTGTTCATAAGCAAAATCATTTTCAGGACATCAGTCAGAGATTTTGGAGATACAGTGTTGATACAAAAAGACTAATATCTGTTAGGAAAGGAGGAGTGCAGAGCTCTGAGGGAGACAGTGGGTTAAAAACAGACGGATACACCAACAACATAAATATATCAGTGAATACCCCAGCAAGAATAAAAATAAGAGAACTTTTCATTATATTACAAGACATTTCCCAGTCAGACACATGAACTCTGTCATATTATGTAAAACAAAAGCTTCAGTGAAAATTACAACTTTTCCATCCTCCCTGCAGTCACATTAGTGAAGGTGGAAAACAGGTTTTGCATTAACTCTAAATTTAAACCTTGCTTAATATGAATTTCCCTCAAAAGTGGAATTTTGTGTTTTCTCAAGTGATCCTCCAACAAACAACAATATTAAACATACTCACCAACTATTATGAGACAAAATCTTGACTTTGCAAAAAAATGTGACATTATGTTTTCTTTTTACCCATCTTGATCTGACTGCAGGTCCACAAAGTGATATTCATATTACAATGGAGAAAAATCTTACACAAGAAAAATTATATTGTTAATTAGTAGTAATGACAGCCAGACAGAAGATTTGTTTTGGAAAATGCCTCCACTGTATATTTAATATTATTATAATGTACACAAAACATTTTGTTCCTTTTACCTTTTCATTGCTAAATATGTCTGTTTCTCTCTGTAACAGTGAACTGGTGCTGAAGTCATTAGTGGTCTGAGGGCTCCTCCTCTGGTGGCTTCATGAACAGTCAGTGTGCTGTGATCATACTGTCAGTGTCTCTGCCTCAGTGAGACTCACAGGATCCAGCAGCAGCAGAGCTACAGAGAACATGGTTGGTATTGAAGGTGATCTGATGGGAGCTTCTCTTCTTTTGCTGCAACTGACAGCATGATATCAAGTCTTTATAGCAGACTGTGAGGAAGTTCTCTTTGTGTAGAGTAGGACACTGACAGGCTATTAGGGAAAGATGAACTGTGTGTCACAATTAGTCGATGCTTGGAATTGTGCTGAATATTTACATAAAAACAACAAACAAACAAGTAAATATTTACTAACATTGACAAGAGAAGTGTCTTCAACTAAAGACTCATGCCACTCACACCAAGTGTTTCACTGAGCTGCACGGGAGCTTATTCCTGTGTATGGTCATCAAACTGCTCAACTCATCCCCCTTTGTCACAGTATGGACAACTGTGGACTGCGAGGCTGCTGAGGTCCTTCTGGTTTTGCTAATTGGACTTTGTTATTACATTTTCCGTATCTTCTGATACAGTGCAATACATACTGGTAACATGCTGAGAGGCGGTTTCGGGGGGGGCAACAGGGTGCCAGTGCCTCTGTAACACAGACCTTGGACCCCCTATGGCCCCCCTCTGAACGAAAAGTCTACAATAATCATAGTAATATATCTTCCTTGCGATGATATGGCACTGATGTGAAAGACGGAACAAAAGTGTCTCAACTAGTGGGATCCTTAGGACGTTACACCTCCACTGTCCAGCGTCGTGTCAAGGTAGTTATCCCTGATAGAAAGTGTTCTCCTTGCCGCTGGAGCGCACGTGCATTCAAAGTTGAAGGCAGACTTTCTACTTCATGAAAGTAAATGAAAAATATAACGTGAAGTGTTTCATCCATCATTTTAGTATTGTTTTATCAACGAGGTTTTTGCAGAGCAAGCTAGCACACGGATTATAAGAACGCTTTTATAGGCTAACGTTGCGTGTTATTGAACTTCATATTATTCATTGCACTGAATTGAGAATGTCTAAACAAGCATATAGTTTCCCTGTAAATCAAACATTTACTTTGCGATAGTCTTACGATGTTATAACTGACCACGTAGTCATCCATGTTACTGTTTGGAAGCTAGATCTAGAGAGTCTGTCCCATTTTTCAAGTAAGCTACTCCTACAAATATCTACGCCATCGATACTGTAAAATCAACATCAGCGTAATCAGTTTAACACATTGCTCTCCTCAACGTTACATCTACCTGACTCAAAATGCACATTAAACTGAATGCAGCGCCCCTGAGAGTCCCCCTCCCTAAAGGGTAAATTCATAGGTGTCATTTACACTCGGGACACTGGGGACATGTCCCCACCACTTTTTTAAAGGATAATTTATTAAAAAAACGTTCTGAAATATAGCTTACAGTAAATAACAAATGAGAATGCTTTTAGAAATTTACTTGCACATTAAGAAAAAAGCAGATCTGAAAGCAACACAGAACGCCTGACAGCTGCACTGACTTAGATTCTGTTATAGTTTTATATTTTGAAATGTAACGTGCCACCTGAATTTTGTGTTTCCTTTTACACAAATAAAAAATTGGTTCATCATAAATTGGTGAAGGAACTTTCACCAGAATGCAGGAATTAAAATCTCCTGGGTTAGATCCCCCTAGACCCCCATCTTATATAGACTAACTCAGCATTGAGGATCTCTTTAACACTGTTTAAGGATCTTTTTGTCTCGTTATTGTGAACCTAGTATTGCATATCGTGATGTCTCGCGGGCTAAGTGTCTCTTTGCACCCCTAATCTGGGCCCTTATGTCCCCACCACTTTTCAACACAAAGTGACGCCTTTGGGTAAATTATTATCATAACAATTTAATAATGCATTGCATTTAAACAGCACTTTTCATACACAAAAAGCAACAACAGCAGCCTACTGGTCCTACCAGGATGGACATGCAGTCTGCCAAAATATGTATGCCTGTCCATAATGCACAGATGATGGCCTACCATCATGTATTTAATTGTGTGTGTATACTTCACATCATGACTAATAAAAGGGGTGAATATGGAGACATTTGTTGTTTCCTGGCAAAAGTTTTAGTGGGATACAAAATAGAAACTGGGATCCAGAGAAAGTCTAGTACACTAGAGCTTATCCTGTTCATTAAGCCTTACAAAGTAGAGTTGCATCAAAGAATGTACTGTAACTCCAGCTAAAGTTAACAGGAATGTTGTTGGGTTTTTTTTAATAATGTAATGTAATAAAACTATAACCAAGTTACTGAAAAGATCCTGTTACTGAAACAAATAACTGTAAGTTACTGAAACATACTAAAACATTACATTATGTACTAAACAAGACATTTTGAAAGCCTGAACATTGCCTTTGTCTCTTTTGTCCCTTATTGAATGTGTCCCTCTGACAAAACATCTGGCCCCAGCCTGGCCCCATCAATACTATTGGTGTAGAACCACCACTGTCATCAGGTATATAAGGGACCGGACAAAGAGCAATTAATTGTGGACTGGGTTTTGTGTAGGAAAATTGTTCTCATAAAAATGTTGGTGTTCAATCTGCAAATCATCTGGAAGACTTTTTTTTATTTTTACTGAAATGCACATTTTTGTATCACATGCATGATATTAATCAATGTCATTACAAAGATACCGTTTCACTACACTAATACAGCATTGCATGAAACATTGCTTTAAAGGACAAACAACAAAAATGTATTTTTGTCCTTAAAAATAAAGAATACAATTTTATTTGTTTAGGTTGGAACTTCAATATTCAATAAGTCACTACTCAGACTTTCCATCACTGACAGTAACAATCAGTATTGTGGAAAAAACAACAAATACTGAATATTGCCAGTGGTAGTGGTAAATGGAGGAAGTATTTTTTTGTATGACTCTCCTGTTATTGTCTCTCACTGTGTCTCTTCTGGCACAGTAATACACAGCAGTGTCTTCAGGCTGCACATTCTGTCCGTTTAGAGTCACTCTGTTGCTGGAAGAGTCTAAGTCGATACTGAACTTGTTCTTTAGTGAATCTTTGTAGTATGCAGTACATCCAACACATTCCATTCCAATCCACTCCAGTTCTTTCCCTGCAGGCTGTCTGATCCAAGCTGTGTAGTAGCCACTAACAGAATAAGAGACCTGACAGGTGATGGTCAGACGTTGACCTGGCTGCACAGTCACAGAGGCTGGCTGTGTCAACTGTTCACACTTCACACCTGTTAAAAAAAAGAAAATGTTTAGTAACAAATGATCAAGTTATACTGCAAAAGAAGAACTGCTGACTTTGACAAATCCAGAGAGACTCACATCCAGCTGCCAACAGCAGCAGCAGAGCTACAGAAAACATGGTTTATGTTGAAAGTGACGTGCTGTGAACTCCACTGACAGCCTGATGGGAAGTTTTTATAGCTGAGTAACAAGGAAGGTCACTGAGTTTGCATAGAATCAAACACATGAAGCATCAATGTTGGTCTAACTGGAGCCAATAGAAGAGTCTGTTGACTGTTATTATATCTGCAGAGTGAAAACATGCCTGGAAATCACCTCTGCTTTACATATGATAATTTAATTCATTCACTACACATCTTGAAAATGTTCCTGCATTAACAGAAATTAAACAACTGTTGACTTTTAATGTCTGTATTGATATCAATTTAATATTTAAAAAAAATTATGAAAATGATTGCAACAACTATTAGGATCATTATTACTATTCTTAATGTGAATATTAACAAGAGTCAAGGATTATGCAAAACTTCATTAAATCCTTTAAAATCAGCATTGCAATAATGCCAACTACCATTAACACTTCCCATAAGCCATATTATCTAATTATTAAAAAACACTTTAAATATAATTTAAGTTTTTTTGTGAGATAAATTATGTATTACCAGAACCTTCTACATCACATTGATGATTAATTTCAACTGTCTGAGCACAGCTTTTTTGAAACATTTACAACATGTACTTATTTGTTCATTTAATTACTACTGTAGCCTACTTATTGCAAAGACAAAACCAGTGCCAGCAGCAGGATCATGTAAATAAAATGAAAGTTATGTAAGTGTGCTTGCATAAAATAAATTTAATGGTTTCTGGTTGTTGACATGACATGGCAATTTCACTGTCACAGAAGATTAAAATGAATAAAGATTATTTTGTCATGATTTAGAGTGCAGTAAATGCTTAAACCTTTATTTGTTTTACAAGGACCTGTTGTTGTAGAAACAGCTTTGTTATTAGTTTTCTTACATTTTTGAGCCAAATCTCAAATTGTCGTTTGATGTGACTGTCTCAAGCATGGTTACGGAAATTACAACTTTTATAAAATAAAATGACACGCATAAAAATGTTGATAAATACTTCAGGCATGATGTTACAAGTGTCTATTTTAGTAAATGACAATCATTTAGTATTTTATCCATATATTTCTATTTATTTAAGCGTAGGAGCTTGATACATTTTGTCACTGAAAACCACGTCCTGTAGTGTGACACCATATCTTAATTTAATCGGCCAATTCAACAGACAACCTTATTTAGTTGAAAAACCCCATTCACTTTAATGGTACTGAAGCCCATGATGAGCACATGGTAAGTTTTGGTCTCAGAATAGTTCAAATATTTAGTTTTTTCCAAACCGCTATAAAAGTGTTACGTTTTTTTGTCCTGTGTGACAGGCCTAAATTATATTTTTAATTCAAAACTGTATGTTAAAGTATATAATTATAGAAAATGTAGCTAACGTGTGCCGCTAACTGCTAATGACAGGTTAGCTAGGTAAAACATGGTCATTAACTGGCACAAACAGGCTGAAACATCCATCCTCATCCTCTGGTGCCACACCTGTAACTGTCAGAGGACAAAGATGTCACACAAGAGGACAAAGTCTCTTTAAAATGCATTTTAAGTTATTAATTCAGATTTGTTTAACTCCTTTGTATTCTTTTGTGTCAATTTTTTGTGTTTTTAAATGCAAAAATTACAGTAAAAAACACAGCTGTTTTTGCAGAAAATTTGTACTGGTTTAAAGTGTCATGAAAATAAGTAATGTGAAATGTGAAACTTCATTTTTTCTTTTTTAAATAGGAATAAATGAGGGTTGGGAGAGAGAGAGGACACTGAAGTATAGAGAGAAAATTTACAGGGATCCACGCAGAAAGGAGTAGGTCCTAAGAGAACAACGAAGAAAGTAAATTGAAATGAAATTAAAAAAAAAAAAATAAATAATTTAGTTTTTGAACAACTTGGTAAAATTACTTGATATTTTGATTTTGATTTTTTTTTTAATCAAAATTACATTACAATTACAAAATTTCACTGGGTTTGCTCTATCAAGGAGTCAACTTTGATTATGTCGATGAAAAATTTTTTGTTTTGTTTTTTAAAATACGGTTAAAATTGATATTGTTTGATTCAACATGACAACAACCATTTATGTCCACTTTAATGCAATGACTACCATTATTGTCCTATAGTGTGACACACATAAAAGAACCAAAAATGTGTGTTTATCTCATAATATCTTTAATAACAACAGTTCAGTATTTTAGCAGGAGAGACATAGTGATCACTCATCATAAATTTGTAAAACTTTCAACAGTTTTGAAAGGATGACATCAAAGTTTAACTCACTTTTATTCAAATGGTGCAAGAATGTGCAAGAATGAACAAAATTAGTGACCCCTTATATTATCTTAAAAATCAGATTTTTCACAAAAATTGTGTTGTAGAAGAAAATTTTTTTTTTTTACTCCGTATTTGTCAACCCATTTACAGACTCTAGTGGAGCAGCTCCTTCAGGGTTCTTCATCTTGAGATCTACTTCCTGTCTGCCGAGATGAACTGACACTGACAGATGGAGCTGCAGTTACTGATGATGGTAAACACCTTATAGTCAAACTTTCATATTCACACTGAAGTCAAGTTAACATGACTTTTGTTTAGAGTAGAAAAGTATCAACTATCACAGTATCCAGTGTACATGAGCAGCAGGAGTGTTAAACTTTAGTTCAGTCCAGGGTTCAAGTGTCAGTCAGTTAAGATCAATGAGAACAGCAGATCTGAGTGTCTCCTTTTAGAAACAGAGGAGAGAGAAACTTGACACTGACTGCCCTCTAGTGATTTTATAAAAGAAACATTATTTTTCACTCTCACATTATGATTCATTTTAGATTCCACATGATTTACAAATAATTTAAATAAAAAAATAAATAAAAGTGGTAGTATTTGTAGCAGTTTAATTTCACCAACCAGATTGTTTTGCTGTCATTGGAACTTCTATAAAGAAGTGATCTTTAATGAGTTTTTTTTTTCCTTTAATGTTTAGTACAAATACTTCCCAGAAACACTCTACAGGACTTTGTGTAATGTTTTTGTAAAAATATCTAATCTAATATCTAATCTAACTTCTAATAAAATATATTCAATAAAACGTCTATGAAGATTCTCAGTCATCCAGGTCATAGTTATCCAACGAAGGTTAAAATCAAGGGCAACTGGACTTGGTTGAAGATACTGGAAGACGTTTCGTCCCTCATCCAAAGGACTTCTTCAGTTCTGACTGACTGGCAGGGAAACTCAGCTATTTAACCTCAGTGGGGTCGTTGGCCCGGGTCATCGATACCGCTGGTTCGTTAGTGTTCCTTGTTGCTGTGACGACTGTCGTTACAGTCGTTAAGACTACCTGTGGCCAAGACTGAACGACCATCGTTGGTATCTTCACCTGAGGCCAATAGGTTACGTTTGTTGAGTTTCCTGGGAAGTGATGAAAGGACAGCATTGTAAGTGGGGGATAAGTGGTGGCGTAGACCCCCTCCCCTGTTCAATGACGGCTTCTCAACCCTGGTGTAGATGCTTCCTTGACACCTCTTTCAAACCATCCATCTTCTCTGTCTAAAATGTGCACCTGGTGGTCCTCAAACGAGTGTCCTCTGTCCTTCAGATGTAAGTAGACTGCAGAGTCTTGACCTGAGGAGTTGGCCCTTCTGTGTTGAGTTCATTGTACTAAAATGGCCCCCACAGTCACCAGATCTCAACCCAATAGAGCATCTTTGGGATGTGGTGGAACGGGAGATTCGTGCCCTGGATGTGCATCCCACAAATCTCCATCAACTGCAAGATGCTATCTTATCAATATGGGCCAACATTTCTAAAGAATGCTTTCAGCACCTTGTTGAATCAATGCCACGTAGAATTAAGGCAGTTCTGAAGGCGAAAGGGGTCAAACACAGTATTAGTATGGTGTTCCTAATAATCCTTTAGGTGAGTGTATATGTATGTATGTATGTGTTGTGAATACTAAAAAAAATGTGTTCATGTTTGGGCTCTAACAGCCTGAAAGATGAGTGCTGTAGGTTTTTGTACAGCTGCTCAACCAACTCCAGTCACTGTGACTCTCGAGCACAATAATAAACAGCAGAATCTTCAGTCTTCAGACTGTTCATCTGCAGATACAGCTGCTGTCTGCTGTTGTCTCTGGAGATGGTAAATCGGCCTTGAACTGACTGAGAGTAGAATTTGCTGCTACCATCAGCATAGATATGAGCAATCCACTCCAGTCCTTTTCCAGAAGCCTGTCTGATCCAAACCAAATACTGTTCACTGAATGTGAATCCAGAGGCTTTACAGGTCAATCTGTGGGATTCTCCAGGCCTTTTAACCACTGGTTCAGATTCTGTCAGAGTCTGACCATCAACACCTGTCAAGAGGAGAAAAACACATCAAGTGAAGTAAGCTGATGACACAAATAAAAGCTATGTAAAATTTAGACCTGTGGATATTTTCACCTGCCCAGCAGACAGTTAAAAGCAGCAGTCCTGTCCTATAGTCCATCATGTTAAACTGTGTGTCCACTGTTCTCTGTCATCCTCTCTGCAGTCAGATAAGTAGAGGTGGAAGACATCTGAGTTTTGCATTGACTCCTCCTCACAGGGAGGAGAGAGCTGGATTGAATATCATTGAGTCATCACCTGTTGTGACGTCTCAATTTTTTACTTGTCTTGAATTGTCTTCAGAAGATGAATTTGTGTTCAGTTTTAGGCGTTTAAAATTAGATTATAAGTCAGATAATATTGTGCATAAGAATTATTCACAAGAGAAATCCCAAACAGTACAATCTACAGGCAAAAACAAACAAGTGAATAATAGCCATAATTTAAATTGTTGCTTTTTATGTCAGAAAACTCCCTCATGACACAAAAACTAAACTCTGAGACCAACAGGAAACATCTTAAAATGACATTAATATTATTGCCTATATCACCATAAGGCTGGCTAATGATTACTGATGCAGTTATGATTCAGATAATTATCTTGAGATCTACTTCCTGTCTGCTGAGATGAACTGACACTGACAGATTGTTTTGCCATCCTTTGCTGTTTGTGAGGATGTGATTGTTTTATAAAGTAATTTTTATTAATGTGTTGATTGTTTTTGCTTAATGATGATCTTTCTCAGGACCAGTTTTCATTATTTTCTTAACAACAACAAAAGTTGATGAAATGAAATGAAAGTAGAACTCTTTATGATCAATCATAGGATGATAGGATGAGTACTGCAGGTTTTTGTACTTTCTATAACAATCACATCCTCACAAACAGCAAAGGATGGCAAAACAATCTGTCAGTGTCAGTTTATTTCAGCAGACAGGAAGTAGATCTCAAGATAATTATCTTCAGACTGTTCATCTGCAGATACACCTGCTGTCTGCTGTTGTCTCTGGAGATGGTAAACCAAACTTTGACTGACTGAGAGTAGTAGATCTCACCACTGTCATATTTTATAAGTGCAATCCACTCCAGTCTGTCTGATGTCAATGTCAAGATGGCCGCTGAGGACAGGTGTGGTTTTTTAGGCTCCACACCCATCCTTTTATTTAGCATTTTATATCAGATTGTAACAGTTTTAGCCGATGCTTTTCAACAAAAATGCCTCAACTCAAAGAAATGCATGCATCAAAGACGAGAATCAACCAAAAGGTACAGAGAAAACGGATGTATTTGGACACTACTGCTTTGTTTGTGTTTCCTGCTTGTTCCACCAGCTCAAGGCCTTTCTTTGGCTAGAAATCAACTAGTTGAAAGTTGGCTTGAAAAAAGCCTTTGATACTGTGAATCATGAAATTCTTTTAAATAGCAAACTTGTAACTTGTCACATGATGCAATAACTTGGTTTAGATCATATCTCGAACACAGGCAGCAGTGTGTTAGAATAAATTCCACCCAGTCATCTGTCCAAACTTGTCGAATCGGACTTCCACAAGGTTCAATTTTAGGCCCTTTACTTTTTAGTTTATATATAAACGATCTACCTGACAGTTGCAAAAGGGTTAAATGCCAAATGTATGCAGATGACACAATTATATATGTCTCAGCAAAAACCCCTCAGATTGCAGCTGAGATGCTTTCAAAAGAACTGGACGGTGTATCACAGTGGCTCCGAAATAATCGTCTGACCCTGAACTATGATAAAACAGTTTCTATGTGCTTTTCAAATAGATTTTCAATAAAAAGAAAGGTCAATGAAAATTTCAGAATAAAGATTGATGAGAAGGAGATAGATGAGATTACAGGTCAACCTGTGGGATTCTCCAGGCCTTTTAACCACTGGTTCAGATTCTGTCAGTCTGACCATCAACACCTGTCAAGACAAAAAAATATGCATGTCATATGTTACATCAGTGGCACAAATGCCGACATTTCAGATTAAGATCAGTGAATATCTTCACCTGCCCAGCAATCAGATAAGTAGAGGTGAAAGACATCTGAGCTTTGCATTGACTCCTCCTCACAGGGAGGAGAAAACTACATTGCACTTTGCTTTTAGTTCATTGTTTGGAGAAACTTGAGAATCAATCTTCAGGAGTCATTCTGAAGTGACTCAAAGTCAGTTGACTGAAGTGAATATTGGTGCTTGACGGGGAGCCCTATTTTGGGTGGGTGAGATACATGAATGCACCCTCCTATATTAAAAAGGTCTGACCTGCCAATTCTAATTTTGGCTGATTACGATTTTCTTTCTTTCTAAGAACTATAACTGACAACATACACAAACATTTTTGTAGGCCTAACTATTGATTGGAAAAATCTATTTTTATTATGACCCCCATCAGCACCAGTATAAATGTTGGCTGTTCTCACTGGTCTCAATTGTATGGTCATAATGAAACACTGATTATAAAATAAATTGCATTGCACCATTTTAATTCTACCTAATTCTCCAATTTATTTGTGTTTAATCACAAACTATAGTAATCTGCTCACCTTTCTTTTCCCCTCAAACACAGAAGCACACACCTACCTGTCTCTCTCTTTCTCTCTCTGTCTGTCTGACTGTATTTGTCAGCAGTTTTATTAAAAAGAACTCGCATTTGGTTTTTCACCCGCGATTCCGTTTCCACAGCAGCAGATGAGCCGCGTATGGAGGAGGCTTGTTGTTAATTACCGATAGAGACAACCGTGGTATGAATGACATCGTCACCAACAGCTGTGTTCACTGTTGCTTTACCTGCTCCCTGCTCTACAATATCCACAGCGTCTCTTTCTGTGTGTTTCTCTGTAGATGTAGTGAGCACTGCGTCTTCTTCACTCTCATGAATAAGATCCACACACCTAAGACATGTTTTAGCCTGTGTGTGCAGCTGTGACATGAGGTTACTGTTGGTGCACACATGTGAAACACAGCGCAGCATGTTTGTAACATTCAATGTGACCAGCCGAAAATTGGATATTTGACAGTACTCGGCCCGGTCACTGGTCGGAGCCGAGTAAGCGGAAATAAACGGCGTATTTCAGTCCTCAGCTGTTCAATCTGCGCATCTCTAGCTATAGAAGATGAGTTCCAGTCCAATAAGCTGTTAAACAAGCTACCAAATAAGCTAGGTAATGATATAATAACAGAGTGGGCTCTTGGAAAAAGAATCGGTTATCATAACTTTTTGTAATGATTAATTTATTAATGACGCAGCATCATCTGTATTAAAGACAAAATAATCAGTTCATCCAATGTTTAAAGTGCATTACACAGCTCTGCCAGCCTGCTTCACATTACTGAAGCTCCACAACTACAGATTTGAACTGGTTTTCTCCGAGCGGTGGGGGGAGGGGGACTCAAAATGTTTCTACACTTAAAAAGCACTTTAATTGTCCTGTTTGCGTTTGTATTGTTTTTCTATTTACACAGCTATTCTAAGTATATATCATTATATTATTTGATGGTTTTTAAGGTGGGGACATGTCCCCCCCCCCCCGGGATTTGCACCTATGGACAAAAGTATTAACTTTTGCAATGTTTTTATCACTCTCCGCAGAGAAACAATAAAAATCCCAGTGCACAGTGGATAGACACTGGTTTGCTTTGGTTACATCACAAGAAAATTATGATCTTGTGTCCCCACACGTGATTGGCCATAGGAGGAGTAGACAACATTACCTTGATTAGACACAAATTATCCAAAATTGTTATGAGTGAATAAAAACAAAAGATGATGGATATACTGTTACCCTAATGGTTATTTCAGAAATCCAAATAAACAGGGAAATGTAAATTTATGCAGAAAAAACAGGGCAACAAATATGATATTTTAGAGCTCCCCCTAAATTTCTTAAATGAGGCTTTCTGCAGAGCTCATGTCTGTTTCAGAGGAGCCCAGCTCCCTGTAGCTTCCCCATATTTTGTCTGTTGTTTCCCCTTTAGTTTCAAAACCATTCTGACCAGTCATTATATGCAGTATGTTCCAATTTATGGTCAGCTTTGTCTGTTTGAGGTCAGTAGTATTCAGGTCATGTTAAAGAAGTGTAGACAATTTATTTCAGAAGCATCTTTTGTTATATTTTGACAGTAATCAATAAATCAAACAATCTGACACAAAAATGAAAAAAGTCTGGTATGTGGGCTGTTAAACTGTAATAAGCACCTTCCTACCTGCTTACCAGCCCAACTGCCTGCAGTCTGCCCATGCACTTATTGCACAATGATTTCAAAACCTACCTGTCTCTTGCTGGTTTCTCCAGCATTGCCTACCTTTAAGTTATCATACCCTGGCTTTAGTTCTGTTTATTTGACCTCATTTATGGGCCCAGAAGCTTTGTTGCGAATTGTCTTGCTGTTCTTTCATTTTTGGGTAAATAAAACTGTCTTTGTGAAAATCCACCTCTGACTACTCATGTCTGCCAGCTCAGTCCCTCACAAACTGATTTGGTATTCGCCCCAGTCAAGAACATTTTCTGACCATATAGTCAACTTGTCATAATACAAGAACTTAAGGACTCAAAGGCAGACTCGGAACAGTTTGAAAGGGTAACAAAGGGTTTTATTGAAAAGTGCAACGGAAGACTGGATGGTAGGTTCCAACAGGGCAGAATGGAGAACACAGAGGAGGGGAGTTAGTCCAGGCAAGATAGGAGCAGAGCAGGGTGTGGCGTCCAGCAGGTTTCCCGGAGGTAGTGTGATCCTGGGCACAGAGAAAAACAGGTTAATCCAGGGAGACACAGAAATTACAAGGAATCTTACGGGAGTAGATAGTTGGCCTTGACGCATGTACCACATGTGGTTAACTGACGATCTGACGAAGAATGTGAGGAGGACTGGGGTTGAAATACTGCAGGAGCTTGATTAGTGGAATGAAGACCAGGTGCGCCGCTGGAGCCAGAGAGTGTAGCCACGCCCAGACAAACACAGACAGGGAGGACAGACAGAAAACACAGGGAAGGGGGGAACAAAAGAACACAAGGTAGTGGGGAGATTCTGCAGTACCACAACACAACTGGAGTCCTCTTTAAAATGTAATTTTAAAAATTCACAATTGGTTGGAGAGGTAACATGTTTATTTATTTAGATGATAAACTTGAAAGTTAACTTGTTGTTATTGTTTATTATTTTTCACAAAAAAGAAATGTGTTTTTTTTCACCTCCTCTAAGCATCAACACACAAGAAAACAGAACGTAACAACTATATGGTATTAAATATATTTTAAGACTTAGTATTTTGAAAGTTAACTAGTATTAGGAAGTAACTGCCCATGATTTTCTTTGTTTATATCTCTCATTGTTAACATGTAAGCGGTTGACTCTTGCAGGTTGCTGAGTATTTGTGCAGGTCTGTTGGTGGTTTGTATAACTGTGGGGAAACATACACAGTAATAAACAGATGTGTCCTCAGGCTGCAGATTATTTCCCCTTATAGTCACAGTTCCAGCAGAAGTGTCTCTGCTGTAGCTGAACTTGTTCTTCAGAGCATCATTTTGATTAAAGGTACCTCCTCCCCACATGTGAAAAATCCAGTTCAATGGTTTTCCTTCACACTGTCTGATCCAACCTGTTGCATAGCTGCTATCAGTCAAAGAATAACCAGAGACCTGACAGGTGATGGTCAAAGACTGTCCAGGCTGCACAACCATTGTGTCTGGCTGGATGAGATCAATACTGTTCACACCTGTGGAAACAGAAATCAACATTATCTCCATCATTCATCTGACTATTCAGTGTTTCTAATGTGTTTATTAGTGTGAATCCACTGAAAGCTCCTCACAGGATCCAGCTGCCAGCAGCAGTATCAGAGCTGCAGAGAACATGTTGATGCTGAAGCTGAACTGATGTGAGCTCTTCTGTCCTCTCACTGACACACACACACACTTCACTTCCTTATGAGTAACTTTTATTTGCATACTGTTGAATGATTTCAAATTTTATATAAATCAGTTTAAGGTGTGAACAGTGTGTCTCCTCAAGTGGCCAGACTAGAGAAATCAGTATTTATTTAAAGAACAAACATTTCTAAAATGAATAAATAAATAAATTTTACTTTTTAAGAGCTTATATGGAGTTAAATGTGACCAAGATGATTAATTTAGCAAAGCTCTTGCACTGTTGTTAATGTTTTTGCAATATCAGGATTGCGGCTCCTTAAAAAGTCTTAAAAGTTCTTAAATTGAAATCGGGGAAATTAATGTCTTAAATTGTCTTAAATTTGCTGTAGGTATTAAATTTGCCGATGGTGCGTTTAAGGCTGGTGAGAAAATTATCACGCACAGTCATCTAAAACGCCTAATTAGCTTGTATTTTTATGATTTTTTTTTAGTAATTGACAATGTTACGTTTATGTTAGCTCCAGACGCTGACGTGTGGCTGCGTGTCATATTATCGTCAGTTGTGGCTGCAAGATTGTCAGACGCAAGTTAAAGTGGTTGGAAGAAGATCCGATCGTTTTGTCTAGCTCAAACAACTGTGGCCTACATCACGTCCTCCTCTCATTTGCGCAGGTCCAAAAAATAATCTATAACTACAGGTTAAAATAACTTTCTAAAGTATGTCTTTCACCGTGATTTGTTTTCCTCCATGGATCACCTCTCTTTAACGGGGCGCCTGTGTATTAGCTCGGCCGGAAAGTGAAAGTGAAACTTGAGTTTGGTCCGGCATCGTTTTCTTGTTACCTTTCTTTATAATGTGTAATTACTCTTTTCTGTTATTATCGTAGTTTATATTTAGTTTTACACAGCAGTGCATGAGTTAGGGCTCGGCGATATGGACAAAAATAGTAAAATAATTATTTAATGTTTTTGTTTTTATTATAACTTTAGATGGTGATTTTTGCTCCTGGGTGCAAGTTAAAGAAGCCAGATGGTTAATTGTGCTTTTAAACTTTTCTTTATGGTCAGAACATGACAAATACTTTATGCCAAAATGCAGCCTGGTATCAAAGATAGAACATTCAAAACAACAAATATGTATGAGAAAAATAAAGTAAAATCTTTTGCTGATTGGATCACATCTGTCCTCATCGCGTCTTGGGTGCATTTACACATGTACTTTCAGATCACCCAAAGTACGATTCCGATTCGGGAAAAATGCAAAGTCATTTACCTCTAGTGAAAATAAAAATGCCAAATATGGAAAATTTGTTTCAAGATTTGAGGTCTTACATTTATATTTGTTGAGGTCTTGAAAGGTCTTAAAAGAATTACATTCCACTTTTAAAATGGTGCAAAACCCTGAATATGTATATATAAAACTGAAATTGAATATTGCATGATAGTGTTTTAAAACAAAGTTTTCACTACAGTTGAATTAATGTTGTAATTACAGTAAGGTTGTCTTCTTATAAATGAAGGTGTTTCTGTGCATCATGATATACTGTCCCAACCCACTGACAAATAAATAAATTGATAAAGTTTTTTTCATTGTTAATTGGCCATCATTCAATGTGTTTTCAAAGCCCTGACATGCTTCAGTGCTTCTCATACAGAGATGAGTGTTGTTCAGTTTTTGTACAGCTTTGTAGTCTGGTGTGCAGTATCACTTATTCATTCTGCTTTTATGTCTCACAAACACCAGAAAATACTAGTTCAGTTCAGAGTTTGTGTGTCAGTCAGTTACGATCAATGAGAGGATTGACAAAGGAGAGAGAAACTTGAGAATAACTTCCCTCTAGTGTTTTTATGTAAGACATGCAACATTACTTTACACTTCCATATTGACCAGTTAATATATTCATGAATGTGGCTAAAAAGTGTTCATGTAGTCAGGGACTCGGGTTCCCCATGTTAGAAAAAAACATTTTATAGTACCTATCGTCACAGTAAAGATGAGTACTGTAGGATTTTGTACAGCTGCTCAACCAACTCCAGTCACTGTGGTTCTCAAGCTCAGTAATAAACAGCAGAATCTTCAGTCTTCAGACTGTTCATCTGCAGATACACCTGCTGTCTGCTGTTGTCTGGTAAACCAGCCTTGAACTCACTGAGAGTAGTAGATCAGAGCACTATCATATCTGACATAAGCAACCCACTCCAGTCCTTTTCCAGGAGCCTGTCTGATCCAATGCATGCTGTAGCTGCTGAATGTGAATCCAGAGGCTGTACAGGTCAATCTGTGGGATTCTCCAGGCCTTAACCACTGGTTCAGATTCTGTCAGTCTGACCATCAACACCTGTTAGGAGGATAAAAATCATCAAGTGAAATAAGCTGATGACACAAATAAAGTTTTAATCAAAGTCATCTGTTCAGGACACAATATAAAATATTAATGCCTAAATGTATTTTACTGACAAAAATTCAAGTCAAGTTATTTCCATACATAAACATCTGGAAGAGGAAGTTCACTTTGCACAGAGAAGGAGACTGACACAAGTGGTCAATGGAATTAGATAATGAATATATGCTTTAACACAGAACATGTATGTATTATTGCAAACATTGGATTACATTACTTGTTTTATTCTTCTAATACAAGTTAAACAAGTGAGACAAACACGTTCACGTTTATGTTCGGAACCAAATAATACTTAATGTTTTCAATTATTTTCAATTAAATCAAATCATGATGAAAATAATTTTGACTTATTTGAAATGCAGAAAGAAAAGTTTTGAGTTTGTGTAGAGTATTTGTCCTTCTTGTGTCACTGTGGCTCTCAAGCACAATAATAAAGAGCAGAATCTTCAGTCTTCTGATCTGCAGCTGCTGTCTGCTGTTTCTCTGGAGATGGTAAACCAGTCTTGGACTGACTGTGAGTAGTAGATGCTGCTTCAATCAGATAGTGGTATCCCACTCCTGTCCTTTTCCAGCAGTCTGTTTTATCCAAGCATTCCAGTAATGGGCGTCAAATATGTGCAGGTCAGTCTGTGGGATTCTCCAGGTCTTTTTCACTTGTTCAGAATCAGTCAGTTTTTAACCCTCAGCACCTTTAGACATATAGATAGCTCATAAGATAATATACTCACAATATTGTCACATCAGGGTTTCTGCAATAGAGAAACACCATGAGACCTTCATTGTTCGTATCTGGGTAAAAAAGATACGTGGGTAAGCCACACAATCAAGCCTGATCATCCTAAAATCCAGCTGTGTCTGTCTTTCACTCACAGATGTAGAGATGGAAAAGAGGAGTTTTTTGCATTGATTGAAAAACACATCAAATCAAATAAAAAAAATGTGTTTTATATCATCATCCTACATTATGAACATAATTATGATGTTTTATTAGAAATATGTTGGCCTTTTGTTTATTTATACCCAGTTTAGATTTATTCATGTTATCTGCTCAGTTGCAATTTGTCATGCATAAATCCAAATAGACTGTATGTGACACCAGCTGTTCAAAATCAATACAGGGAACATAATTAACCATTACATGTTGATTGAAACTATACAGAAAAGGAAGTCAGAAACCAAAACAGCAGATGTTGCTTTCATGTTGAGCACGTGTCTGTTTTTAGAGGCACTGTCATTCTCTTCTTAGTGTCACCTGACTTCATATCTTCGACTGCCACCTGCAGGTCTTTGTAAACAAATGTTCTGGGGAGTTTTTGTAAAGCCTCTCTGCTTTTTTTAACCATTGTGTGTCTTTGGTACAGTAATACACAGCATCGTCTTCTGGCTTTAAGTTGGACAGTCTCAGATAAGCTATGTTGTTGCTGTTATCTCTGGTGACTTCTATTCGTCCTTACACACTGCTGGCATAATGTGTTTTGCTTGCATCGCTCCAAACACGTCCAATCCATTCCAGTGCTTTTCCTGCAGGTTGTCTTACCCAGTGCATACTACAGCAACTAAATGTGAAGCCAGATCCTCTGCAGGAGAGACTGAGAGTCTCCCCAGGCTTTTTCACTACTGAACTGGAAGGAATGGACTCCATACTCTGACCTGTACAACCTGATGAGATGAAAGGAGAGAGGAACCACAGAAGAAAGCGAGACAGTCATCTGGGAAGTTTTCTGGGATCACTGACTGACCATCAGTCGATGTTGTCTGATAAAAGATAAAACAGCAGGAAGCAGGAGAACTCACAGGGCAGAGAGAGAGCAACCAGCAGAAGAGTGAGTGTGTTGATCATCCTGAGGCTGGAGATGTGACCTCTGATGCTCCACACAAAGTACAAGAGCAGTCAGCAGGACAGAAGTACACTGCACAGACTGAAGATTTGCATCAGGATATCACGGGGAGGGAGGGGCTCATGTACAGGCACTGTTAGAGTTTAATTTCATTTATTCATTTATTTTGTATTCATGGCTTTAATGTGTGAAACCTGTGTGACGATATGCAAAAACCTAATTACTGTAATGCAGAGGAAAATATCTGCTGGTTTACCTGTCAAAACAATGTTTGCGAAAGTGCTCTTTTATATCACAATTAAATCTTACATTATACATTTGAAACCATTGGACTACACAAATTCAGTTTATTGTTCAGCTAATGTCTTCTCAGCGGAGTTGTTTAATTAAGCTCTGTTATGGAAAAAGCAAAATGTGCCCATCAAGAAAAATTATATTGGTTTAGAAATATTTTCCAAATCAAACAGTAATGGTTCTCACAAGTGTTTAGTGTTCCTGTATTGTATCATTTTCTTCAAATACTACTTGAAGTAAAGACATTTGTCATCTGAAATAATTATAGTAAAGATGAGTACCGTAGAATTTTGTACAGCGGCTCAACCAAGCACAATAATAAACAGCAGAATCTTCAGTCTTCAGACTGTTCATCTGCAGATACAGCTGCTGTCTGCTGTTGTCTCTGGAGATGGTAAACCGGCCTTGAACTGACTGAGAGTAGAATGTGCCGCTACCATCAGTATAGATAAAAGCAACTCCATTCGAGTCCCTTTCCAGCAGCCTGTCTGATCCAAGCATTGATATAATCACCACCGAACCCTGAATAGGTGCAGGTCAGTCTGTGGGATTCTCCAGGTCTTTTCTTGAAACCGCAGGTTCAGACTCAGTCAGTGTTTGACCCTCAGTACCTTCACACATTTAAACTTCTCATTGGTTAATGTAGTCACATCATCTTCATTTCAGGGTGTTTCCACAGGGTGTCGGTGTGCTGTGTATATTAGTATACTAGTGATTTAGTCTCTGTCCTTCACTCTGCAACACATGTAGAGATGGAAGAGTTCAGAGTTTTGCATTGACTCCTTCTCACAAGAAGAAGTGAACCAGAGTGATTTTGCTTTGCTGTATTTCATCCTCACTTCAGAACAGTGTCCTCTGTCAAACCTTATTTTCATATTGTAACTTTTCCTAACGGGCTTTATTTTGTTGCATTCATCTCACTATATCTCTCAAGATTATTGAGCCTAATATTTTAATTACTATCATCAAGGAGGTTATGTTTGTCTGTCAGCACTGAGCAGGATTACAGAAAAATCTCTGGCCCGTTTTCTGGGCCAAGGAAGAACTCATTACATTTTGGAAAGGATCGAAATCATGGGGAAGATTCTTATTTTTACAGACAAGGACTCAGCAGCCCAGTGTGGGTTTATTTTGAAACCTTAGTTTCCCCTATACAGAATAGGGACACACTACGATAATGAAATTAATTTTTTATTATTTTGTTCACTGTACTTTAGACCACCCTCCTGTATCATGTCTACTGTTCTGTACCTTTTGTTGGTTTTGTGGTTGTTGTTTCTTTGTTTCCTTTTTTTCATGTCCAATGTCTATAAATATAAACCCTTAAATAAACTTATACACAGAATTTTCATTAGTGAGAGTTAATCACAATTGTTTTTTTAAAAAGTGATACTGAAAACATTCACAGTGGTGCTGGTAAATAGAGGAAGTAGTTTTTGTATGACTCTCCTGTTATTGTTTCTCACTGTGTCAGTCTGGCACAGTAATACACTGCTGTGTCTTCAGGCTGCACATTCTGTCCATTTAGAGTCACTCTGTTGCTGGAAGAGTCTAAGGAGATACTGAACTTGTTCTTTAGTGAATCTTTGTAGTATGTGGTGTATCCAACAGCTCCACTTCCAATCCACTCCAGTTCTTTCCCTGCAGGCTGTCTGATCCAAGCTGTGTAGTAGCTGCCCAAAGAATAAGAGACCTGACAGGTGATGGTCAGACGTTGACCTGGCTGCACAGTCACAGAGGCTGGCTGTGTCAACTGTTCACACTTCACACCTGTTAAAAAAGAAAATGTTTTGTAACAAATGATCAAGTTATACTGCAAAAGAAGAACTGCTGACTTTGACAAATCCAGAGAGACTCACATCCAGCTGCCAACAGCAGCAGCAGAGCTACAGAAAATATGGTTTATGTTGAAAGTGACGTGCTGTGAACTCCACTGACAGCCTGATGGGAAGTTTTTATAGCTGAGTAACAAGGAAGGTCACTGAGTTTGCATAGAATCAAACACATGAAGCATCAATGTTGGTCTAACTGGAGCCAATAGAAGAGTCTGTTGACTGTTATTATATCTGCAGAGTGGAAATATGCCTGGAAATCACCTCTGCTTTACATATGAGGTTTTAATTTCACTACACATTTTGAAAATGTTCCTGCATTAACAGAAATAAAACAACTGTTGACTTTTAATGTCTGTATTGATATCATTTTAATATTAAAACATTATGAAAATGATTGCAACAACTATTAGGATCATTATTACTATTCTTAATGTCAATATTAACAAGAGCCAAGGATTATGCAAAACTTCATTAAATTCATTAAAATCAGCATTGTGATAATGATGATGTGCAGAGTGAAAACACGCCTGGAAATCACCTCTGCTTTAAATATTATATTTTGATTTCATTGCACATTATTTCATTATTGCTTTTGTTAATGTAAATATTCACATGAATTATGGGTAATGGAAAACATATTCATTATCAGCTTTGCACAGTGTGTCTAGCATGTTTATAGATTATTAAAAGACACTTTAAACATGATGCAATCTGTTTTCCTCAGATCATTTATTTACTGTCAGCACCTCCTACATCACATTCATGATTAACTTCAAACCTCTGAGACCAGTGTTTTTGTAATTGCAGCATTTATTTAGCAATTTATTTGCTCACTCACTGTATTTGTTATAAACAGAAATACAGAGAGAGCAGCCAGGATCATTTACATAGTCAAAAACTTCTGATGCTGCTGGTTTGAAGGTTTGCATAAAAGACCTGATGATAATGATGATGAATGCTTTCAGTGTTTGCAGATGTCTGAAGACACAGACATACAGAGAAACTTGGCGCCTCCAGAGGCAAAAAGCTGCTTAATGCAAAAAACTAAATATTTTATCTTAGATGAAAACTAAAGTAGTTCACATATTTGTAAGTTACTTTTTGTGATTATCACTACATCAGAAATAAAAAACAGTCTTAATCATATATCATGATATGTGTTTGTGTTTGTTTTGTTTACTTGAATATGCTGTTGTACTGTCCTGTTCAAAATGTGTGGATTCAAGTTAACGCATGGGGTGATTATGGTGCAATGGATAAGACGCCAGCCTTTGGCGTGAAAGACATGGGTTCCATCCTCCATTGTGTCCTTCAGCAAGACACTTAATCCGTAGTTGCTCCAGAGGTGTGCGACTTGCTTTGGATAAAAGCGTCAGGTAAATGTAAACGTGACTTTTGTTCTTCATGTCTGCTGAGATGAACTGACGATGACAGATGGGGCTGCGGTCACTGATGATGGTAAACACCTTATAGTCAAACTTTCATATTCACACTGAAGTCAAGTTAACGTGACTTTTGTTTAGAGTAGAAAAGTATCCAGTACAGTATCCAGTGTACATGAGCAGCAGGAGTGTTAAGCTTTAGTTCAGTCCAGGGTTCAAGTGTCAGTCAGTTAAGATCAATGAGAACAGCAGATCTGAGTGTCTCCTTTTAGAAACAGAGGAGAGAGAAACTTGACACCGAACGCCCTCTAGTGATTTTATAAAAGAAACTGCAACAAGTTATTTTCACTCTCATATTATGACTCACTTTAGATTCCACATAATTTACAGACATTATTGTGTCTTAGTAGAAATGTTTAGTATTTGTATTAGTTTATACTTGCTATCATTGGCCTTTTATGAACAAGTGATTTTTATTGTGGGTTTTTTTTTATTTGCTAACTAATAATGTTTCACAGGAACAGTTTACACAACTTTGTATTATTTGAAAAAAAATAATAGTAAAATACGGAATACAAAAAAATAAAGATAACAACAATACAACATTTAGTATATGATTTATATAGCTACTATAAAAAAAATGTAATTCTTAGGCTCTACTAGCTTAAAGATGAGTGCTGTAGGATTTTGTACAGCTGCTCAACCAACTCCAGTCACTGTGACTCTCGAGCACAATAATAAACAGCAGAATCTTCAGTCTTCAGACTGTTCATCTGCAAATACAGCTGCTGTCTGCTGTTGTCTCTGGAGATGGTAAATCGGCCTTGAACTGACTGAGAATAGAATGTGCCGCTACCATCAGTATAGATAAAAGCAACCCACTCCAGTCCTTTTCCAGGAGTCTGCCTGACCCAGCCCATGCTGTAGCTGCTGAATGTGAATCCAGAGGCTGTACAGGTCAGTCTGTGGGATTCTCCAGGCCTTTTAACCACTGGTTCAGATTCTGTCAGAGTCTGACCATCAACACCTGTCAAGAGGATAAAAATCATCAAGTGAAATAAGCTGATGACAACAAAAATAATTTGATTAAGATCAGTGAAAATCTTCACCTGCCCAGCAGACAGTTAAAAGCAGCAGTCCTGTCCTATAGTCCATCATGTTAAACTGTGTGTCCACTGTTCTCTGACATCCTCTCTGCAGTCAGATAAGTAGAGGTGAAAGACGTCTGAGTTTTGCATTGACTCCTCCTCACAGGGAGGAACTGGATTTGACTTGGATCTCAGTTACTGTTTGGGGAAACTGGAGAATCAGTGTTTACTGTACATGAGTGATTCCTGCAAGAGTTTCATGTTTCAGTATAATTTACACAATAGGTGGACAAACCAGTTAGCTGCTTCTTTACTAAGTCTGCAACCAATTCTTTTTGTTATAGTGTACCGAGCACCTGGCCCGTATTTTGAATTCTTATCTGAATTTGCAGATTTTTTCTCAACTTTAGTCCTTAAAACGGACAAAGTTATTATTGTAGGGGATTTTAATATTCATGTGAAAGTTGAGAATGACAGCCTTAGTCCTGTGTTAATCTCTCTATTAGATTCAAACCAACTGACTGTTATAACCACACCCTTGACCTTTTTCTGGTATACGGTATTGAAATTGAACATTTAATAGTGTTCCCACAGAATCCCTCTTTATCTGACCACTGTTTAACTTTTGAGTTTGTATTGCTGAACTACACGTCATTAGGCAAAAATTTCAATACAAGATGTCTGTCTGATAGTGCTGTAGCATAATTTAAGGATGCGATTCCATCAGCTCTAAATTCACTATCAAGTCACAAAGTAACGGAGGACTCTTATGCTAATTTCAGTCCCTCCCAAATCGATCATCTTGTTGATAGTGCTGCAGGCTCACTGCGAATGACACTCGACTCTGTAGCCCCTCTAAAAAAGCAAATAATAAAACAAAGACGGTTAGCTCCATGGTATAATACTGAAACTCGCAAATTAAAGCAAATATCGCGGAAAATTGAGAGGAATTGGCGTTCCACCAAAGTGGAAAACTCGTTTAATTTGGCAAGATAGTCTTAAAACTTATAGGAAGGCCCTCCGTAATGCCAGAGCAGCGTACTACTCGTCATTAATAGAGGAAAATAGGAACAACCCCAGGTTTCTTTTCAGCACTGTAGCCAGGCTGACAGAGAGTCACAGCTCTATTGAGCCAAGTATTCCCATAGTTACAACTTCATGAGCTTCTTTAATGATACAATATAATATTAGAAACAAAATTCACTAAGACCTGCCCTTAACTGGCACCGACTTATCTCTAAACTCAGGAACCTTAGAAACAGCTGTAGAACCAGATATATGTTTAGACTGTTTTGCTTCCCTCAATCTTTACCAACTAACTTCAATAATTTCTTCATCTAAACCATCAACCTGCCTCTTAGACCCCATCCCGACTAGGTTGCTTAAAGATGTTTTACCCTTAGTCAGCACTTCTATACTAGATATGATCAATCTATCTCTATCAACAGGCTATGTACCACAGTACTTTAAAGTAGCTGTAATTAAACCTCTTCTGAAAAAGCCCAAACTTGATCCGGATGTTTTAGTCAACTATAGACCTATATCTAACCTTCCATTTCTCTCTAAGGTCCTGGAGAAAGCAGTTGCTAAACAGCTGTGTGACTTTCTACAGAGCAATAGTTTATTTGAGGATTTTCAGTCAGGATTTAGAGCTCATCATAGCACAGAGACAGCACTGGTGAAAATGACTAACGACCTCCTTATTGCATCAGACAAAGGACTTGTCTCTGTACTGGTTTTATTAGACTTAGTGCTGCATTTGATACCATTGACCATCAGATCCTATTACAGAGACTGGAAAATGTCATTGGCATTAAAGGAACCGCTCTAAGCTGGTTTAAGTCCTATTTATCAGATCGATTTCAGTTTGTACATGTTAACAATGAATCCTCCATACATGCAAAAGCCAGTCATGGAGTTCCACAAGGATGTGAAGAAGAACGTACTTTATTGTCACATACACATAGCGAAATTCATCCTCTGCATTTAACCCATCCCTGAAGGGAGCAGTGGGCAGCTACAGTAGGCTACTGCCAGCCACTGAGTGGAGAACCTTCATAGCATGTTTTTGATGGTGGGGGAAACCGGAGAACCCGTAGAAAACCCACACAGACACGGTGCACCACCGTGTGCTCGGACCAATCCTGTTCACTTTATATATGCTTCCTTTAGGCAATATTATTGTCATGTTTGGCTGAGGGAAGGGAGGGGAACTGAGGAGTGTGGACCCAAATGCAGATAACGGCAAGGCGAGAGGAGGATGCTGTTCGAAATAAAGTTTTTCAAGTAAACTAAACAGGCTTACATGGAAGCTCGGGGCAAAAGGTCCAAACAAAGCAGAATCCAGAACAAAGGTAAATCCAACAAAGAGTAAATCCAAGGAACTCAGGGTAATCCAAAAACTGGGAACAAAGCAAACAGAACACTCAACATCCAACGACAAGGACGCCACATAGACAAAACTGAACTGAGGGTTCACCGCCAGGGTTCATTGTATACCTATAACACCATAGCGGGTAAAATCTACCCGCTATAAAAATACAGTGATTTTGTGATTATTTCTGCTACATGTTGCTCCAACACACTTTGGGAAAGATTTAGCACATTGGCTGTGCATTTCCTATAAACACCATCCCCATATTTCAGGAATTGACAGAAAGTTTATTCCATTCTATTCATTGTCTTCACCGTGCAGGATGATCGCTTGCGCTGCGCATCTGTGAAGGGCACGTTCACAGCTCTTTTGATGTCATAGATGTTATAACCTAGTTATATTCTAAACACAGCTTGAATTTAAATGCAGCATACAATTTACAAAAAAAGACTGACTGTTGTTATAATAATAGCCTCAATGTCGGCTAGTTCTTACTTTTCTGCTTGTTTTTCGGACTCCATCGGGCATCCAGAGAATAACATATAGCTACAAAAGTTTGAAAGTCCAAATAAAAGTAGGCTATTTATTCGAAAGAAATGATTATTATCAACTCCAAAATTCATAGTAAATTTTTACCCAGTGGAAAGATGTATAATGATCACTTTTACTAAAAATTACACAGCACTGGAAAAGTTATAGCCGGTCAAAAAGCACTGGAGGGAGCCGCACGCTGTCTTGAAGGGACCGCAGAACACACCGTGTTAATTACACAGTAATTATGTGTGTGTGTGTTAAAAAATAAAACTATGTTAAAAATAAAATAAATAAATAAACCAGAAAGCGCGTGTGTGTGTATGTGTGTGTGTGTTTGTGTTAAAAACATAAAATATTTTCAAAATTACAATTAAATAAAGCAAGTGTAATGCCTGTAGTGGGAAAGGGGTTGCCAATAGCAACATAGCATGTTTATCTAAACCCACGACATGAACAGCATGAAAATTACTGTATTTTATCAATTTTACCTGCTGGCGCTTAAAGGTATAAATGCCCATTTTTAAAATCTGGCTTTATCTTGACATTTCTTAACAACAGGGGGTACATAACACACTTTTAGGAAAAGCCAGAGACTGGGGGACTTAAATATTATATTGAAACAAAGATACATACAATCAAAAAACAGCTGCGGGTAAATTTGACCTGTTGGCGGTTCTAGTGTTAAATGCACAGGCAAAAGATCAGGGAGGGAGTGCACAGGTGAGACTCATGAGGAACTAATTAGGCACGCAGACAGACAGAGTGAACAGGGCAGAGTGAAACAGGAAGGCGTAGAAACCAGACAGACCATGAAACCAAAACAGAGTCAACCAGAATACAGAATAAACCAAAAACACAAGCAGACAGATCCATACGCAAAAGTACAAAAAACAGGTAGGTTTAAACTGAATATAGAATGAACAAGACTAAAATAAACTAACAAAACAAGAACAAAGCTAGATTAGAAACACTGATGATAACAAAATAAAACAGGAAGCAAAGCATGCGACAATACTAAAGGATGGACAAGACATAAATAACTAAGGACAAGGAACACAAGAAACAGAGGCAAACAGAAAGACACATGAAACAATGGCAAAATCAGAAACACAGGGAAAAATATAACTAAAACATAACCCACAACAACTCTTATAACAGTACCCCCCTCTTAAAGGGATACTATGCAATTCTGCCAAGACTTTATGGCTGCAGCCTGGAGCCTCCTGTCTCATGCCCTCCTGCCTGGTGCCTTCCGCTAGTTTCTATGATGCAAAATAAAAACTCACGTCTGGTTTGTTCTGTCTTCCTCGTACTTTGGTGTTTTTGAACTGAATAGTTACTGTTTTCCACCAGGGCAGTAAAATGTGAAGTTAAGCTGCTGATGTGAGCTTCCCTGCTGTTACCGTTTTATTGGCAACAATATTCATCAGCTGTTTGACGAAGGTAAGGGCACATTTCTGTCCACGTAACAAAGCCATAACAGAGGCTGGAGAAGAACTACATGAAATTACAATCCAACTACATATTTTACACCAAAATCCAAAGCACAGCGCTGGAGAATAAACCAATCCAACTAACCTTACATGATTTTTCAACCAGGGCAGTAAAAGTTTAGCTGGCTGATGCTTCCATGCTTTAAGCTAATGTTACGTTTTATTTACTGATTGTCTGGTAACCAGCAAAGCCAACCCACAGGCTGGAGAATAAGAAGGTGACATGAAATTAATACAGCTACATATTTCACACCACTGACGGGGGAAACATGTGACAGCTCTCTGTGATTATGGCCAGTTTCAAGCTATAGTTATCAAACAACAGCTTTCATTTGTATCTAAAGTTTGACAAACAAGTTAATTACCTGTCCACAACAGACAGCTTCAGCACTGCTTTGAAAACATCTGTTCCACATTATAGCCTTCTATCTGGGAAAATCCACAACATCGGTGATTTCTTCTGTTAGCTGTTTGTATCTGTCCTGACTCCATCTGGCTTCATGGTATAAAGATCCACAGGCTGTCGGCTCTCGTGCTAAATAACACGTGTGTGCTCGTTCATTGTCCAAATGTCACTTCAGTTCTTACTTCTAATAAACTAGAAGACTACTCAGAGACTGCTGATTGTTGTTAATATTATTATTAAGCTTGATAGCTGAACGCTATAATATTTGATTATAGCATTCAGCTATCAAGCTCCTCTCCTGTGGAACCAGGTTCCAGTTTGGGTTCAGGAAGTAGACACCATCTCCACATTTAAGAGTAGGCTTAAGACTTTCCTCTTTGATAAAGCTTATAGTTAGGGCTGGCTCAGGTGAGTCCTGAACCATCCCTTAGTTATGCTGCTATAGGCCTAGACTGCCGGGGGATTTCCCATGATGCACTGAGCTCCTCTCTCCTCTACTTTCTCTCCCTCTGTATGCAACCTCATCCCATTATTGCATGTTACTAACACAACTTCTCCCCTTTCTGGTAGTCTTGTCCTTTCTCGTCCCTCTCCTCTCTCCTCCTATCACTTCCTGCAGGTGTTTCAGGCTCTGGAGCTGTGGAGTCTGGATCTGTGGCTGCGGGTCACCTGCTGCCCCCGTGTTCCTGCTCGACACCCTCTGCTACAACGACTATTGTTGCTAGTCTTATTGTTATTATTGTTATTATAATCATTAACATTACGACTGTTACCATTAACACTATTATAAATATCTGTACCATTTTTCATTTAGTCTATAGCAACATCACCTTCACTGTCTGTACCTCTGTGTGTATATTGCTCTCTCTCTCTCTCTCTCTCCCTCCCTCTCTCTCCTTCACCCCAACCGGTCGAGGCAGATGGCCGCCCACCCTGAGCCATGGTTCTGCTCGAGGTTTCTGCCTCTTAAAAGGAAGTTTTTCCTTGCCTCTGTCACCTAGTGCTTGCTCTTGGTGGGAACTGTTGGGCTTCTGTAAATAACATCACAGAGTACGGTCTAGACCTGCTCTTTTATGAAAAGCGCTGTGAGATAACTGTTGTTGTGATTTGGCGCTATATAAATACAATTGAATTGAATTCTACAGATGCATTTAATGTAGTGATGGGCGTCTACACTACACTGAATAATATAAGCAGAAGAAGAACGCCGTGATGACGAAACGCGCTCCGTAGAGCTGTCCGTTGTCGGCTATGGTAGAAATATATAAATAACAGATATAAATGGCTCATTCTAAGGTAATAAAAACATAATGGCTCATTATGGAAGGTCTTTATACACCACTGAAAACATAGTTATGGATATTATATTGCATTCCTGTCAATAGATCCTCAGAAATATTACACACTGAACCTTTAAGTGTCTTGCTCAGGGACACATTGGTGTCTCACAGTGGATTTGAATCCGGGTCGCTCAAACCAAATGCATGTGACTTATCCACTTAGCCATCACCACCCCCCCATCAACAAGTGTTCAGGCACTGAGGGGTTTTGTTCAGGTCTCCTGATGGTTTGTGTCATTGTGGCTCTCTGGCACAGTAATACACAGCAGTGTCTTCAGGCTGCACATTCTGTCTGTTTAGAGTCACTGTGTTTCTGGAAGAGTCTGAGCTGATACTGAACTTGTTCTTTAGTGAATCTATGTAGCTTGAAGTGCATCCAACACGTGAGCTTCCAATCCACTCCAGTCGTTTCCCTGCAGGCTGTCTGATCCAAGCTGTGTGATGGTTGCTAAGAGAATAAGAGACCTGACAGGTGATGGTCAGACGTTGACCTGGCTGCACAGTCACAGAAGCTGGCTGTGTCAACTGTTCACACTTCACACCTTTTAAAAAGAAAGTAAATATGTTTTTTAACTGTAACCGAGGCAAATAGTGAGGGGTTCAAATCCCCAAATATTTAATTACCAGTTGCCATGGGTTTCCCCACAATTAATAAAATTCAGAGACATGGGTTTCGACTGGAAGGAAAATTTATTTAAACAATTAAAAAAATCAGGCTTTGGGCAATTTTATTTGCTGCACAAGCGCAAACAATAAAAACAGATAAGATGTAGATGCCAATACTGCCAGAAATGTTAAGGAATAAAAGCACACGGTTAAAAACACCTCAGCCTCTACAGGAGCCAGACCTGCAGGGGGGTTACCTGTGGGCCACCCAGGTGCCTTGACACCACCACTCACACTGGTGCGCAGCCACCTAAACACAGCAAGATACACACAAATGCCACACAATAAAACTAAGTTAAGCATGCACACACAGCTGTCATACACACCACCACATGCAGTGAAGGGGAAAGGGGTTCCCACAATCCACCACCCTGTCCGTCTGGCAGAACACTAAAAAGGGGAAGAAATGGCTAACAAGCTGAGGGAAATCACACAGCCAAAAAAGGGAAGACAGCCACACCCTTAGCAGACCTTAGCAGTTGGCAAATACATTCACAGGGGCCCATCCACCTGTAACAAATCTAATAAAATAAGAATTGACATAAAAATTCAAGCACGAATAGCATCAGTGGCTATACAACCCTAAAATTACAAAAACATACCTGCTAAATACCTGACAGATGATCTTTACCTCAAACAATGCAGTAAATAGTCAACCCAGCTCTGACTCCACCTCGTTTACGGATCAGATGTTTAGGCCCACTGCAAAGTAAATCATGTTATCAAAAGGCACACAAACTAGTAAACTTGCATAGCTCTACTAGACAATATCTTTTTACCTCAGGGTTATCAACAACCACCACTGCCTTCTCTGTGGTGAACTTTAGCACAACAGGCTATTCAGCTGACGAGGTCTGGACGACAGGTGGTTTAAAATACCTGTGATTAAAACAACTTAAAACATGTTCACAAAAGTTAAAAACATTGTCAGCCTTGACTCATAACTTCTGCAAGACATACCTGCTCTCTAGCCACACTGGAACACAATGCCTACAGAGAGATCCTGAGTGTTCTGTATCAGAGATGCTCACAAGTCTTTGAGCTCGAGTCCAAGTCAAGTCTCAAGTCTCTCGTGGTTATTACGAATGCTGTATCACCTGCTGCGTTCAATCCAGGTTGCTAATAAAACTGCATGGCTATATGGAATTCTGTAACTGTAACCTGTAACCATTTACAGAACACAACCATGTAATGTGCAATGCAATTATTGACAGCTTCTTAAATACTGCAAGTCAACACACTCCCTAGACTCTTAAACCCAGTGTAATGTTGACTAAATAAAACTGTGACGTTGCATAAACAATAAACCGGTAACCTGTTTTTAACTTTACAGAGCACAACCATGTAGCCTAATGTACAATGTGTCAACAATTAATGACTTATTATAAGCTTATAAACTACTGTAAGTCAACAAACCCTGTTGACTCTCAAACCCAGTGTAAGTTATAACTAAATAAAACTGTAAAGTTACAAGGTCAACAATAAACCTGTAACCTCTTTCTAGCCAACGGCAATAATTAAGGTGGTGGCAGCCAGCAGGACGTAAATAATTACGTTTATCGACCACCGCAAGTTTGGCAAGTACACAAACGCTCATTCATCTTTTCATAAAGAATGACAGTCGGAGTAAACCTCCCGTAGGTCGTAGCTTAAGCAAGAAGCAAGCTAACGTTAGATGGCCAATGCTGAGTGTACGATGAATGGCGGAGTAGCTGCCGGTGTTTGTTGTCCTCTCTCACGTGCGGCCGCGGGCAGCAGATGATACGTGTTACGTAGGCAGGTTATAGGTAATGGAGGGAGGGAATAACGGAGAGCTCATCAGACGTTTCCTAAAAATAAACATTGTTCACGAGTCCCATCCCTGGAGTCCGAGTCGAGTCTGAAGCCTTTTTAGGACGAGTCTCAAGTCCAGTCTGAAGTCACTGTGTGTGCGACTTAAGTCGCCATCTATGTTCTCTATAAATCCACTCTTAAAGAGGCACAGGTGTGTGCCTGCTTCTACAGAGACAAGGGGGTGGAGCTTCACTGAGAGGCTGCAACCGACCGTGGCCTTATTAGACCAAAAGCCTGCCTATCACATAACAAATGATTATAGTTATACTGCAAAAGAAGAACTGCTGACTTTGACAAATCCAGAGAGACTCACATCCAGCTGCCAACAGCAGCAGCAGAGCTACAGAAAACATGGTTTATGTTGAAAGTGACGTGCTGTGAACTCCACTGACAGCCTGATGGGAAGTTTTTATAGCTGAGTAACAAGGAAGGTCACTGAGTTTGCATAGAATCAAACAAATGAAGCATCAATGTTGGTCTAACTGGAGCCAATAGAAGAGTCTGTTGACTGTTATTATATCTGCAGAGTGAAAACATGCCTGGAAATAGCCTCTGCTTATGATGTTTTAGTTTTATCATACACTCTATTGTAACATTTGGAAAATGTTCCTGCATTTACAGAAATTAAACAACTATTTGCTTTTACTTGAACTATTAATGCTTTAATGTATTGTATTAATAACTATTTTATATTAAACCATTATGTACATTTTTAAGTAATTGCAATAATGATAAGATCATTTTTACTATTTTAACATAAATATTGACATGAGTCATGGATAATGGAAAACATTCATTAATATTAGCATTACAATAACATGAAAAAACTATCAACACTTAATTTTGCTGCAGGTTTGCATGAAATACATTTAACAGTTTCAGTGTTTACAGACTCTAGTGGAGCAGCTACTTCAGGCTTCCTGCTGTTTATCTTGAGATCTACTTCATGTCTGCTGAGATGAACTGACACTGACAGATGGAGCTGCGGTCACTGATGATGGTAAACACCTTATAGTCAAACTTTAATATTCACACTGAAGTCAAGTTAACATGACTTTTGTTTAGAGTAGAAAAGTATCAACTATCACAGTATCCAGTGTACATGAGCAGCAGGAGTGTTAAGTTTTAGTTCAGTCCAGGGTTCAAGTGTCAGTCAGTTAAGATCAATGAGAACAGCAGATCTGAGTGTCTCCTTTTAGAAACAGAGGAGAGAGAAACTTGACACTTACTGCCCTCTAGTGATTTTATAAAAGAAACTGCAACATTATTTTTCACTTAAATTCTACATAAGTTACACTATTGTGTCTTAATTTGTTGAAATGTGTAGTATTTGTACTGGTTTATTTTTTGTCCTGCTCTTGTTTCATAAAGAAGTTTTATATGTTTAATGTTTAGTTGTTGTTTTTTTGGTCTTTTAATTAGCAAATAACTTTATTGTGTTTTTTATGTTTAATATTCAGTAATAATATTTATCAAGAGCAATTTTCAGGAAATTATACAATGTATTATTTAAATATGTATTTACGTAATGTAAAATATCAGTATAATAATAATGATAGTATATAAAGCAACGTATACAACAACAACAATAAAACAAAAAATAGAGTGTATAAATACTATGAAAAAATTAATTCTTGGGCTCCATCAGCACAAAAGATAAGTACTGTAGGTTTTTGTACAGCTGCTCAACCAACTTCAGTCACTGTGGCTCTCGAGCACAATAATAAACAGCAGAATCTTCAGTCTTCAAACTGTTCATCTGCAGATACACCTGCTGTCTGCTGTTGTCTCTGGAGATGGTAAACCGGCCTTGAACTGACTGCGAGTAGGATTTGCTGCTACCACTACCACTTTCAATCCAGGCAATCCACTCCAGTCCTTTTCCAGGAGCCTGTCTGACCCAATGCATATCATAGCTGCTGAATGTGAATCCAGAGCCTGTACATGTCAATCTGTGGGATTCTCCAGGCCTTTTAACCACTGGTTCAGATTCTGTCAGAGTCTGACCATCAACACCTGTCAAACCAAAAAAGATATGCATGTCATGTGTAAAATAAGTGGCACAAATGACAATATTTCAGATCAAGATCAATGAAGATCTTCACCTGCCCAGCAGACAGTTAAAAGCAGCAGTCCTGTCCTATAGTCCATCATGTTAAACTGTGTGTCCACTGTTCTCTGTCATCCTGTCTGCAGTCAGATAAGTAGAGGTGGAAGACATCTGAGTTTTGCATTGACTCCTCCTCACAGAGCAAATAGAACTAGCTTGCACTTGGCTTTTAGTTCATTGTTTGGAGAAACTAGAGAATCAGTGTTCATGAGTCATTCCTCAAAGTCAGTTTGTTTGCATGCTTTCATTTACATAAAATGTCTGAATTACAAATTGTGTTGTATGTAAAATGCAACGACATTAAAGACATTCAAGTAAATTAAATTAAAAATATCAGAGTACCATATGTCCCCACATTTATTTTAACCTTCAAAATGTTAATCTTAGTTCAGATGTGACACATTTACAAACAAGGTTTTATCAAACAAGTTTGAATATAGCTAACGTTGGCATTATGGTTTCTCATAACTACCAGCAAAGTCTGAACCTGTGTCCATCCTCTTAAAACATGGCCTCGTTTGTAATCAGTGAGTAATGTAGCTCTTGTTCTAACCAGATGTGATATGATATGATTTTTACAACCTGTTTAAATTGATAGATTGAATGTTCTGTTGTGTTTAATTTGTAGTCTAGTTGGAGGTGTTTGTCTTTGTTACACAGTGTTCAAATTACACCGTGGCTGTCTTGGGAGCCCTATTTTTGGGGGTGGGGGCACCTGGCTACTATCAAATAGGCTGAGTGCAATGGCGGCTAAACAGAGGTGTGGACCCGAAATGGCTGGATATGTTTGCAGGTTTGTCACAGTCACTTACAGGATGTCCAAATGAAAGGCAAGGCAATCCAAACACAAAGGAACAATCCAGAAATCCAGATAGCCGAAAGTATCAAGTGTTACTTTCGTCCCACTACAGTGACCACAAGTGTTTCACTTTGACTTCCTCTGTGTTTCAGCATGTATTGAAACATGTTTATGTTATATTATACCAACAGATTATGCCAAGAGTGAGGGTCAGAAAGACAGACAGAGGTCTGATTCAGCCAGATGTTTTCATGCACATTTTGGAATTAGGTATAGGTATATAGGTATTAGGCTGGATAGAAACACAACTATATTTGCATTATTATGAGAATTTATATTATGTTATGAAGATTCATTTTAATATTGTTCATATTGTTGAAGAAATGTTTTATACATAACAAGGAAATCACAAAACATGTAGTTGTTACTTTCAACTCTCCTGCTTATTACTTTTGACCCAACTGATGGGGTCGAAAGTAACAATCTGTCACTTACGTTTAAAGTGAAATTATACGGAAGTCGTTCCACATTTGTACAAAATACCACCTGATATTGATAGATCACACCTGTGAGTTAGTGACCACAGCAAAAATATTTCATTGTCTACAGCATAATCTTTTAAAATCAGGTTTTTCTGAAAAATGGTACTTTAGCCTCTGCTCTACCCTACTATACATTTAAATTCATACAGAGAATATTGAGCCTGGACAAAATTATTCACTGTTGCAATTGTTTTTAATCGCCCTTTGCTGAGAAACAATAAAAATGCCAGTGCACACTGGACAGGCAAAAAATGTGCCCCTACAGGACAAGTGGACATCATTGCTTTTATTAAGCACAAATTAATAGAAATTATTATTTGCAAAAAAACACATGGTAATGTTGCTGTACTATCACCCTTTTATTTCAAGAACCTAAATATAACCTCAAATATAGGAAAATATAAATTTATACAGAAAAAACAGCATCACCAAATATTATGATATTTTAGAGTTCCCCTAAATTTCTTCAATGAGTCCCCCATTTGAAACCCTTTTGTCACGCCTTTAGTTTCAAAATTATTCAGATCAGTCATTATATACAGTATGTTCCCCTTTTATGATTAGTTTTGTCTTTGTGAGGTCAGTTTAGTCTGCTCTATACTATTCAGGTCTGCTGTTGTCTCTGGAAATGGAAAACCGGCCTTGAACTGACTGAGAGTGCGTTTTGCTGCAACCACTCCCATCATCAACCAAGGCAACCCACTCCAGTTTTTTTCCAGGATCCTGACTGATCCACTGCATAGAGTAGCTGCTGAATGTGAATCCAGAGGCTGTACAGGTCAATCTGTGGGATTCTACAGGCCTTTTAACCACTGGTTCAGATTATTTTAGAGTATGAACATCAACACCTGTCAAGACATTTAAAAAAAAACATGAAGTGAAATAAGCTGGTGACACTGTTACGACCCCCTGTTGGTCTAGGGGTGTGGGGGCCATAAACATATAGGCACAACTGGTAGATCTTAACAAGGTAACGTTTATTGGTAACAGAAGAGATGTAGACAGGTAACAAAAAAAACAAAAGGAGGGTGGACGAGGGTGCTGCGAAAATAACAAACCAAGTTAAAATAAAAAGGTCCTCAAAAGGAGGCCTGTACCTATCCATCGTTTTAAACAGGGTTGATTCTTACTACAAAAAAACACAAAGAGCACAGCACCCACTCCACCTGGTGAAACTAACAAAATAGTAAACAGAACAATAAGTGAATTTCTCCACTGCACTCAAATGTGGAGCTAACATACAAAGGTATGCAAATGTTTACCTAAACACAATGCACAGCTAATAGGCAAGGAAGGTGGATAGCTCCACTAAACACAAAGTACAACAGACAGGCTATGCCGTCAATACCAGCGGCACACAAGTCAACAGGCGATGACAAGCTGCCTGGAGCAACAGGTGGACTCTCCTTATGAGCCGGAGGTAATTAACGTGTTGACGAGCCATTGGTTGAGTGGAAAACAGGGAACCAATGGGCGGTACAGATGTCAGCACCCCAGAAACCAGGAAGTAGGCGGGTCTTCATTCCCCAGGGACACAGCCTACTTGGTAGAGGTGAGACAGACAAAAGGGGAAACACAAGGGTGACAGCGACAGCCGTGACAGACACAAATAAAGGTTAGTTTTAGGTCAGTAAAGAGCTTCACCTGCCCAGCAGACAGTTAAAAGCAGCAGCCCTGTCCTATAGTGTCCTCTCGTCCATCATGTTAAACTGTGTATCAACTGTTGTCTGTCATCTTCTCTGCAGTAAAGGTGGAAAACATCTGAATTTTGCACTGACTTCGTCTCACAGGAAGATCAGACATGGATCTTTTATTAGCCTAAAATGTATGAATAGACATGAGTGTTAATATGATCATAAAAATCACAATCAAGCAACTAAAGATGTACATTTAAAATATGTATATCAAGTTTTACATGGATCAATTACATCATTAGACCAGGAAAAATAGGAACTGGAGTTTGATTTGGACAAACAAACCATCATCAGTAGTTTTAATGTCAGAAAAGACTAATCAAATCACCTCTGTTCTCTATTGTATCAAGACCGTTACATATTTTATATGTAAGGGGATGATCCCCCGAGGTCAGGTACATGCAAAACCTCTTTCAGACACTGGCTTGCCCAGCCATGCCTAATAGTTTACCTATAAAGCACCTTTGCCCGCATGATCTCCACCTGAGCTGGGGTACTTGTGCAGACATTCTGTATTGCAAAATGAAAAGTGTGGTTCACAGCAGAATCCATGCAAACAGAGAAATGAAATCTTACTTGTAGTAGTGTTTCGTAGCCTCGTTGGATTGCTGTTTCCATTGTTTGAAAAACAGTTCTCTGTCTACTTTGTCTTGAGCCCGGTGACGATGTGTCCACCGGGAAAGCAGCCTCCCAGTTGTGGAGCTGGGTGTCTCCTCTTTCTGGCGTATTGCTTGCGGTCTTGTAAGGTGACGTGCCTGCCAGGGTTCTTGCTGGCATACAGACGTCAAGTCGACTAACAGACGAGAGAGACACTTCTGTTTTCTTACCAAACCGAAGCATCTATCTGGCTCAATACTGAACTCCCTCGATGTATTGCTGCCGTTGTTGGCTTACGCGCACAGGGAAACAATAGTGCGTGTGTGTGATGGCACTGTCCTCTAATGCCGTGTGGTGTATAACATATGTGCATTTGACCATTACAGTTTAAAATAACACTCTAGCAGCTGGACAGAGGTTCAGTGAACTCTTAAGGGGGAGTAATGATTGATGGGTGTGTATAGAGTGAACCCTCCTATGGAATTTGACCTCTGACCCAGTGATAGGGGTAGTAGTGATTAGTGTTTATGAAGGGACTGGACCCTTATATGGTATCTAACATACACCTAAACACACCCTATAGAAGCGATGTTTGATGTACAGAGAGACAGAGTGGCCATCGGGCTGGGTCACTCTCCAAGCTGCTGCAGAGCTTGTAATTGATGCTGAATTCCTTGATGTAATAAACTTTTATGATCAAGAACAGTGTCAAGCGGATTTCTTCTCAACACATCATCGCAGCATTATTGTTCGGACACCACAGCCGCACATCTCAAATAAAGAAAAGACAAAAGTAAGAAAGTGGAGCAGGCAGAGGTGATGGATAGTTGGCTATAACTGTGTGGGCTGTGGTATTTCTCTGCCATTCATAGATGGCCATGACCAGTGTGTATTGTGTGTGCAGTATTCTCCAGGGAAAACCCTCAGTCATGCATGGCTTGTTTTTATATTGCAGACATGTACTAGGGAAGCACATTGTTGCTTTTTTATGACAAAGTGAGCACGTCTCTCTCTTTCTGAGGAGCCTCTGTCGCAAATGTGAAGAAAGGCAGAAAATAGAACAGACAGAGGGGAGTGTTCAGGGTCTTGGCGGGTTTCCCTTCCTCGTTCTGCTCTTGGGCCTTCATCAGACCTGTTTCATAACCCCCTCCTCCCTCCACTTCCGTGCTGGAAGAGAGAGAAGATTTGAATGTGTATACTGCGTTGCTTTGAGTGTGGTCACCTAAGCAGGGCACACGCAACCTGTGGCATTGCTACCTCGTGGGCCTTGTGGTGGGGGGCGGCTATATGTACAGCAACCACGTGGTCATCTCAGTTCACATTTACAGGGTTCTACCGTCTGAATGTGGCAGCCATCCCCTCCTTTAGTGAGCCAGTGCTCGGTGTGTCTCGTCAATGAATGACTGAAGCCTTGGGGGCAGTGTGGTCATTTCACCGTTGTCTCCGTGGTCAGCTTAGCGTCTTGCTGGCTGACCTGAATGGCCTCCTGTATTCCTTGAGTCGGTCTTACATCTTGCGGACTAACCCTAGCAGCCCCTCTATCTCTCAGGTTTGGCCTTTGTGACTTGTGGGGCCTTGGCCTTGTTGGTGTGTAAATAGTGTACTTTTGTAAATGGTTTTTCATCCTCTCTGCAGTCAGATAAAGAGGTGGAGGACAGGTGAGTTTTGCATTGACTCCTTCTCACAGGAAGAAAGCAATTGAAATGGAGATATATGGTGGAAGTGGGGACATCAGTCAACCCTCTGCTGGGATCTGGTCGGGGCAGGCTAGGTTGTTAGCAAACAGGTTATTACGGTAGTTATTAGCTGTTATTGCATTACCACAAACAATATCCACAAGGAACAAAAGGAAAAAAGTTAAATGTGTTTAACTTTGGCACAGATAAGCAAAAGCACACATACAACAATCAGCAAGCATGTAGAGGTGTGTGTGCATGTAGGTGGGGTGTGTGTGTTTGGTGCATGTGTTTGTTAACAATAGTGGACGTGTTCACGTTGGTAGGTTGTCGACCAGTGTTGAGGCTGAGACAGCACAGATCAAAACAGTGGTTTGGGTCCCCAAAATGGCTAAGACTCTCTTCCTGCTCTTCCTACAATGGTGTGGAACACAACTGGAGCTAGATTACACTGTGGGTCACAAATATTCGTAGTAAACAGTATGTGAACCCGTTGGAACCTGGATTTCTGCATAAATTGGTCACAAAATGTGATCTGATCTTCATCTAAGTCGCAACAATAGACAAACACAGTCGGCTTACACTAATACAACACAAACAATTATATGTTCATGTTTTTGTTGAGCACACCTTGTAAACATTGACAGTGTGGAACAAGTATTCAATTCTGGGACTCTCCTCACCGTCTGGCAGCGCAGGTGCTGCTAGGCAGGGTGTCCTCAGATGTGTCAGTCATCATGGATGCATCTCTGACTGGATGGGGAGGGACCTGCTGGGGGAGAGCAGTCGGTGGTGTGTGGCCCCCTCGGCTCTCACCAATCCACAAACCACTCCAGGTTGTGTTTCTGGTCCTCCAGCACGTACATCAACAGACAGGGTGGTGTCTGAGACCTCATGTTGAGGGCTGGCCCCCAACTGAGAGAGTGGAGAGTGCACCCGGATGTGGTTCAGCAGATCTGTTTGCCAACCGGTGAACAGATCCTCCTCTACAAATTTCAGTGTGTGTGATTGGAGGAGGCAGTACCCAAAGAGGGCTCTGCCTGTGTTAATAGAACTAGGGTTACCATATTGTAACCTTTCTTACTTTGTGATGAAAATGGAGAATAAATGTTTACTGTACATGAGTTTAATGTTTTAATATAATTTGTGAAAAAGGCTGACAAATACATTAGATAATGTTTATCAATGTATTACGTTTTAAAAGAAAAATCAGCAAATAACACCATAACAAAGTGTTATGCTGTTGATTTTCTCACATAGAGTTCATAAGTCAAACCATTTTCAGAATACTGGGGAAAAGAAAAATAATCTATCATTAGCCTATACAAATTAAGAACACTGTTGAGAATATTAATTGTAACCCCTCAGTACACAACCAATACAAAGAAATTTTCCAGTCAGACACATGAACTCTGTTATGTTCTGTAATGTTCCAATAAAGAAAAGGTTTATCATCATCTCTGCAAGACAGCTTGCGTTGTCATTTTGTTTTGTTGGTTTTAAATAACTACAATGTATGAGTTGCAAACACCAGCCAAACAAATTAGATTTAGGCAATCTAAAGTTGAAACTTGCTTAATATGAGCTGTCTTCAAAAGTTACATTTGCTGTTTCATTAAGTGATACTCCAGCAAACAGCTTTAAACATACTCCTCACTGAATTACCATGACACAAATGCAGGTCCACGAAGTGATTTTCATATTTCATTGGAGAAACATTTGACAAACACACAGTTCACTTTATTCAAATAGGTCAAACTGAACACCAGTCAGAGTAAGTGAACATATTAATGCATTTTCATCAATGTATTGTATCTTGATTTATGAAAATAAACTGTTACAAAAAGTGACATAAAGAAGGAATTATTTATGTTTAATTTCTTGTAAGATGAAGAGCGTATTATTATTATTATTATTATTATTATTATTATTATTATAATAAACCTTGTTATATTCCTTTTACTTTTTCATTGCTGAATATGTCTATTTCTCTTTTCACCAGTGACATGTGTGTTCAGGCACTGAAGGGTTTTTGTTCAGGTCTACTGAAGGTTTGTGTTATTGTGGATCTCTGGTACAGTAATAAGAGTGGTGCCCTGATGTGAATTTACGAGAAGTTAAATTATATATTAATTATTAAATAGTTACAATAATTATTTTTATTATTTTAATGTAACTACTGATGCCATTAAAACCCTAATTCCCAACAGTATGAGCACATATTTACATACGTTTCAGTTTAGTTTGAACAAAGAAGCTTGCATCTGGGCACTTTACAGGCAAAACAACATAAATGACAGAAACCAACAACTTTTCTTCATATGTTTACATTAGAATCTTAATACTGTAGAAAATGCAGAATGTTTTTACAGCAAACTGATTTCCCTGCGGGAAAAACTACCGCAGTATCAAAATGACTTTAATACTGTGAACATATTACTAAAACAAAAATTGACTATGATGTAAATATTTTGGGGCTGCGCAGTGGTTAGCAAGAAGGTTGTGGGTTCAAAACCCCAGTTGCCCCGGCCTTTCTGTGTGGAGTTTGCATGTTCTCTCCATGTCCGCCTGGGTTCTCTCCGGGTGCTCCAGCTTCCTCCCACCATCCAAAGACATGCAGGTTAGGTTAATTGCTGTCTCTAAAATTGTCCTTAGGTGTGAGTGTGAGTTGTTTGTCTATGTGTGGCCCTGCGTTGGCCTGGTGACCTGGCAGCTGGGATTGGCTCCAGTGACCCTGTACACAGGATATTTTGCATTCACAGTCAATTTTGACAACATGTTGTGCGACAAATAAGAAACAGGTCAAATATATATTTAACATTCTTACAAAATATACATTTGTTTTCTTTATCACATTATTAACTTAACATGGGACTTTTCTTTCTTCACAGTTTCTCCCGGGTCACCATCTCCTGGCGCCCTTAGAGCATTATGAGTTCAGATGCCACTTACGACCTCTGATAACAAGCTAGTTTTAAATACTAGGTACTGACCTGACTGATTCCCTAGTAAACCCCGATTCCCCTCTCGCTTTAGATTCCAGAGAGCAGGGCACTGAACACATAACCTGGAATGAACTCCTTAATTGGATGTTAAAGTAAGTAAATACTAACTAACCAGTCCAGAAGAGGGGAAAGAAAACTAAATGAGACGAAAAACTCTTTCTGGTTTTCGTAAGGCGTCCACCCATCTGTCGTCAGGGAGACCTTTTTTATTTCTCTAAAGGGTCGAGTTTCCAGCAAGAGCGGACTTTTACTTCCTCTTTACTGGACATCAGCGTCTAATCTGAAATATGATCATGTACAACCGTAGTTCTCTGAAGGCCGAGCAAAGGTCAACACACAAGAGACTGCAGAGACACATAAAAATATAAAACAGTAAATCAAACAAAACATCTTTCTTACTTTAACTTTGTACTTTTGCAATCTGAGCTAAGCAGTCAACAATTATCAGTCTTAAAACACAGGCCATCAGAGTAAAAGCACAGGCAAATCATGTTACTACATGGCTTGTATATGTGTCAGGCAGTCAAACAGTATCGATATGAAGGCCCCCCAAGAACCAGAACCAGCTGCTTCCAGTGTCCTTTTCTTCACATTTTTCTCATTCTCACAACACAGTGTTAAAAGTTTCATACTTACAGTATGAAATAGCAAAAACATGTTTCACATCATGGAAATAATGGATGGAAGCTGCTAATCTATCAAAATGTTCAAAAGAAGTAGGAAGAAGAAGAAGTTGTCTCGTTTTATTAGTAAAATTTGGACAAATGGAAGAGCACGTGTATTATTAAGCACAAGAGCCAACAGAGCGTGTCGCCACCGTAGATTCTCCTACATGCTTGCAAAGTGAGGGGTGAGCGGTGACTGAGCCGTTATTTGCCATTCACAACCCTCACCACTAGATGCCACTAAAACTTACACACTGAACCTTTAAACTGTGTGTCCACTGTTCTCTGTCATCCTCTCTGCAGTCAGATAAGTAGAGGTGGAAGACATCTGAGTTTTGCATTGACTCCTCTTCACAGGGAAGATACTGCTGATTTGGACTTGGACATCACCTGTTCTCACTGTTGTGATTTGAGCCAAAGTAATTTGGTTTATACGTCTGAATTTGAATCCTAATAGTTCTGAGAAGTATAATTTTGTGCTTTGATTTTTATCGTTTGAAATTAGACTTCAGGTTATTCATGAGTAACAGAACAAATTACAAGCAAAAACACACATCTGAAAAGCAAACCTTTAATAATAGGTTTTGCAGCCACATTAAAATTGTCGGATGTCAGAGTTTCTACCCACTTTCCGTTTTTATTATTATTATTATGACGCAAAAAGAAAACCTTTGAGAGAAATCTTATGTTATTTGCTTCTCTCATCTCAAACTAAGCCCGAGTTGAATTTTATACTACATAAAGTGAAACAAATTTAAAAAACATATATTAATATTTGGTTTTATTTGTTTCTGTATTGAACATCACCATAATTGGTAAAGACTATTGTTTCAGTTACTGATGCAGTATTGATTCTACTGTACTGACTGTCAGGAAATCTGTTTCTTGTTAGATGATGAGGATTTAAAGCTAGGTTGTCAGCTGACTTTATTTCATTAATTGAACGATTTAATATTCATTTATTCTTCACTGTGGGAAAAAATTCTTATCAGTGATTGCAATGTAAGAATTTAGAATGAAAAAATTAGGATAATTAGATTTTTTTATTGCATAATAAAACTCTAAAGACTGTTTCTCTCTTTAACAGTGAGCTGGTGTTGAAGTCATTAGTGGTCTGAGGGCTCCTCCTCTGGTGGCTTCATGTAACAAGTGTTAGGGCACTTACAGACATTAATGCATCTAAATTTGTGGACATTTATAGAAATGTTTTTTCTTTCTTTTTGTTAGTGTAGATTCAACAACCAAAGTGTTGTGCTGTCTGTTATAAAAAAAGTGATCTTTATTGTGTTTTTCTTTAATATGTTTAATGTCCATATGTAATGTAATAAGGTTTCTCAGTTTACACAACTTCGTATTAATTGAAAAAACATGTAATGTAACATAAAGTAGATGATTTAAGTACTATAAAATAATAATAACTCTTAGGCTCTACCAGATCAAAGATGAGTACTGTGGGTTTTTGTACAGCTGCTCAACCAACTCCAGTCACTGTGAGTCTCGAGCACAATAATAAACAGCAGAATCTTCAGTCTTCAGACTGTTCATCTGCAGATACACCTGCTTTCTGCTGTTGTCTCTGGAGATGGTAAACCGGCCTTGAACTGACTGAGAGTAGGATTTGCTGCTACCATCATCATAGATATAAGCAATCCACTCCAGTCCTTTTCCAGGAGCCTGTCTGACCCAGTGCATGCTGGAGCTGCTGAATGTGAATCCAGAGCCTGTACAGGTCAATCTGTGGGATTCTCCAGGCCTTTTAACCACTGGTTCAGATTCTGTCAGAGTCTGACCATCAACACCTGTCAAGAGAAAAAGGCATCATGTGAAATAAGCTGGTTACTTATAAAAAGGTATGCTAAATCAAGACCTGTGAAGATCTTCACCTGTCCAGCAGACAGTTAAAAGCAGCAGTCCTGTCCTGTAGTCCATCATGTTAAACTGTGTGTCCACTGTTCTCTGTCATCCTCTCTGCAGTCAGATAAGTAGAGGTGGAAGACATCTGAGTTTTGCATTGACTCCTCCTCACAGGGAGGAACTGGATTTGACTTGGATCTCAGTTACTGTTTGCTGAAACTGGAAAATAAATGTTTATAAATGTTTAATCTAATTTTTGATGAACACATTATTAAATTGGTTGCTTTATTATTAGGCACAGTCTGTATCATGTCTGTCACAACAGTGTATCTGTTTTACAATACCCCCAAATTAGTAATTAAAATTACATTTTATTAGGGAAAAAACAATCAAATAAAACCTTAACAAATATTTCTATATGTTATAATAGTGTTGATTAACGGTTCAGAATTTAAGGACATTGTGACAGAAAACCCCAAAATCAAGTGCATAAAAACATTGGTATTTTTATTTTTTATATAAGATTTATAAATTCAGTAGATGTGAATTGTAGATGTGAAGAAATAATTTATGGGTAGTGTGATGCAGGTTTCCCCAAGTCATGAAAGGGTCAATTGCTGGAGTTCCAATAAGCCAAAGGTGACGGCCACAGACTCTCCGAATCAGACTCTCTCTCTCCACTCTGCCTGCTAGTTGACTGATGCAGCTCAGTTGATAATGATTGTCATACATTTGATAGCTTACCCAGGTCAAGATTATCTTTATTTTATTTTAAATGTGCTTTATAAATAAATTTGAATTGACTTGACTTGACTTATTTTGTTTCATTGCAGACATACTGGCTGGCTCTTTTTTAAAGTGTTGCATGTGGCTTAAAAAACACACAATGTGTTTCATTCGATTTCAATTATAAATGTAAATCTGTGTTCTTGTCCTGTTGACTGAATAAGGTTACAGTTCTGGAATGAATTGGGAACACGTTTGGAAATGTGTTTCAGAGTTTCATATTATAAAACATAAAACAGACGATTACTGAGCAGCCCAATGTGGGTATATTTTGAAACCTTAGCTCCCCCTTTACAGATAAAGTTCACACTAAGATCATGAATAAATAATTTATTATACGCACTGTGCTGTATACCCCCCTCCTGCATCATATAAGCCGTTCTGTAGCTTTTGTATTTGGTTGTTGTGCATTTGTTTCATTTTTATGTCTATCGAATTTATGTCTATAGAATTTTCAATAGCGAGAGTTAATCACAATCAGTATTGTAAAAAAGGTGATACTGAAAATAATAGAGTTGGATATAATTCCATTGACTCCTCCTCACAGGGAAGATACTGCTGGATTGGACTTGGACATCACCTGTTCTCACTGTTGTGACTTGAGCCAAATTAATTTTGTTTATACGTCTGAATTTGAATCCGAATTGTTCTGAGAAGTTAAATTTTGTGCTTTGATTTTTATTGTTTGAAATTAGACTTCATGTTATTCATGAGTAATATCCCGAACAGAACAAACTACAAGCAAAAATGCACATCTGAAAAGCAAACCTTTAATAATAGGTTTTGCAGCCACATTAAAATTGTCGGATGTCAAAGTTCTACCCACTTTCCGTTTTTATTATTATTATTATGACATAAAACATAACAGTGGACTAAAAAGAAAACCTTTGAGAGAAATCTTATGTTATTTGCTTCTCTCATCTCAAACTAAGCCCGAGTTGAATTTTATACTACATAAAGTGAAACAAATTTAAAAATCATATATTAATATTTGGTTTTATTTGTTTCTGTATTGAACATCACCATAATTGGTAAAGACTATTGTTTCAGTTACTGATGCGGTATTGATTCTACTGTACTGACTGTCTGGAAATCTGTTTCTTGTTAGATGATGAGGATTTAAAGCTAGGTTGTCAGCTGACTTTATTTCATTAATTGAAAGATTTAATATTCATTTATTCTTCATTGTGGGAAAAAATTCTTATCAATGATTGCAATGTCAGAATTTAGAATGAAAAAACTGTTGCATTCAATTTAAATTAGGATAATTAGATTTTTTATTGCATAATAAAACTCTAGACTGTTTCCCTCTTTAACAGTGAACTGGTGTTTAAGTCATTAGTGGTCTGAGGGTTCCTCCTCTGGTGGCTTCATGTTACAAGTGTTCAGGCACTGAGGGGTTTTTGTTAAGGTCTCCAGCGCTGTTCCACAGACTTCTATTCCTGTCATCATCACGCATAGACCAGTAAACCGAAATGTGCACATCCCACACAGAAATAATAGTAATCTCTTAAGGATTAGGACAACTGCACCAACTCCAGCACCCAGAACAAACTCATGTGAGATCACTTTCAAGTAAGACTTTTATCTAAAATGATTTTATCTTGTCTGCAAATCTAGATTTTATGTTTTTAACTGAATCCTGGTTGCAAATGAATGACTATAGCCAGCTAGCTGAACTATGTCCGCCTCAATTTGATTGTTTTAGTCAACCAAGGGTCAGTGGTCGTGGTGGTGGGTTAGTGAGCGTGTATAGGAAAAATTTAAAATGTCATCAAGTACGCTGTGATGAATTTAACTCCTTTGAAGTTCTCACTCTTAACTTGGAGGGCTGCAACCTGTCATATTTGTTATAATTTATCGCCCCCCAAAACCACCTGGAGGATTTTTATCAGAACTTCCTGAATTTTTATCTACTCTGGTTTTAAATTATGACAAAATTGTTCTTTGTGGCGATTTTAATATTCATGTTGATGACCCCAACAATGTTAATGCAACTAACTTTTTAAATATGGCCACTTCTTTTAACTTCAAACAACATGTCAAAGGGCAAACACATAACCGTGGTCATACACTGGACTTGGTTTTTACCCTGGGTGTCAGCATTTCCTCTGTGGAATTAGTGGACATGACCATATCTGACCACAGATGTATTGTTTTTAGCTGTGATTCGCCTGTTACTCATGCTGCCTCACCAAGCTCCGTGTGTTCTCGCTTCTTTAATGAACAAAGTGTTTCAAAGTTTTGCGCATTCTTTCAGAGCCAAAGCCAACACCTGTCTGATTCCAACACCAACAATCTGGTCGATCACTTCAATCATATCTGCTTGTCGTCACTAAATATTACTGCTCCTCTAAAGGTTAGGCCTACGTCTAAAGCTAGTAAGCAACCCTGGATAAATGACAGCATTCGCAGCCTAAAAAGGGAATGCAGGAAAGCAGAGCGCAGATGGAAAAAATCCAGTCTCCAAGTCCATTACCTCAGTCTGAAGGATTTATCAATTAAATACAATAACATGGTTAAGGATGCGAGAACACACTATTTTTCTGAACTCATTACTACACATAAACACAATCCCAGGTTTCTGTTTAAGACTGTGGATCAGCTGGTAAACCCAAGCCCTCCTTGTGCCTCAGATGGAAGTAATGATGACTGTGAATTGTTTTTATCTTATTTTACCAATAAGGTGGTGTCAATCAGAGCCTCTATTACCCCCGTGGCCTCTTACTCAGAGGTTCCTCACCAGCAACAAGAGAGTTTTAACCAGTTTTATCCCATCGACTTGTCTGAGCTTTTGAAAACAGTAACACAAATGAGAGTGTCCTCCAGCCCACTTGATGTAATACCTACAAAATTTTTACTGAAAGTAATAGATTCTATTGGGCCCCATTTGATTTCTGTTTTCAACAGCTCCCTATCTACTGGTTGTGTCCCTGATTATTTTAAAACGGCTTGCGTGAACCCACTTTTAAAGAAACCTGGTTTAGATCCCTCCCTCCCACAAAATTTTAGACCAATTTCAAAACTGCCTTTTATTGCAAAGATTCTAGAAAGAATTGTGTCCAAACAGCTGCTCACTGGAAAATAACAAAATATTTGAAAAGTTTCAGTCTGGTTTTAGGAAGTACCACAGCACTGAGACTGCCCTGCTTAAAGTCACCAATGACCTTTTAATGTCTGCTGATGAAGGTATGTGCTCAGTCCTGGTACTCCTGGACCTTAGCGCTGCTTTTGACACCATTGATCACAACATCATGTTAGACAGACTGAGGCACTGGGGGGGATCTCTGGTACTGCTCTAGAATGGTTTTCATCCTACCTGTCAAATAGGAAGTTTTGCGTGTCTGTAAACAACTATGTCTCGTCGTTCTGTCCAGTTAAATATGGTGTGCCTCAGGGGTCGGTCTAAGGACCCATTTTGTTTTCCTTGTATCTGCTTCCCCTTGGACATATTATCCATAAACATGGCATTTCTTTTCATATTCATGCTCATGACACACAAATATACTTGCCCGTCAGATCCACAGACCCTGGAATGCTGAGTTCACTTAACAACTGCCTTTGTGAAGTTAAAAAATGGATGTCAAATAATTTCCTCCAGCTGAACTCAGACAAAACAGAATTCCTGGTCATCGGGTCTCAGCAGATGGCAAATCAAATACTGCCATCTGCTGGTTCCCTAGTAAATCACATTAAGCCTGTGGCAAAGAACCTTGGTGTTTGGTTTGATAGTAATTAAAATTTTGAGCAGCACACCACAAAGCTTGTTCAATCATGTTTTTATCAACTTAGAAATATAGCAAAAATTCGATCTATGTTAACTTTTAAGGACACCGAGACCATTTTACACGCCTTCATTTCATCACGCCTGGATTATTGCAACAGCCTTTTCACCTGTTTAACCCAATAATCTATTGATCGACTCCAGACTGTCCAGAACTCAGCTGCCAGGCTTTTAACAAGAACAAAGAAATATGACCACATTACTCCTATTTTAGCTTCATTACACTGGCTCCCAGTATGTTTTAGAATTGACTTTAAAATTCTATTGATCACTTTTAAAGCTCTTCATGGCCTCTCGCCTTGTTATATTATATATTATATATTTCTGACCTTTTAGTCCCATACGCACCAGCACGCACCTTGAGATCCTCGGGCAGAGGTCTGTTGTCTGTTCCAGAGTCTCGACTGAAAACTAAAGCAGACAGAGCGTTTGCTGTCAGGGCCCCGAGGCTCTGGAACAGCCTGCCCGAGGAAATCAGGTCAGCTGAGTCAGTGAACTCTTTTAAGTCCCTTCTTAAAACATATTTTATAGGAGAGCCTTTCCCGATCTTATTTGACTTTATTTTATCCCTTTTATTTTATTGTATTTTACTAATTTTATATTTATCTGTATTTTAGTCTTTTCAATGTTTTCATGCTTTTATCTTGTATTGTTTTTTGTATTATCGTCTTTACACTTGTTAAATCACTTTGTAACTTGTTTTTGAAAAGTGCTCTACAAATAAGGATTATTATTATTATTATTATTATTATTATTATTATTATATAAGGGACCAGACAATTAATTGTGCATTGGTTTGTGTGGGAAAATTGTTTTCTTAAAAATATGGAGTTTATCTCTAAATTAAACGAAAGAATGTACATTTTTTCAGCACATGCGTGATATCAGTCAATGTCATTATAAAGATACATGGAAACCGTTATAATAATAATAAATATTGTTTGAAACATTGCTTCAAAGGGCAAATAACACTGTAGTTTTTTCTTACGTTGCAACTTTACTATTCAATCAGCATTGTGAAGAAAACAAAACAAGTAATACTGAGACGGCAAGTAAATGTTGATTGTGGTGGTGGTAAAAAGAGGAAGTACTTTTTGTATGACTCTCACATTATTGTCTCTCACTGTGGATCTCTGGCACAGTAATACACAGCAGTGTCTTCAGGCTGCACATTCTGTCCGCTTAGAGTCACTGTTTTGCTGGAAGAGTCTAAGGAGATACTGAACTTGTTCTTTAGGGAATCTTTGTAGGATGTGCTGGATCCAGGTCCGCTTCCAATCCACTCCAGTCCTTTCCCTGCAGGCTGTCTGATCCAAGCTGTCTAGTAGCTGCTAAGAGAATAAGAGACCTGACAGGTGATGGTCAGACGTTGACCTGGCTGCACAGCCACAGAGGCTGGCTGTGTCAACTGTTCACACTTCACACCTGTTAAAAAAGAAAATGTTTAGTAACAAATGATCAAGTTATACTGCAAAAGATGAAATGCTGACTTTGACAAATCCAGACAGACTTACATCCAGCTGCCAACAGCAGCAGCAGAGCTACAGAAAACATGGTTTATGTTGAAAGTGACGTGCTGTGAACTCCACTGACAGCCTGACGGGAAGTTTTTATAGCTGAGTAACAAGGAAGGTCACTGAGTTTGCATAGAATCAAACATATGAAGCATCAATGTTGGTCTAACTGGAGCCAATAGAAGAGTCTGTTGACTGTTATTATATCTGAAGAGTGAAAACATGCCTGGAAATCACCTCTGCTTTGCATATGATGTTTAAATTTCATCTCACACTCTATTTTGACAATGTCCCTGCATTTACAGATATGAAACAACTGTTAATTTTGCTTTTACTGTAAACTATTAACTCCTAAATATGTTGTATTGAAACAACTAATGTAAATTTTTGTGCAATTGTAATAATGAATCGATTATTATTGCTATTCTTCATTTAAATATTAAAATGAGTCAGGGATAATGGAAAACAAAATCAGCATTGCAATAACAATAAGAGAAATACAGTGACAGCATCACCGATCATGTAACTACAACAGAAATGTAAGTTTTCTGCAGTTTTGCATAAAATACATTTAATGGTTTCAGTGTTTACAGACTCTAGTGGAGCAGCTCCTTCAGGCTTCCTGCTGTTCATCTCAAGATCAAGATGTCTGCTGAGATGAACTGATACTGACAGATGGAGCTGCAGTCACTGATGGTAAACACCTTATAGTCAAACACTAAAGACACTAAAGTCAAGTTAACACATGAGTTTAGTTTAGGGTAGAAAAGTATCAACTATCACAGTATCCAGTGTACATGAGCAGCAGGAGTGTTAAGCTTTAGTTCAGTCCAGGGTTCAAGTGTCAGTCAGTTAAGATCAATGAGAACAGCTGATCTAAGTGTCTCCTTTTAGATACAGAGGAGAGAGAAACATGAAATAAAAAAAAAAAAACATTTATAGAATAAAGTATGTAATATGAATACTAAGGTGGAAAGTCATGATTGGGCAACAACAGCCTGAAAGATGACTACAGCTGCTCAACCAACTCCCATGCACTGTAGGACTTTCTGCCAGACTGAAGTTGATAAATGTGATTGTATTTAAGAACTTGTATTGTAAAAGAACTTTAGCGTTCAACATCATATAGTTAGTATAATGTGTGTTACAGTAATACTTAAATTTATATTTGAAAAGTTGATGTGTGACGGTCATCAACGCTCTCGTGTCCTGCAATAAAAAAAAGCAAACCAGTTTAAAGATCAATATGATGAGTGCTAGTTGATTGATTTTAATGTCCTTTATAAGTAGATGAATAAAAACACATTAACAAAAAACAGCAGTCCAACAAATGTTATACAGACTGAATGTAATGTTCCCAGTGGTGGTGGTAAATAGAGGAAGTAGTTTTTGTATGACTCTCCTGTTATTGTCTCTCACTATGTCTCTTCTGGCACAGTAATACACTGCTGTGTCCTCGGTCTTCAGATTGTTCATCTGTAGATAGATTTTACTGCTGGAGTCATCTCTGGAGATGGTGAATCTACCCTGGACTGACTGGGAGTAAGAGATTGGAGAACTAAATGTGTGTACAAGAGCAATCCACTCCAGTCCTTTTCTTTGAAAATGATAATCTTTGAATATTTGAGTTTGTTGCAGCTGGTGGAGGGCCTGGATTGTTCTTTCTTTTTTTACTTTTAAAGGTTTCACAATATAAATTGTGGCAGTTTGAAGCCACAGACATACAGAGAAACCTGGAGCCTCAAAAGGACATGAATTATTTAGGAAGTGAAACCTGTGGGACGATATGCAAAGAATTTACAACTGCAGTGCACAGGAAAAAGGCTGCCGGTTTATCTGTCAGATTAATGTACATGAAAGTGCAAATTTTAAATCACAATTAAGAAGAGTAAACAAAACACAAGACAATTTGAGTAGTTAAGTGAGTGTAGAGCTGAAAACAGTTTGATTCTCCATTTATTCTCTCAATCCACAGTCTCTGCTGGACTCTAGTAAGAGTAAAAACACTTGTAAATCACAAGTTAGACAGTTAGCAAAAACAATTTATTGTTCAGCCACTGTCTTCTCTGAGGAGTCATTTTGATGAAGTGTATTGTATCTTTTAACATTAATGACATTAGTCATGTGAGTTGATTGTGGTAAAGATGAGTCCTGTAGGTTTTTGTACAGCTGCTCAACCAACTCCAGTCACTGTGGCTCTCGAGCACAATAATAAACAGCAGAATCTTCAGTCTTCAGACTGTTCATCTGCAGATACACCTGCTGTCTGTTGTTGTCTTTGGAGATGGTAAACTGGCCTTGAACTGACTGAGAATAGTAAGTGCTACCACCGCTACTGATATAAGCAACCCACTCCAGGCCTTTTCCAGGAGCCTGTCTGATCCAGTGCATGCCCCAGCTGCTGAGTGCGAACCCAGAAGTTGTACAGGTCAATCTGTGGGATTCTCCAGGCCTTTTAACCACTGGTTCAGATTCTTTCAGAGTCTGACCATCAACACCTGTTAGGACAAGAAAATAATAATTTTCATTGAGTTGGTAATGTTTTAAAGACAACTCAACTCAAGATCACTGAAGATCTTCACCTGCCCAGCAGACAGTTAAAAGCAGCAGTCCTGTCCTATAGTCCATCATGTTAAACTGTGTGTCCACTGTTCTCTGTCATCCTCTCTGCAGTCAGATAAGTAGAGGTGGAAGAAATCTGAGTTTTGCATTGACTCCTCCTCACAGGGAGGAACTGGATTTGACTTGGATCTCAGTTACTGTTTGTTGAAGGTTGTCTGTCATGTTGTGGAGTCATTCCTCCAAGAGTGCCTTTTTCATGTGTAAATAGTAGTAGTTTGTGCAATAGATGGATATTCACAATATTAAAGTGGGTAGCTTCATTTAGAAGACTTTGGCAGGTTTTCAGTTTTTCACCTTATGCAATTAGCACACTTAGGCATGCAGGTGTTATTGCCCTATTCTTTGCACTGTGTGGTTTGTTTGTGTACTTCGGCTTCTAATTATAAGGCAAGATGACTTATGATTACTCCAACTTAAAAAATGAGCCATTTAAAACTGTAACAGAGTACCAAAGTCACTAACGCGTTCACATACATTTCCCCCTTTACTATGTCCAAAGGATAAACACAGCTTAACAGTGTCCTTTTGTTGAGAATTATTTTAGAACATTACAGCCTAAATTGTTATCATTAATTACTAGAGCGAAGGTGGTCTGCATTGGCATCATTTAAAGTATTATTTTAGAGTGTAAAGTTAAGATTACAGTGTCAAAACTCTATAGCTATTGTCATCATTTAGAGTGCTATTTTATAGTGTAAAGTTAAGATCACAATGCTGAAACTCCATAGCTCTGAGAGTGTGTGGTCCTCTCTGTGTCTAGCTGCTCGGAGGCAGTAACAGTAGCACATGTGTGTGTAAGCAGGCACGTGCACTCTGGGAGCAGAATGAGCACAGCAAGGCATCATCAAAAACACCAGCAAACGAAAATGTAGAAGCAGAATTAGTGAAAATTTTGTTACAAAACATACATCAATACAGTAAGAAGGTCCTGTCTATAGCAAAAAGTACAAGAGACACCAGCTTATTCCACAAAGTCAGGTTTTTGGTTAAAATAGCATGATCGGCAGAGGGCATGCCTAGGACACAGAGAGGGGGAGCATTGCAGACAAAAAGTTAGACATCAGTCAAGAAACAGTCATCACTGATTATCATTGATCAATATTAATCATTGTTAATCATTTTAATCAGTTTTATTGTCTTTAATCAGTTACTTTAAGTAATCATTCTTATATCATCATTTTTAATCATTTTACTAGTATTAATCAATAATCATTCTTAATCATTTTCTTTTTACATAGATATGCTTTAGTTTTTACTTATAAGTAGTGAACTGTAGTCATGAACACAGAAACAGATCCTTGAGTGGGAGGAATGACTGCAGGAAGTGGCTGCAGGTGGTTTGCCTTGTCCAACTGTTATCTACTGTAGATTATGACCACAGGAGAGGCTGCAGGTGTGCAAGATCTGCCGACACTGTGACAGTGCATGCTTTGGTCTACTGTTATCTACTGTTGTTGTGATTACACAAGGAACTGCTGAGGTGTTAATCTGCTAACATTAAGACTATATGCTTAATTACTGATTAAGGGGATTTGATTGTCAACTTCCAACCTCTGGTTATTATAGCCAGTATGAGCTTTGAGTGAATTTGCTTATGACCTGTGTGAACTTTGAGTGAACTTGCTGAAGGAATTCATGCTTTGCAAAAACACGACAGAGGATGACCAAAAAACCGACAGATGCTTGGCAAAAACACGACAGACAGATGATAAGCAGAAAGCAGAAAGCAGCCAGGATAACATCAAGAATGCTGTAAGAAACCAAGCATTAATGAAAAATGCAACTTTACTTATGTTATTCTTATATTAATTGGTTAAAAAATACAATTATGTGTCAAATTAAGCATGCGTAACCTTTAAAAAACACAGTGAGACTGAAGTTGAAATGTAAATGATGAACTTCTTATACAGTAGTATAAAGATGTAGAAAGTCTACAATACAGTAATAAATGACAGCTGGGGAACAGTGTTAATTGGTAAAAACAACACAATAACAGAGGAAAAGAAGTTCATCATGAGGAAAGGAGGGGGCAAACCAGCCCAGAAGAGATATATATAAGACTGTCTGCAGACCATAGGATGGACTTCATCCTCCGACCTGCTGGGATGTTGTACGGGTTTATGTGTCCTATTTTGGAATAAACTCTTTTGCACCGACTCTTGACCGTCTCCAAAGAAGTTTTTGCTTGCAAATTTATTGACTATAATAGAAAGCTAATGGAGTATTTTTTGACAAAGTTTATTAAGTTGGTGAAGGTGGGGACCAGGCTTAACTGGCCCAGCCTGGTCGTACATCTGACCCAACACTTTCCTGAGGAGCAGCGATCCACTTACTTAGATGTCACCAGCATCTTATATCTCAGCACAACACATTAAGTGTCTGTTTCACATATGAGACAAAGTTTAGCAACAGGCCTTTCCAAAGTACTGGATTTTGTTTTAACCAGCACTCAACGAACCAGTCCTTTAGTGTACAATATAGTGTCCACTACCCTGGCGATGCCAGTTGGAATAATAGCCCATTAATTTGTCTATCATGTCAGTACTTTCAGTGAGGTCTGTGTAGTGCACAATGACAGCCTTTCTCGCCTCGTCATCATCCTCAGAAAGTTTCACACTTACTGCTTCTCTGGGCTGTTGATAGGCAGGATCTTTCAACACTGAAGGTCCGTTAATCCAGTTGTGAGTGGCCGTGAACTGCTCTGCAGAGAGCCCACAAGATGCACAGTCAGCTGGATTTTCTGTTGTTTTGATGTGCCGCCATTGTTCCATCTGCGTTGATGCTGTGATGATTGCAATTCTGTTAGCAACAAAGGTTTTGAGAAGTAGAGCCTTATTTCCAATGTATTTCAATACAGCAGTACTGTCAGTCCAGAACACAGAGTCGTTTAGCTCCAGCTGCAGCTCCTTCCTTAAAAGTGTGTCTATTTTGACGGATACCACAGCAGCCGTTAGCTCCAAACGTGGAATAGTGGTTTGCTTTAGAGGAGCCACCCGTGCCTTTCCCATCATGAAAGCACAATGCACATGGCCGTCACTGTTTGTGAGCTTCAGGAAAGACACCGTTCCATAGCCCTTCTTACTGGCATTAAAAAAATGGTGTAACTGTGTAGACACGACAGATCCAAATCTTTCAGGCTTGATACATCTTCTCACTTGGAAGTCTGAAAGTTGAGGCAGCTGACTTATCCAAGCATTCCAGTATTGTGCGAGTTTGTCAGGCATTACCTCATCCCATGTAAGCTTGTCCTTGCATAGTTGCTGCAAAAAGATCTTAGCTGGCAGCACAACTGGAGCGAGAAGTCCAAGGGGGTCGTATATGGAGCTTACGACTGACAAAACTCCTCTTCTTGTTGCTGCTTTCTTGCTGACGTTGACTCTGAATTTGAAGCAGTCAGACTCTATGTCCCAGAGCACACCAAGGGCTCTTTCAACAGGAAGAGCATCTTAATCCAGGTCCGAAACCTTAAATTCCATAGCTCTCTCACTTTCTGGAACAGCCATTAAGAAAGCTCGGCTGTTGCTTGTCCACTTAGTCAGATGAAATCCACCTGAGGCGCACAAGGCCATGAGGTCTCTACTCAGGGTGATGGCTTCAGACTCATTACTGACTGCCTTTAAGCAGTCATTTACATAAAAATTCCTGAGAACTGTGTCCACAGCTTCAGGTGAAGATCCTGTTCTGTTAACTTCCGCTGTTGTCAGTAGAGCAATGTTGGCGCAGCTTGGGGATGAGGTGGCACCAAACAGGTGGACAACCATTTTGTACTCCACCATTTCCTGTGTCAGGTCCCCTTCTGGCCACCGGCAGCCACAGACAGCGGGGTGACAGCAGCCCCCACCACAGAGGAGACGAGGATGAGGCACATCCGAGGACCTAAGGTAAGCCTTGAGGCAAACAAGCACTCCGGCACGCTTTCACCGTTCACCAGTTCTAGATCCGTAATCACGCTTTCATGTCAATCCGACAGCTATCTGGCTGTGATCCCGTCCTATTCTTTCCCACCAACGCAGTCCCACACTCCCCCAAGATCCTCCCTTCTAACTGTAGAAACAGTAAAAGCAACCGGAGTATGCCATCTCTTTCTGAGGGATATTTATGTAACTTGGAGGTCAAAGTCTTAAAAAGACTCAGGTAAAGAAATGTGCTTTGGCACAGTATCAATAATCCCTACACCTTTTCTTTAACTGTTGTTTATGCAGTGTTTTGTAAGTCTATTCATCATGATGGCCCTCAAAATATGTAAAACGAAAAAAGATAGGATTCCTTACAAAAATATTATCTTTTAATAGACCTACTGCTGCATTGTTTAAAGACATTGTTTGCGTTATGAGGATGACACAGGATTTAAGTTTCATTCATGCAAACTGTTTTGAGGTAAGCTATTAAAGAGGTGGTGTTATGGATTTTGGCCCTCTCCTTTATTGAGTTATATATGTTTTTTGTGCATGTACTAGGTTTGCAAAGTGAAAAAGCCCAAAGTCCACCCCAAAGGGAGTTCCCATCTCCCACTGAAAACTCTGCTCTGAACTGTCTGAAAACTGCTCATTTGGTGAGCGACTACTCCGACACACCCTCAGAAACACCGGGGGAAAACACTGAGCTGCAGCACACACCTCTCCTCTCCCTTCCAAACACTAGCTACCCTCCAAGCAGTCAAAGGACATGAAGTTGTTACTGTGATGTAGAGACAGAGCTCAGTTAAAACTTTAGGGATGAAAGATACTTTTGTTACAGATTAATAACTCGCCACTCTGAAACTCTTGCTCCAGTCCAAATTGCCAACCTGGTCGGCAACAGAGCCTACAGCTGATTCGAAGCTGTTGACCGTCTTTTCGCTGACCCGCCCTTCTCTGCTTGTGATTGGCTAGTAGTCCTTAACTAAGAACTGCGAATGTGCAGCTCCCAACAAAGATCATTTAGAGACAAGATGTATCACTCCATAGCTAAAACGAAGCATTCAATACAGGGTGAATAGGAGCTGCAGCAATGTAACAATGTAATTAGGACTAAAATGAGTGTTTTTTCTCTCCTCTCTAACAACCCGCTCCAATCATTGTCCTTAAGATTTACAAGGTCTCAATCTATAAGTTAAGAGTCAAACAAGAGCGCAAATCCCTGATCAATAAGACAAGAGTAGTCTATATAAGAAAATCGCTCACACATTTGAAACACTTTGTTACTGAGAAAGTTGAATCGTCATAGAATATTAACACAGGGGTTTCTAAAATGTAGAAACATAAAAGCAACCTGTGTTTGCATTCTCTATCTGCGACAGCTGTGCGTCCAACATTAGGATGTGATTTAAACAGATAGATGTCACCCAATCTACTATCCTAACAATAGGAGACAGTTTTAAGTAGTTTTTTTTTTCTCCTTTCTATGTAAGTCACCATGTTACTTCAATAAAATAAATGCTCTTTTTCTCCTTTCTGACAACGCGGCAGGTTATTGCAATTGCTGTCCTTAAGAGTCACAGAAGAACGACAAGAGTAGCCTAAATAATCGCTCATACATTTGAAACAGCTTGTTACTGGGGGTTCGCGGGAGCACGCAAAGCTGCCCCTAATATACTACTTTTGTTCAGGTCTACTGTTGTTTTGTGTTATTGTGGATCTCTGGCACAGTAATACACAGCAGTGTCACATTCTGTCCATTTAGAGTCACTCTGTTGCTGGAAGAGTCTAAGTCGATACTGAACTTGTTCTTTAGTGAATCTTTGTAATGTGTGCTGGAGCCAACTCTCATTCCAATCCACTCCAGTCCTTTCCCTGCAGGCTGTCTGATCCAAGCTGTCCAGTTGCTACTAACAGAATAAGAGACCTGACAGGTGATGGTCAGACGTTGACCTGGCTGCACAGTCACAGAGGCTGGCTGTGTCAACTGTTCACACTTCACACCTGTTAAAAAAGAAAATGTTTTGTAACAAATGATCAAGTTATACTGCAAAAGAAGAACTGATGACTTTGACTAATCCAGAGAGACTCACATCCAGCTGCCAACAGCAGCAGCAGAGCTACAGAAAACATGGTTTATGTTGAAAGTGACGTGCTGTGAACTCCACTGACAGCCTGATGGGAAGTTTTTATAGCTGAGTAACAAGGAAGGTCACTGAGTTTGCATAGAATCAAACATATGAAGCATCAATGTTGGTCTAACTGGAGCCAATAGAAGAGTCTGTTGACTGTTATTATATCTGCAGAGTGAAAACATGCCTGGAAATCACCTCTGCTTTAAATATTATATTTTAATTTCATACATTATTTCATTGTTACTATTTGTAAGTGGATATTTACATGAATCATGGATAATGGAAAACATATTCAATAAAATCAGCTTTGCACAGTGTGTCTAGTATGTTTATAGATTATTAAAACACACTTTAAACATGATGCGATCTGTTTTCTTCAGATCGTTTATTTACTGTCAGCACCTCCTACATCACATTCATGATCATGAACTTCAAACCTCTGAGCACATTTTTTTGTAATTGCAGCATTTATTTATTCATTTATTTGCTCACTTACTGTATTCACTGCAAACAGAAATAAGGCAGCAGCCAGGATCATTTACATAGTAAGAAAAACTTAAGTCTAATGCTGCTGGTTTGAAGGTTTGCATAAAAGACCTGATGATGATGATGAAGGCTTTAAGACATATGGTCCTTTAAAAATCTGCTCAGGAACTGAAACCTGAGTGACTAAATGCAAAAACTAAATATTTTCAATATTATTAGGTGAAAACTAAAGTAGTTCACACATGTATAAGTTACTTTTGTGATTTTCACTAAATTTTACCTTTATCTGTGTCTGATTATGTCAGAAAAAAATCAAATATCATGCTATGTGGTTACCTGTTGATGTTTTTTTGTAGTTTTTGTTAACACTTAAATATGCTGTCTTTCTTTTCTGTTCAAAATGTGCTGAACAAAGTTAACACCTGACTTTTGTTTAGGGTAGAAAAGTATCAACTATCACAGTATCCAGTGGACATGAGCAGCAGGAGTGTTAAGCTTTAGTTCAGTCCAGGGTTCAAGTGTCAGTCAGTTAAGATCAATGAGAACAGCAGATCTGAGTGTCTCCTTTTAGAAACAGAGGAGAGAGACAACAAATTATTTTCACTCTCATATTATGACTCACTTTAGATTCTATATAATTTACAGACATTGACATTGATGCATCCTCTGCTGGACCTTCTTGGTGAGGGAGGTGTCTCCTTTTAGAAACAAAGGAGAGAGAAACTTGACACTGACTGCCCTCTAGTGATTTTATGTGTTTGTTTTCACTCTCATATTATGACTCGCAGCCCTGCGATGGCCTGGTGACCTGTCCAGGGTGTACCCCGCCTTTCCCCCAATGTCAGCTGGGATTGGCTCCAGCCCCCCGCAAACCTGTATGCAGGATAAGCGGTTGATGATGGATGGATGGATTATGACTCACTTTAGATTCCACATAATTTGAAGACATTATTGTGTCTACATATGTAGACGTGTACGTATTTGTAACTTCAGCAACCAGATTATTGTGTTGTCTTTGGCAGTTTTTGAACAAGTGACTGTGTGTTTTTTTTATGTGTTTAATGTTTCATACAAATATTTCTCAAGAACACTCTTCAGGATGTTGTATAATGTATCATTCACAAAAATATGTAACGTAAAATATATAATGTAAAATAATAAACACAAAATAAATACAAACAATAGAACAAATAATGTAATATGAATGTGAAGAAAAGTCATGTTTGGGCTCTAACAGCCTGAAAGATGAGTACTGTAGGATTTTGTATAGCTGCTCAACCAACTCCAGTCACTGTGAGTGTCGAGCACAATAATAAACAGCAGAATCTTCAGTCTTCAGACTGTTCATCTGCAGATACACCTGCTGTCTGCTGTTGTCTCTGGAGATGGTAAACCGGCCTTGAACTGACTGAGAGTAGGATTTGCTGCTACCACTACCATCATCAATCCAGGCAACCCACTCCAGTCCTTTTCCAGGAGCCTGTCTGATCCAGTGCATGCTGTAGCCGCTGAATGTGAATCCAGAGGCTGTACAGGTCAGTCTGTGGGATTCTCCAGGCCTTTAAATCACTGGTTCAGATTCTGTCAGAGTCTGACCATCAACACCTGTTAAGACAAAAAAAGATATGTATCCCTTACATTGTGGCAGCACAAATAAAGATACGTCAAATTAAGATCACTGAAGATCTTCACCTGCCCAGCAGACAGTTAAAAGCAGCAGTCCTGTCCTATAGTCCATCATGTTAAACTGTGTGTCCACTGTTCTCTGTCATCCTCTCTGCAGTCAGATAAGTAGAGGTGGAAGAAATCTGAGTTTTGCATTGACTCCTCCTCACAAGGAGGAGAGAGCTGGATTGAGTCGAACCAAATTAATTTGATTCATACATCTCAATTTGTTTTGAATTTAATTTTGTCTTCAGAAGTTGAATTTAGTATTTTGATCTCCATGAAAAAATAGGTTTTGCAGCCATATTTAAATTGTAGTTGTTGCAATTCCCCTATAAAAAAACAACTTATGACATAAAACTTCTCTGAGACCTTCAGGAGACATTTCATGTTGTTTGCTTCCCTCATCTCAAACTAAGCTATAAGGTGTTTTTTTTTTTACCACAGAAACTGAAACCACTTTTAAAATGACATTAATAATAATAACTTTTAAGTTTCACCATAAAGTTTGCTAAAGATGTAACTGTTTCAGTTAATTATCAGTTTTTTTTATTTTAGCAAAGATTAAATGAAGAGAAACTGACTTTCTGAAAAGCTGTTTCTTGTAATGGACCATTTAAAGCTAAGTTGTCAACTGACATTATTTGATTACTTTAAAGATTTAATATTTAAAATTCTTCACTGTTGGAAAACAATAAATTATGTATCAGTCATTTTAATGTCAGAGTATTTAAATTGAAAAGAGCTGCTGTTAAATTACATGAAGAACATTTTATAAAATCTATAAAGTGTTTCTCTCTTTACTGTAACAGTGAACTGGTGTTGAAGTCATTAGTGGTCTGAGGGCTCCTCCTCTGGTGGCTTCATGTTAGTGTTCAGGCACTGAGGGGTTTTTGTTCATCTCTGCTGATGGTTTGTGTTATTGTGGCTCTCTGGCACAGTAATACACAGCAGTGTCTTCAGGCTGCACATTCTGTCCGTTTAGAGTCACAGTGTTGCTGGAAGAGTCTAAGTCGATTCTGAACTTGTTCTTTAGTGAATCTTTGTAGTATGAAGCTCCAGTATCTTTCATTCCAATCCACTCCAGTCCTTTCCTGCAGGCTGTCTGATCCAAGCTGTGTGATAGCTGATGACAGAATAAGAGGCCTGACAGGTGATGCAAGTGACAGCATGATATATATAAGTCTTTATAGCAGACTGTGAGGAAATTCACTTTGCATAGAGAAGGACACTGACAGGCTTCAAAAGAAGGATCAGCTGTTGTCTCACCGGTAGTCGTGGCTTGGAATTGTCATGTGAACATTTATTTGGCAAATGAAAGGTAATGTACTTATGATTTATGAACATGAGAATGCAAACTTCACACAGAAAGGCCTGGGACAACCAAAGTTTGAACACTTGACCACAATAGAAGACTCTGTTGACTGTTTTCAGTAACATTTTGAATTTAATTGATTATAAGTGAATCTTGGAATCAAGGTCATTAACTCAGGGTTATAAGTGAAATGTTCGTTTTACCCAACTCCTTGATAGAAAATACAGTAGCGGTCTGTGTGACGGCGGGAGCAGAGGGCTCTGTGAGCAGGCGGCTGGCCGGCCTCACAAGCTCCTTCAGGCACATTTTTGTTCTGCCATCATTTCTCCTAAAACTGTCAATATTTGAAATCTACACAGCTGATTTCTCACCTCAAAACTTCTCAGAAGTGGATTTAGTGATGTAAAATATAAAACTTCCTATTGCTGGCCTGTGTATGTTCTCTCTGACCAATCAGCAGTCTGTTGTGTTTTCATGTTACATTTTAGTATCCCTCAGCTCCTCGACAGAGGTGAGGTGATACAAAAAAAAAGTACCTTGAAGCAGGTACAGGTACAACATTTCTACAATGGAAAACCAAAGAAAGGTGAGTTGAGCCAGACTAGCTTGGTTTGAGGGCGTGCCTGACACCACTAGCCACTGGGCAAGTTTTATGACGCGTTTTCATTGTGACATCACAAGTAAAGGAAGTGAAGGGCTGGACTACAAACGAGCTGTTTTCAAGCGGTTCAGAGCAGAGCTTTCTGTGGGAGATGGGAATTCCCTTTGGGCTGGACTTTGCAAACCTGTTACATGCACAAAAAAGATATATAACTCAATAAAGGAGAGGGAAAAAGCCAACAAGCATAATATCACCTCTTTAACAAAAGGATAAACTTGATATCTGGGAAAGACCGTCCATTAACTTTGACTATGTCTCAAGACCAAGCGTCATTGATATAAACACAGAGTCCGCCTCCTTTAATCTTGCCAGAGTCTTGTGTTCTGGTGGCGTAGAACCTGGTTATTACTTCAATTACTTTCTTTATGCCAACAGATGTAGAGTAACGGCATCCTAACGGCATCCAGGATCATGTAAAACTTAAAAAGACTTTTAATGATTTCAGCAGATTTTTGAAGACACAGATAGACAGAGAAACTTGTAGCCTCTAAAGGAAAACAGCTGCTCAAGAACTGAAACCTGTGACTAAATGCGAAAAGCTAAATATTTTATCTTAGATGAAAACTAAAGTAGTTCATGCATTTTAAGATATTTTTTGTGATTAATTTTACCTTTATCTGTGTCTGATTGTGTCAGAAATAAAAAACAGTCTCCAACTCAAGCAAGCATGCATTCTGGGCATCGGCCAACAGAGACGCTACGAGACAGAAGCCATGTTTCCATCTAGTTTTTTTCTTTTGAAATGTAAAAAAGAGAAAAAGAAAGCAAATGTGAAATAAGGTAAAACTTTAATTAATAGCAGAGTCCCAAATAGCCGCCTTTACTGGCCTGGTGTGGCAACACATTTTGACAAATAAATGCCTCCCTCCATTAAACCCCTGGTCTGGTTTTTGGTTCTTTGGATGTATTAAACCTCTTAAACCCTGCGGGGTCGCCCGCTTTAAACACTTGATCGAAAGAACCGATCAAAAGAATCAAAACAGCTTTTCAGAAAAATTAATCCAAGTTATGAATCCTGTCATGTGAAGTCAATCGCTCTCTGTCTGCTAACTTATGCTGCACTTATCTCATTCTGCACCCTGTTGTTGTTTTGTTAGTTGCTGCCTTCAAAATAAAAGCGCACAAGCCGTCTGTCGGAGCTAGATCAAATGAATTACATGTAATTGATATTATTTGATAATTTTTATACAACTATTATTCTGTTTGCTTTGTTAAAATGAATTAAAGGCCTGTCCCAAATATAGGCAGGGTCAATTCAGTGATTTTAGCAAATAAAAGCCCGGGCTATTATTCAAAGTTTTACGTAAGTGCGTTTCCATCAGCTGGAGCGAATAAATGTGTTTCAAGGGGCCAAGTTGCTACCTGCCATGTCTGCACATGTCATCGGAATATCTGGCAAGACACCGACAGTATAAACTTAAGTCAGAACTTATGCGTCAATAGTGTTTCCATCTCCCATTTAGCACATAAAATTTTTTCGACAAAGGCAAAAAACACCACAAGCGAGCGTAAAAACTTTTTGGTAAAATTAAGTTGTTTTTCTAATGCGATCCAAAATGAACATAAAGAAATGTTGAATGAAACACGCCTGGTGTCACAATGCTGGAAAATCAGGTACCCTCCCACTGCAATGTTACAGTAATATATTTTTTTATCACTGACTGCTCTGAATATTATGAATAAGATTGTTGCCATACTGGTCGGGAAATGTGTTGAGACACGTTAATCCCAATCTAATGTGAATTATAAACAATAGTAGTGGGATGAGAAACGTTAGACAGGAGATAAAGCACATAAAATAAAAATAGAAATAACATTCTAAAGAAGTTTTGGGAATTTTCCTGGATAATAATCTTTTGTATTCATAATTTCATGTATCGTTGAAGTCAGGGATGGGCAGTATTTATATTAAGTGTTTCAAATACGAAATAGGAGTGATGCCGACTGTCGCATCTAATCATCTGATGGTATGGTCTGGCTAGGCTGGATGTGCTGAAGTGCTGTGGTAAGTGTATTGACTCATTTACGTTTTTGGAGTTTGTGTGTTGGTAGCGTATTTTACTGCTCTAAGTGCAACCCAGTTAAACGTGATAGGTTCTTCATTACAGCAGCTAATTATCCGCTTTACATTTACTTACACTAGTTCTGTTCAAGCATTCATAGATCTGTCCTTTTTCTCTCACAGTTGTTTACACTCTATTCAGTTTTGCTAATGTTAGCTACCGTACTTTAACTTAGCAGCTAGCGATGGCTTCTTTCTCTCGCTCTTCTGCTCTCTCTTGCCCAGTGTGACACGTTTAGTAAACGTCTTTCTGGGAAGACCTGATCTGATTAGGATAAACGGCATTAATCCCATTTTGGATGGGGTAGCTTTCATATCTAGAAATCTAGCCGAGTTTATTAGTGGACCAAATCAGTATCAGAATCAGAATTAGAATGAGGTTTATTCCCAGGTACATTTTCACATATGAGGAATTTGCCTTGGTATGTATTGGTGCTTACATTGGTACACATGAACATGTCACAATCGCTCTGCTTGCTTCAGAGTCCTGGAGGGGTGCAGGTCTTGGAGGGATGGAATGTGGCAACCAATCACCTTCTCAGCAGAGTGAATCATGGGTCATCTGAGATTTGTCCCCCTCCAAAAACCATTAAATAATATAATGATATATACTTAGAATAACTGTGTAAGTAGTAAAACAATACAAGCCCAAACAGGGCAATAAAAGTGCGTTTTAAGTTTTGAAAAATCCCCCCTCCCTTGCCTCACAGTGGTCTACTGCCTGCTTTACCTCACAGGAGTCTGGTGGGAGTAAACAAGTTTAAATTAGTGATGGAAAAAGTCACTCTTTTGACACACTTGAATCTCAAATCTCGTTCATTAAAATGAACTAATTTTGTGTCATTTTGTTCATTTTGTTCATTTCTTTCATTTTAACTAGGCTGGTTATTGCGGCACTGCAGCCCTCTAGTGGGTGATTTAAAAAAAACAAAAAACAGCACAGTTCTCAAACACGAAAGGCTGCCTGGCTTGCATTAATTGACAGTATAATGCACAATTTCACCTCTTGATCATTCTCTATCATCCTTCTATAAAGCCCCATGGGGCCTCAACCAAATTCAAACCATGGAAAAACCACAGAAATATGTTGTCAATATTCAATTAAGCCACTACTCCGGCTAAATCTGTCCATTTTCACAATCTTTCCTGAGTATACTACCAGACCAGCCATATATATGTATATATATAATTATAATTACTATCTTTATATCTCTGAAGTGCTCATTCATAAAGTAGCCTAACGTCCCTTTCCATGAGTAAAATCTGTATATTAACACCAGATTTGTGGGGAATATTTTGAAGTAATAAGCTTAACACACTAGATAAATAAAACACACTCTTCAAATTTAACAACTTTAATAATAATCTGGATAAAGCCACCAAGTTCTTAAAAGAACTCCAGCACAGAGAGAGGAACAAAGAAATAAACACAAAATGTAAACGCAGAAGTTTGGTAGGTCTGGACGCAGAATGGGCCTCATCAGGTCCGGATTCTGCAGACAGAGAAACAAACATGAGCACATCGCTCTTAAACACTGCAGGTTGTTCACCTGTCAAGAGCTGTGAAACAACTCTAACTAAAAAGTAAAAGTTACGTTCTCTGGCAGACCCAGAGCAGCTGTTAGCTGTAAACACAACACAGGGATAACGCTAACGTTGCTATGTGGCTGTGTTTTAATGTTTTAATGACCGGGTGTGTTTGTTTTAGAGAGGAAACAACCTCAGAGGTAATTCGACGCCTGGTAGAACCCTGTCAGGGTGCTGAAGTGGAGCAGGCCCAGAACAGCTCTCATCAGCTGTTAGCTGTAAACACTAGCAGGACTAAAGTTACGATACGGCTGTGTTAAAACTACAGTACAACATCACTGCCCTGTAAAAACATTAAGCTTTATTAACGTTAAATGTCACATGATTAACAAAACAGATATATGATGTAACGACTCAAACCCAGAGACCCACAGTTGAGTCGTGAACTAATCAATTCTGTTTCCTGTGCTGACGGAGCCCATGCAGCTGCTGTGTGATGAGTGAACGTAAGAGTCCAAGACTATTCACACATGCGTGAAAATGAACTAATCACTCCCTCAGACTACTCCTTCCTAATGAGTCACACGATTAGGTCAAATGAACGAAACATTCTTTAAACGACACAACACTAGTTCAAATCCTTAGTAGCCTAGTGTGGACCTCCAGTTATGTTAAGTAGGCTGGCAGGGCTATTTTATTCACTTGAAACATTGGATGAACTGATTCTTTAATATATGCTGAGTCATTAATAAATTAATCATGACAAAAAATTACTATAACCGATTATTTTTCCACAAGCCCACTATGTTAATATAACATTACTTGTTTGGTAGCTTGTTTAATAGCGTTGATTGATCAGCTGAAATGACTGAAATAGGCTGGTTTTCGTTTAATCGGCCCTGACCAGCGACTGGTGCTGAGCAGTGTCAAATATCCAATTTTCTGCTGATCAAATTGAACGTTACAAACACGCTGTGCTGCGCCGTGTTTCTCGTGTGTGCACAGCGGCACAGACAGATCATGTCACAGCCACACCCACGTCTTAGCAGGTGTGTGGAAGTTTTTCACTAGAGTGAAGAAGTGCAGGGCTCACTAGTTACATCTGCTGAGAAACTCAGAGAAAAAAACGTGATCTTGTATCACGTCTGAACAGCGGTTCCCAAAGTGTGGTTCGCGCACATCCTTGGGGTGCATGAGCTGCTTTTAGAGGGTGCGCAACAGGAAAAATGTAGGCTATGGTGGTGTAGTAGTGTAAAAACTACAACAATACTTTTTGTGGAATTTCTCATGAAACAAAAAGCAGAATTAAAAACTTTCCTTTTTTAAATTTAATTTAAAATTAAAAATGTTTAATGTTTAATAGTTAGCTCACAGGAAATGGCTACTCACACACCCCTTTCCCTCTCTCTCCCTCCCTCTCCCCTCGCTCTCTCTCTCAAGATGAGCCACCAGCACTGTACTTACAAACCCTCATATGGACTTTAAAACAATATTGTACAAGTTACAACACCACCAGCCAAATAAATTTGATTTAAGCATTCTAAATGTGAAACTTCCTTAATGAATTGTCTCACAAAACTCCATCACAACAAACATGAGGTGACATTATATTTTATTTCTAACCCTCTTAATCTGATTTTCATTCTATTGAAAGAAATATCTGACACACACACGGTTCACTTTTAACACATTAAGAATAATTCAAAGATTATTAGAATATTTTTCCATCTTATTGAATAGGTCAAATTGAACATTAGTCAGAGTTAATGCACTGTAATGTGTCTTATTTTATGTTGATAAAAAGTTACAAAAGCGGTATAAGAAGTAAATGTTTATGTTTCATTTCTTGTTAGAAGAAGAGTTTTTTTAAACAAATTGTCCACTGAAATAATGATGTCATTAATTAATTAAATATTGAGTCAGACAGAGAAGATACTTTTTAGAAAATGCCTCCACTCATTATTATTATTATTATTATTATTATTATTATGCTAAACTATGCTATGTTTGTTATACTTTTTAGTACTAATTTACTACTGTCTGTTTCTCTCTGTATCAGTGAACAGGTGTTGAAGTCATTAGTGGTCTGAGGGCTCCTCCTCTGGTGGCTTCATGTTACAAGTGTTCAGGCACTGAGGTTTTTGTTCAGGTCTACTGATGGTTTGTGTTATTGTGGATCTCTGGCACAGTAATACACAGCAGTGTCTTCAGGCTGCACATTCTGTCCGTTTAGAGTCGCTCTGTTGCTGGAAGAGTCTAAGTTGATACTGAACTTGTTCTTTAGGGAATCTTTGTAATATGTTGTCCATCCAACACGTGCACTTCCAATCCACTCCAGTTCTTTCCCTGCAGGCTGTCTGATCCAAGCTGTGTAGTAGCTGCTAAGAGAATAAGAGACCTGACAGGTGATGGTCAGACGTTGACCTGGCTGCACAGTCACAGAGGCTGGCTGTGTCAACAGTTCACACTTCACACCTGTTAAAAAAAGAAAATGTTTTGTAACAAATGATCAAGTTATACTGCAAAAGAAGAACTGCTGACTTTGACAAATCCAGAGAGACTCACATCCAGCTGCCAACAGCAGCAGCAGAGCTACAGAAAACATGGTTTATGTTGAAAGTGACGTGCTGTGAACTCCACTGACAGCCTGATGGGAAGTTTTTATAGCTGAGTAACAAGGAAGGTCACTGAGTTTGCATAGAATCAAACACATGAAGCATCAATGTTGGTCTAACTGGAGCCAATAGAAGAGTCTGTTGACTGTTATTATATCTGCAGAGTGAAAACATGCCTGGAAATCACCTCTGCTTTACATATGATAATTTCATTTCACTACACATCTTCAAAATGTTCCTGCATTAACAGAAATAAAACAACTGTTGACTTTTAATGTCTGTATTGATATCATTTTAATATTAAAACATTATGAAAATGATTGCAACAACTATTAGGATCATTATTACTATTCTTAATGTCAATATTAACAAGAGTCAAGGATTATGCAAAACTTCATTAAATTCATTAAAATCAGCATTGTGATAATGATGATGTGCACCGAAGGACCAACTACCATTAACACTTCCCATAAGCCATATTATCTAATTATTAAAAAACACTTTAAATATAATTTAAGCTGTTTTGTGAGATATATTATGTATTACCAGAACCTTCTACATCACATTGATGATAAATTTCAAGTGTCTGAGCACAGCTTTTTTGAAACATTTACAACATTTATTTATTTGTTCATTTAATTACTACTGTAGCCTACTTATTGCAAAGACAAAACCAGTGCCAACAGCAGGATCATGTAAATAAAATGAAAGTTATGTAAGTGTGCTTGCATAAAATAAATTTAATGGTTTCTGGTTGTTGACATGACATGGCAATTTCACTGTCACAGAAGATTAAAATGAATAAAATTATTTTGTCATGATTTAGAGTGCAGTAAATGCTTAAACCTTTATTTGTTTTACAAGGACCTGTTGTTGTAGAAACAGCTTTGTTATTAGTTTTCTTACATTTTTGAGCCAAATCTCAAAATTGTCGTTTGATGTGACTGTCTCAAGCATGGTTACGGAAATTAAAACTTTTATAAAATAAAATGATTGAATGATGAATGAATGTTGATAAATACTTCAGGCATGATGTTACAAGTGTCTATTTTAGTAAATGACAATCATTTAGTATTTTATCCATATATTTCTAAAAGCGTAGGAGCTTGATACATTTTGTCACTGAAAACCACGTCCTGTAGTGTGACACCATATCTTAATTTAATCAGCCAATTCAACAGACAACCTTATTTAGTCGAAAAACCTTATTCACTTTAATGGTACTGAAGCCCCCTGTGAAGCCCATGATGTGCACATGGTAAGTTTTTGTCTTAGAATAGTTCAAATATTTAGCTTTTTCCAAACCGCTATAAAAGTGTTTTTTTGTTATTTTGGTGTGACAGGCCTAAATTATATTTTTTAATTCAAAACTGTATGTTAAAGTACATAATTATAGAAAATGTAGCTAAGGTGTGCCGCTAACTGCTAATGACAGGTTAGCTAGGTAAAACATGGTCATTAACTGGCACAAACAGGCTGAAACATCCATCCTCATCCTCTGGTGCCACACCTGTAACTGTCAGAGGACAAAGATGTCACACAAGAGGACAAAGTCTCTTTAAAATGCATTTTAAATTATTAATTCAGATTTGTTTAACTCCTTTGTATTCTTTTGTATAAATTTTTTGTGTTTTTAAATGCAAAAATTACAGTAAAAAACACAGTTGTTTTTGCAGAAAATTTGTACTGGTATAAAGTGTCATGAAAATAAGTAATGTGAAATGTGAAACTTCTTTTTTAGATAGGAATAAATGAGGGAGATAAATGGTTGGGAGAGAGAGAGGACACTGAAGTATAGAGAGAAAATTAACAGGGATCCACACAGAAAGGAGTAGGTCCTAAGAGAACAACGAAGAAAGTAAATTGAAATGAAATTTAAAAAAATAATAATAATAATTTAGTTTTTGAACAACTTGGGTGACATTGATATTGGTTTTTTTTAATCAAAATGACATTACAATTACAAAATTTCACTGGGTTTGCTCTATCAAGGAGTCAACTTTGATTATGTCGATGAAAAATTGTTTGTTTTGTTTTTTAAAATACGGTTGAAATTGATATTGTTTGATTCAACATGACATATTGAAAGTTAAATAAAACAGCTTTAATGTAATACCATTTATGTCCTCTTTAATGCAATGACTACCATTATTGTCCAATAGTGTGACACACATAAAAGAACCAAAAATGTGTGTTTATCTCAAAATATCTTTAATAACAACAGTTCAGTATTTCAGCAGGAGAGACATAGTGATCACTCATCATAAATTTGTAAAACTTTCAACAGTTTTGAAAGGATGACATCAAAGTTTACTTTTACTTTTATTCAAACGGTGCAAGTCCAAGTTCAATTCATGGGGAAAAATAGTGTTATTCTATATTTCATATCCAATATATATATGTATATGAAAAAATGGGTCTTACAATTAAGATGAATCTCTTTCATGTTTGTATATTATTAAAGACTTTTTTTTCTTAATTTTGTTATGTCACACTAGGACACATTTCCAGTGCAGTTCAGCGAAAATAAAAAAATAAAAAACAGGTAAAGAATGAACAAAATTAGTGACCCCTTATATTATTTTAAAAATCTGATTTTACACAAATATTGTGTTTTAGATGAAAATGTTTTTTTTACTCCGTATAACTACCCATTTACAGACTCTAGTGGAGCAGCTCCTTCAGGGTTCTTCATCTTGAGACCAACTTCTTTTCTGCTGAGATGAACTGACACTGACAGATGGGGCTGCAGTCACTGCTGATGGTAAACACCTTATAGTCAAACTTTAATATTCAAAATGTGCTTACTTATGTTTAGAATAGGAAAGCATCAATTATCACAGTATCGAGTGTACATGAGCAGCAGGAGTGCTTTCAGTGAGCCAAGTGTCAGTCAGTTAAGATCAATGAGAACAGCAGATCTGAGTGTCTCCTTTTAGAAACAGAGGAGAGAGAAACTTGACACCGAACGCCCTCTAGTGATTTTATAAAAGAAACTGCAACAAATTATTTTCACTCTCATATTATGACTCACTTTAGATTCCACATAATTTACAGACATTATTGTGTCTTAGTAGAAATGTTTAGTATTTGTAGTAGTTTATACTTGCTAAGTGATTTTTATTGGGGTTTTTTTTATTTGCTAACTAATAATTTTTCACAGGAACATTTTACACAACTTTGTGTTATTTGAAAAAAAAGAATCATAAAATACGAAATACAAAAAATAAAGATAATAACATATAATATAATAAAACATTTAGAATATGATTTATATACTATAAAAAATGTAATTCTTAGGCTCTACTAGCTTAAAGAGGAGTACTGTAGGTTTTTGTACAGCTGTTCAACCAACTCCAGTCACTGTGAGTCTCGAGCACAATAATAAACAGCAGAATCTTCAGTCTTCAGACTGTTCATCTGCAGATACAGCTGCTGTCTGCTGTCGTCTCTGGAGATGGTAAACCGGCCTTGAACTGACTGAGAGTAGTAGATCAGAGCACTGTCATATCTGACATAAGCAACCCACTCCAGTCCTTTTCCAGGAGCCTGTCTGACCCAGTGCATGCTGTAGTCACTGAATGTGAATCCAGAGGCTGTACAGGTCAATCTGTGGGATTCTCCAGGCCTTTTAACCACTGGTTCAGATTCTGTCAGAGTCTGACCATCAACACCTGTTAAGATCATAAAAGCACATCAAGTGAAATAAGCTGATGACACAAATAAAATTTGATCAAGATCAGTGAAGATCTTCACCTGCCCAGCAGACAGTTAAAAGCAGCAGTCCTGTCATATAGTCCATCATGTTAAACTGTGTGTCCACTGTTCTCTGTCATCCTCTCTGCAGTCAGATAAGTAGACGTGGAAGACATCTGAGTTTTGCATTGACTCCTCCTCACAGGGAGGAACTGGATTTGACTTGGATCTCAGTTACTGTTTGGTGAAACTGGAGAATCAGTGTTTACTGTACATAATTTACACAATAGGTGGACAAACATTACATAAGTTAGTTGCTTTTTTATTAAGTCTGTATAACAACAGTTATTTCACTCAAATACATTTTAAAAGAAAAACAGCAAATATCACTAAAATGTTGTTCATCATGTTATACTGTTAATTTTCTCACAACGTGTTCATAAGTCAAACCTTTTTCATGACATTAGGGAAAAGAAAACCCCTACAACCCTATACAAATTAAGAAAACTGTTAAATATTAATTGTAACTCCTGAGTACATGGATACCATGATTACCCAGGCAATACAAAGAAATGATCCAGTTGGACATGTAACCTGAGTTAGCCTGTGGTAGCCGCCCCCCGTCATCTCCCGAGCAGCCGGGAAGGGGTGGCTGGGTGACTGTCCGAAGAATGAATAGTCGTAAGCATTCAAAGGCCACGGGTCACCACCAACCTGTTCCCGTTTCTAACAGATTTACCCACTCAGCGACACACCCGCTGAGAAACCAACTCTGATCATTGGCAGCTCCATTTTGAGAAACGTGAAGTTAGTGACGCCAGCAGCCATAGTTAAGTGCATCCCTGGGACCAGAGCGTGCGACATGAGTCTTATTTGAAACTGCTGGCTAAGGATAAACGTAAATACAGAAAGATTGTTATTCATGTCGGCGGTAATGACTCCCGGTTACGCCAATCAGGGGTCACTAAGATTAATGTTGACAAGTGCAAAAGAATCGGAGAATTAAATGTGGAGAATATGTTAGCCTAAATGAATCCACCCCTCCCAGTCATATTAATCCTCACATTCCTCGAGGCACAGGCCGAGGAGGTGGAGTTGCAGCTATCTTCGACTCTAACCTACTAAACCTAAACTAAATTATAACTCATTTGAAAGCCTTGTTCTTAGTCTTTCGCACCCAAGTTGGAAATCACTGCAATCAATTCTATTTGTTATAGTTTACAGAGCACCTGGCCCGTACTCTGAATTCTGATCTGAATTTGCAGTTTTGGTCAACTTTAGTCCTTAAAACGGACAAAGTTATTATTGTAGGAGATTTTAATATTCATGTGGACGTTGAGAATGAGTACTGCGTTTATCTCTCTGTTAGATTCCATTGGTTTCTCTCAGAGTGTTCATGAACCGACTCACTGTTTTAACCACACCCTCGACCTTGTTTTGGTATACGGTATTTAAAATGGACCATTTAATAGTGTTCCCACAGAATCCCTCTTTGTCCGACCACTGAGCAGCGTACTACTCGTCATTAATAGAGGAAAATAGGAACAACCCCAGGTTTCTTTTCAGCACTGTGGCCAGGCTGACAGAGAGTCACAGCTCTATTAAGCCAAGTATTCCCATAGCTCTCAGTAGTTACAACTTCATGAGCTTCTTTAATGATAAAATTCTAGCTATTAGAGACAAAATTCACCAAGACCTGCCCTCAACTGGCACCAACTTATCTCTAAACTCAGGAACTTTAGAAACAGCTGTAGAACCAGATACGTTTAGACTGTTTTGCTTCCCTCAATCTTTACCAACTAACTTCAATAATTTCTTCATCTAAACCATCAACCTGCCTCTTAGACCCCATCCCAACTAGGTTGCTTAAAGATGTTTTACCCCTAATCAGCACTTCAATACTAGATATGATCAATCTATCTCTATCAACAGGCTATGTACCGCAGTACTTTAAAGTAGCTGTAATTAAACCTCTTCTGAAAAAGCCCAAACTTGATCCGGATGTTTTAGCCAACTACAGACCTATATCTAACCTTTCATTTCTCTCTAAGGTTCTGGAGAAAGCAGTTGCTAAACAGCTGTGTGACTTTCTACAGAGCAATAGTTTATTTGAGGATTTTCAGTCAGGATTTAGAGCTCATCATAGCACAGAGACAGCACTGGTGAAAATTACTAATGAAGTTAACTTGTTAACTTAGGTTCGGGAGCGGGGCCACGCCTCAACCACACCTCCAATCATCTGTCAGGCTACATATACCGCTCAGCCTGCCCCACTTGTTTCAGATCGCTCGATGCAAGACAGACAATGACCCACCTTCAACAGCACACGCTCAACAGCATGCTGTTTCAGATTGCTCGACCCACCCTCCCTTTCCCTTCATCTATTCATCCGCTCATCTTTTGTTCCCTCTGTCCTCTCTTTCCTCATCCCTTCATCCCCGCTTCCCTGCTCCCTTCATCCCCTCATTTCTTCCTGTTCAATCAGGGCACAGCTCTCTCATGTCTCATCTAGGTACCGTCCGGGGGGCTTGAAATAAGCTCGGGAATAAACACTTCCGAGACGGAACCCCCACACTGAGTCTCCATGCCCAGTCTCCTGTACACCCTCTCAGACCAGCCTATCAGACGACATCAACACCATCACCCTTCCCCTCTAAATGCATTTATCCATCCTCCATAGTCCATGCATTCCATATTCGCATGTACCTCTAAATCACACATTGTTGTGGCATGGTCCTTGCTAGTGAAATGACCTACTAATTGCATCAGACAAAGGTTCTTAGATCTTAGTGCTGCATTTGATACCATTGACCATCAGATCCTATTACAGAGACTGGGACATTTAATTGGCATTAAAGGAACCGCTCTAAGCTGGTTTAAGTCCTATTTATCAGATCGATTTCAGTTTGTACGTGTTAACAATGAATCCTCCATACATGCAAAAGTTAGTCATGGAGTTCCACAAGGATGTGAAGAAGAAGAAGAAGAAGAAGAACGTACTATATTGTCACATACACATAGCAAAATTCATCCTCTGCATTTAACCCATCCCTGAAGGGAGCAGTGGGCAGCTACAGTAGGCTACTGCCAGCCACTGAGTGGAGAACCTTCATAACATGTTTTTGATGGTGGGGGAAACCGGAGCACCCGTAGAAAACCCACACAGACACGATGCACCACCGTGTGCTCGGACCAATCCTGTTTACTTTATATATGCTTCCTTTAGGCAATATTATTGTCATGTTTGGCTGAGGGAAGGGAGGGGAACTGAGGAGTGTGGACCCATATGCAGATAACGGCAAGGCGAGAGGAGGATGCTGTTCAAAATAAAGTTTTTCAAGTAAACTAAATAGGCTTACATGGAAGCTCAGGGCAAAAGGTCCAAACAAAGCAGAATCCAGAACAAAGGTAAATCAAACAAAGAGTAAATCCAAGGAACTCAGGGTAATCCAAAAACTGGGAACAAAGCAAGCAGAACACTCAACATCCAACGACAAGGACGCCACATAGACAAAACTGAACTGAGGGTTCACCGCCAGGGTTCATTGTATACCTATAACACCATAGCGGGTAAAATCTACCCGCTATAAAAATGCAGTGATTTTGTGATTATTTCTGCTACATGTTGCTCCAACACACTTTGGGAAAGATTTAGCACATTGGCTGTGCATTTCCTATAAACACCATCCCCATATTTCAGGAATTGACAAAAAGTTTATTCCATTCTATTCATTGTCTTCACCGTGCAGGTGCGCTTGCGCTGCGCATCTGTGAAGGGCACGTTCACAAGCGGCAGCTCTTTTGATGTCATAGATGTTATAACCTAGTTATATTCTAAACACAGCTTGAATTTAAATGCAGCATACAATTTACAAAAAAAGACTGACTGTTGTTATAATAATAGCCTGATTGTCGGCTAGTTCTTACTTTTCTGCTTGTTTTTTCAGACTCCATCGGGCATCCAGAGAATAACACATAGCTACAAAAGTTTGAAAGTCCAAATAAAAGTAGGCTATTTATTAGAAAGAAATGATTATTATCAACTCCAAAATTCATAGTAAATTTTTACCCAGTGGAAAGATGTATAATGATCACTTTTACTAAAAATTACACAGCACTGGAAAAGTTATAGCCGGTCAAAAAGCACTGGAGGGAGCCGCACGCTGTCTTGAAGGGACCGCAGAACACACCTCTATCACAGGGAAAAACTAGACCACTGCAGCATTAGTTTTGATGATCGTGTAGCCTAAACAAAAGCTATAAGCAGCAGCTTTCATGCATGTTTACTTCACACAAGTGGATCACTGTCAGATAATGGCCGTCAGATGCAGAATCAACACAGATTTTCAAATTCAAATTAGCTTTATTGGCATGAATGTGTAACAACAATATTGCCAAAGCATCATACAAACTACGTAAGAACAATCAACCCCATACATTTCATTAAACAAGTAATTAAAGCGTAAAGTAATTAAAGCGTAAAAATTCAAATAAAATAAATAAATAAAACAGTAATTATGTGTGTGTGTGTTAAAAAAATAAAACTATGTTAAAAATAAAATAAATAAATAAACCAGTAAGTGTGTGTGTGTAAATTTTTTTTTATAATAAAAATTAAAATAAATAAATAAAACAGTAAGCGTGTGTGTGTGTGTGTGTGTGTTTGTGTTAAAAACATAAAATATATTCAAAATTACAATTAAATAAAGCAAGTGTAATGCCTGTAGTGGGAAAGGCGTTGCCAATAGCAACATAGAATGTTTATCTAAACCCACGACATGAACAGCATGAAAATTACTGTATTTTATAAACTGTACCTGCTGGCGCTTAAAGGTATAAATGCACTTTTTTAAATCTGGCTTTATCTTGACATTTCTTAACAACAGAGGGTGCTACATAACACACTTTTAGGAAAAGCCAGAGACTGGGGGACTTGAATATTATATTGAAACAAAGATACATACAATCAAAAAACAGCTGCGGGTAAATTTGACCTGTTGGCGGTTCTAGTGTTAAATGCACAGCCAAAAGATCAGGGAGGGAGTGCACAGGTGAGACTCATGAGGAACTAATTAGGCACGCAGACAGACAGAGTGAACAGGGCAGAGTGAAACAGGAAGGCGTAGAAACCAGACAGACCATGAAACCAAAACAGAGTCAACCAGAATACAGAATAAACCAAAAACACAAGCAGACAGATCCATAAGAAAAAGTACAAAAAACAGGTAGGTTATAAACTGAATATAGAATGAACAAGACTAAAATAAACTAACAGAACAAGAACAAAGCTAGACGAGAAACACTGATGATAACAAAATAAAACAGGAAGCAAAGCATGCGACAATACTCAAGGATGGACAAGACATAAATAACTAAGGACAAGGAACACGAGAAACAGAGGCAAATAGAAAGACACATGAAACAATGGCAAAATCAGAAACACAGGGAAAAATACAACTCAAACATAACCCAAAACAACTCTTATAACAGTACCCCCCTCTTAAAGGGATACTATGCAATTCTGCCAAGACTGTGTGGCTGCAGCCTGGAGCCTCTCGTCTCATGCCCTCCCGCCTGGTGCCTTCCGCTAGTTTCTATGATGCAAAATAAAAACTCACGTCTGGTTCATTCTGTCTTCCTCGTACTTTGGTGTTTTTGAACTGAATAGTTACTGTTTTCCACCAGGGCAGTAAAATGTGAAGTTAAGCTGCTGATGTGAGCTTCCCTGCTATTACGAGTTTTATTGGCAACAATATTCATCAGCTGTTTGACGAAGGTAAGGGCACATTTCTGTCCACGTAACAAAGCCATAACAGAGGCTGGAGAAGAACTACATGAAATTACAATCCAACTACATATTTTTTCTACCAGAGCAGTAAAAGTTTAGCTGGCTGATCTGAGCTTCCATGCGTTTTATTGCCAATTAGTGATCAGGTGATTGTCTCACCAATTAACAAAACCAAAACAGAGCGTTGGAGAGAGAGTAACTACATGAAACTAATCCAACAAAATATTTTTTTCCAGCAGGGCAGTAAAGGTTTAGCTGTCTGATCTGAGCTTCCAGCTGGAAGCTGCTGTTTTATTGCCAATTAGTGATCAGCTGATTGTCTCACCAACTTAAGGGACAGCCAAAACAAAGCACTGGAGAGAGAGTAACTACATGAAATTAATCCAACTACATATTTTACACCAAAATCCAAAGCACAGCGCTGGAGAATAAACCAATCCAACTAACCTTACATGATTTTTCAACCAGGGCAGTAAAAGTTTAGCTGGCTGATGCTTCCATGCTTTAAGCTAACGTTACGTTTTATTTACTGATTGTCTGGTAACCAGCAAAGCCAACCCACAGGCTGGAGAATAAGAAGGTGACATGAATTAATTAATTATTTCACACCACTGACGGGGGAAACACGTGACAGCTCTCTGTGATTATGGCCAGTTTCAAGCTATAGTTATCAAACAACAGCTTTCATTTGTATCTAAAGTTTGACAAACCTAAGTTAATTACCTGTCCACAACAGACAGCTTCAGCACTGCTTTGAAAACATCTGTTCCAGATTATAGCCTTCTATCTGGGAAAATCCACAACGTCGGTGATTTCTGCTGTTAGCTGTTTGTATCTGTTCGGACTCCATCTGGCTTCATGGTATAAAGATCCACAGGCTGTCGGCTCTCGTGCTAAATAACACGTGTGTGCTCGTTCATTGTCCAAATGTCACTTCAGTTCTTACTTCTAATAAACTAGAAGACTACTCAGAGACTGCTGATTGTTGTTAATATTATTATTCCCTCTTCTACAGATGCATTTAATGTAGTGATGGGCGTCTACACTGCACTGAATAATACAAGCAGAAGAAGAACGCCGTGATGACGAAACGCGCTCTGTAGAGCTGTCCGTTGTCGGCTATGGTAGAAACATATAACAAATATAAATGGCTCATTCTAAGGTAATAAAAACATAATGGCTCATTATGTTAGGTCTTTATACACCACTGAAAACATAGTTATGAATATTATATTGCATTTCTGTCAATAGATCCTCAGAAATATTACACACTGAACCTTTAAGTGTCTTGCTCAGGGACACATTGGTGTCTCACAGTGGATTTGAATCCGGGTCGCTCACACCAAATGCATGTGACTTATCCACTATGCCATCACCACCCCCCCATCAACAAGTGTTCAGGCACTGAGGGGTTTTGTTCAGGTCTCCTGATGGTTTGTGTCATTGTGGCTCTCTGGCACAGTAATACACAGCAGTGTCTTCAGGCTGCACATTCTGTCCGTTTAGAGTCACTGTGTTTCTGGAAGAGTCTAAGTCGATACTGAACTTGTTCTTTAGTGAATCTTTGTAATGTGTGCTGGAGCCAACTCTCATTCCAATCCACTCCGGTCCTTTCCCTGCAGGCTGTCTGATCCAAGCTGTGTAGTAGCCAAGAGAATAAGAGACCTGACAGGTGATGGTCAGACGCTGACCTGGCTGCACAGTCACAGAGGCTGGCTGTGTCAACTGTTCACACTTCACACCTGTGGAGAAAAACATGTTGAATTTTGAATCAGTGTAATAACAGTGAACAGTCACCTCCCCTCTGCTTACTAGGTGATATATCAGCAATCAGTCTGGAAAATAAGGAAAACAATCGATTACTCCTTGTGGCTCTAACTATCGCCAAGAAAACCATCATTCTGAACTGGAAATCACCGCCATACATATAACACATTGGAAAAACTTAATGATAGAGTACATATCCATGGAAAACTTATCTAACCCCACCACAAACATCACGATAGACTCACACTCTACCTGGACAGCATTCATTAAATTCATCCAATCCTGTTTCCATGGTTCTTGCCGAATCAAACCAACCGTAATAGACACAAATCATGTTTTGAACAATATCTACTAGAGGCCTATTTGGTCAGGGCTGGGTCCCCATATTCTTTACTCTCCACATCAAATATTCTATATTTTACACATCAAATAAATGTTTAATTTGCACATGAATGCACAGTCTCTACTTAACTGGCCCCCTCCTCACTGTCTGGGAGCAGTTTAGAAAGTGGACATGGTCACTTTGGGCTGGCTCCCTCCTAAAGGGTCTGGGAGCAACCCAAAATAGGACCAGCATCAGACAAAATTAAACAAACAAACCAACAATCTTTTAAAAGACAAACAGAGTAAAATAGGAAAACTTTCTAAGCATAAAGGTGTGCTGACCCGGCGTGCCCAACCCTTGCTGTCCCGTTGCGCTGCCCCGGGCGGCGCCCTCGCGTTACCTTACTGACAGGGCCTGAGGCCGAGGGGCAGATGACTCAAGTACTACGTATATTGTCACTTGCTGCGGTTGGGGACGGTGGCAGCAGCAGTATTCCAATTCTATTTTGACTTTTTGTTTGTATTATTATTAATAACCCGTACTTATTTGTTATTATTGTTATTGTTATCACTATTATAGTAATGATAACAAAAAGTTGTTTTTTTTTCTTCTTCGCTTGTAGTCCCCCGCCAGCCTCCTAGCCTATCTCTATTTTCTATCCAGTAGGCATCTCCCTTCCCTGACAATATGGGAGGCTTGTATTTACACACACAAGCACAAACACACACACACACACACACAAGATTAAGTCAATTTGTTTCTGCTGTTGTTATTGTTGTCATGTATATGTTTAGTTGATGTTTTTCTTTCCTTTGTCTCTCTCTTCTTCTTTCCATTGTATATTCATGTCTATATTGTGTATTTTGTCTTGCAATAAAAAAAAAGAAAAATAACAGTGAACAGTCAGTGTGCTGTGATCATACTGTCAGTGTCTCTGCCTCAGTGAGACTCACAGAATCGAGCAGCAGCAGCAGAGCTACAGAGAACATGGTTGGTATTGAAGGTGATCTGATGGGAGCTTCTCTTCTTCTGCTGCAACTGACAGCATGATATCAAGTCTTTATAGCAGACTGTGAGGAAGTTCTTTGTGTAGAGTAGGACACTGACAGGCTATTAGGGAAAGATGAACTGTGTGTCATAATTAGTCGATGCTTGGAATTGTGCTGAATATTTACATAAAAAACAACTAACAAACAAATAAGTAAATATTTACTAACATTGACAAGAGAAGTGTCTTCAACTAAAGACTCATGCCACTCACACCAAGTGTTTCACTGAGCTGCACGGGAGCTTATTCCTGTGTATGGTCATCAAACTGCTCAACTCATCCCCCTTTGTCACAGTATGGACAACTGTGGACTGCGAGGCTGCTGAGGTCCTTCTGGTTTTGCTAATTGGACTTTGTTATTACATTTTACGTAACTTCTGATACAGTGCAATACATACTGGTAACATGCTGAGGGTTTGTCATGCTGTGGCGGTTTTGGGGGGGAGCCAACAGTAAAGCCAACAAATAAATTAAACTCGCATGTTCAACGCCACGCTTTAACCAGGTTTAATTACCAAAGCTACATGGCTCACGTAAGTTAAGTTAACTGGTTTACCTTTGCTAAAAGCTAAGTTATGGCCTCTTAGTCTTAACTGTAACGTTACTTTCCAAAAAAGCTTGGTTAACATGTCATACAGTAAATTCATCCCGTTTATTATACACTAAAGCAGATTCTTACCTGTCTTTGTCCACACACAACACCGTTATGGGTCCTTCCTCAAGGGACAGCAGACTCGAAGGCGCCAAATTGTTGCTGGGCAAAATTTTGCTCAGTGATGGGGGTGGAGCTTTCCGGATGTGCGCTGCACTGCTAACGGTTTTGAAACATTTTGTGGGGAACTGTGGCAAACTTGTCTGTTCAAATTCATATAGTGCTTAAAAACCATTATTAAATTGACATTGCTTCAAAAATCCAAATAGCTTAATAGTCGTATGCAATTTGTATACAATTTGGACCTAGTGGCTGTTTAAATAAAATAGCATCCATGTCTGACATAATCAATTTTGAATTTGGTGTGGAGCCCAGCCCACATAGTTTAGCCCATTTACTGCCCATGTGGGGCCCAACAACAAAGCCCACTCTGAGCCCATGCCCAGCAGAAGCCCAACCAGCCTAAGTGAGGCCCATGTGGGCCCCAATTAGACGTGTTTGCAGGGAAGTGTCTCAACTAGTGGGATCCTTAGGACGTTACACCGCCACTGTCCAGCGTCGTGTCAAGGTAGTTATCCCTGATAGAAAGTGTTCTCCCTGCCGCTGGAGCGCAAGTTGAAGGCAGACTTTCGACTTCACGAAAGTAAATGAAAAATATAACGTGAAGTGTTTCATCCATCGTTTTAGTATTGTTTTATCAACGAGGTTTTTGCAGGGCAATCTAGCACACGCATTATACACGCTTTTACAGGGTGCCAGTGCCTCTGTAACACAGACCTTGGACCCCCTATGGCCCCCCTCTGAACGAAAAGTCTACAATAATCATAGTAATATATCTTCCTTGCGATGATATGGCACTGATGCGAAAGGCAGAACAAAACCCTGTCAACACACCCATGTGGGATGATGACCACACTGATGTGGTCTTTTGGCTTGCCACTTTCTGCTTCTCATGGATTCGCCTGACGAGTTGTTGGACAGGGTTTTGAGGCCGACAGACAAGTTTTTTCAGTTTACCTAAAAATGTCTCAAAGGGAAAAGCTGAAACACTATCCAACGGGCCGAATTTCCATGCATCTTCAAGGAATGTATGTTATAGCTGACAAATTCAGTGCCATAAATTGCAGCAAAATCTGTTACAAAGAGTTTCAAAATCTCCTCAGCATAGTCACAATTGTCAGAAGAACATAAGGCAGGACTCAGAAGAATTCTCAGAGATACCGATAAAAGTAAAAAGTTTCTGTACATTATACTGGGTATTTTATTGAGGAGAACAACAGGACCAGTGTAATGTAAAAATTGCCGCAGCTCTGTAGCTTTCCATGTGCTGAATTCGAACAAGGATCGTGGTTTCCTTGTAAAATTGCTAGGTAAATATTGCCTGATAGAAACCATATATGCGGACATTACAACAAAAAACTTCATAGATTGCCTGCATTTTAGCGGCCCCTTTAGCCAAAGAAATATTAACTTGCGCATTGCCCCCAAACACACACGGTGCATATAATCTAACACAAAACTGGTAACTAGACCTATACCCAGATCATTTAGGGGGGAGGTTGACAGTTGGTGGTGTTGATAGCCTTGCCTCCCAAATTGCTCATCTGTCCTAAGCTCTGCTGATATTACAGGATAGGCCACCTTCCCATTAATGTACAGGCCTTTTTGAGTGCACCTCTCACACCCATAATAGCCTGTATGGCCTTTGGAACATTTAAGAAAAGCACGAGCAGGTGCATCCCAAATAAAAGCATCGGGTAATGGTACCCTGAAATGTACACCATTGTACACAATTCCACTCTGAGAAACGGTTTTAGTCTCGGCATTTGTCCTCCGACTGCAACTGCTAGCGCTTTCACCGGAAAAGAGTTTACCCTACTTCCAGTCTCGACGGCCACTTTTGTGAAATAGGCCTATTGATTTCTTTTAATATGCGCGAGGGAAAGACTGCAAGACAGCGCTCTTTGAAGACGACGAGAGCGTGCGCGCACAGCCGGGCGAGGCTCTCTCTCTCTGATCGCCTCGGTAGTGTTGTTTGAATACGGTGTGGTTGCGCGCGCGCTCGAGGCCGGACGGCTCTATTTCTCTCTACTAGTTCTTAACTTATATGCGCCCAGGAGTCATTAACCGATCAAATGAGGCTTTATAATAGGTACATGAAAATATGGAACTTTGGAAAACACCGACGATTAATCCAAAATAAACAATTCACACGTTGCCTTGATGTAATAGACAAATAAATTTATGTATATAAATGAGTCCCTTATTATTACTATGGAAACCCCTTCCAAGTCGCAATTTGTTCCGTAGTGCAGCAGTTAAAAACTCTACTTCTCTGACTGCTCGCACGCTGCAGCGGCCATGGGATTCATATCCTGGCGGGAATAACCCCCACCGATAAAACATTGCTGACATGGACTTCCATCAGTGTTTTTAACTGTAAATTCAATAAGTGCAAACATTAAAATGCAACCAGCTGGTAAAAGTGAAGAAATTGTTTAACAGCTTGCTATGCCTTGCTAACAGCTCCACAACCAATCCTTCTTAACAATATATTAAAGCCAGCCACTCAAAATAAGCTCAACATATGCATAATATTGGCTTAACTTAATAAATTAAACTCGCATGTTCAACGCCACGCTTTAACCAGGTTTAATTACCAAAGCTACATGGCTCACGTAAGTTAAGTTAACTGGTTTACCTTTGCTAAAAGCTAAGTTATGGCCTCTTAGTCTTAACTGTAACGTTACTTTCCAAAAAAGCTTGGTTAACATGTCATACAGTAAATTCATCCCGTTTATTATACACTAAAGCAGATTCTTACCTGTCTTTGTCCACACACAACACCGTTATGGGTCCTTCCTCAACGGACAGCAGACTCGAAGGCGCCAAATTGTTGCTGGGCAAAATTTTGCTCGGTGATGGGGGTGGAGCTTTCCGGATGTGCGCTGCACTGCTAACGGTTTTGAAAGATTTTGTGGGGAACTGTGGCAAACTTGTCTGTTCAAATTCATATATTGCTTAAAAAACCATTATTAAATTGACATTGCTTCAAAAATCCAAATAGCTTAATAGTCGTATGCAATTTGTATACAATTTGGACCTAGTGGCTGTTTAAATAAAATAGCATCCATGTCTGACATAATCAATTTTGAATTTGGTGTGGAGCCCAGCCCCCATTTACTGCCCATGTGGGGCCCAACAACAAAGCCCACTCTGAGCCCATGCCCAGCAGAAGCCCAACCAGCCTAAGTGAGGCCCATGTGGGCCCCAATTAGACGTGTTTGCAGGGAAGTGTCTCAACTAGTGGGATCCTTAGGACGTTACACCGCCACTGTCCAGCGTCGTGTCAAGGTAGTTATCCCTGATAGAAAGTGTTCTCCCTGCCGCTGGAGCGCACGTGCATTCAAAGTTGAAGGCAGACATTCGACTTCACGAAAGTAAATGAAAAATATAACGTGAAGTGTTTCATCCATCGTTTTAGTATTGTTTTATCAACGAGGTTTTTGCAGAGCAATCTAGCACACGCATTATACACGCTTTTATAGGCAAACGTTAACGTTACATGTTATTGAACTTCATATTATTCATTGCACTGAATTGAGAATGTCTAAACAAGCATATAGTTTCCCTGTAAAGCAAACATTTACTTTGCGATAGTCTTATGATGTTATAACTGACCACGTAGTCATCCATGTTACTGTTTGGAAGCTAGATCTAGAGAGTCTGTCCCATTTTTCAAGTAAACTGCTCATACAAAAATCTACGCCATCGATACTGTAAAATCAACATCATTGTAATCAGTTTAACACATTGCTCGCCTCAACGTTACATCTACTTGACTCAAAATGCACATTAAACTGAATGCAGCGCCCCTGAGAGTCCCCCTCCCTAAAGGGTAAATTCATAGGTGTCATTTACACTGGGGACACTGGGGACATGTCCCCACCACTTTTTTAAAGGATAATTTGTTAAAAAAACGTATGAAATATAGCTTACAGTAAATAACAAATGAAAATGCCTTTAGAAAATAACTTGCACATTAAGAAAAAGTAGCAGATCTGAAAGCAACACAGAACACCTGAAAGCTGCACTGACTTAGATTCTGTTATGATTTAATATTTAGAAACGTGCCACCTGAATTTTGTGTTTCCTTTTACATAAATAAAAACATTTTCATCATAATGCAGGAATTAAAGTGTTTAAAGATCAAAATCCCCGTCCATATTGCACAGATGATGGCCTACCATCATGTATTTAATTTTGTGTATACTTCACATCATGACTAATAACAGGGGTGAATATGAACAAGTTTCTATTTTCCTAGCAAAAGTTTTAGTGGGATACAAAATACAAACTGGGATCCAGAGAAAGTCCAGTACACTAGAGCTTATCCTGTTCATTAAGCCTTACAAAGAAGAGTTGCATCAAAGAATGTACTGTAACTCCAGCTAAAGTTAACAGGAATGTTGTTGGGGTTTTTTTGGAATAATGTAATTTAATAAAACTATAACTAAGTCACAGAAAAGATCCTGTTACTGAAACAAATAACTGTAAGTTACTGAAACATACTAAAACATTACATTATATACTAAACAAGACATTTTGAAAGCTTGAACATTTCCTTGTCTCTTTTGTCCCTTATTGAATGTGCCCCTCTGACAAAACATCTGGCCCCAGCCTGGCCCCATCAATACTATTGGTGTAGAACCACCACTGTCATCATGTATATAAGGGACCGGACAAAGAACAATTAATTGTGGACTGGGTTTTGTGTAGGAAAATTGTTCTCATAAATATTTTGGTGTTCAATCTGCGAATCATCTGGAAGACTTTATTTTATTTTTACTGAAATGTACATTTTTTATCACATGCATGATATTAATCAATATCATTACAAAGATAACGTTTCACTACACTAATGCAGCATTGCATGAAACATTGCTTTAAAGGACAAACAACAAAATTGTATTTTTTTCCTTAAAAATAAAGAATAATATTTTATTTGTTTGTGTAGGTTGGAACTTCAATATTCAATAAGTCACTACTCAGACTTTCCATCACTGAGAGTAACAATCAGTATTGTGGAAAAAACAACAAATAATACTGAATATTGCCAGTGATGGTGGTAAATGGAAGAAGTTGTTTTTGTATGACTCTCCTGTTATTGTCTCTCACTGTGTCTCTTCTGGCACAGTAATACACAGCTGTGTCCTCGGTCTTCAGATTGTTCATCTGTAGATAGACTTTACTGCTGGAGATGGTGAATCTACCCTGGACTGACTGGGAGTAAGAGATAGGAGAACTAGATGTGTGTACAAGAGCAATCCACTCCAGTCCTTTTCCAGGAACCTGTCTGATCCAGTTCCAAACTGAGCTACTAAAGCTAAACCCAGATGTTGTGCAGGTGAGTCTTTGCTTCTGTTTTCAAATCTATGAACCTCCTTTAAATATGATGTAAACTGGATCCCTGTGAGAATTTGTTTACAGTAAGCTCCTCCTACATCACATTCTGCTTTTACAGTCAAATTCAACAGTATGAACACAGCATGACACAAAATAAAACAGCATTTAAACAATCTGACAACTAGCAAATAGTGATTTGAGACATCTGAACCTCCCTGACTGCGATAACCTGCTGAGTCAATTTAGAAAATGCGATTATTCACATGATTCTGATTTGAAAAGATTTGTTCTTCTAAAAATTGACCAACTCATGACTTACTTAATGGCTTCATTTCTGATGAAGTTTAATTTAGAAATCCTAGGATTATGAACTAATACATCTGATCGTAAAATTAATTGATTCATACTTTTGGTTTTATTTTCATTCTGTTGCTGCAAACACAAGTGAAGTGAAAGCAAGATAATCTGTGAATATTAGAGTTTGTTGCAGCTGGTGGAGGGCCTGGATTGTTATTTCTTTTTTTTTTACTTTAAAGATTTCAGAATATAAATTGTGGCAGTTTGAAGCCACAGACATACAGAGAAACCTGGAGCCTCAAAAGGAAATGAATTATTTAGGAAGTGAAACCTGTGGGACGATATGCAAAGAACTTACAACTGCAGTGCACAGGAAAAAGGCTGCTGGTTTATCTGTCAGATTAATGTACATGAAAGTGCAAATTCAAAATCACAATTAAGAAGAGTAAACAAAACACTAGACAATTTGAGTAGTTAAGTGAGTGTAGAGCTGAAAACAGTTTGATTCTCCATTTATTCTCTCAATCCACAGTCTCTGCAGGACTCTGTGCATATTGTAATTTTAACTCCACTCCAAACTCCTGCAAACTTAGAGTAAAAACACTTGTAGATCACAAGTTAGACAGTTAGCAAAAACAATTTATTGTTCAGCCACTGTCTTCCCTGAGGAGTCATTTTGATGAAGTGTATTGTATCTTTTAACATTAATGACATTAGTCATGTGAGTTGATTGTGGTAAAGATGAGTCCTGTAGGTTTTTGTACAGCTGCTCAACCAACTCCAGTCACTGTGAGTCTCGAGCACAATAATAAACAGCAGAATCTTCAGTCTTCAGACTGTTCATCTGCAGATACACCTGCTGTCTGCTGTTGTCTCTGGAGATGGTAAACCGGCCTTGAACTGACTGCGAGTAGGATTTGCTGCTACCACTACCATCATCAATCCAGGCAACCCACTCCAGGCCTTTTCCAGGAGCCTGTCTGATCCAGGCCATATCCCAGCTGCTGAATGTGAACCCAGAGGTTGTACAGGTCAGTCTGTGGGATTCTCCAGGCCTTTTAATCACTGGTTCAGATTCTGTCAGAGTCTGACCATCAACACCTGTTAGGACAAGAAAATAATAATTTTCATTGAGTTGGTAATGTTTTAAAGATAACTCAACTCATGATCAGTGAGAATCTTCACCTGCCCAGCAGACAGTTAAAAGCAGCAGTCCTGTCCTATAGTCCATCATGTTAAACTGTGTGTCCACTGTTCTCTGTCATCCTCTCTGCAGTCAGATAAGTAGAGGTGGAAGACATCTGAGTTTTGCATTGACTCCTCCTCACAGGGAGGAACTGGATTTTACTTGGATCTCAGTTACAGTTTGGTGAAACTGGAAAATAAATGTTTACTGTTAATGAGTCATTCGCTGACAAACACATTATTAAAGTTAGTTGCTTCTAATTAAGCACAGTCTGTTTCATGTGAAGACTGTGACAACAGTTTATCAAATTCACAATACCCCCAAATAAGTATTTTTAAGTGGGGCTACCAGCAGAGTTTCAGGAGCAGGACCACACATCAATGACGTCACTCCCGGCTTTCCATAAATCAGCCCAGGCGCTACTGCGGATTTCCCTATTGTAGCTTCCCCACAACACTTTCGAATGTCTATTCAGCTACTGCAAGCATCATACATCTTCTGTTTGTCAATAAATCATTTAATCGTATCTGTTGATTGTGGTCCTTGATAGTGAATTACATTTTAATAGAAAAACACAAACAAATAAAACCTTTACAAATATTTCTACTTTAGCATGACTATGTAATCTAATACATTTATGAGAATTAATACCCAATTATAAATTTTAATATTCAGAAAATATTAATCCATAAATCTCTTGTTTCGGGGCACCACCGGAGATGTAATTAACCCAGAGACTCCGGACCTCTGGGTAGCATTTTAATAATTATACAATTATTCACTAGTGATCAGTTAGCTAATTATCGCTCAATTATCTTAAATCAATAAGTCAGTCTCATATCGAAGGGGTAAATTCTCTTGGCAGGGACTTTGAGACAGGCAATACACACACAATTCCTCGATTACAGTGAATTTATTAACTAACTAAGGTGATATAAAAATGCGGTTACATACATCAAAGAAATAAACAATGGCTAAACAATGAGAAGGGTTCTATTGTGGGGAGCATTTGACTCATACGGCGGAAGAGAACTAATGAAAGTAAGCTATGAGTTTTAAGAGTTAAAAAGATAATCTATTAACACTATGGGACATCATGGTGGGTTGGCGGCCTGCCTTGGCCTGTTGCACGGGTCCCACGCTAGCTGCCCGATTCCTGGCTTTTTGCTAGGGAATTCTCCGGGGTTCCCCGTGTTTGGAATGAAGAAAAACCCTCAAGGATTGCCTGTCCTCTGTCTGGCAATTAGGCTGTCCTTTCAGGTGTCCTTTGTTACTGCTGGTGGGACACGTGGCTGCGTCCGACCTCCGTGAGCTTAGCTCGACGTTACTTACGAGTTACTCACACCTGGGCGTGAAAGGAGAATATCCTGTGATGTGAGGTAATTAAACAAAGAGCAAGGTCAGTTGCCATGGTTACGTGTGTGGATGGCAGTTTAGGGTTTTGATAGGCTGTTCACGAGAACGCTAATCTCTGTTCATTGTTCCTTTTGTCAGTTTAACAGTGAAGCACCGCGTTATCTGGCTGCGGCATCAAAAGGTGGCCAGTTTTACGATCAGGCTGCTCAGAGACAGCACTTAGGGACAGCGACCCTTTCACCTTTTCCTTTGGGTCTCTTCAGCCGTCTGATTGAGTCTCTCCAGACCCTTACCAAACCCCAGGTGATGTCTCTAGTTTTTGCATGTCAAAAGGCCAATCTCCAGGGGAGGAAAACTTTCCTACCCCCTCCCTTTTCCTCAGAGAGAGAGAGGGAAGGGATTTTTGTGTCTCCAAATTATTTGATATCCATACTGTTGGTACACTACACTACTGTTGATTTTTTCAATTAAGTGAAGAAAACCTTTGGGATTGTTTTTTATTATATAAGATTTTCAGGAAAAACATGAAACCCCTCAGCATATGCGTTCCATGAACAGCAGTGGTTTTCAGTCAATACAAAAAAAATCCACTGTGTTTAATTTCTTGTTAGACGAAGAGTCTTTTTAAATTTTGACAAAAAACCTTTCAGAAAAAAGCTCCAGTAAGTATTTAATATTATTATTATTGTAAATTATAATGAACCATGTTATATTAATTTAACCTTTTCACTGCTAAAAACAATGTATAATAGTATAATTTATTCTTCACTCTGAGAAAACATACAATGATGTATCATTGATTGTAATGTCAGAGTATTTAAAGTGATGAAACAGTAGCTGTTAAATTACATGAAGAACATTTAATGAAATCTGTAGACTATTTCTCACTATAACAATGAACTTATGTTGAAGTCATTAGTGGTCTGAGAGCTCCTCCTCTGATGGCTTCATGTTACAAGTGTTCAGGCACTGAGGGGTTTTTGTTCAGGTCTACTTATGGTTTCTGTTATTGTGGATCTCTGCCATAGTAATACACAGCAGTGTCTTCAGGCTGCACATTCTGTCCGTTTAGCGTCACTGTGTTGCTGGAAGAGTCTAAGTTGATACTGAACTTGTTCTTTAGGGAATCTTTGTAATATGTTGTCCATCCAAACGTGCCCTTCCAATCCTCTCCAGTCGTTTCCCTGCAGGCTGTCTGATCCAACCTGTGTGATGGTTGCTAACATCATGGAGACCACTTTTTGAAGGTCGCTATCTCGTCTCAGAATCAGACCGCATTTCTGCTCGGTCTTGTCACAGTCAAACATATTGGATATTTTTTATTTCAATACCACAACTTTTTCTCTGTATTTTCTGCAGCCGCATCTTTTAATGGACAAGCTGCTTTGTGATTTTAACTTGCCTCACCAACTTGTTTGATGGATTTTAGATGTTTTACTGTAAATTTTCGACTTTGTACATGGTTGTTCTTCAGTTTCCATATTCATCTCCACAGGTGCATCCTTTCACCCCTTCTCTTTATTAGGAAGCCCCCAGGAGAGCAGCTATTTGGTTAGGGTTTCTGATCACACTGCATTGTTGTCACTTCTCCAAAGTCCAGTATCTGAACACGGGAAGGCACTGACTGATTTTATTGCCTTGTTTGAATACAGTTTGCTTAACCTAAATGTTTTTTAAACAAAATTATTGATTTTTGAGGCAGTGCAGTGGTGCAGTGGTGCAGTGCACCGTCACCTCACACCAAGAAGGTTGTGGGTTCAAACCCTGGTTGCCCTGGCCTTTCTGTGTGGAGTTTGTATGTTCTCCCTGTGTCTATGTGGCCCTTAGGTGTAAGTGTGACTGCTTGTTTGTCTATGTGTGGCCCTGCGATGGATTGGCAACCTGTCCAGGGTGTACTCTGCCTTCTGCCCAATGTCAGCTGGGATTGGCTCCAGCCCCCCTGTGACCCTGTACGCAGGATAAGTGGTGATGGATAATTAATTATTGACTTTAGGCAAAACAGAGATGCTTCTTCAGAGAGCATCATACATAATGACAAGCAGGTAATAGAAATACTTGGGCACTCCCTTTGATGACCATCTTAAATTTGATATAATCGCAGCGGCTATTGTGAAGAGTCGGCAACAGAGAATTCTCAGAGAAAGTCCCTCTCTGTCAGGCCAGTCATCCTGTGTCGATTTTAACAGTCTTTCATTGAGATCCTCAACTACTGGTATTTTATTATTATGCATTCAGGTTCTGGTTGCACATGTTGATCGAAACCATAGAAAAAAAGTAAGCCAAAACCAGAGCAACAGCTGTTGCTTTCACATGTGTATGTTTTTAGAGTCACTGTCATTCTCTCCTTAGTTAGTGTCATCTGACTTCATATCTTCTACTGCCACCTGTAGGTCTTTGTAAACAAATGTTCTGGGGAGTTTTTGTAAAGCCTCTCTGCTTCTTTTAACCAGTGTGTGTCTTTGGCACAGTAATACACAGCAGAGTCTTCTGGCTTTAAGTTGGACAGTCTCAGATAAGCCATGTTGTTGCTGTTATCTCGGGTGACTTCTATTCGTCCTTGCACACTGCTGGCGTAATCTGTTTTGCTTGCATCGCTCCAAACACGTCCAATCCATTCCAGTGCTTTTCCTGCAGGTTGTCTTATCCAGTGCATACTGCAGCAACTAAATGTGAAGCCAGATCCTCTGCAGGAGAGACTGAGAGTCTCCCCAGGCTTTTTCACTACTGAACTGGAAGGAATGGACTCCATACTCTGACCTGTACAACCTGATGAGATGAAAGGAGAGAGGAACCACAGAAGAAAGTGAGACAGTCATCTGGGAAGTTTTCTGGGATCACTGACTGACCATCAGTCGATGTTGTCTGATAAAAGATAAAACAGCAGGAAGCAGGAGAACTCACAGGGCAGAGAGAGAGCAACCAGCAGAAGAGTGAGTGTGTTGATCATCCTGAGGCTGGAGATGTGACCTCTGATACTCCACACAAAGTACAAGAGCAGTCAGCAGGACAGAAGTACACTGCACAGACTGAAGATTTGCATCAGGATATCACGGGGAGGGAGGGGCTCATGCACAGGCTCTCTTTTAGAGTTTAATTTTACTGAATCATTTATTTATTTTCATTTATTCATGGCTTTAATGTAGCTGTAACTGATCAATGTTGGACACAATATCACATCAGAAAACAGACATTTTAATAAATTGATTTACTGATTTGTATATGTTTTGTTACTGCAAACACAAGTGAGGCTTTTAAATGTTTCAGTATTAAAATTGTGGCTGTTCAAAGCCACAGACACTTGGAGCCTCAAGAGGAAATGAACTACTTAAGAACTGAAACCTGTGTGACAATATGCAAAACAACTAATTACTGTAGTGCACAGGAAAATATCTGCTGGTTGACCTGTCAAATAACGTATGTGAAAGTGCTCTTTTATCCATCCATCCATCGTCAACCAATTTTAGAGATACCGTTTAACCTTTGGATGGTGGGAGGAGTGCTCTTTTATATCACACTTAAATCTTAGATTAGACATTTGAAACCATTGGATTACACAAATGCAGTTTATTATTCAGCTAATGTCTTCTTAGAGGAGTTGTTTAATGAAGCTCTGTTATGGAATAAGCAAAATGTGCCCATTAAGAAAATTTTTTTCTACATTCACATCTCTGTTTAGAAATATTTCCCAAATCAAAGAGTAATGGTTCTCGCAAAGTGTTTGTTGTTACTCTACTGTATCATTTTCTTCAACTACTACTTAAAGTAATGACATTTATCAACTGAAACACTTGTGTTAAAATGAGTACTGTAGGATCAACCGAGCACAATAAATAAAACTTAAAAAAAAAAAAATAAGACTTTTCATCTGAAGAAACACCTGCTCTCTGCTGTTGTCTCTGGAGACGGTAAACCGGCCTTGAACTGACTGAGAGTAGTATTTGCTGCTACTGCCACTATCGATCAAACCAACCCACTCCAGTCCTTTTCCAGGAGTCTGCCTGACCCAGCCCATGCTGTAGCTGCTGAATGTGAATTCAGAGGCTGTACAGGTCAATCTGGGGGATTCTCCAGGCCTTTTAACAGCTGGTTCAGATTCTGTCAGAGTCTGACCATCAAAACCTGTCAACAACTTGGATCTCTAGTGTTTGGTGTACAGCATGGTCATTTTCATAACATATCAACATAAACTTCAAATCAATAATGTCAACACAAATATTTCTTTAAACTCGACATATTGTTCCTGTGCCATACAGTGTTTTTGTCATTATTTTTCACTCCCAAATTGTGACCGACTTGAGAAGTCAATAAATATTTACATGAATGTGGCTAAAATGTATACATGTATTTATTTTATTCATACCTGGATAAAAAATTTCAGCAGTGTTTGCTGTCTTTGGCTGTTTTGTAAAGTAACATTTTTAGATATGTGTTTATCGTTTTTGCTTAATGATGATCTTTCTCAGGGCCAATTTTCATTATTTTATTAACAACAACAACAAAAGCTGATGACAGAATTAAATTATAATAAAAGTCTTTCTCATGATCGATAAGCAAAGTGAGGACTAGTACTGTAGGATTTTGTACAGCTGCTCAACCAACTCCAGTCACTGTGAGTCTCGAGCACAATAATAAACAGCAGAATCTTCTGTCTTCAGACTGTTCATCTGCAGATACACCTGCTGTCTGCTGTTGTCTCTGGAGATGGTAAACCGGCCTTGAACTGACTGAGAGTAGTATTTGGTGCTTCCACCATTATCATTCCAGGCTACCCACACCAGTCCTTTTCCAGGAGCCTGTCTGACCCAGGCCATATGGTAGCTGCTTAATGTGAATCCAGAGGCTGTACAGGTCAGTCTGTGGGATTCTCCAGGCCTTTTAACCACTGGTTCAGATTCTGTCAGAGTCTGACCATCAACACCTGTTAAGAGGAGAGGAAACACCAAAGGAAATTAGCTGGTTACCTAAATAAAAGATATGCTAAATTAAGATCAGTGAAGATCTTCACCTGCCCAGCAGACAGTTAAAAGCAGCAGTCCTGTCCTATAGTCCATCATGTTAAACTGTGTGTCCACTGTTCTCTGTCATCCTCTCTGCAGTCAGATAAGTAGAGGTGGAAGACATCTGAGTTTTGCATTGACTCCTCCTCACAGGGAAGATACTGCTGGATTGGACTTGGACATCACCTGTTCTTACTACTGTGACTCGAGCCAAATTAATTTGGTTTATACGTCTGAATTTAAATCCGAATTGTTCTGAGAAGTTAAATTTTGTGCTTTGATTTTTATTGTCTGAAATTAGACTTCAGGTTATTCATGAGTAACAGAACAAACTACAAGCAAAAATGCACAACTGAAAAGCAAACCTTTAAAAATAGGTTTTGCAGCCACATTAATATTGTCGGATGTCAAAGTTCTACCCACTTTCCGTTTTTATTATCGTGACGCAAAACATAACAGCGGAATAAAAAGAAAACCTTTAGGAGAAATCTTATGTTGTTTGCTTCTCTCATCTCAAACTAAGCCCGAGTTGAATTTTATACTACATAAAGTGAAACAAATTTAAAAAACATAAATTAATATTTGTTTCTGTATTGAACATCACCATAATTGGTAAAGACTACTGTTTCAATTACTGATGCAGTATTGATACAGATAATTATGAGTTTTATTTTATATAAGTAAAGATTTTATGGAAGAGAAACTGACTGTCTGGAAATCTGTTTCTTGTTAGATGATGAGGATTTAAAGCTAGGTTGTCAGCTGACTGTATTTCATTAATTGAAAGATTTAATATTCATTTATTTTTCATTGTGGGAAAAAATACTTATCAGTGATTGCAATGTCAGAATTTAGAATGAGAAAATTAGGATAATTAGATTTTTTATTGCATAATAAAACTCTAAAGACTGTTTCTCTCTGTAACAGTGAACTGGTGTTGAAGTCATTAGTGGTCTGAGGGCTCCTCCTCTGGTGGCTTCATGTTACAAGTGTTCAGGCACTGAGGGGTTTTTGTTCAGGTCTGCTGATGGTTTGTGTTATTGTGGATCTCACAGTAATACACAGCAGTGTCTTCAGGCTGCACATTCTGTCCGTTTAGAGTCACTGTGTTGCTGGAAGAATCTGAGTCAATACTGAACTTGTTCTTTAGTGAATCTTTGTAGCTTGAAGTGCATCCAACACATCCACTTCCAATCCACTCCAGTCCTTTCCCTGCAGGCTGTCTGATCCAAGCTGTGTAGTAGCTGCTAAGAGAATAAGAGACCTGACAGGTGATGGTCAGACGTTGACCTGGCTGCACAGTCACAGAGGCTGGCTGTGTCAACTGTTCACACTTCACACCTGTTAAAAAAGAAAATGTTTTGTAACAAATGATCAAGTTATACTGCAAAAGAAGAACTGCTGACTTTGTCAAATCCAGAGAGACTCACATCCAGCTGCCAACAGCAGCAGCAGAGCTACAGAAAACATGGTTTATGTTGAAAGTGACGTGCTGTGAACTCCACTGACAGCCTGATGGGAAGTTTTTATAGCTGAGTAACAAGGAAGGTCACTGAGTTTGCATAGAATCAAACACATGAAGCATCAATGTTGGTCTAACTGGAGCCAATAGAAGAGTCTGTTGACTGTTATTATATCTGCAGAGTGAAAACATGCCTGGAAATCACCTCTGCTTTACATATATTTTCATTTCAATGCAAATTATTTCATTATAACCATTCTTAATGGAAATATTAACATGAATCATGGATAATGGAAAACTTCATAAAAATAATATTGCTGTAAACTCAAATACAGTGACAGCAGCCGGGATCATGTAGATGGTATAAAAATTTAAGTCTGATGCTGCTGGTTTGAAGAGTCGCATATAAGACGATGATGAATAATTTTAGAGTTCGCAGATGTCAAAGACATCGTTTCAGGAGGAAAACAGCTGCTCAGGAACTGAAACGTGTGTGACTAAATGCAAAAAACATTTTTTTTTATATATTAGAAAAAACTAAAGCAGTTCACGCATTTATATGTTACTTTATGTGATTATACCTACATTTTACATTCATCTGTGTCTGATTATGTCAGAAATAAAAACGTTTATCAAATATCATGCTATGTGGTTAATTGTTGTCGGGATTTATTAGGTTTGTTGTATAAAAAAAAAACTACTTAAATATGCTGGCGTCCTTTTCAGTTCAAAATGTGCTGAATCAAGTTAACACATGACTTTTGTTTAGGGTAGAAAAGTATCAACTATCACAGTATCCAGTGTACATGTTAATCCTTAGTTCAGTCCAGAGTTCAAGTGTCAGTTAAGATCAATGAGAACAGCAGATCTGAGTGTCTCCTTTTAGAAACTTGACACTGACTGCCCTTTAGTGATTTTCTGAAAGAAACTGCAACATTTATTGTCACTCTCATATTATGACTCACTTTAGATTCCACATAATTTACAGACAATAAGGTATCTAAATTTGTATAAGTGTTTGTTTTTTGTAGTAGATTCATTTCAGTAACCATAGTGTTGTGCTGTCTTTGGCCTTTTATGAACAAGGGGTGGTGATGGTGCAGTGGAAGACACATGCCTTTAGTGTGAGTGACCTGGGTTCAATTCCCCACAGTGATACATCCACCAATGTGTCCCTGATCAAGACACTTAACCCCTAGTTGCTTAAGAGGCCTGTAAAAAATAAATGTAATGTCAGTGATCTTTGTTAAAAAGGCCACCACCACTTGGAACCTTCCACCCCCTATCTTAAAGTAGTACCTTCCTTCCCCCTCTTAGTGGCGTTTCCACCAAAAGTACAGCTGGCTGTAGGCCTGTACGCCATACAAAGTGATGCACACGCATCATTATTTAGTAACCACTACCCATGAGCAAAATTTATAAATGAACATAATGGAATATAATGAAAAACTATAGGCTTTGCTTGAGTGGAAGTATAATGAAGAAACACATGATAAGGTTTGTGACAAATTTAACAAACTGGATAAAGCCATCAAGTTCTTAAAATACCTTCAGCACAGAGAAAGCAACACAAAAATAAAATTACGACAGTTTGGAAGGTTAGCCGACAGAGACGGCACAGACGTCAGTGCTGCAGATCAACTGCAGCACTGACGTCTGTGTCCACATGAGTGTCAGAGGAACGGGATGTTTAACAAGCTTTATTACCTGCTGCAATCAGCTGTTCCGCTTCGGCTCTGAGAAAAACTTCCTGACTGATGAAATCTTCAACAACTTCGGCCTCAGTATTTAGCGTAGCTCCATCAGCTGTTCCCCTTCGAGGGAACTCGAACTGCGTCGGTGACGACACTACGGGAACGCCTCTGGGCGTGGCAGGGCTGAACTATGAATGAAACTACTCCAATCCTATTGGTGTTTCTAGAACGGTAGTGTGTGACGGCATAACCGGAGGGGGTATATAAGCACGCCGGCACATAGGACACATTAGCTTCTTTCTATTTAGCAGGACACTCTGGCTATGTTTAGAAACACCATTTTCCAACTGACGTCGAGACGAAGCAGAAGATCATGTCGAAGCGACAGTGTGTCTTTCCATGTGAGCGTTTCATCACGGAGGGTGATACCCATGAGATGTGCGTCTCATGCCTGGGGATGTCGCATGCTCATGCTACCATTTTTCCAGATCTACACAATGAGCCCCCCGGGAAGACAGATCTGAGGACCGTCATTCAGTCTCGGCAAGCCCGGGGGAAGAGGTCCTGAGACCTCGAGTAGGGGTTCGCCCTCGGGGGCATGGCTTACCAGTATCGGGTTCTTCCGTTCGGCCTAGCACTATCTCCCCGCACGTTCACCAAATGCATGGATACAGCTCGGGCTCCATTGAGGCTCCAGGGCATCCGCATACTAAACTACATCGACGACTGGCTCGTCCTGACCCAGTCTCGAGAGTTAGCAGTTCGGCATCGAGATGTGGTCCTCGCCCATCTTCAGCGTTTGGGGCTGTGGCTCAACACGAAGAAGAGCGTGCTGACACCCGCCCAACGGACTACATTCCTAGGGGTGGTGTGGGACTCAACGACGATGCGGGCCCACCTGAGTCCATTTTGTCCTCAGTGACCAGAGTGCAGTTAGGCCGCGCCATCACTGTAAAACACTTTCAGAGGGTGTTGGGTCTCCTGGCAGCAGCATCCAGTATAATACCTTCCGGACTACTGCACATGAGAGCCCTGCAATGGTGGCTAAAATCCAAGGAATTCTCCCCGAGGGGAAATCCGCTCCGTCTGATACGGGTTACGAGCGGGTGCCTTCATTCCCTGTCTGTATGGAGGAAATCTTGGTTCCTGTCCCAAGGTCCCGTGTTGGGAGCGATCTGTCGCCGAACAATTATTTCAACAGACGCCTCACTCACGGGATGGGGCGCGGTCATGGACGGCCGCTTCGCGAGAGGCTCCTGGGAGGAGCATCATTTCTCTTGGCACATAAATTGCCTGGAAATGTTGGCGGTTTTCAGAGCTCTGAGGAGTTTTCTGCCCACCCTCCGCGATCGCCACATCCTTGTCAGAATCGACAATACAGCAGTGGTTGCCTATTTGAATCACCAGGGGGGTCTGCGCTCGCGCCCGTTGTGCGAACTGGCACATCAGATCCTCCTGTGGTCCCAGCGGAGACTGCTGTCCCTCAGAGCGATGTACGTCCCTGGGACCCAGAATCAAGAAGAAGACCTGCTGTCGAGACAGGGGCTGAGATCCGGGGAATGGAGACTCCACCCCGAGGTGGTGGAGTTATTATGCGAAGAGTTCGGCCCCATAAACGTGGACTTGTTTGCGTCCCGAGAGACGGCGCACTGTCCCCTGTGGTTCTCCCTCTCGCCCCCAGCGAGGGCTGGATGCCATGGTGCAGACGTGGCCGAGGATGCGTCTGTATGCGTTTCCCCCAGTCGCTCTGCTCCCGGGGGTTCTGGAGCGGGTCTGCCAGGACGGCGTCAGTCTACTACTAGTAGCCCTGTTTTGGCCGGCATGAGTGTAGTTCTCGGATTTAATATCGCCTGGCAGGTCCCTCTGAGGAGAGTCTCTTATTTATTTCTCTCTCTGAAATGGAATATTTTGACTTGTTTGACATATTAACTTAACTTGCTATTATTTTTGTCACTGATTCTCATTAACAATAATCAACAGCATAATCTTGCCTCCATCCAGTCTGCAATGTGTTTGATAGTGATTTAGTCTGTCCTGCACGCTGCAACGCATACGTGGAGATGGAAGAGATCAGGGACTCCTCCTCACAGGGAATCACGACATTTCTCACACTGTTTTTTTTTTTTTTAATCACTGTCATACTCTCCTTAGTGTCATCTGACTTCATATCTTCTACTGCCACCTGTAGGTCTTTGTAAACAAATTTGTAAACAAAAGTGTGTATGTGTGTCTTTGGCGCAGTAATACACAGCAGAGTCCTCTGGCTTTAAGTTGGACAGTCTCAGATGCACCATGCCGTTGCTATCATCTCTACTGACTTCTATTCGTCCTTGCACACTGCTGGCATAATTCCTGCTGGCATTGGAGAAGCCGCTACCTATTAATTCCAGTGCTTTTCCTGCAGGTTGTCTTATCCAGCTCATAACAAAGCAGTTAAACGTGAAGCCAGATCCTCTGCAGGAGAGACTGAGACTCTCCCCAGGCTTTTTCACTACTGAACTGGAAGGAATGGACTCCAAACTCTGACCTGTACAACCTGATGAGATGAAACGAGAGAGGAACCACAGAAGAAAGCGAGACAGTCATCTGGGAAGTTTTCTGGGATCACTGACTGACCATCAGTTGATGTTGTCTGATAAAAGATAAAACAGCAGGAAGTTATTCATTTATTTTGCATTCACGGCTTTAATGATGATATGCAAAAAACTAATTACTGTAGTGCAAAGGAAAATATCTGCTGGTTTACCTGTCAAAAAATGTATGTGAAAGCGCTTTTATATCATTAAATCTTACATTAGTTTTCTCAGAGGAGTTGTTTAATGAAGCTCTGTTATGGAACAAGCAAGATTTGCCTTTCAAGAAAAAGTATTTCTACATTCACATCTCTGTTTAGGAATATTTTCCAAATCAAACAGTAACAAATGTTTGGTGTTATGGTATTGTATCATTTTCTTCAAATGCTGCTTGAAGTAATAACATTTATCATCTGAAATAATTATGGTAAAGATGAGTTCTGTAGAATTTTGTACAGGTGCCCAAATGAGCATAATAATAAACAGCAGAATCTTCAGTCTTCAGACTGTTCATCTGCAGATATACCTGCTGTCTGCTGTTGTCTCTGGAGATGGTAAACCAGCCTTGAACTGACTGAGAATAGTATGTAGCATGTCTACTTGTGTTTTTAATAAATCTATGAGAATTAATACAAAATTATGAATTTTAATATTCAGAGAATATTCATTCATAAAGCTCTCATTTTGCGGGGCAACACCGGAGATCTAATTCGCCCAGAGTCTCCGGACCTCTGGGTAGTGTTTTAATAATTATACAATTATTCACTAGTGATCAGTTAGTTAATAATCGTTCAATTACCTTAAATCAATCAGTCAGTCTCATATCGAAGGGGTAAATTCTCGTGACAGGGAATTGGAGGTAGGCAATACACACACCATTCCTGTGATTACAGTGAAATTTATTAACTAAGGTGACATAAAAATGCGGTTAAATATACATCAAAGAAATAAACAATGGCTAAACAGTGGGGATGTGGGGTTCTATTGTGAGGAGAATTTGACTCACACAGGCAGCTAATGAACGCAAGCTATGAGTTTTAAGAGGTAAAGATAATCTATTAACAAACTATTGGACATCACTGATAACAGAATGCCTTGGTTTGGTCTTACTGCTTGTCATTTCTCCCAGCCGGGTTGCTGGTTGGCGGCCTCACACTGGCGAAGTTCCGTGCGTTCTCGGTTAGGACGGCTTAAAGCCGTCGGCCAGTCGCTTTCTCTGCCAGGGAATTGCTCCAGAGGTCCGTCTTTTGTCGGCTTATTGAAGAAACTCGCAGTGGGGGCCTTTTCAACCCTGGCTCGGGTCAGAGGTTTGGTCGTCCTTTGTTACTACTGGGGGGCCCACGTGGCTTGGTCAGAGGAGGGATCAGTGTAAGTTAGCTCAACGAATAAAACTTAAAAAGAACTTGGTCGTTCTTGAATCAAAATTGTGTAACTTAACGGTCTGATAACTTAACAAACAAAACAAAACAAAAGAAAAGCAAGTAAGTTCCTGGAAACAAGGGAAAAATTGACGTTGCGGCTCTTCACGTGTGTGGCTTCGCTGCGCCGGGTTGAACTTCTTAGGGCGTTGCCGGGAGACGGGGTACGCTGGGTGCGTGCCGAAGTGCAGTTGCAGAGAACCAGAACAAGAGAGAGCAGGAGACAGCGTGTGTCGCTGCTTTTGTGGGTTGGGGCGTGGTTCCCAGAGGGACAGTCTTTTGTTCCCCTGAGGGAGGGCTTTGTTTCCGGTTTCCTGAGAAATTGTCATTTCTTTAAACTTTTAATATATCTATTCAAAAATCTATTTGCGCGTATTGTAATCAAATATCTTCCCACAATCAAACCTTAATTGTCAAACGGGTATACCGTTCTTAGTTTTAAGCATTTGATAAAAGGAAAACAATTGTCAGTAGTTCAACCTTAGGTTAGCATTTCCTAGGAATCACATCGACATTTCAGAACGATTGCATGTAATACTTATTTTGTCCACTTGGGGGAGCTCTGGTTACATGAAGATAGCTAGATAACAGTCTTCTGCTCAGGAGCTGGGGAATTTAATTATTTATCATTAAATTCGAGCTGGAAAATTAATCAAGTATAGGATGACATTTCTTTATCATCATTTCTAAAGTAAGTGTCATAAAGTGTTGGAAACAAAGCATTGGTTACAACATAAAATGTAAAATAAAATGATCCTTGTTGAAAATTAAAACACTGCAAAATTAACTTATTTAGATTCTTTTCAACAACAACATGGTAACATAACTACTAACCTAAGAGGCAAACGCCACTACTAACTTAGCAGGGATTACTATTTAAACAGAACAAAACATTTTATAATGAAACATTGTTTTAGCTCAAGGCAGGAGTTGTTTGTACCCCCCTCTCGCATTTCTGGCTTATCACATTTGCACATCGGCTAAAGAGAGAAGGGAGTGGCTAAGCCATTCTGGGGGGAAAGGAATCAGGAATACTTTTGGCAAAGGCCAACTCCTGGGGAGGAACCCCCCCCCCCCGGTACTGTCACCATAGATTAAACCAATCCACTCCATTTCCAGGAGTCCACTGACAGCCTTATAGCTGAGTAACAAGGTGACTGAGTTTGCATAGAATCAAATATCTGAAGCATCAATGTTGGTCTAACTAGAGCTTTTCAAATAACTTTATTGCTGTTTAATTGCATCAACTGGGTTGTGATGGTGCATAGATAAGATGCTTGCCTTTGGTGTGGGAGAACTGGGTTTGATTCCCACTGTGAAACATCCACCATTGTAAGTTGCTTTGGATGAAAGCATCAGCTAAAATGAATGTAGTTACTCTCAGGATTCTTTATATATTTTATAAATATTTCTTTGCAGTTTAAACACAATCATTATTTAAATCCTATTGTTATGGTGTGTTGGACAGAAAAAGCAACGCTCAGGTGAAAGGGGATTTATTGAGGGGAAAAAAGGTGTCGAGGAAGTGTAGGTAAGGGAGAGGTGGATGCCGGGGGAACACGGGCGCGGGGGACCGAGGAGTAAGTAGGGCTGGGGCACGGGGAAGAGCCTGGAAGACGCTGCGGAGGGGGTCCGAGAGGAGAGGGCAGGGTGGCGAGCCCAGCTGACAACGAAGGGCGGAGGTGAGTGAACCTGGAGGGAAGACAGACTGGGTTAGGCACAGACAAAACCAAGAACAGGGAAACAAAGATGATGCAGGTTATGCACGGGCTTGAGTGAAGAAGTGGCACCAGGTTAGGAGCAACAACGATCAAGCAGAGATTGTGTGGAGAACCGGGGTTGAAGTACTGGCAGAGATGAGGTTGATTGCTGGCAGGTGTGGCAGGTGTGGCAGGCAGAGGTGGAGGTTCAGCAGAATCTTCAGTCTTCAGACTTGAACTGACTGAGAGTAGTAGATGCTGCCACCACCGTTACTGATATAAGCAACCCATTCCAGGCCTTTTCCAGGAGCCTGTCTGACCCAGTGCATGTTGTAGCTGCTGAATGTGAATCCAGAACAGGTCAATCTGTGGGATTCTCCAGGCCTTTTAACCACTGGTTCAGATTCTGTCAGAGTCTGACCATCAACACCTGTTAATACAGCAAAGAAAACCGTCACATGCAACAAACTGACACATTACAAGAAAACATTAAATAAAGATCAGTGAAGATCTTCACCTGCCCAGCAGACAGTTAAAAGCAGCAGTCCTGTCCTATAGTCCATCATGTTAAACTGTGTGTCCACTGTTCTCTGTCATCCTCTCTGCAGTCAGATAAGTAGAGGTGGAAGACATCTGAGTTTTGCATTGACTCCTCCTCACAGGGAGGAGAGAGCTGATAGTGTTTGGTGAGTATATTAATGCTTGTAAAATATCAACATAAATGTCAAATCAACATCAATAAAAATATTTCTGTTCCACAGGGCCGTACTGGGATAATAATTCAGCCTGGGAATCTAATGTTAGCCCAGGCCGATATCTTCACGTTCACAACAGACCACACATATTGTAACTGGTATAAAGAAATATTTGTGTCTTTTCACTGATTATTCCAGTACCACGTTTTAGTTTTATTACACACAGCTAACTGTCTTCAGTTTCAAAAGTTAGTCACAGTCACTATTCCCATGCATATGCATTTCCTGCTTTCCTATAGAGCATTATTAGGTGTTGCTACTTATTTGTTTTTTTTTTAAACAAAACTACATCAACACGTTGAGGGCGGCTTTGCTAGCATGTTCTTTTTATAAACTGTAACCATGTCCTTGTGATTAATTCAGTCAGATACACAAACACTGTTATGTTGAGTAAAACAAAAGTTACAGTAAAACATTAAAAGGTTTATTTTCCTCTCTGCAGTCAGATTAGTGAAGGTTGAAGATAGTTAGATTTTGCATTAAGAGTTTGGCCTTTTGTTTGTTGGACTTGAAAAACAATAATGTATGAGTTGCAACACCAGCCAAATAAATGTAATTTAGGCAATAAAAAATTTGCTTGATATGAATTGTCTTCAAAAGTTGAATTTTCTGTCTTATTATGTGGTCAGATTTATCAGAGTATCATCCAACAAGTAACAATTTTAAACATACTCACAAATGAATTTTCATGGCACAAAATTTGACCTTACCAAAAGATTACATTATGTTCTTCATCTTAATTTTGTTCACCTGCTCAGCAGACAGTTAAAAGCAGCAGTCCTGTCCTATAGTCCATCATGTTAAACTGTGTGTCCACTGTTCTCTGTCATCCTCTCTGCAGTCAGATAAGTAGAGGTGGAAGACATCTGAGTTTTGCATTGACTCCACCTCACAAGGAAGAGATGGATTTGGCTTTTATCTCAGTTACTGTTTGCTGAAACTGGAAAATAAATGTTTACAAATGTTTATAAATGTTTAATCTCATTTTTGATGAACACATTATTATTATTTATTGGTTGCTTTATTATTAGGCACAGTCTGTATCATGTCTGTCACAACAATGTATCTGTTTTACAATACCCCCAAATTAGTAATTAAAATTATATTTTATTAGGGAAAAAACAATAAAATAAAACCTTAACAAATATTTCTGTATGTTATAATAGTGTTGATTAACTGTTCAGAATTTAAGGACATTGTGACAGAAAACCCCAAAATCAAGTGCATAAAAACATTTTATATAAGATTTATAAATTCAGTGGATGTGAATTGTAGATGTGAAGAAATAATTTATGGGTTGTGTGACGCAGGTTTCCCCAAGTCATGAAAGGGTCAATTGCTGGTTACAATAAGCCAAAGGTGACGGCCACAGACTCTCCGAATCAGACTCTCTCTCTCCACTCTGCCTGCTAGTCGACTGATGCAGCTCAGTTGATAATGATTGTCATGCATTTGATAGCTTACCCAGGTCAAGATTATCTTTATTTTATTTTAAATGTGCTTTATAAATAAATTTGAATTGACTTGACTTGACTTATTTTGTTTCATTGCAGACATCCTGGCTGGCTCTTTGTAAAAAGTGTTGCATGTGGCTTAAAAAACACACAATGTGTTTCATTCGATTTCAATTATAATTGTAAATCTGTGTCCTTGTCCTGTTGACTGAATAAGGTTACAGTTCTGGAATGAATTGGGAACACGTTTGGAAATGTGTTTCAATTCAATTCAATTTCAATTCAATTCAATTTTATTTATATAGCGCCAAATCACAACAACAGTTATCTCACAGCGCTTTTCATAAAAGAGCAGGTCTAGACCGTACTCTGTGATGTTATTTACAGAAGCCCAACAGTTCCCACCAAGAGCAAGCACTAGGCGACAGAGGCAAGGAAAAACTTCCTTTTAAGAGGCAGAAACCTCGAGCAGAACCATGGCTCAGGGTGGGCGGCCATCTGCCTCGACCGGTTGGGGTGAGAGAGAGAGAGAGAGAGAGAGAGAGAGATGTAAGGAGAGAGAGAGAGGGGAGGGAGGCAGCCTACACAATATACACACAGAGGTACACACAGTGAAGGTAATGTTGCTATAGACTAAATGAAAAATGGTACAGATATTTATAATAGTGTTAATGGTAACCATCGTAATGTTAATGATTATAATAACAATAATAACAATAAGACTAGCAAAAATAGTCGTTGCAGCAGAGGGTGTCGAGCAGGAACACGGGGGCAGCAGGTGACCCGCAGCCACAGCTCCAGACTCCACAGCTCCAGAGCCAGAAAACCTGCAGGAAGTGATAGGAGGAGAGAGGAGAGAGACGAGAAAGCACAAGACTACCAGAAAGGGGAGAAGTTGTGTTAGTAACATGCAATAATGGGATAAGGTTGCATACAGAGGGAGAGAAAGTAGAGGAGAGAGGAGCTCAGTGCATCATGGGAAATCCCCCGGCAGTCTAGGCCTATAGCAGCATAACTAAGGGATGGTTCAGGACTACCTGAGCCAGCCCTAACTATAAGCTTTATCAAAGAGGAAAGTCTTAAGCCTACTCTTAAATGTGGAGATGGTGTCTGCCTCCTGAACCCAAACTGGAACCTGGTTCCACAGGAGAGGAGCTTGATAGCTGAACGCTCTGGCTCCTAGTCTACTTTTGGAGACTCTAGGAACCACAAGTAACCCTGCATTCTGGGAGCGCAGTGCTCTGGTGGGGTAGTAAGGTACTATGAGCTCTTTAAGATAAGATGGTGCCTGACCATTAAGAGCTTTGTAGGTAAGAAGAATGATTTTAAATTCTATTCTGGATTTTACTGGAAGCCAATGCAGAGAAGCTAAAACAGGAGAAATGTGATCTCTTTTCCTGGTTCCTGTCAGAACACGTGCTGCAGCATTCTGGATCAGCTGAAGAGTCTTAATGGACTTTTTCGAGCAGCCTGATAATAAGGAATTGCAGTAATCCAGCCTAGAAGTAACAAATGCATGGACTAGTTTTTCTGCATCATTTTTAGACAGGATGTTCCTGATTTTCGCAATATTACGTAGGTGAAAAAAGGCGGTCCTTGAAATTTGCTTAATGTGAGACTTAAACGACATGTCCTGATCAAAGATAACTCCAAGATTCCTCACAGTGGTGCTGGAGGCCAAGGCGATGCCATCCAGGGAAACTATATCTTTAGATAATGCATCACGGAGGTGCTTAGGCCCCAGAGTAATAACTTCAGTTTTATCTGAGTTTAACATGAGAAAATTACAGGTCATCCAGGTTTTAACATCCTGAAGGCACATTTGAAGTTTAGCTAACTGATGAGTTTCATCTGGCTTGATCGATAGATATAACTGAGTATCATCTGCATAACAATGAAAGCTTATGGAATGTTTCCTGATAATATTGCCTAAAGGAAGCATATATAAAGTGAAGAGGATTGGTCCAAGGACAGATCCTTGAGGAACTCCATGAGTAACTTTGGCGTGCATGGAGGACTCATCGTTAACATGTACAAACTGAAATCGATCTGATAAATAGGACTTAAACCAGCTTAGAGCGGTTCCTTTAATGCCAATGAAATATTCCAGTCTCTGAGTTCAGAGTTTCATATTATAAAACATAAAACAGACGATTACTGAGCAGCCCAATGTGGGTATATTTTGAAACCTTAGCTCCCCCTTTACAAATAAAGTTCACACTATGATCATGAATAAATAATTTATTATAGGCACTGTGCTGTATACCCCCCTCCTGCATCATATAAGCCGTTCTGTACCTTTTGTTTTTGGTTGTTGTGTGTTTGTTTCCTTTTTATGTCTATCTTGTATTTATATAAACGCTTTAATAAATAAATGCTACACAGAATTTTAATTAGTGAGAGTTAATCACAATCAGTATTGTAAAAAAGGTGATACTGAAAATAATGGAGTTCTATAACTAAAGTTCAGGAACAGGACCACGCCTCTCTCTTACTAAATCGACCACCTGTGCCCATTTAATCCAAGCCTGTCTAACCCCTTTCTCTCCTGTTTCTCAGTTCTCACATCCCCCCCCCAACCCTGTTTTCTTTCATATGAGGTTTTAATTTCAATTCAGTTTTTAATATTTCATTATTACTATTTGTAAGTGAATATTAACATGAATCATGGATAATGGAAAACATATTCATTTAAATTTAATCATGATTAGCATGTTTATAAATTATTAAAACACACTTTAAATATGATGCAATCTGTTTTCCTCAGAACGTTTATTTACTGTCAGCACCTCCTACATCATATTAATGATTAACTTCAAAATTATGAGCACAGGTTTTTGTAATTGCAGCATTTATTTATTCCTTTATTTACTGTATTTGATGCAAACAGAAATAAAGTGACAGCAACATTTACATAGTAAAAAAAGTCTGATGCTGCTGGTTTGAAGGTTTGCATAAAAGACATGATGATGAATGATTTCAGTGTTTACAGATGTCTGAAGACACATACAGAATAACTTGGCACCTCCAGAGTAAAACAGCTGCTGAAGGACTGAAACCTGAGTGACTAAATGCAAAAAAATTTATATTTTATCTTACATAAAAACTAAAGTAGTTAACACATTTAAGTTACTTTTTGTGATTGTGAAAAAATGACTTCAATATGCTGCCATACTTTTCTGTTCAAAATGTGTGGAATCAAGTTAAAAGAGGACTTTGTTTGATGTTGAAAATCATCACAGTATCGAGAGTACATGAGCAGCAGGAGTGCTTTCAGTCAGCCAAGTGTCAGTCAGTTAAGATCAATGAGAACACCAGATCTGAGTGTCTCCTTTTAGAAACAGAGGAGAGAGAAACTTCACACTGACTGCCCTCTAGTGATTTTATGAAGCTGCACGAAATTATTTTCACTCTCATATTATAACTCACTTTAGATTCCACACAATTTACAGACATTAACGCATCTAAATTTGTAGACATGTATAGAAATGTTTAGTCTGTCTTTTTGTTAGTGTAATTTCAACAACCATAGTGTTGTGCTGTCTGTTATAAAAAAGTGATCTTTATTGTGTTTTTCTTTAATATGTTCATATGTAATGTAATAAGGTTTCTCAGGAACAGTTTACAAAAACATGTAATGCAACATAAAGTAGATGATTTAAGTACTATAAAAAAAAACTCTTAGGCTCTAAAAGAACAAAGATGTGTACTGTGGGATTTTTGTACAGCTGCTCAACCAACTCCAGTCACTGTGAGTCTCTCGAGCACAATAATAAACAGCAGAATCTTCAGTCTTCAGACTGTTCATCTGCAGATACAGCTGCTGTCTGCTGTTGTCTCTGGAGATGGTAAACCGGCCTTGAACTGACTGAGAGTAGTGTTTGCTGCTACCATCATCGCTACTGATATAAGTGATCCACTCCAGTCCTTTTCCAGGAGCCTGTCTGATCCAGCTCATCTCGTAGTCACTGAATGTGAATCCAGAGGCTGTACAGGTCAATCTGTGAGATTCTCCAGGCCTTTTAACCACTGGTTCAGATTCTGTCAGAGTCTGACCATCAACACCTGTCATATCGAAGAAAGACATGCATTTAATGCATTACATTAGTAGGATAAATTAAAATATGTCATGACATGACAGTTAAAAGCAGCAGTCCTGTCATATAGTCCATCATGTTAAACTGTGTGTCCACTGTTCTCTGTCATCCTCTCTGCAGTCAGATAAGTAGAGGTGGAAGACATCTGAGTTTTGCATTGACTCCTCCTCACAGGAGAGGAACTGGATTTGACTTGGATCTCAGTTACTGTTTGTTGAAGGTTGTCTGTCATGTTGTGGAGTCATTCCTCCAAGAGTGCCTTTTTCATGTGTAAATATAGTTTGTGCAATAGATGGATATTCACAATATTAAAGTGGGTAGCTTCATTTAGAAGACTTTGGCAGGTTTTCAGTTTTTCACCTTGTGCAATTAGCACACTTAGGCATGCAGGTATTATTGCCCTATTCTTTGCACTGTGTGGTTTGTTTGTGTACTTCGGCTTCTAATTATAAGGCAAGATGACTTATGATTACTCCAACTTAAAAAATGAGCCATTTAAAACTGTAACAGAGTACCAAAGTCACTAACGCGTTCACATACATTTCCCCCTTTACTATGTCCAAAGGATACACACAGCTTAACAGTGTCCTTTTGTTGAGAATTATTTTAGAACATTACAGCCTAAATTGTTATCATTAATTACTAGAGCGAAGGTGGTCTGCATTGGCATCATTTAAATTATTATTTTAGAGTGTAAAGTTAAGATTACAGTGTCAAAACTCTATAGCTATTGTCATCATTTAGAGTGCTATTTTATAGTGTAAAGTTAAGATCACAATGCTGAAACTCCATAGCTCTGAGAGTGTGTGGTCCTCTTTGTGTCTAGCTGCCCGGAGGCAGTAACAGTAGCACATGTGTGTGTAAGCAGGTACGTGCACTCTGGGAGCAGAATGAGCACAGCAAGGCATCATCAAAAGCACCAGCAAAGGAAAATGTAGAAGCAGAACTAGTGAAAATTGTGTTACAAAACATACATCAATACAGTAAGAAGGTCCTGTCTATAGCAAAAAGTACAAGAGACACCAGCTTATTCCACAAAGTCAGGTTTTTGGTTAAAATAGCATGATCGGCAGAGGGCATGCCTAGGACACAGAGAGGGGGAGCATTGCAGACAAAAAGTTAGACATCAGTCAAGAAACAGTCATCAGTGATTATCCTTGATCAATATTAATAATCATTGTTAATAATTTTAATCAGTTTTATTGTCTTTAATCAGTTACTTTAAGTAATCATTCTTATATCATCATTTTTAATCATTTTACTAGTATTAATCAATAATCATTCTTAATCATTTTCTTATGACATAGATATGCTTTAGTTTTTACTTATAAGTAGTGAACTGTAGTCATGAACACAGAAACAGATCCTTGAGTGGGAGGAATGACTGCAGGAAGTGGCTGCAGGTGGTTTGTATTTGTCCAACTGTCATCTACTGTAGATTATGACCATAGGAGAGGCTGCAGGTGTGCAAGATCTGCCGACACTGTGACAGTGCATGCTTTGGTCTACCGTTATCTACTGTTGTTGTGATTACACAAGGAACTGCTGAGGTGTTAATCTGCTAACATTAAGACTATATGCTTAATTACTGATTAAGGGGATTTGATTGTCAACTTCCAACCTCTGGTTATTATAGCCAGTATGAGCTTTGAGTGAATTTGCTTATGACCTGTGTGAACTTTGAGTGAACTTGCTGAAGGAATTCATGCTTTGCAAAAACACGACAGAGGATGACCAAAAAACCGACAGATGCTTGGCAAAAACACGACAGACAGATGATAAGCAGAAAGCAGAAAGCAGCCAGGATAACATCAAGAATGCTGTAAGAAACCAAGCATTAATGAAAAATGCAACTTTACTTATGTTATTCTTATATTAATTGGTTAAAAAATACAATTATGTGTCAAATTAAGCATGCGTAACCTTTAAAAAAACACAGTGAGACTGAAGTTGAAATGTAAATGATGAACTTCTTATCCAGTAGTATAAAGATGTAGAAAGTCTACAATACAGTAATAAATGACAGCTGGGGAACAGTGTTAATTGGTAAAAACAACACAATAACAGAGGAAAAGAAGTTCATCATGAGGAAAGGAGGGGGCAAACCAGCCCAGAAGAGATATATATATAAGACTGTCTGCAGACCATAGGATGGGCTTCATCCTCCGACCTGCTGGGATGTTGTACGGGTTTATGTGACCTATTTTGGAATAAACTCTTTTGCACCGACTCTTGACCGTCTCCAAAGAAGTTTTTGCTTGCAAATTTATTGACTATAATAGAAAGCTAATGGAGTATTTTTTGACAAAGTTTATTAAGTAGGTGAAGGTGGGGACCAGGCTTAACTGGCCCAGCCTGGTCGTACATCTGACCCAACACTTTCCTGAGAAGCAGCGATCCACTTACTGAGATGTCACCAGCATATCTCAGCACAACACATTATGTGTCTGTTTCACATATGAGACAAAGTTTAGCAACAGGCCTTTCCAAAGTACTGGATTTTGTTTTAACCAGCACTCAACGAACCAGTCCTTTAGTGTCCAATATAGTGTCCACTACCCTACCCAGCAGCCAAGAGTTCCGGGGGGCATTGTCGTCCAGGATCATCACAACATCCCCTGGCACTAGGTTTTGTTTGACTTCATCCCATTTTTTCCGTAGCTGTAGGCTGGGCAAATACTCACGTACCCACCTCTTCCAAAACAGGTCTGCTAGGTACTGAGTTTGCTTCCATCTACGACTTGAATAACAGTCATCCTTGCTAAACAGTCCTGGGGGAAGCAAGGGCTATTTCTTTTCACTGGTTTCCCTTTTTCCAGGGGTGAGATCTCTACTTGGAACTTGTGGTTTTGACAATATCAAATGTTCTCCATTTCTGCATGGTTAAGGTTCTCCACATCCAGAGGCCCCTTTTGAAAGGCTGTTCTCAACTGCTGCATTTCTTTGTTCATATCGATCACTACCTTGTTTGAGCCAGAATCACATTGGCGGATTGCAGCTTCCAGTTCTCGCCGCCTTTTGCTTAAAAGCAGTAGACCATCTTGGAGTCTAAGCATCCATGCCACTGCTCTTTTGAGGCGATGCCAGCTGGAATAATAGCCCATTAATTTGTCTATCATGTCAGTACTTTCAGTGAGGTCTGTGTAGTGCACAATGACAGCCTTTCTCACCTCGTCATCATCCTCAGAAAGTTTCACACTGCTTCTCTGGGCTGTTGATAGGCAGGATCTTTCAACACTGAAGGTCCGTTAATCCAGTTGTGAGTGGCCGTGAACTGCTCTGCAGAGAGCCCACAAGATGCACAGTCAGCTGGATTTTCTGTTGTTTTGATGTGCCGCCATTGTTCCATCTGCGTTGATGCTGTGATGATTGCAATTCTGTTAGCAACAAAGGTTTTGAGAAGTAGAGCCTTATTTCCAATGTATTTCAATACAGCAGTACTGTCAGTCCAGAACACAGAGTCGTTTAGCTCCAGCTGCAGCTCCTTCCTTAAAAGTGTGTCTATTTTGACGGATACCACAGCAGCCGTTAGCTCCAAACGTGGAATAGTGGTTTGCTTTAGAGGACCACCCGTGCCTTTCCCATCATGAAAGCACAATGCACATGGCCGTCACTGTTTGTGAGCTTCAGGAAAGACACCGTTCCATAGCCCTTCTTACTGGCATCAGAAAAATGGTGTAACTGTGTAGACACGACAGATCCAAATCTTTCAGGCTTGATACATCTTCTCACTTGGAAGTCTGAAAGTTGACGCAGCTGACTTATCAAAGCATTCCAGTATTGCGCGAGTTTGTCAGGCATTACCTCATCCCATGTAAGCTTGTCCTTGCATAGTTGCTGCAAAAAGATCTTAGCTGGCAGCACAACTGGAGTGAGAAGTCCAAGGGGGTCGTATATGGAGCTTACGACTCACAAAACTCCTCTTCTTGTTGCTGCTTTCTTGCTGACGTTGACTCTGAATTTGAAGCAGTCAGACTGTCCCAGAGCACACCAAGGGTTCTTTCAACAGGAAGAGCATCTTAATCCAGGTCCGAAACCTTAAATTCCATAGCTCTCTCACTTTCTGGAACAGCCATTAAGAAAACTCGGCTGTTGCTTGTCCACTTAGTCAGATGAAATCCACCTGAGGCGCACAAGGCCATGAGGTCTCTACTCAGGGTGATGGCTTCAGACTCATTACTTACTGCCTTTAAGCAGTCATTTACATAAAAATTCCTGAGAACTGTGTCCACAGCTTCAGGTGAAGATCCTGTTCTGTTAACTTCCGCTGTTGTCCGTAGAGCAATGTTGGCGCAGCTTGGGGATGAGGTGGCACCAAACAGGTGGACAACCATTTTGTACTCCACCATTTCCTGTGTCAGGTCCCCTTCTGGCCACCGGCAGCCACAAACAGCGGGGTGACAGCAGCCCCCACCGCAGAGGAGACGAGGATGAGGCACATCCGAGGACCTCAGGTAAGCCTTGAGGCAAACAAGCACTCCGGCACGCTTTCACCGTTCACCAGTTCTAGATCCGTAATCATGCTTTCATGTCAATCCGACAGCTATCTGGCTGTGATCCCGTCCTATTCTTTCCCATCAACGCAGTCCCACACTCCTCCAAGATCCTCCCTTACATTGGTGACACCACTTGGGCAGTTTCTTAATCTCCTTTTATTAACACAGTGGATTCTAATTGTAGAAACAGTAAAAGCAACCGGAGTATGCCATCTCTTTCTGAGGGATATTTATGTAACTTGGGGGTCAAAGTCTTAAAAAGACTCAGGTAAAGAAATGTGCTTTAGCACAGTACCAATAATACCTACACCTTTTCTTTAACTGTTGTTTATGCAGTTTAGTAAGTCTATTCATCATGATGGCCCACAAAATATATAAAACAGATAGGATTCCTTACAAAAATAAAAGGTTTTATCTTTTAATAGACCTACTGCTGCATTGTTTAAAGACATTGTTTGCGTTATGAGGATGACACAGGTTTTAAGTTTCACTCATGCACACTGTTTTGAGGTAAGCTATTAAAGAGGTGGTGTTATGGCTTTTTCCCTCTCCTTTATTGAGTTATATATGTTTTTTGTGCATGTACTAGGTTTGCAAAGTGAAAAAGCCCAAAGTCCACCCCAAAGGGAGTTCCCATCTCCCACTGAAAACTCTGCTCTGAACTGTCTGAAAACGGCTCGTTTGTAGTCCAGCCTTTATTTCCCTTTCTTGTGACGTCGCAATGAAAATACATGTTATAATGCTGGGTGAGCGACTACTCCGACACACTACTACTACTACTTAGAAACACCGGGGGAAAACACTGAGCTGCAGCACACACCTCTCCTCTCCCTTCCAAACACTAGCTACCCTCCAAGCAGTCAAAGGACATGAAGTTGTTACTGTGATGTAGAGACAGAGGCAACAGAGCCTACAGCTGAATCGAAGCTGTTGACCGTCTTTTCGCTGACCCGCCCTTCTCTGCTTCTGATTGGCTAGTAGTCCTTAACTAAGAACTGCGAATGTGCAGCTCCCAACAAAGATCATTTAGAGACAAGATGTATCACTCCATAGCTAAAACGAAGCATTCAATACAGGGTGAATAGGAGCTGCAGCAATGTAGCAATGTAATTAGGACTAAAATGAGTGTTTTTCTCTCCTCTCTAACAACCCGCTCCAATCATTGTCCTTAAGATTTACAAGGTCTCAATCTATAAGTTAAGAGTCAAACAAGAGCGCAAATCCCTGATCAATAAGACAAGAGTAGTCTATATAAGAAAATCACTCACACATTTGAAACACTTTGTTACTGAGAAAGTTGAATCGTCATAGAATATTAACACAGGGGTTTCTAAAATGTAGAAACATAAAAGCAACCTGTGTTTGCATTCTCTATCTGCGACAGCTGTGTGTCCAACATTAGGATGTGATTTAAACAGATAGATGTCACCCAATCTACTATCCTAACAATAGGAGACAGTTTTAAGTATTTTTTTTTGTAATTTAATTTTGTCTTCAGAAGTTGAATTTAGTGTTTTGATCTCCATGAAAAAATAGGTTTTGCAGCCATATTTAAATTGTAGTTGTTGCAATTCCCCTGTAAAAAAACAACTTATGACATAAAACTTCTCTGAGACCTTCAGGAGACATTTCATGTTGTTTGCTTCCCTCATCTCAAATTAAGCTATAAGGTGGTTTTTTTTTACCACAGAAACTGAAACCACTTTTAAAATGACATTAATAATAATAACTTTTAAGTTTCACCATAAAGTTGGCTAAAGATGTAACTAGTTCCTTTCTATGTAAGTCACCATGTTACTTCAATAAAATAAATGCTCTTTTTCTCCTTTCTGACAACGCGGCAGGTTATTGCAATTGCTGTCCTTAAGAGTCACAGAAGAACGACAAGAGTAGCCTAAATAATCGCTCATACATTTGAAACAGCTTGTTACTGGGGGTTCGCGGGAGCACGCAAAGCTGCCCCTAATATACTACTTTTGTTCAGGTCTACTGTTGTTTTGTGTTATTGTGGATCTCTGGCACAGTAATACACAGCAGTGTCACATTCTGTCCATTTAGAGTCACTCTGTTGCTGGAAGAGTCTGAGTCGATACTGAACTTGTTCTTTAGTGAATCTTTGTAGTGTGTGCTGGAGCCAACTCTCATTCCAGTCCACTCCAGTCCTTTCCCTGCAGGCTGTCTGATCCAAGCTGTCCAGTAGCTGCTAACAGAATAAGAGACCTGACAGGTGATGGTCAGACGTTGACCTGGCTGCACAGTCACAGAGGCTGGCTGTGTCAACTGTTCACACTTCACACCTGTGGAGGAAAACATGTTGAATGAATTCAGTGAATCAGTGTAATAACAGTGAACAGTCAGTGTGCTGTGATCATACTGTCAGTGTCTCTGCCTCAGTGAGACTCACAGGATCCAGCAGCAGCAGCAGCAGCAGCAGAGCTACAGAGAACATGGTTGGTATTAAAGGTGATCTGATCTGGAAGGTGAGCTTATTCCTGTGTATGGTCATCAAAATGTTGAACTCATAACCTCTTTGTCACAGTATGGACATCTGTGGACTGGGAGGCTACTGGGGACTTGCTGGTTTTTCTAATTGGACTTTGTTATTACATTTTCCGTAACTTCTAGCACAGTGCAATACATACTGGTAACATGCTGAGGGTTTGTCATGTACATAACGGACCAGGAAAAGAACACTTGATTGTGGAATGGGTTTTGTGTAGGAAAATTGTTTTCAGAAAGATGTTGGTGTTCAATCTGCAAATCATGTGGAAGATTGTATCTTGACATTTTACTGAAATGTACATTTTTGTATCACATGCATGATATCAATAAATTTCCTTAAGAAGACACAAGGAAACTGTTTCACCACACTAATACAGCATTGTATGAAACATTGCTTCAAAGGACAAACAAAAAAATGCTTTATTTATTTGTCTAGGTTGCATCTTTAATATTCAATCTGTCAATCAATCAGTATTCTGACGGAAAAAAAACAAGTAATACTGAGACAAGTGGATGTCGCCAGTGGTGCTGGTAAATAGAGGAAGTAGTTTTTGTATGACTCTCCTGTTAATGTGTTTCACTGTGTCTGTCTGGCACAGTAATACACAGCAGTGTCTTCAGGCTGCACATTCTGTCCGTTTAGAGTCACTCTGTTGCTGGAAGAGTCTAAGGAGATACTGAACTTGTTCTTTAGTGAATCTTTGTAATATGTGGTCTGTCCAACACGTCCAATTCCAATCCACTCCAGTCCTTTCCCTGCAGGCTGTCTGATCCAAGCTGTCCAGTAGCTGCTAACGGAATAAGAGACCTGACAGGTGATGGTCAGACGTTGACCTGGCTGCACAGTCACAGAGGCTGGCTGTGTCAACTGTTGACACTTCACACCTGTTAAAAAAAGAAAATGTTTTGTAACAAATGATCAATTTATACTGCAAAAGAAGAACTACTGACTTTGACAAATCCAGAGAGACTCACATCCAGCTGCCAACAGCAGCAGCAGAGCTACAGAAAACATGGTTTATGTTGAAAGTGACGTGCTGTGAACTCCACTGACAGCCTGATGGGAAGTTTTTATAGCTGAGTAACAAGGAAGGTCACTGAGTTTGCATAGAATCAAACACATGAAGCATCAATGTTGGTCTAACTGGAGCCAATAGAAGAGTCTGTTGACTGTTATTATATCTGCAGAGTGAAAACATGCCTGTAAATCACCTCTGCTTTAAATATTATATCTTAATTTCATAACACATTATTTCATTGTTACTATTTGTAAGTGGATATTTACATGAATCATGGATAATGGAAAACATATTCAATAAAATCAGCTTTGCACAGTGTGTCTAGTATGTTTATAGATTATTAAAACACACTTTAAACATGATGCGATCTGTTTTCTTCAGATCATTTATTTACTGTCAGCACCTCCTACATCACATTCATGATCATGAACTTCAAACCTCTGAGCACATTGTTTTGTAATTGCAGCATTTATTTATTCATTTATTTGCTCACTTACTGTATTCACTGCAAACAGAAATAAGGCAGCAGCCAGGATCATTTACATAGTAAGAAAAACTTAAGTCTAATGCTGCTGGTTTGAAGGTTTGCATAAAAGACCTGATGATGATGATGAAGGCTTTAAGACATATGGTCCTTTAAAAATCTGCTCAGGAACTGAAACCTGAGTGACTAAATGCAAAAACTAAATATTTTCAATATTATTAGGTGAAAACTAAAGTAGTTCACACATGTATAAGTTACTTTTCTGATTTTCACTAAATTTTACCTTTATCTGTGTCTGATTATGTCAGAAAAAAATCAAATATCATGCTATGTGGTTACCTGTTGATGTTTTTTTGTAGTTTTTGTTAACACTTAAATATGCTGTCTTACTTTTCTGTTCAAAATGTGCTGAACAAAGTTAACACATGACTTTTGTTTAGAGTAGAAAAGTATCAACTATCACAGTATCCAGTGGACATGAGCAGCAGGAGTGTTAAGCTTTAGTTCAGCCAAGTGTCAGTCAGTTAAGATCAATGAGAACAGCAGATCTGAATGTCTCCTTTTAGAAACAGAGGAGAGAGAAACTTGACACTGACTGCCCTCTAGTGATTTTATGTGTTTATTTTCACTCTCATATTATGACTCGCAGCCTTGCGATGGCCTGGTGACCTGTCCAGGGTGCACCCCGCCTTTCCCCCGATGTAAGCTGGGATTGGCTCCAGCCCCCCACAAACCTGTATGCAGGATAAGCGGTTGATGATGGATGGATGGATTATGACTCACTTTAGATTCCACATAATTTAAAGACATTATTGTGTCTACATATGTAGACGTGTACGTATTTGTAACTTCAGCAACCAGATTATTGTGTTGTCTTTGGCAGTTTTTGAACAAGTGATCTTCACTGTGTGTTTTTTTATGTGTTTAATGTTTCATACAAATATTTCTCAAGAACACTCTTCAGGATGTTGTATAATGTATCATTCACAAAAATATGTAACGTAAAATATATAATGTAAAATAATAAACACAAAATAAATACAAACAATAGAACAAATAATGTAATATGAATGTGAAGAAAAGTCATGTTTGGGCTCTAACAGCCTGAAAGATGAGTACTGTAGGTTTTTGTACAGCTGCTCAACCAACTCCAGTCACTGTGAGTGTCGAGCACAATAATAAACAGCAGAATCTTCAGTCTTCAAACTGTTCATCTGCAGATACAGCTGCTGTCTGCTGTTGTCTCTGAAGATGGTAAACCGGCCTTGAACTGACTGAGAGTAGGATTTGCTGCTACCACTACCACTATCAATCCAGGCAACCCACTCCAGTCCTTTTCCAGGAGCCTGTCTGACCCAATGCATGCTGTAGCCGCTGAATGTGAATCCAGAGGCTGTACAGGTCAGTCTGTGGGATTCTCCAGGCCTTTAAATCACTGGTTCAGATTCTGTCAGAGTCTGACCATCAACACCTGTTAAGACAAAAAAAGATATGTATCCCTTACATTGTGGCAGCACAAATAAAAATACGTCAAATTAAGATCACTGAAGATCTTCACCTGCCCAGCAGACAGTTAAAAGCAGCAGTCCTGTCCTATAGTCCATCATGTTAAACTGTGTGTCCACTGTTCTCTGTCATCCTCTCTGCAGTCAGATAAGTAGAGGTGGAAGACATCTGAGTTTTGCATTGACTCCTCCTCACAAGGAGGAGAGAGCTGGATTGAGTGGAACCAAATTAATTTGATTCATACATCTCAATTTGTTTTGAATTTAATTTTGTCTTCAGAAGTTGAATTTAGTGTTTTGATCTCCATGAAAAAATAGGTTTTGCAGCCATATTTAAATTGTAGTTGTTGCAATCCCCCTGTAGAAAAAACAACTTATGACATAAAACTTCTCTGAGACCTTCAGGAGACATTTCATGTTGTTTGCTTCCCTCATCTCAAACTAAGCTATAAGGTGTTTGTTTTTTTTACCACAGAAACTGAAACCACTTTTAAAATGACGTTAATAATAATAACTTTTAAGTTTCACCATAAAGTTGGCTAAAGATGTAACTGTTTCAGTTAATTATCAGTTTTATTTTATTTTAGCAAAGATTAAATGAAGAGAAACTGACTTTCTGAAAAGCTGTTTCTTGTAATGGACCATTTAAAGCTAAGTTGTCAACTGACATTATTTGATTACTTTAAAGATTTAATATTTAAAATTCTTCACTGTTGGAAAACAATAAATGATGTATCAGTGATTTTGAGTATTTAAATTGAAAAGAGCTGCTGTTAAATTACATGAAGAACATTTTATAAAATCTATAAAGTGTTTCTCTCTTTACTGTAACAGTGAGCTGGTGTTGAAGTCATTATTGGTCTGAGGGCTCCTCCTCTGGTGGCTTCATGTTACAAGTGTTCAGGCACTGAGGGGTTTTTCTTCAGGCCTACTGATGGTTTGTGTTATTGTGGATCTCTGGCACATTAATACACAGCAGTGTCTTCAGGCTGCACATTCTGTCCGTTTAGAGTCACTGTGTTGCTGGAAGAGTCTAAGTCGATACTGAACTTGTTCTTTAGGGAATCTTTCTAATATGAAGATCCAGTATCTCTCATTCCAATCCACTCCAGTCCTTTCCCTGGAGGCTGTCTGATCCAAGCTGTCCAGTAGCTAAGAGAATAAGAGACCTGACAGGTGATGGTCAGACGTTGACCTGGCTGCACAGTCACAGAGGCTGGCTGTGTCAACTGTTCACACTTCACACCTGTTAAAAAAGAAAATGTTTTGTAACAAATGATCAAGTTATACTGCAAAAGAAGAACTGCTGACTTTGACAAATCCAGAGAGACTCACATCCAGCTGCCAACAGCAGCAGCAGAGCTACAGAAAACATGGTTTATGTTGAAAGTGACGTGCTGTGAACTCCACTGACAGCCTGATGGGAAGTTTTTATAGCTGAGTAACAAGGAAGGTCACTGAGTTTGCATAGAATCAAACACATGAAGCATCAATGTTGGTCTAACTGGAGCCAATAGAAGAGTCTGTTGACTGTTATTATATCTGCAGAGTGAAAACATGCCTGGAAATCACCTCTGCTTTACATATGATGTTTTAATTTCATTGTACATTATTTCATTATAACTATTCTTAATGGAAATATTAACATGAATCATGGATAATGGAAAACATATTCATTAAAATAATATTGTTGCAAATACAAATACAGTGACAGCAGCCAGGATCATGTAGATGGTATAAAAACTTAAGTCTGATGCTGCTGGTTTGAAGGTTTGCATAAAAGACGAAGATGAATAATTTCAGCGTTTGCAGATGTCAAAGACATCATTTCAGGAGGAAAACAGCTGCTCAGGAACTGACTAAATGCAAAAAACATTTTTTTTATCTTAGAAAAACCTAAAGTAGTTTACACATTTATATGTTACTTTCTGTGATTATAACTACATTTTACATTTATCTGTGTCTGATTATGTCAGAAATAAAACTGTCTTAATCAGATATCATGCTATGTGGTTAATTGTTGTCGGGATGTTGTTTGTTGTATAAAAATTTTTTTTATACAACAATAAATATGCTGCCATACTTTTCAGTTCAAAATGTGCTGAATCAAGTTAACACATGACTTTTGTTTAGGGTAGAAAAGTATCAACTATCACAGTATCCATTCTACATGTTAAACTTTAGTTCAGTCCAGAGTTCAAGTGTCAGTTAAGATCAATGAGAACAGCAGATCTGAGTGTCTCCTTTTAGAAACTTGACACTGACTGCCCTCTAGTGATTTTGTGAAAGAAACTGCAACATTTATTGTCACTCTCATATTATGACTCACTTTAGATTCCACATAATTTACAAACATTAATGTATCTACAAAGCGATGCAGACGCATCATTATTTACTAACCACTATCCATGAGCAAAATTTATAAATGAAAATCAGATTTGATTGGAATATAATAAACTATAGGCTTTGCTTGAAGAGACACACAATGAAGTTTGTCAAACATTTAATAACAAACTGGATAAAACCATCAAGTTTATTAAAATAACTTCAGCACAGAGAAAGCAACACAAACAGAAAATCGCGACAGTTTGGAAGGTTATTAAAACATTTATCAATACACCTGTTTAGCATAAACATGTAGAGCCCGATATTTTAATCTGCTCAGTTTCTCATCCACCACAGCTGTGTTGTAGTTTTACACAAGCACAGCGCTGATTCGGCTAATAGCTAATTGTTACAAACAAGCTGAAGTTAAGGATTTCTGTCTTTAGTAACTGTTTAGCTTAGTTTACCCCGTACATTAAAATATTACACATACTGTATAAACTCAGCTGCTGGCTGAACCAGCTGTCTACCAGCAGCAGCAGCAGGAGAAGGAGAGACTGATAGAGACTGACTTCATCATTCTTTCCAAACTTCACTCATGTTGATGTCAGGTATGATTTATTTTTCTGAAATTTTAGATTTGTTTCCAGTGAGTGTTTGAGAGTGTTTTTAACTTCATTTCATAGGTAAGGTAGGATGAGTGGGGAATTGTTTTCTCTCTTGCAACGACTGTATGTGAGACACCTGTGAGACAAATAAAGGCTGATCTTATGTAGAGTTTCCACTCAGAAACTGATGAGGTTCAAAATGCACATTAGTAACATTCTGTGCTGCATTTTCAGAAAAGATGGCCAGCTCCTTTCCAGTAACATCAGGTAACTTAAAGTGCACATATTTAGAGCTATGTAATTAGGTTGATTTTATTGTTAATTGTTATACTTTTCATAATGTGTTTTCTCACACAGATCGTTTGCTAGCTGTCGCCAGAGAGATGCCAGGAGAATTGGACTGGTGCCCAGAAGATCTCTTCTCCACTGTAAAAGCATTCTCAGGTAAATATTATGTCCTGAGCAGATCCTGAGGATCAGTACTGGGGCACATTCGAGCAGATTTGAATCAGAATAGACAGAATTAACCCAAAAAATCTGACCTTTTCTTACTGTACTCATGTTATTTTTTATCCACCTCAGCCTGCTAGCGTTACAGTGCTACTCCACTTTATAACAGCCTACAGTGCAACAATTTTGCTTGTAAATGCGAGTGAAAATTAAGATTGTGTGAATGTGAAAAATTATTTCGACACACTGGTGCAAGTGACCGACACCTGGTGTTGACAAAACATGGATAGTAACTAACTGACAACAGACCTGTTGTCTCCCTGTTCTTTTCTTCCTCTTTTTTTTCTAGCAAAGAGCAGGATACCGAACACTCAACTAGTAGCTTCAGCAGATTGATATTTCTTGATTTCAAAGTCAAGAGTCACATTTTTTCATGGTAAATATTCATTCATATCTTAAATTACTGAACAGATCTTCAGTTTTGGGATGTATAGATGCTTGTGTAAAATAAAGTCTGTTGAATGTATTAGGTTAAAGCTGCATTATATCAGTGTGCCAGGTATATATTTATTTAAAATTTGAATAAAAAAGTATTGGATTGGACTTGCATTTGCAAAGAACTCTTGCTCAGACAAAAATATACAGTATATTTGGGACATCCCTATAATATAGAGAAAAACAATGAGCACAGTCTGCAGCAAAGTGTAAATATATATTGTTGGTATTTTAGTCTTTTTTCTTATGTTTCACTACAGCAAACGCAAGACATCAATGTGGAGCAGACTGTATGTCTCAGATGTCTACCAGCTCTGCTGCAAGGAGACGACACAGAGCAGTTCTACACCTGCAAGATGGGCTGATGTACACTTAACATGGTCAAGCAATAGTAGGTTAAGCATTTAATGAAATATTTATCAAAACCAACATTTCAACGCTGCCTGCTTTGGTTGTTTGATAAACTGATCAAGAACAATATTTTGATTAGTGGTTCGCTGTGCATGCAGAGCCTGCTTGTCAATCTCTAGCAACACACTGTGTCTAAGAACCAAATCAGAGTAAAAAATGTTACATCAGACGGACTTCTCATGTAGATTAGTCATGGAATTCACTCATGATTGAGTGATACTGTAGTGTCATCTAAATTGGATTGTGATGGTCCTGGTCAACTACCTCTGGTCTTCTATGAGGAGTTTGCAGATGTTCTTCCCATCTTCATGTTTGTTTCCTCTGGGTGCTCTAATTGGCTCCCACCTAACTTAAGAACATGTGTGCTGAAATGGCTCTAATGTTTAGTTATTTACACTTTTTGGTAACGCTAAATAATATAGCCATTTCTGGTACTGAGGTGTGTGTGTGTGTGTGTGTGTGTGTGTGTGTGTGTGTGTGTGTGTGTGTGTGTGTGTGTGTGTGAGTGATTTAATCAAAGTTGTATTTGTACATTTTTGGGCATATTTACCAGGATGGTGCAGACCAAGGTCCTACCACAGTGCAAGTCACTGCTGACGGTAAAGATGGTGCCATTCCATCTCTGTGAAATCAAGGTCTTCCTCCAGGATCAGCTTGTCTTTCACTGGACTGATTGTTAGCCTGATGTAGTACTGCATTTGTATGGCTGTATGTCCTCCAGCCTGAGTACTCAAAAGGTTTGATTTATAATTTTTGAGTTCATCCAGAAAATCCTGCTAAATGTGGATAGAGAAAAACTGAAACTACTGTTGTCCTTAAAACATAAAACCAAAATTGTAAACTACAAAAGTAGTGTAAGAAAAGTAATTGCAGAAATGTTGAAATTATGCTGTTTTGTGAAGAAGATGTTAACTTCTTATAGTCCTGATTGTGGCACTTGCAATGCACTTGGTCAATGCAGTGTCATTTTGGATTCTACAGTTTGCTAAATTAAAAAGATACACTTTAGACCATATTGTCCAGATGTTTTCTTACATAACCATGGATTTTGGATTAGCAGTGAGAAAGTTTGATTTAATGTTTGATATGTTTATTTTTATTGAGTGTAAGGTGTGTGCAAAGTGGAAGACATCTGAGTTTTGCACTGACTCCTCCTCACAGGGAGGAACTGAATTTGACTTGGATCTCAGTTACTGTTTGGTGAAATTGGAGAATCAATGTTTACTGTATGACTGGTTCCTACAAGAGTTTCATGTTTCAGTATTTATTTGTACAATACACTGATAAACACATTTTTAAGTTGTTTATTATGCACAGTCAACAACATGTGAAGAATGTGAAGACTTTCTCACAAAGTGTTCATAAGCAAAATCATTTTCAGGACATCAGTCGGAGATTTTGGAGATACAGTGTTGATACAAAAAGACTAAAATCTGTTAGGAAAGGAGGAGTGCAGGGCTCTGAGAGAGACAGTGGGTTAAAAACAGACGGATACACCAACAGCATAAATATATCAGTGAATACCCCAGCAAGAATAAAAATAAGAAAACTTTTCATTATATTACAAGACATTTCCCAGTCAGACACATAAACTTTGTCATATTATGTTAAACAAAAGCTTCACTGAAAATTACAACTTTTCCATCCTCCCTGCAGTCACATTAGTGAAGGTGGAAAACAGCTAGGTTTTGCATTAACTCTAAATTTAAACCTTGCTTAATATGAATTTCCCTCAAAAGTGGAATTTTGTGTTTTCTCAAGTGATCCTCCAACAAACAACAATATCAAACATACTCACCAACTATTATGAGACAAAATCTTGACTTTGCAAAAAAATGTGACATTATGTTTTCTTTTTACCCATCTTGATCTGACTGCAGGTCCACAAAGTGATATTCATATTACATTGGAGAAAAATCTTACACAAGAAAAATTATATTATTGTTAATTAGTAGTAATGACAGCCAGACAGAGAAGATTTGTTTTGGAAAATGCCTCCACTGTATATTTAATATTATTATAATGTACACAAAACATTTTATGTTCCTTTTACTTTTTCATTGCTAAATATGTCTGTTTCTCTCTGTAACAGTGAGCTGGTGCTGAAGTCATTAGTGGTCTGAGGGCTCCTCCTCTGGTGTCAGTGTGCTGTGATCATACTGTCAGTGTCTCTGCCTCAGTGAGACTCACAGGATCCAGCAGCAGCAGAGCTACAGAGAACATGGTTGGTATTGAAGGTGATCTGATGGGAGCTTCTCTTCTTCTGCTGCAACTGACAGCATGATATCAAGTCTTTATAGCAGACTGTGAGGAAGTTCACTTTGCATAGAGAAGGACACTAACAAGCTATTAGGGAAAGATGAACTGTGTGTCACAATTGGTAGGTGCTTGGAATTGTGCTGAATATTTACATAAAAAACAAGAGAAGTGTCTTCAACTAAAGACTCATGCCACTCACACCAAGTGTTTCACTGAGCTGCACGGGAGCTTATTCCTGTGTATGGTCATCAAACTGCTCAACTCATCCCTCTTTGTCACAGTATGGACAACTGTGGACTGCGAGGCTGCTGAGGTCCTTCTGGTTTTGCTAATAGGACTTTGTTATTACATTTTCCGTATCTTCTGATACAGTGCAATACATACTGGTAACATGCTGAGAGGCGGTTTCGGGCGGGGTGCCCCCTGTAACACAGACCTTGGACCCCCTATGGCCCCCGTCTGAACGAAAAGTCTACAATAATCATAGTAATATATCTTCCTTGCGATGATATGGCACTGATGTGAAAGGCAGAACAAAAGTGTCTCAACTAGTGGGATCCTTAGGACGTTACACCGCCACTGTCCAGCGTCGTGTCAAGGTAGTTATCCCTGATAGAAAGTGTTCTCCCTGCCGCTGGAGCGCACGTGCATTCAAAGTTGAAGGCGAACTTTCTACTTCACGAAAGTAAATGAAAAATATAACGTGAAGTGTTTCATCCATCATTTTAGTATTGTTTTATCAACGAGGTTTTTGCAGAGCAAGCTAGCACACGGATTATAAGAGCGCTTTTATAGGCAAACGTTAACGTTACGTGTTATTGAACTTCATATTATTCATTGCACTGAATTGAGAATGTCTAAACAAGCATATAGTTTCCCTGTAAATCAAACATTTACTTCGCGATAGTCTTACGATGTTATAACTGACCACGTAGATCACGTAGTCATCCATGTTACTGTTTGGAAGCTAGATCTAGAGAGTCTGTCCCATTTTTCAAGTAAGCTACTCCTACAAATATCTACGCCATCGATACTGTAAAATCAACATCAGCGTAATCAGTTTAACACATTGCTCTCCTCAACGTTACATCTATTTGACTCAAAATGCACATTAAACTGAATGCAGCGCCCCTGAGAGTCCCCCTCCCTAAAGGGTAAATTCATAGGTGTCATTTACACTCGGGACACTGGGGACATGTCCCCACCACTTTTTTAAAGGATAATTTATTTAAAAAAAACGTTCTGAAATATAGCTTACAGTAAATAACAAATGAGAATGCTTTTAGAAATTTACTTGCACATTAAGAAAAAAAGCAGATCTGAAAGCAACACAGAACGCCTGAAAGCTGCACTGACTTAGATTCTGTTATAGTTTTATATTTTGAAATGTAATGTGCCACCTGAATTTTGTGTTTCCTTTTACACAAATAAAAAATTGGTTCATCATAAATTGGTGAAGGAACTTTCACCAGAATGCAGGAATTAAAATCTCCTGGGTTAGACCCCCATCTTATATAGACTAACTCAGCATTGAGGATCTCTTTAACACTGTTTAAGGATCTTTTTGTCTCGTTATTGTGAACCTAGTATTGCATATCGTGATGTCTCGCAGGCTAAGTGTCTCTTTGCACCCCTAATCTGGGCCCTTATGTCCCCACCACTTTTCAACACAAAGTGACACCTTTGTGTAAATTATTATCATAACAATTTAATAATGCATTGCATTTAAACAGCACTTTTCATACACAAAAGCAACAACAGCAGCCTACTGGTCCTACCAGGATGGACATGCAGTCTGCCAAAATATGTATGCCCGTCCATATTGCACAGATGATGGCCTACCATCATGTATTTAATTGTGTGTATACTTCACATCATGACTAATAAGAGGGGTGAATATGGAGACATTTGTTGTTTCCTGGCAAAAGTTTTAGTGGGATACAAAATAGAAACTGGGATCCAGAGAAAGTCTAGTACACTAGAGCTTATCCTGTTCATTAAGCCTTACAAAGTAGAGTTGCATCAAAGAATGTACTGTAACTCCAGCTAAAGTTAACAGGAATGTTGTTGTTTGTTTTTTTTAATAATGTAATGTAATAAAACTATATCCAAGTTACTGAAAAGATCCTGTTACTGAAACAAATAACTGTAAGTTACTGAAACATACTAAAACATTACATTATGTACTAAACAAGACATTTTGAAAGCCTGAACATTGCCTTTGTCTCTTTTGTCCCTTATTGAATGTGTCCCTCTGACAAAACATCTGGCCCCATCAATACTATTGGTGTAGAACCACCACTGTCATCAGGTATATAAGGGACCGGACAAAGAGCAATTAATTGTGGACTGGGTTTTGTGTAGGAAAATTGTTCTCATAAAAATGTTGGTGTTCAATCTGCAAATCATCTGGAAGACTTTTTTTTATTTTTACTGAAATGCACATTTTTGTATCACATGCATGATATTAATCAATATCATTACAAATATACCGTTTCACTACACTAATACAGCATTGTGGTGGTGGTAAATAGAGGAAGTAGTTTTTGTATGACTCTCCTGTTATTGTCTCTCACTGTGTCTCTTCTGGCACAGTAATACACAGCAGTGTCTTCAGGCTGCACATTCTGTCCGTTTAGAGTCACTCTGTTGCTGGAAGAGTCTAAGGAGATACTGAACTTGTTCTTTAGTGAATCTTTGTAGTATGTGGTGTATCCAGCAGCTGCCATTCCAATCCACTCCAGTTCTTTCCCTGCAGGCTGTCTGATCCAAGCTGTGTAGTAGCTGCCAACAGAATAAGAGACCTGGCAGGTGATGGTCAGACGTTGACCTGGCTGCACAGTCACAGAGGCTGGCTGTGTCAACTGTTCACACTTCATACCTGTTAAAAAAAGAAGATGTTTTGTAACAAATGATCAAGTTATACTGCAAAAGAAGAACTGCTGACTTTGACAAATCCAGAGAGACTCACATCCAGCTGCCAACAGCAGCAGCAGAGCTACAGAAAACATGGTTTATGTTGAAAGTGACGTGCTGTGAACTCCACTGACAGCCTGATGGGAAGTTTTTATAGCTGAGTAACAAGGAAGGTCACTGAGTTTGCATAGAATCAAACACATGAAGCATCAATGTTGGTCTAACTGGAGCCAATAGAAGAGTCTGTTGACTGTTATTATATCTGCAGAGTGAAAACATGCCTGGAAATAGCCTCTGCTTTACATATGATGTTTTAATTTTATCATACACTCTATTATAACATTTGGAAAATGTTCCTGCATTTACAGAAATTAAACAACTATTTGCTTTTACTTGAACTATTAATGCTTTAATGTATTGTATTAATAACTATTTTATATTAAACCATTATGTACATTTTTAAGTAATTGCAATAATAATAAGATCATTTTTACTATTTTAACATAAATATTGACATGAGTCATGGATAATGGAAAACATTCATTAATATTAGCATTACAATAACATGAAAAAACTATCAACACTTAATTTTGCTGCAGGTTTGCATGAAATACATTTAACAGTTTCAGTGTTTACAGACTCTAGTGGAGCAGCTACTTCAGGCTTCCTGCTGTTTATCTTGAGATCTACTTCATGTCTGCTGAGATGAACTGACACTGACAGATGGCGCTGCAGTCACTGATGATGGTAAACACCTTATAGTCAAACTTTAATATTCACACTGAAGTCAAGTTAACATGACTTTTGTTTAGAGTAGAAAAGTATCAACTATCACAGTATCCAGTGTACATGAGCAGCAGGAGTGTTAAGCTTTAGTTCAGTCCAGGGTTCAAGTGTCAGTCAGTTAAGATCAATGAGAACAGCAGATCTGAGTGTCTCCTTTTAGAAACAGAGGAGAGAAACTTGACACTTACTGCCCTCTAGTGATTTTATAAAAGAAACTGCAACATTATTTTTCACTTAAATTCTACATAAGTTACACTATTGTGTCTTAATTTGTTGAAATGTGTAGTACTTGTACTGGTTTATTTTTTGTCCTGCTCTTGTTTCATAAAGAAGTTTTATATGTTTAATGTTTAGTTGTTGTTTTTTTGGTCTTTTAATTAGCAAATAACTTTATTGTGTTTTTTATGTTTAATATTCAGTAATAATATTTATCAAGAGCAATTTTCAGGAAATTATACAATGTATTATTTAAATATGTATTTACGTAATGTAAAATATCAGTATAATAATAATGATAGTATATAAAGCAACGTATACAACAACAACAATAAAACAAAAAATAGAGTGCATAAATACTATGAAAAAAATTAATTCTTGGGCTCCATCAGCACAAAAGATGAGTACTGTAGGTTTTTGTACAGCTGCTCAACCAACTTCAGTCACTGTGGCTCTCGAGCACAATAATAAACAGCAGAATCTTCAGTCTTCAAACTGTTCATCTGCAGATACACCTGCTGTCTGCTGTTGTCTCTGGAGATGGTAAACCGGCCTTGAACTGACTGAGAGTAGGATTTGCTGCTACCACTACCATCATCAATCCAGCCAACCCACTCCAGTCCTTTTCCAGGAGCCTGTCTGACCCAATGCATATCATAGCTGCTGAATGTGAATCCAGAGCCTGTACATGTCAATCTGTGGGATTCTCCAGGCCTTTTAACCACTGGTTCAGATTCTGTCAGAGTCTGACCATCAACACCTGTCAAACCAAAAAGATATGCATGTCATGTGTAAAATAAGTGGCACAAATGACAATATTTCAGATCAAGATCAATGAAGATCTTCACCTGCCCAGCAGACAGTTAAAAGCAGCAGTCCTGTCCTATAGTCCATCATGTTAAACTGTGTGTCCACTGTTCTCTGTCATCCTCTCTGCAGTCAGATAAGTAGAGGTGGAAGACATCTGAGTTTTGCATTGACTCCTCCTCACAGAGCAAATAGAACTAGCTTGCACTTGGCTTTTAGTTCATTGTTTGGAGAAACTAGAGAATCAGTGTTCATGAGTCATTCCTCAAAGTCAGTTTGTTTGCATGCTTTCATTTACATAAAATGTCTGAATTACAAATTGTGTTGTATGTAAAATGCAACGACATTAAAGACATTCAAGTAAATTAAATTAAAAATATCAGAGTACCATATGTCCCCACATTTATTTTAATAAACCTTCAAAATGTTAATCTTAGTTCAGATGTGACACATTTACAAACAAGGTTTTATCAAACAAGTTTGAATATAGCTAACGTTGGCATTATGGTTTCTCATAACTACCAGCAAAGTCTGAACCTGTGTCCATCCTCTTAAAACATGGCCTCGTTTGTAATCAGTGAGTAATGTAGCTCTTGTTCTAACCAGATGTGATATGATATGATTTTTACAACCTGTTTAAATTGATAGATTGAATGTTCTGTTGTGTTTAATTTGTAGTCTAGTTGGAGGTGTTTGTCTTTGTTACACAGTGTTCAAATTACACCGTGGCTGTCTTGGGAGCCCTATTTTTGGGGGTGGGGGCACCTGGCTACTATCAAATAGGCTGAGTGCAATGGCGGCTAAACAGAGGTGTGGACCCGAAATGGCTGGATATGTTTGCAGGTTTGTCACAGTCACTTACAGGATGTCCAAATGAAAGGCAAGGCAATCCAAACACAAAGGAACAATCCAGAAATCCAGATAGCTGAAAGTATCAAGTGTTACTTTCGTCCCACTACAGTGACCACAAGTGTTTCACTTTGACTTCCTCTGTGTTTCAGCATGTATTGAAACATGTTTATGTTATATTATACCAACAGATTATGCCAAGAGTGAGGGTCAGAAAGACAGACAGAGGTCTGATTCAGCCAGATGTTTTCATGCACATTTTGGAATTAGGTATAGGTATATAGGTATTAGGCTGGATAGAAACACGACTATATTTGCATTATTATGAGAATTTATATTATGTTATGAAGATTCATTTTAATATTGTTCATATTGTTGAAGAAATGTTTTATACATAACAAGGAAATCACAAAACATGTAGTTGTTACTTTCAACTCTCCTGCGTGTTACTTTTGACCCAACTGATGGGGTCGAAAGTAACAATCTGTCACTTACGTTTAAAGTGAAATTATACGGAAGTCGTTCCACATTTGTACAAAATACCACCTGATATTGATAGATCACACATGTGAGTTAGTGACCACAGCAAAAATATTTCATTGTCTACAGCATAATCTTTTAAAATCAGGTTTTTCTGAAAAATGGTACTTTAGCCTCTGCTCTACCCTACTATACATTTAAATTCATACAGAGAATATTGAGCCTGGACAAAATTATTCACTGTTGCAATTGTTTTTAATCGCCCTTTGCTGAGAAACAATAAAAATGCCAGTGCACTCTGGACAGGCAAAAAATGTGCCCCTACAGGACAAGTGGACATCATTGTGTTTATTAAGCACAAATTAATAGAAATTATTATTTGCAAAAAAACACATGGTAATGTTGCTGTACTATCACCCTTTTATTTCAAGAACCTAAATATAACCTCAAATATAGGAAAATATAAATTTATACAGAGAAAAACAGCATCACCAAATATTATGATATTTTAGAGTTCCCCTAAATTTCTTCAATGAGTCCCCCATTTGAAACCCTTTTGTCACGCCTTTAGTTTCAAAATTATTCAGATCAGTCATTATATACAGTATGTTCCCCTTTTATGATTAGTTTTGTCTTTGTGAGGTCAGTTTAGTCTGCTCTATACTATTCAGGTCTGCTGTTGTCTCTGGAAATGGAAAACCGGCCTTGAACTGACTGAGAGTGCGTTTTGCTGCAACCACTCCCATCATCAACCAAGGCAACCCACTCCAGTTTTTTTCCAGGATCCTGACTGATCCACTGCATAGAGTAGCTGCTGAATGTGAATCCAGAGGCTGTACAGGTCAATCTGTGGGATTCTACAGGCCTTTTAACCACTGGTTCAGATTATTTTAGAGTATGAACATCAACACCTGTCAAGACATTTAAAAAAAACATGAAGTGAAATAAGCTGGTGACACTGTTACGACCCCCTGTTGGTCTAGAGGTGTGGGGGCCATAAACATATAGGCACAACTGGTAGATCTTAACAAGGTAACGTTTATTGGTAACAGAAGAGATGTAGACAGGTAACAAAAAAAAACAAAAGGAGGGTGGACGAGGGTGCTGCGAAAATAACAAACCAAGTTAAAATAAAAAGGTCCTCAAAAGGAGGCCTGTACCTATCTATCGTTTTAAACAGGGTTGATTCTTACTACAAAAAAATACAAAGAGCACAGCACCCACTCCACCTGGTGAAACTAACAAAATAGTAAACAGAACAATAAGTGAATTTCTCCACTGCACTCAAATGTGGAGCTAACATACAAAGGTATGCAAATGTTTACCTAAACACAATGTACAGCTAATAGGCACTGAAGGTGGATAGCTCCACTAAACACAAAGTACAACAGACAGGCTATGCCGTCAATACCAGCGGCACACAAGTCAACAGGCGATGACAAGCTGCCTGGAGCAACAGGTGGACTCTCCTTATGAGCCGGAGGTAATTAACGTGTTGACGAGCCATTGGTTGAGTGGAAAACAGGGAACCAATGGGCGGTACAGATGTCAGCACCCCAGAAACCAGGAAGTAGGCGGGTCTTCATTCCCCAGGGACACAGCCTACTTGGTAGAGGTGAGACAGACAAAAGGGGAAACACAAGGGTGACAGCGACAGCCGTGACAGACACAAATAAAGGTTAGTTTTAGGTCAGTAAAGAGCTTCACCTGCCCAGCAGACAGTTAAAAGCAGCAGCCCTGTCCTATAGTGTCCTCTCGTCCATCATGTTAAACTGTGTATCAACTGTTGTCTGTCATCTTCTCTGCAGTAAAGGTGGAAAACATCTGAATTTTGCACTGACTTCGTCTCACAGGAAGATCAGACATGGATCTTTTATTAGCCTAAAATGTATGAATAGACATGAGTGTTAATATGATCATAAAAATCACAATCAAGCAACTAAAGATGTACATTTAAAATATGTATATCAAGTTTTACATGGATCAATGGTTTACATTATTAGACCAGGTAAAATAGGAACTGGAGTTTGATTTGGACAAACAAACCATCATCAGTAGTTTTTAATGTCAGAAAAGACTAATCAAATCACCTCTGTTCTCTATTGTATCAAGACCGTTACATATTTTATATGTAAGGGGATGATCCCCCGAGGTCAGGTACATGCAAAACCTCTTTCAGACACTGGCTTGCCCAGCCATGCCCAATAGTTTACCTATAAAGCACCTTTGCCCGCATGATCTCCACCTGAGCTGGGGTACTTGTGCAGACATTCTGTATTGCAAAATGAAAAGTGTGGTTCACAGCAGAATCCATGCAAACAGAGAAATTAAATCTTACTTGTAGTAGTGTTTCGTAGCCTCGTTGGATTGCTGTTTCCATTGTTTGAAAAACAGTTCTCTGTCTACTTTGTCTTGAGCCCGGTGACGATGTGTCCACCGGGAAAGCAGCCTCCCAGTTGTGGAGCTGGGTGTCTCCTCTTTCCGGCGTATTGCTTGCGGTCTTGTAAGGTGACGTGCCTGCCAGGGTTCTTGCTGGCATACAGACGTCAAGTCGACTAACAGACGAGAGAGACACTTCTGTTTTCTTACCAAACCGAAGCATCTATCTGGCTCAATACTGAACTCCCTCGATGTATTACTGGCGTTGTTGGCTTACGCGCACAGGGAAACAATAGTGCGTGTGTGTGATGGCACTGTCCTCTAATGCCGTGTGGTGTATAACATATGTGCATTTGACCATTACAGTTTAAAATAACACTCTAGCAGCTGGACAGAGGTTCAGTGAACTCTTAAGAGGGAGTAATGATTGATGGGTGTGTAAAGAGTGAACCCTCCTATGGAATTTGACCTCTGACCCAGTGATAGGGGGAGTAGTGATTAGTGTTTATGAAGGGACTGGACCCTTATATGGTATCTAACATACACCTAAACACACCCTATGGTGTGTTTAGGTGTGGCCATCGGGCTGGGTCACTCTCCAAGCTGCTGCAGAGCTTGTAATTGATGCTGAATTCCTTGATGTAATAAACTTTTATGATCAAGAACAGTGTCAAGCGGATTTCTTCTCAACACATCATCGCAGCATTATTGTTCGGACACCACAGCCGCACATCTCAAATAAAGAAAAGACAAAAGTAAGAAAGTGGAGCAGGCAGAGGTGATGGATAGTTGGCTATAACTGTGTGGGCTGTGGTATTTCTCTGCCATTCATAGATGGCCATGACCAGTGTGTATTGTGTGTGCAGTATTCTCCAGGGAAAACCCTCAGTCATGCATGGCTTGTTTTTATATTGCAGACATGTACTAGGGAAGCACATTGTTGCTTTTTTAAAACAAAGTGAGCACGTCTCTCTCTTTCTGAGGAGCCTCTGTCGCAAATGTGAAGAAAGGCAGAAAATAGAACAGACAGAGGGGAGTGTTCAGGGTCTTGGCGGGTTTCCCTTCCTCGTTCTGCTCTTGGGCCTTCATCAGACCTGTTTCATAACCCCCTCCTCCCTCCACTTCCGTGCTGGAAGAGAGAGAAGATTTGAATGTGTATACTGCTGTAGTGAACAACGGTGTGGATTTGTGCATTTTACATGGAATAAATGTGGAGCTACCCTAAATTCCTTTCTCCTCCCCAGAGAAGATGGGGAGGGGTCAAAGTTGCTTTCTCTAAGTGCTATCCCGACCATAAAACTGGCACCTTTTTGATTCCGAAGCTGATAACGCGGGGCCTGACTGTTAAACTGACAAAGGGACACGAACCAGCCATTGGCATCTCCCTGAACAGCCTATCAAAACTGCCCCCCCCACACGCGTTTCCGTGGCAACTGACCTTATTCTTTGTTTTATTACCACATCAAAAGGGAAAACCCCTGTCTCACCTAAGTGTGACAGTGTCCAGACACTGAACTGGACTGCAGTCTCCAAAAGACTCAAAGCATCTAATTAAGTTTAATTAAACCTTTAGTTACCTGATTACGTTTGCCTCTATTTGAGTAGTTATGTTAACTGTTGTTGCTATCTGTTGTTTATTAGTGCTGAAAAGAAGTTACTTGTGCAGTGCTTTTATTTTCAGCAAGACACTCCTTCATCTAATGTAATCCAAGCTTTCCTCATGTAACCTGAGCTCCCCCAAGTGGGCGAAATAAGTATTACATGCCCTCGTCGGAAATGCCATTAAATGTATAAATATCCTGACCAATAATGTGACAATTGTTTCCTGTTACCAAATGCCTAGAACAGTACAACCGTTCAACCATTGAGGTTCGATTGTGGAAAATATTTGATTATAATACGTGCAAATAGATTTCTTCTCTTTAGACATTAAGTTTAGAAAGGCAGTCCCTTGGGAAACCTGAGACACCCCCTGGGGAACCACGGCCCAGGCAACAAAAGAGCGACACGCGACCTGCTCGCTCTCTCTTCTCTTCGCTGTTGGCTCTTCCACTCTGCCCGGCCCTCTGGACGCTTCGGCAAGAGCAGCGTGCCTCGCCAGGCAACGCCCAGACTCGGCCAGCAAAACAAACAGGCCCTTTGTTCGCCTGAAGCTACACACCTGAAGTGCCGCGACATCTGCCTCCAGTTTGTTTTATTTTCTTTATTTCTTTTGTTTGTTAAAGTTATCAGTCCGTTAAGTTACACTGGACTAATTCAGGAACGACCAAGTTCCATTTTAAGCCTTTTCGTCAAAGCCAACTTCACCGAGGTCAGACCAAGCCACGTGGTCTCGCCAGCTACAACGAAGGAAACCTGCAAACAGCCGAATCGCCAGACGGAGGAGGCGTTTTCAATCAGACACGGAGAACCCTGGAGAATCCCTAGCAGAAAGCCAGGATCGGCAGCTAGAGTGGGACCCGTGCAACAGGCCAAAAGCAGGCTGTCGACAAGCAGTAAGACTTAACACACGTTCTGTGATCAGATGTCTATTTTAACTCCTAAATTATGACATTAGTTTACTTTCATTAGCTCTTCTATGCCGTATGAGTCAAATGCTTCCCACAATCGAACCTCCAGGCTCATTGTTCAGCAAATGTTTATGTTCCCTGTATCCAACCACCTTTTTATCACCTTAGTTAGAGAATAAATTCACTGTCATATAATCAAGAGCTGTGTGTGTTGCCTATTTATAGTTCCTGCCAAGAGAATTGACCCTTTAGATATGAGACTGACTGACTGATTTAAGATAATTGAGCGATTATTAACTAACTGATCACTAGTAATAATTGTATAATTATTCAAAACTACCTAGAGGTCCGGAGACTCTAGGATTATAACAACTCCGGTGGTGCCCTTAACGAGGAAAAATGATTTTATGAATCTTAAAAATTCATAATTGGGTATCAATTCTCATAAATTTATTAAAATGCATAACTAATACATTTAGGTCTACTACACTGCGTTGCTTGGAGTGTGGTCACCTAAGCAGGGCACACGCAACCTGTGGCATTGCTACCTCGTGGGCCTTGTGGTGGGGGGCGGCTATATGTACAGCAACCACGTGGTCATCTCAGTCCACATTTACAGGGTTCTACCGTCTGAATGTGGCAGCCATCCCCTCCTTTAGTGAGCCAGTGCTCGGTGTGTCTCGTCAATGAATGACTGAAGCCTTGGGGGCAGTGTGGTCATTTCACCGTTGTCTCCGTGGTCAGCTTAGCGTCTTGCTGGCTGACCTGAATGGCCTCCTGTATTCCTGGAGTCGGTCTTACATCTTGCGGACTAACCCTAGCAGCCCCTCTGTCTCTCAGGTTTGGCCTTTGTGACTTGTGGGGCCTTGGCCTTGTTGGTGTGTAAATAGTGTACTTTTGTAAATGGTTTTTCATCCTCTCTGCAGTCAGATAAAGAGGTGGAGGACAGGTGAGTTTTGCATTGACTCCTTCTCACAGGAAGAAAGCAATTGAACTGGAGATATATGGTGGAAGTGGGGACATCAGTCAACCCTCTGCTGGGATCTGGTCGGGGCAGGCTAGGTTGTTAGCAAACAGGTTATTACGGTAGTTATTAGCTGTTATTGCATTACCACAAACAATATCCACAAGGAACAAAAGGAAAAAAGTTAAATGGCACAGATAAGCAAAAGCACACATACAACAATCAGCAAGCATGTAGAGGTGTGTGTGCATGTAGGTGGGGTGTGTGTGTTTGGTGCATGTGTTTGTTAACAATAGCGGACGTGTTCACGTTGGTAGGTTGTCGACCAGTGTTGAGGCTGAGACAGCACAGATCAAAACAGTGGTTTGGGTCCCCAAAATGGCTTAGACTCTCTTCCTGCTCTTCCTACAATGGTGTGGAACACAACTGGAGCTAGATTACACTGTGGGTCACAAATATTATTCGTAGTAAACAGTATGTGAACACGTTGGAACCTGGATTTCTGCATAAATTGGTCACAAAATGTGATCTGATCTTCATCTAAGTCGCAACAATAGACAAACACAGTCTGCTTACACTAATACAACACAAACAATTATATGTTCATGTTTTTGTTGAGCACACCTTGTAAACATTGACAGTGTGGAACAAGTATTCAATTCTGGGACTCTCCTCACCGTCTGGCAGCGCAGGTGCTGCTAGGCAGGGTGTCCTCAGATGTGTCATCATGGATGCATCTCTGACTGGATGGGGAGGGACCTGCTGGGGGAGAGCAGTCGGTGGTGTGTGGCCCCCTCGGCTCTCACCAATCCACAAACCACTCCAGGTTGTGTTTCTGGTCCTCCAGCACGTACATCAACAGACAGGGTGGTGTCTGAGACCTCATGTTGAGGGCTGGCCCCCAACTGAGAGAGTGGAGAGTGCACCCGGATGTGGTTCAGCAGATCCACCTCTACAAATTTCAGTGTGTGTGATTGGAGGAGGCAGTACCCAAAGAGGGCTCTGCCTGTGTTAATAGAACTAGGGTTACCATATTGTAACCTTTCTTACTTTGTGATGAAAATGAATGAATGAATAAATGTTTACTGTACATGAGTTTAAAGTTTTAATATAATTTGTAAAAAAGGCTGACAAATACATTAGATAATGTTTATCAATGTATTACGTTTTAAAAGAAAAATCAGCAAATAACACCATAACAAAGTGTTATGCTGTTGATTTTCTCACAGAGAGTTCATAAGTCAAACCATTTTCAGAATACTGGGGAAAAGAAAAATAATCTATCATTAGCCTATACAAATTAAGAACACTGTTGAGAATATTAATTGTAACCCCTCAGTACACAACCAATACAAAGAAATTTTCCAGTCAGACACATGAACTCTGTTATGTTCTGTAATGTTCCAATAAAGAAAAGGTTTATCATCATCTCTGCAAGACAGCTTGCATTGTCATTTTGTTTTGTTGGTTTTAAATAACTACAATGTATGAGTTGCAAACACCAGCCAAACAAATTAGATTTAGGCAATCTAAAGTTGAAACTTGCCTAATATGAGCTGTCTTCAAAAGTTACATTTGCTGTTTCATTAAGTGATACTCCAGCAAACAGCTTTAAACATACTCCTCACTGAATTACCATGACACAAATGCAGGTCCACGAAGTGATTTTCATATTTCATTGGAGAAACATTTGACAAACACACAGTTCACTTTTTACATAATAACAATCATTCAATTATTAAATAGTAATTAAGTTTTTACATTTTATTCAAATAGGTCAAACTGAACACCAGTCAGAGTAAGTGAACATATTAATGCATTTTCATCAATGTATTGTATCTTGATTTATGAAAATAAATTGTTACAAAAAGTGACATAAAGAAGGAATTATTTATGTTTAATTTCTTGTAAGATGAAGAGCTTATTATTATTATTATTATTATTATTATTTATTATAATAAACCTTGTTATATTCCTTTTACTTTTTCATTGCTGAATATGTCTATTTCTCTTTTCACCAGTGACATGTGTGTTCAGGCACTGAAGGGTTTTTGTTCAGGTCTACTGAAGGTTTGTGTTATTGTGGATCTCTGGTACAGTAATAAGAGTGGTGCCCTGATGTGAATTTACGAGAAGTTAAATTATATATAAATTATTAAATAGTTACAATAATTATTTTTATTATTTTATTTAACTACTGATGCCATTAAAACCCTAATTCCCAACAGTATGAGCACATATTTACATAGGTTTCAGTTTAGTTTGAACAAAGAAGCTTGCATCTGGGCACTTTACAGGCAAAACAACATAAATGACAGAAACCAACAACTTTTCTCCATATGTTTACATTAGAATCTTAATACTGTAGAAAATGCAGAATGTTTTTACAGCAAACTGATTTCCCTGCGGGAAAAACTACCGCAGTATCAAAATGACTTTAATACTGTGAACACAATATACATTATAAGTAAACATATTACTAAAACAAAAATTGACTATGATGTAAATATTTTGGGGCTGCGCAGTGGTGCAGTGGTTAGCAAGAAGGTTGTGGGTTCAAAACCCCAGTTGCCCCGGCCTTTCTGTGTGGAGTTTGCATGTTCTCTCCGTGTCCGCGTGGGTTCTCTCCGGGTGCTCTAGCTTCCTCCCACCATCCAAAGACATGCAGGTTAGGTTAATTGCTGTCTCTAAAATTGTCCTTAGGTGTGAGTGTGAGTGGTTGTTTGTCTATGTGTGGCCCTGCGTTGGCCTGGTGACCTGGCAGCTGGGATTGGCTCCAGCGACCCTGTACACAGGATATTTTGCATGCACAGTCAATTTTGACAACATGTTGTGCGACAAATAAGAAACAGGTCAAATATATATTTGACAACATATGCTTTTGATTTCATTATCACATTATTAACTTAACATGGGACTTTTCTTTCTTCACAGTTTCTCCCGGGTCACCATCTCCTGGCGCCCTTAGAGCATTATGAGTTCAGATGCCACTTACGACCTCTGATAACAAGCTAGTTTTAAATACTAGGTACTGACCTGACTGATTCCCTAGTAAACCCCGATTCCCCTCTCGCTTTAGATTCCAGAGAGCAGGGCACTGAACACATAACCTGGAATGAACTCCTTAATTGGATGTTAAAGTAAGTAAATACTAACTAACCAGTCCAGAAGAGGGGAAAGAAAACTAAATGAGACAAAAAACTCTTTCTGGTTTTCGTAAGGCGTCCACCCATCTGTCGTCAGGGAGACCTTTTTTATTTCTCTAAAGGGTCGAGTTTCCAGCAAGAGCGGACTTTTACTTCCTCTTTACTGGACATCAGCGTCTAATCTGAAATATGATCATGTACAACCGTAGTTCTCTGAAGTCCGAGCAAAGGTCAACACACAAGAGACTGCAGAGACACATAAAAATATAAAACAGTAAATCAAACAAAACATCTTTCTTACTTTAACTCTGTACTTTTGCAATCTGAGCTAAGCAGTCAACAATGATCAGTCTTAAAACACAGGCCGTCAGAGTAAAAGCACAGGCGAATCATGTTACTACATGGCTTGTATATGTGTCAGGCAGTCAAACAGTATCGATATGAAGGCCCCCCAAGAACCAGAACCAGCTGCTTCCAGTGTCCTTTTCTTCACATTTTTCTCATTCTCACAACACAGTGTTAAAATTTCATACTTACAGTATGAAATAGCAAAATCATGTTTCACATCATGGAAATAATGGATGGAAGCTGCTAATCTATCAAAATGTTCAAAAGAACTAGGAAGAAGAAGTTGTCTCATTTTATTAGTAAAATTTGGACAAATGGAAGACCACGTGTATTATTAAGCACAAGAGCCAACAGAGCGTGTCGCCACCGTAGATTCTCCTACATGCTTGCAAAGTGAGGGGTGAGCGGTGACTGAGCCGTTATTTGCCATTCACAACCCTCACCACTAGATGCCACTAAAACTTACACACTGAACCTTTAAACTGTGTGTCCACTGTTCTCTGTCATCCTCTCTGCAGTCAGATAAGTAGAGGTGGAAGACATCTGAGTTTTGCATTGACTCCTCTTTACAGGGAAGATACTGCTGATTTGGACTTGGACATCACCTGTTCTCACTGTTGTGATTTGAGCCAAATTAATTTGGTTTATACGTCTGAATTTGAATCCTAATTGTTCTGAGAAGTTAAATTTTGTGCTTTGATTTTTTTTGTTTGAAATTAGACTCCAGGTTATTCATGAGTAACAGAACAAATTACAAGCAAAAACACACAACTGAAAAGCAAACCTTTAATAATAGGTTTTGCAGCCACATTAAAATTGTCGGATATCAGAGTTTCTACCCACTTTCCGTTTTTATTATTATTATTATGACGCAAAAAGAAAACCTTTGGGAGAAATCTTATGTTATTTGCTTCTCTCATCTCAAACTAAGCCCGAGTTGAATTTTATACTACATAAAGTGAAACAAATTTAAAAAACATATATTAATATTTGGTTTTATTTGTTTCTGTATTGAACATCACCATAATTGGTAAAGACTATTGTTTCAGTTACTGATGCAGTATTGATTCTACTGTACTGACTGTCTGGAAATCTATTTCTTGTTAGATGATGAGCATTTAAAGCTAGGTTGTCAGCTGACTGTAATTCATTAATTGAAAGATTTAATATTCATTTATTCTTCATTGTGGGAAAACATACTTATCAATGATTGCAATGTCAGAATTTAGAATGAAAAAACTGTTGCATTCAATTTAAATTAGGATAATTAGATTTTTTATTGCATAATAAAACTCTAGACTGTTTCCCTCTGTAACAGTGAACTGGTGTTGAAGTCATTAGTGGTCTGAGGGCTCCTCCTCTGGTGGCTTCATGTTACAAGTGTTCAGGCACTGAGGGGTTTTTGTTAAGGTCTCCAGCGCTATTCCAAAGACTTCTATTCCTGTCATCATCGCGCATAGACCAGTAAACCGAAATGTGCACATCCCACACAGAAAAATTAGTAATCTCTTAAGGATTAGGACAACTGCACCAACTCCAGCACCCAGAACAAACTAATTTAAAATGGCTCTCTTCAATGTGAGATCACTTTCAAGTAAGACTTTTACCTTAAATGATTTTATCTTGTCTGCAAATCTAGATTTTATGTTTTTAACTGAATCCTGGTTGCAAATGAATGACTATAGCCAGCTATCTGAACTGTGTCCGCCTCAATATGATTGTTTTAGTCAACCGAGGGTCAGTGGTCGTGGTGGTGGGCTAGTGAGCGTGTATAGGGAAAATTTAAAATGTCATCAAGTACGCTGTGATGAATTTAACTCCTTTGAAGTTCTCACTCTTAACTTGGAGGGCTGCAACCTATCATATTTGTTATAATTTATCGCCCCCCCAAAACCACCTGGAGGATTTTTATCAGAACTTCCTGAATTTTTATCTACTCTGGTTTTAAATTATGACAGAATTGTTCTTTGTGGCGATTTTAATATTCATGTTGATGACCCCAACAATGTTAATGCAACTAACTTTTTAAATATGGCCACTTCTTTTAACTTCAAACAACATGTCAAAGGGCAAACACATAACCGTGGTCATACACTTGACTTGGTTTTTATCCTGGGTGTCAGCATTTCCTCTGTGGAATTAGTGGACATGACCATATCTGACCACAGATGTATTGTTTTTAGCTGCGATTCGCCTGTTACTCATGCTGCCTCACCAAGCTCCGTGTGTTCTCGCATCTTTAATGAACAAAGTGTTTCAAAGTTTTGCGCATTCTTTCAGAGCCAAAGCCAACACCAACAATCTGGTCGATCACTTCAATCATATCTGCTTTTCGTCACTACATATTACTGCTCCTCTAAAGGTTAGGCCTATGTCTAAAGCAACCCTGGATAAATGACAGCATTCGCAGCCTAAAAAGCAGGAAAGCAGAGCGCAGATGGAAAAAATCCAGTCTCCAAGTCCATTACCTCAGTCTGAAGGATTTATCAATTAAATACAATAACATGGTTAAGGATGCGAGAACACACTATTTTTCTGAACTCATTACTACACATAAACACAATCCCAGGTTTCTGTTTAAGACTGTGGATCAGCTGGTAAACCCAACCCCTCCTTGTGCCTCAGCTGGAAGTAATGATGACTGTGAATTGTTTTTATCTTATTTTACCAATAAGGTGGTGTCAATCACAGCCTCTATTACCCCCGTGGCCTCTTACTCAGAGGTTCCTCACCAGCAACAAGAGAGTTTTAACCAGTTTTATCCCATCGACTTGTCTGAGCTTTTGAAAACAGTATCACAAATGAGAGTGTCCTCCAGCCCACTTGATGTAATACCTACAAAATTTTTACTGAAAGTAATAGATTCTGTTGGGCCCCATTTGATTTCTGTTTTCAACAGCTCCCTATCTACTGGTTGTGTCCCTGATTATTTTAAAACGGCTTGCGTGATCCCACTTTTAAAGAAACCTGGTTTAGATCCCTCCCTCCCACATAATTTTAGACCAATTTCAAAACTGCCTTTTATTGCAAAGATTCTAGAAAGAATTGTGTCCAAACAGCTGCTCACTGGAAAATAACAAAATATTTGAAAAGTTTCAGTCTGGTTTTAGGAAGTACCACAGCACTGAGACTGCCCTGCTTAAAGTCACCAATGACCTTTTAATGTCTGCTGATGAAGGCATGTGCTCAGTCCTTGTACTCCTGGACCTTAGCGCTGCTTTTGACACCGTTGATCACAACATCATGTTAGACAGACTGAGGCACTGGGTGGGGATCTCTGGTACTGCCCTGGAATGGTTTTCATCCTACCTGTCAAATAGGAAGTTTTGCGTGTCTGTAAACAACTATGTCTCGTCGTTCTGTCCAGTTAAATATGGTGTGCCTCAGGGGTCGGTCTAAGGACCCATTTTGTTTTCCTTGTATCTGCTTCCCCTTGGACATATTATCCATAAACTTGGCATTTCTTTTCATATTTATGCTGATGACACACAAATATACTTGCCCGTCAGATCCACAGGCCCTGGAATGCTGAGTTCACTTAACAACTGCCTTTGTGAAGTTAAAAAATGGATGTCAAATAATTTCCTCCAGCTGAACTCAGACAAAACAGAATTCCTGGTCATCGGGTCTCAGCAGATGCCATCTGCTGGTTCCCTAGTAAATCACATTAAGCCTGTGGCAAAGAACCTTGGTGTTTTGGTTTGTTAGTAATTTAAATTTCGAGCAGCACACCACAAAGCTTGTTCAATCATGTTTTTATCAACTTAGAAATATAGCAAAAATTCGATCTATGTTAACTTTTAAGGACACCATTTTACACGCCTTCATTTCGTCACGCCTGGATTATTGCAGTAGCCTTTTCACCTGTTTAACCCAATATTTTATTGATCGACTCCAGACTGTCCAGAACTCAGCTGCCAGGCTTTTAACCAGAACAAAGAAATATGACCACATTACTCCTATTTTAGTGTCATTACACTGGCTCCCAGTATGTTTTAGAATTGACTTTAAAATTTTATTGATTACTTTTAAAGCTCTTCATGGCCTCTCGCCTTGTTATATTTATGAACTTTTAGTCCCAAACACACCAGCACGCACCTTGAGATCCTCGGGCAGAGGTCTGTTGTCTGTTCCAGAGTCTCGACTGAAAACTAAAGCAGACAGAGCGTTTGCTGTCAGGGCCCCGAGGCTCTGGAACAGCCTGCCTGAGGAAATCAGGTCAGCTGAGTCAGTGAACTCTTTTAAGTTTATCTCTAAATTAAACGAAAAAATTTACATTTTTTCAGCACATGCGTGATATCAATCAATGTCATTATAAAGATACATGGAAACCGTAATAATAATAAATATTGTTTGAAACATTGCTTCAAAGGGCAAATAACACTGTAGTTTTTTCTTACGTTGCAACTTTACTATTCAATCAGCATTGTGAAGAAAACAAAACACACAAAAGTAATACTGAGACGGCAAGTAAATGTCGATTGTGGTGGTGGTAAAAAGAGGAAGTACTTTTTGTATGACTCTCACATTATTGTCTCTCACTGTGGATCTCTGGCACAGTAATACACAGCAGTGTCTTCAGGCTGCACATTCTGTCCGTTTAGAGTCACTGTTTTGCTGGAAGAGTCTAAAGAGATACTGAACTTGTTCTTTAGGGAATCTTTGTAGGATGTGCTGGATCCAGCTCCGCTTCCAATCCACTCCAGTCCTTTCCCTGCAGGCTGTCTGATCCAAGCTGTCCAGTAGCTGCTAAGAGAATAAGAGACCTGACAGGTGATGGTCAGACGTTGACCTGGCTGCACAGTCACAGAGGCTGGCTGTGTCAACTGTTCACACTTCACACCTGTTAAAAAAGAATATGTTTTGTAACAAATGATTAAGTTATACTGCAAAAGATGAAATGCTGACTTTGACAAATCCAGACAGACTCACATCCAGCTGCCAACAGCAGCAGCAGAGCTACAGAAAACATGGTTTATGTTGAAAGTGACGTGCTGTGAACTCCACTGACAGCCTGATGGGAAGTTTTTATAGCTGAGTAACAAGGAAGGTCACTGAGTTTGCATAGAATCAAACACATGAAGCATCAATGTTGGTCTAACTGGAGCCAATAGAAGAGTCTGTTGACTGTTATTATATCTGCAGAGTGAAAACATGCCTGGAAATCACCTCTGCTTTAAATATTATATTTTAATTTCATAACACATTATTTCATTGTTACTATTTGTAAGTGGATATTTACATGAATCATGGATAATGGAAAACATATTTTAGTGTGTCTAGTATGTTTATAGATTATTAAAACACACTTTAAACATGATGCGATCTGTTTTCTTCAGATCATTTATTTACTGTCAGCACCTCCTACATCACATTCATGATCATGAACTTCAAACCTCTGAGCACATTTCTTTGTAATTGCAGCATTTATTTATTCATTTATTTGCTCACTTACTGTATTCACTGCAAACAGAAATAAGGCAGCAGCCAGGATCATTTACATAGTAAGAAAAACTTAAGTCTGATGCTGCTGGTTTGAAGGTTTGCATAAAAGACCTGATGATGATGATGAAGGCTTTAAGACATATGGTCCTTTAAAAATCTGCTCAGGAACTGAAACCTGAGTGACTAAATGCAAAAACTAAATATTTTGAATATTATTAGGTGAAAACTAAAGTAGTTCACATATTTATAAGTTACTTTTGTGATTTTCACAAAATTTTACCTTTATCTGTGTCTGATTATGTCAGAAATAAAAAAAAAGTCTTAATCAAATATCATGCTATGTGGTTACCTGTTGATGTTTTTTTGTTTTTGTTAACACTTAAATATGCTGTCTTACTTTTCTGTTCAAAATGTGCTGAACAAAGTTAACACCTGACTTTTGTTTAGGGTAGAAAAGTATCAACTATCACAGTATCCAGTGGACATGAGCAGCAGGAGTGTTAAGCTTTAGTTCAGCCAAGTGTCAGTCAGTTAAGATCAATGAGAACAGCAGATCTGAGTGTCTCCTTTTAGAAACAGAGGAGAGAGAAACTTGACACTGACTGCCCTCTAGTGATTTTATGTGTTTATTTTCACTTTCATATTATGACTCGCAGCCTTGCGATGGCCTGGTGACCTGTCCAGGGTGCACCCCGCCTTTCCCCCGATGTCAGCTGGGATTGGCTCCAGCCCCCCACAAACCTGTATGCAGGATAAGCGGTTGATGATGGATGGATGGATTATGACTCACTTTAGATTCCACATAATTTGAAGACATTATTGTGTCTACATATGTAGACGTGTACGTATTTGTAACTTCAGCAACCAGATTATTGTGTTGTCTTTGGCAGTTTTTGAACAAGTGACTGTGTGTTTTTTTATGTGTTTAATGTTTCATACAAATATTTCTCAAGAACACTCTTCAGGATGTTGTATAATGTATCATTCACAAAAATATGTAACGTAAAATATATAATGTAAAACAAAAAACACAAAATAAATACAAACAATAGAACAAATAATGTAATATGAATGTGAAGAAAAGTCATGTTTGGGCTCTAACAGCCTGAAAGATGAGTCCTGTAGGTTTTTGTACAGCTGCTCAACCAACTCCAGTCACTGTGAGTCTCGAGCACAATAATAAACAGCAGAATCTTCAGTCTTCAAACTGTTCATCTGCAGATACAGCTGCTGTCTGCTGTTGTCTCTGAAGATGGTAAACCGGCCTTGAACTGACTGAGAGTAGTATTTGCTGCTACCACTACCACTATCAATCCAGGCAACCCACTCCAGTCCTTTTCCAGGAGCCTGTCTGACCCAATGCATGCTGTAGCCGCTGAATGTGAATCCAGAGGCTGTACAGGTCAGTCTGTGGGATTCTCCAGGCCTTTAAATCACTGGTTCAGATTCTGTCAGAGTCTGACCATCAACACCTGTTAAGACAAAAAAAGATATGTATCCCTTACATTGTGGCAGCACAAATAAAAATACGTCAAATTAAGATCACTGAAGATCTTCACCTGCCCAGCAGACAGTTAAAAGCAGCAGTCCTGTCCTATAGTCCATCATGTTAAACTGTGTGTCCACTGTTCTCTGTCATCCTCTCTGCAGTCAGATAAGTAGAGGTGGAAGACATCTGAGTTTTGCATTGACTCCTCCTCACAAGGAGGAGAGAGCTGGATTGAGTGGAACCAAATTAATTTGATTCATACATCTCAATTTGTTTTGAATTTAATTTTGTCTTCAGAAGTTGAATTTAGTGTTTTGATCTCCATGAAAAAATAGGTTTTGCAGCCATATTTAAATTGTAGTTGTTGCAATTCCCCTGTAGAAAAAACAACTTATGACATAAAACTTCTCTGAGACCTTCAGGAGACATTTCATGTTGTTTGCTTCCCTCATCTCAAACTAAGCTATAAGGTGTTTGTTTTTTTTACCACAGAAACTGAAACCACTTTTAAAATGACATTAATAATAATAACTTTTAAGTTTCACCATAAAGTTGGCTAAAGATGTAACTGTTTCAGTTAATTATCAGTTTTATTTTATTTTAGCAAAGATTAAATGAAGAGAAACTGACTTTCTGAAAAGCTGTTTCTTGTAATGGACCATTTAAAGCTAAGTTGTCAACTGACATTATTTGATTACTTTAAAGATTTAATATTTGAAATTCTTCACTGTTGGAAAACAATAAATGATGTATCAGTGATTTTAATGTCAGAGTATTTAAATTGAAAAGAGCTACTGTTAAATTACATGAAGAACATTTTATAAAATCTATAAAGTGTTTCTCTCTTTACTGTAACAGTGAACTGGTGTTGAAGTCATTAGTGGTCTGAGGGCTCCTCCTCTGGTGGCTTCATGTTAGTGTTCAGGCACTGAGGGGTTTTTGTTCAGGTCTACTGATGGTTTGTGTCATTGTGGCTCTCTGGCACAGTAATACACAGCAGTGTCTTCAGGCTGCACATTCTGTCCGTTTAGCGTCACAGTGTTGCTGGAAGAGTCTAAGTCGATTCTGTTGTCGATTCGAACTTGTTCTTTAGTGAATCTTTGTAGTATGAAGCTCCAGTATCTTTCATTCCAGTCCACTCCAGTCCTTTCCTGCAGGCTGTCTGATCCAAGCTGTGTGATAGCTGATGATAGAATAAGAGACCTGACAGGTGATGCAAGTGACAGCATGATATATATATAAGTCTTTATAGCAGACTGTGAGGAAATTCACTTTGCATAGAGAAGGACACTGACAGGCTTCAAAAGAAGGATCAGCTGTTGTCTCACCGGTAGTCGTGGCTTGGAATTGTCATGTGAACATTTATTTGGGGAAATGAAAGGTAATGTACTTATGATTTATGAACATGACAATGCAAACTTCACACAGAAAGGCCTGGGACAACCAAAGTTTGAACACTGGACCACAATAGAAGACTCTGTTGACTGTTTTCAGTAACATTTTGAATTTAATTGATTATGAATATGTGAATCTTGGAATCAAGGTCATTAACTCAGGGTTATAAGTGAAATGTTCGTTTTACCCAACTCCTTGATAGAAAATACAGTAGATAAAACATTCAAATTTAGAGGAGATTAAAATAAAAAAATGAAAATAAATAACATATACACTTATTTACACCCAGAAAGCAAATCATGATGTGGTACATTGTTTTAATTTGTTTCTGGGGAAAAGTATAGAGATGAGCGACAAGGTAGTGTTGATTATATGGTCAGCATCTTAAAGAGGTGGTTTTATGCTCATTTTCAGGTTCAAAATCTTAATTAGGGGTTGTACCAGAACAGGTTTACATCGTTTAATTTTCAAAAAACACCATATTTTCACATTGCTGCAGCTCCTCTTTTCACCCTGTGTGTTGTACGCTCTGCTCTTGAGCTACAGAGTGATACATCTACTTGTACAAAATCTTTGTTGGCAGTTGCACATACGCAGTTCCCAGGTAAAGACTACTAGCCAGTCAGAAGCAGAGAAGGGCGGGTCGTAAGAAACAAGGTAGTGTGATCCAAATCAAAGCCGCTTCAGACTGCGACCATAACCTAGCAGATGGTATAAGTTACTCACAAGTCCACAACCACACAACATCATTGTTCCGCATCTTACCATAAACCACTACAAAAATCATCATATTTCAACTCAATTTTACATAAAAATTGTCCGAACAATTTGAACGTTTGCTCAGTAGCCTTTACATCGGGTGTAAGATTAGCATTATAGTTATAACTTTAGCTGTGTTAGCCAACGTTTACAACAACTCTGCACTTGTTTATTGTTTATGTGTTTATTTTAAATTTAATTTGGTTGTGATTGTGAATTTCCAGGCCCAAACAGAGTCGGAGTCTTTTAGGACTAAACGTTGAACTGTTCTGACGATCTGTGCTGCCTTGCCAAAAAATGTTACCATAGCGCAAATTGATAGACTCGACTCTACTCGGCCCTGCTCCGTTTTCCATTGCAGATAGTACCCAGAGATAATACGTAGCTTGTTGTCATAACGACGCCACACACAACTGCCGCGACATAATGTTCAATGCGACACACACACACACACCAGCGATCCACAAAGCCTTCTCTTTTTTAAGTTAAAACGTTTCAACATTACTCAGAATGTAAAGACAGATAAGCGGTATGAAAACCTTCCAGCTGTGTTTTCCTCTGCCGTTGTCAGTGCTGCAGCGGTCTGTGTGACGGCGGGAGCAGAGGGCTCTGTGAGCGGGCGGCTGGCCGGCCTCACACGCTCCTTCAGGCACATTTTTGTTCTGCCATCACTTCTCGTAAAACTGTCAATATTTGAAATCTACACAGCGGATTTCTCACCTCAAAACTTCTCAGAAGTGGATTTAGTGATGTAAAATATAAAACTTCCTATTGCTGGCCTGTGTATGTTCTCTCTGACCAATCAGCAGTCTGTTGTGTTTTCATGTTACATTTTAGTATCCTTGAACTCCTCGACGGAGGTGAGGTGATACAAAAAAAAAGTACCTTGAAGCAGGTACAGGTACAACATTTCTACAATGGAAAACCAAACAAAGGTGAGTTGAGCCAGACTAGCTTGGTTTGAGGGCGTGCCTGACACCACTAGCCACTGGGCAAGTTTTATGACGCGTTTTCATTGTGATGTCACAAGTAAAGGAAGTGAAGGGCTGGACTACAAACGAGCTGTTTTCAAGGGGTTCAGAGCAGAGCTTTCTGTGGGAGATGGGAGTTCCCTTTGGGCTGGACTTTGCAAACCTGTTACATGCACAAAAAAGATATATAACTCAATAAAGGAGAGGGAAAAAGCCAAAAAGCATAATACCACCTCTTTAACAAAAGGATAAACTTGATATCTGGGAAAGACCGTCCATTAACTTTGACTATGTCTCAAGACCAAGCATCATTGATATAAACACAGAGTCCGCCTCCTTTAATCTCGCCAGAGTCTTGTGTTCTGGTGGCGTAGAACCTGGTTATTACTTCAATTACTTTCTTTATGCCAACAGATGTAGAGTAACGGCATCCTAACGGCATCCAGGATCATGTAAAACTTAAAAAGACTTTTAATGATTTCAGCAGATTTTTGAAGACACAGATAGACAGAGAAACTTGTAGCCTCTAAAGGAAAACAGCTGCTCAAGAACTGAAACCTGTGACTAAATGCGAAAAGCTAAATATTTTATTTTAGATGAAAACTAAAGTAGTTCATGCATTTTAAGATATTTTTTGTGATTAATTTTACCTTTATCTGTGTATGATTGTGTCAGAAATAAAAAACAGTCTCCAACTCAAGCAAGCATGCATTCTGGGCATCGGCCAACAGAGACGCTACGAGACAGAAGCCATGTTTCCATCTAGTTTTTTTCTTTTGAAATGTAAAAAAGAGAAAAAGAAAGCAAATGTGAAATACGGTAAAACTTTAATTAATAGCAGATTCCCAAATAGCCGCCTTTACTGGCATGGTGTGGCAACACATTTTGACAAATAAATGCCTCCCTCCATTAAACCCCTGGTCTGGTTTTTGGTTCTTTGGATGTATTAAACCTCTTAAACCCTGCGGGGTCGCCCGCTTTAAACACTTGATCAAAAGAACCGATCAAAAGAATCAAAACAGCTTTTCAGAAAAATTAATCCAAGTTATGAATCCTGTCATGTGAAGTCAATCGCTCTCTGTCTGCTAACTTATGCTGCACTTATCTCATTCTGCACCCTGTTGTTGTTTTGTTAGTTGCTGCCTTCAAAATAAAAGCGCACAAGCCGTCTGTCGGAGCTAGATCAAATGAATTACGTGTAATTGATATTATTTGATAATTTTTATACAACTATTATTCTGTTTGCTTTGTTAAAATGAATTAAAGGCCTGTCCCAAATATAGGCAGGGTCAATTCAGTGATTTTAGCAAATAAAAGCCCGGGCTATTATTCAAAGTTTTACGTAAGTGCGTTTCCATCAGCTGGAGCGAATAAATGTGTTTCAAGGGGCCAAGTTGCTACCCGCCATGTCTGCACATGTCATCGGAATATCTGGCAAGACACCGACAGTATAAACTTAAGTCAGAACTTATGCGTCAATAGTGTTTCCATCTCCCATTTAGCACATAAAATTTTTTCGACAAAGGCAAAAAACACCTCAAGCGAGCGTAAAAACTTTTTGGTAAAATTAAGTTGTTTTTCTAATGCGATCCAAAATGAACATAAAGAAATGTTGAATGAAACACGCCTGGTGTCACAATGCTGGAAAATCAGGTACCCTCCCACTGCAATGTTACAGTAATATATTTTTTTATCACTGACTGCTCTGAATATTATGAATAAGATTGTTGCCATACTGGTCGGGAAATGTGTTGAGACACGTTAATCCCAATCTAACGTGAATTATAATAATATATAATATAATATAATAAAAATAGAAATAACATTCTAAAGAAGTTTTGGGAATTTTCCTGGATAATAATCTTTTGTATTCATAATTTCATGTATCGTTGAAGTCAGGGATGGGCAGTATTTATAATAAGTGTTTCAAATACGAAATAGGAGTGATGCCGACTGTCGCATCTAATCATCTGATGGTATGGTCTGGCTAGGCTGGATGTGCTGAAGTGCTGTGGTAAGCGTATTGACTCATTTACGTTTTTGGAGTTTGTGTGTTGGTAGCGTATTTTGCTGCTCTAAGTGCAACCCAGCTGGAAGACTCTAAGGAGATACTGAACTTGTTCTTTAGGGAATCTTTGTAGGATGTTGTCCATCCAACACGTGCACTTCCAATCCACTCCAGTCCTTTCCCTGCAGGCTGTCTGATCCAAGCTGTGTAGTAGCCACTAAGAGAATAAGAGACCTGACAGGTGATGGTCAGACGTTGACCTGGCTGCACAGTCACAGAGGCTGGCTGTGTCAACTGTTCACACTTCACACCTGTTAAAAAAGAAAATGTTTTGTAACAAATGATCAAGTTATACTGCAAAAGAAGAACTGTTGACTTGAAACCTGAAACCTGAAAACATGGTTTATGTTGAAAGTGACGTGCTGTGAACTCCACTGACAGCCTGATGGGAAGTTTTTATAGCTGAGTAACAAGGAAGGTCACTGAGTTTGCATAGAATCAAACACATGAAGCATCAATGTTGGTCTAACTGGAGCCAATAGAAGAGTCTGTTGACTGTTATTATATCTGCAGAGTGAAAACATGCCTGGAAATCACCTCTGCTTTACTTATGATAATTTAATTTCACTACACATTTTGAAAATGTTCCTGCATTAACAGAAATAAAACAACTGTTGACTTTTAATGTCTGTATTGATATCATTTTAATATTAAAACATTATGAAAATGATTGCAACAACTATTAGGATCATTATTACTATTCTTAATGTCAATATTAACAAGAGTCAAGGATTATGCAAAACTTCATTAAATTCATTAAAATCAGCATTGTGATAATGATGATGTGCACCGAAGGACCAACTACCATTAACACTTCCCATAAGCCATATTATCTAATTATTAAAAAACACTTTAAATATAATTTAAGCTGTTTTGTGAGATAAATTATGTATTACCAGAACCTTCTACATCACATTGATGATTAATTTCAACTGTCTGAGCACAGCTTTTTTGAAACATTTACAACATGTACTTATTTGTTCATTTAATTACTACTGTAGCCTACTTATTGCAAAGACAAAACCAGTGCCAGCAGCAGGATCATGTAAATAAAATGAAAGTTATGTAAGTGTGCTTGCATAAAATAAATTTAATGGTTTCTGGTTGTTGACATGACATGGCAATTTCACTGTCACGGAAGACTAAAATGAATAAAGATTATTTTGTCATGATTTAGAGTGCAGTAAATGCTTAAACCTTTACCTAACCTGTTGTTGTAAAAACAGCTTTGTTATTAGTTTTCTTACATTTTTGAGCCAAATCTCAAAATTGTCATTTGATGTGACTTTCTCAAGCATGGTTACGGAAATTAAAACTTTTATAAAATAAAATGACTGAATGATGAATGAATGTTGATAAATACTTCAGGCATGATGTTACAAGTGTCTATTTTAGTAAATGACAATCATTTAGTATTTTATCCATATATTTCTAAAAGCGTAGGAGCTTGATACATTTTGTCACTGAAAACCACGTCCTCTACTGTGACACCATATCTTAATTTAATCAGCCAATTCAACAGACAACCTTATTTAGTTGAAAAACCCCATTCACTTTAATGGTACTGAAGCCCATGATGTGCACATGGTAAGTTTTTGTCTCAGAATAGTTCAAATATTTAGCTTTTTCCAAACCGCTATAAAAGTGTTATGTTTTCTTGTACTTTGGTGTGACAGGCCTAAATTATATTTTTTAATTCAAAACTGTATGTTAAAGTACATAATTATAGAAAATGTAGCTAAGGTGTGCTGCTAACTGCTAATGACAGGTTAGCTAGGTAAAGCATGGTCATTAACTGGCACAAACAGGCTGAAACATCCCTCCTCATCCTCTGGTGCCACACCTGTAACTGTCAGAGGACAAAGATGTCACACAAGAGGACAAAGTCTCTTTAAAATGCATTTTAAATTATTAATTCAGATTTGTTTAACTCCTTTGTATTCATTTGTATAATTTTTTTGTGTTTTTAAACGCAAAAATTACAGTAAAAAACACAGCTGTTTTTGCAGAAAATTTGTACTGGTATAAAGTGTCATGAAAATAAGTAATGTGAAATGTGAAACTTCATTTTTTCTTTTTTAGATAGGAATAAATGAGGGAGATAAATGGTTGGGAGAGAGAGAGGACACTGAAGTATAGAGAGAAAATTAACAGGGATCCACACATAAAGGAGTAGGTCCTAAGAGAACAACGAAGAAAGTAAATTGAAATGAAATAATAATAATAATAATTTCGTTTTTGAACAACTTGGGTGACATTGATATTGTTTTTTTTTTAATCAAAATTACATTAAAATTACAAAATTTCACTGGTTTTGCTATATCAAGGAGTCAACTTTGATTATGTCGATGAAAAATTGTTTGTTTTGTTTTTTAAAATACGGTTGAAATTGATATTGTTTGATTCAACATGACATATTGAAAGTTAAATAAAACAGCTTTAATGTAATACCATTTATGTCCTCTTTAATGCAATGACTACCATTATTGTCCTATAGTGTGACACACATAAAAGAACCAAAAATGTGTGTTTATCTCAAAATATCTTTAATAAAAACAGTTCAGTATTTCAGCAGGAGAGACATAGTGATCACTCATCATAAATTTGTAAAACTTTCAACAGTTTTGAAAGGATGACATCAAAGTTTACTTTTACTTTTATTCAAACGGTGCAAGTCCAAGTTCAATTCATGGGGAAAAATAGTGTCATTCTAAATTTCATATCCAATAAATAACAGTATATGAAAAAAAGGGTCTTAAAATTAAGATGAATCTCTTTCATGTTTGTATATTATTAAAGACTTTTTTTTCTTAATTTTGTTATGTCACACTATAGGACACATTTCCAGTGCAGTTCAGCAAAAATTAAAAAAATAAAAAACAGGGAAAGAATGAACAAAATTAGTGACCCCTTATATTATTTTAAAAATCTGATTTTACACAAATATTGTGTTTTAGATGAAAATGTTTTTTTTACTCCGTATTTGTCAACTACCCATTTACAGACTCTAGTGGAGCAGCTCCTTCAGGGTTCTTCATCTTGAGATCAACTTCTTTTCTGCTGAGATGAACTGACACTGACAGATGGGGCTGCAGTCACTGCTGATGGTAAACACCTTATAGTCAAACTTTAATATTCAAAATGTGCTGAATCAAGTTAACACATGACTTATGTTTAGAATAGAAAAGCATCAACTATCACAGTATCCAGTGTTCATGAGCAGCAGGAGTGTTAAGCTTTAGTTCAGTCCAGGGTTCAAGTGTCAGTTAAGTTAAGATCAATGAGAACAGCAGATCTGAGTGTCTCCTTTTAGAAACAGAGGAGAGAGAAACTTGACACTGACTGCCCTCTAGTGATTTTATAAAAGAAACTGCAACAAATTATTTTCATTCTTATATTATGACTCACTTTAGATTCCACATAATTTACAGACATTATTGTGTCTTAGTAGAAATGTTTAGTATTTGTAGTAGTTTATACTTGCTATCATTAGCCTTTTATGAACAAGTGATTTTTATTGGGGGGTTTTTTATTTGCTAACTAATAATTTTTCACAGGAACAGTTTACACAACTTTGTGTTATTTGAAAAAAAATAATTGTAAAATACGAAATACAAAAAAATAAAGATAATAACAATAAAACATTTAGAATATGATTTATATACTGTAAATGTAATTCTTAGGCTCTACTAGCTTAAAGATGAGTACTGTAGGTTTTTGTACAGCTGCTCAACCAACTTCAGTCACTGTGACTCTCGAGCACAATAATAAACAGCAGAATCTTCAGTCTTCAGACTGTTCATCTGCAGATACACCTGCTGTCTGCTGTTGTCTCTGGAGATGGTAAACCGGCCTTGAACTGACTGAGAGTAGAATGTGCCGCTACCATCTTCATAGATAAAAGCAATCCACTCCAGGCCTTTTCCAGGAGCCTGTCTGACCCAATGCATGCTGTAGTCACTGAATGTGAATCCAGAGCCTGTACAGGTCAATCTGTGGGATTCTCCAGGCCTTTTAAGGCCTGGTTCAGATTCTGTCAGAGTCTGACCATCAACACCTGTCAAGAAGATAAAAAATCATCAAGTGAAATAAGCTGATAACACTAAAAAAATTTGATCAAGATCAGTGAAGATCTTCACCTGCCCAGCAGACAGTTAAAAGCAGCAGTCCTGTCCTATAGTCCATCATGTTAAACTGTGTGTCCACTGTTCTCTGACATCCTCTCTGCAGTCAGATAAGTAGAGGTGAAAGACGTCTGAGTTTTGCATTGACTCCTCCTGACAGGGAGGAACTGGATTTGACTTGGATCTCAGTTACTGTTTGGTGAAACTGGAGAATCAGTGTTTACTGTACATAATTTACACAATAGGTGGACAAACATTACATAAGTTAGTTGCTTTTTTATTAAGTCTGTATGGCAACAGTTTTTTCACTCAAATACATTTTAAAAGAAAAACAGCAAATATCACTAAAATGTTGTTCATCATGTTATACTGTTAATTTTCATAAGTCAACCCTTTTTCATGACATTAGGGAAAAGAAAACCCCTACAACCCTATACAAATTAAGAAAACTGTTAAATATTAATTGTAACTCCTGAGTACATGGATACCATGATTACCCAGGCAATACAAAGAAATTATCCAGTTGGACATGTAACCTGAGTTAGCCTGTGGTAGCCGCCCCCCGTCATCTCCCGAGCAGCCGGGAAGGGGTGGCTGGGTGACTGTCCGAAGAATGAATAGTCGTAAGCATTCAAAGGCCACGGGTCACCACCAACCTGTTCCCGTTTCTAACAGATTTTCCCCACTCAGCAACACACCCGCTGAGAAACCAACTCTGATCATTGGCAGCTCCATTTTGAGAAACGTGAAGTTAGTGACGCCAGCAGCCATAGTTAAGTGCATCCCTGGGACCAGAGCGGGCGACATGAGTCTTATTTGAAACTGCTGGCTAAGGATAAACATAATACAGAAAGATTGTTCATTGTTCATGTGTAATGACTCCCGGTTACGCCAATCAGGGGTCACTAAGATTAATGTTGACAAGTGCAAAAGAATCGGAGAATTAAATGTGGACTCTTAAACATCAGATCTCTCTCTTCTAAATCAGAATCAGAATCCGCTTTATTGACAGGTATGTGTACACATATAAGGAATTGTACATTGCTCACGATGTGCTTACTCGTACAGAAATACCATAACACAATAATAAAATAATAAAATCAGACACAAACTACAGTATAGACAACACTAATGCTAGTAAATGAATTAATATCAGATTATGATATTGATTTATTTTGTCTTACTGAAACCTGGCTGGGTGATGGAGAATATGTTAGCCTAAATGAATCCACCCCTCCCAGTCATATTAATACTCACATTCCTTGAGGCACAGGCCGAGGAGGTGGAGTTGCAGCTATCTTCGACTCTAACCTACTAAACCTAAACTAAATTATAACTCATTTGAAAGCCTTGTTCTTAGTCTTTCGCACCCAAGTTGGAAATCACTACAACCAATTCTATTTGTTATAGTTTACAGAGCACCTGGTCCGTACTCTGAATTCTTATCTGAATTTGCAGTTTTGGTCAACTTTAGTCCTTAAAACGGACAAAGTTATTATTGTAGGAGATTTTAATATTCATGTGGACGTTGAGAATGAGAGAAAGTACTGTGTTTATCTCTCTGTTAGATTCCATTGGTTTCTCTCACTGTTTTAACCACATCGTTGACCTTGTTTTGGTATGCGGTATTTAAAATGGACCATTTAATAGTGTTCCCACAGAATCCCTCTTTATCTGACCACTGTTTGATAACTTTTGAGTTTGTATTGCTGAACTACACGCCATTGGGAAAAAATTTCAATACAAGATGTCTGTCTGATAGTGCTGTAGTTAAATTTAAGGATGCGATTCCATCAGCTCTAAATTCACTATCAAGTCACAAAGTAACAGAGGACTCCTATGCTAATTTCAGTCCCTCCCAAATCGATCATCTTGTTGATAGTGCTGCAGGATCGATGCGAATAACACTCGACTCTGCTGCCACTTTAAAAAAGAAGATATAAACAAAGATGGTTAGCTCCATGGTATAATACTAAAACTCCCAAATTAAAGCAAATATTGCGGAAACTTGAAAGGAATTGGCGTTCCATCAAACTGGAAAACTCGTTTGATTTGGGAAGATAGTCTTAAAACTCATAGGAAGGCCCTCCGTAATGCCAGAGCAGCGTACTACTCGTCATTAATAGAGGAAAATAGGAACAACCCCAGGTTTCTTTTCAGCACTGTACCCAGGCTGACAGAGAGTCACAGCTCTCTTGAGCCAAGTATTCCCATAGTTACAACTTCATGAGCTTCTTTAATGTTAAAATTCTAGCTATTAGAAACAAAATTCACCAAGACCTGCCCTCAACTGGCACCAACTTATCTCTAAACTCCTTAGAAACAGCTGTAGAACCAGATATATGTTTAGACTGTTTTGCTTCCCTCAATCTTTACCAACTAACTTCAATAATTTCTTCATCTAAACCATCAACCTGCCTCTTAGACCCCATCCCGACTAGGTTGCTTAAAGATGTTTTACCCTTAGTCAGCACTTCTATACTAGATATGATCAATCTATCTCTATCAACAGGCTATGTACCACAGTACTTTAAAGTAGCTTTAATTAAACCTCTTCTGAAAAAGCCCAAACTTGATCCGGATGTTTTAGCCAACTATAGACCTATATCTAACCTTCCATTTCTCTCTAAGGTCCTGGAGAAAGCAGTTGCTAAACAGCTGTGTGACTTTCTACAGAGCAATAGTTTATTTGAGGATTTTCAGTCAGGATTTAGAGCTCATCATAGCACAGAGACAGCACTGGTGAAAATTACTAATGAAGTTAACTTGTTAACTTAGGTTCGGGAGCGGGGCCACGCCTCAACCACACCTCCAATCATCTGTCAGGCTACATATACCGCTCAGCCTGCCCCACTTGTTTCAGATCGCTCAATGCAAGACAGACAATGACCCACCTTCAACAGCACACGCTCAACAGCATGCTGTTTCAGATCGCTCGACCCACCCTCCCTTTCCCTTCATCTATTCATCCCTACACACATCCGCTCATCTTTTGTTCCCTCTGTTCTCTCTTTCCTCATCCCTTCATCCCTGCTTCCCTGCTCCCTTCATCCCCTCATTTCTTCCTGTTCAATCAGGGCACAGCTCTCTCATGTCTCATCTAGGTACCGTCCGGGGGGCTTGAAATAAGCTCGGGAATAAACACTTCCGAGACGGAACCCCCACACTGAGTCTCCGTGCCCGGTCTCCTGTACACCCTCTCAGACCAGCCTATCAGACGACATCAACACCATCACCCTTCCCCTCTAAATGCATTTATCCATCCTCCATAGTCCATGCATTCCATATTCGCATGTACCTCTAAATCACACATTGTTGTGGCATGGTCCTTGCTAGTGAAATGACCTCCTAATTGCATCAGACAAAGGTTCTTAGATCTTAGTGCTGCATTTGATACCATTGACCATCAGATCCTATTACAGAGACTGGGACATTTAATTGGCATTAAAGGAACCGCTCTAAGCTGGTTTAAGTCCTATTTATCAGATCGATTTCAGTTTGTACGTGTTAACAATGAATCCTCCATACATGCAAAAGTTAGTCATGGAGTTCCACAAGGATGTGAAGAAGAAGAAGAAGAAGAAGAAGAACGTACTTTATTGTCACATACACATAGCGAAATTCATCCTTTGCATTTAACCCATCCCTGAAGGGAGCAGTGGGCAGCTACAGTAGGCTACTGCCAGCCACTGAGTGGAGAACCTTCATAACATGTTTTTGATGGTGGGGGAAACCGGAGCGCCCGTAGAAAACCCACACAGACACGGTGCACCACCGTGTGCTCGGACCAATCCTGTTCGCAATATTATTTTCATGTTTGGCTGAGGGAAGGGAGGGGAACTGAGGAGTGTGGACCCAAATGCAGATAACGGCAAGGCGAGAGGAGGATGCTGTTCGAAATAAAGTTTTTCAAGTAAACTAAACAGGCTTACATGGAAGCTCGGGGCAAAAGGTCCAAACAAAGCAGAATCCAGAACAAAGGTAAATCCAACAAAGAGTAAATCCAAGGAACTCAGGGTAATCCAAAAACTGGGAACAAAGCAAGCAGAACACTCAACATCCAACGACAAGGAAGCCACATAGACAAAACTGAACTGAGGGTTCACCGCCAGGGTTCATTGTATACCTATAACACCATAGCGGGTAAAATCTACCCGCTATAAAAATACAGTGATTTTGTGATTATTTCTGCTACATGTTGCTCCAACACACTTTGGGAAAGATTTAGCACATTGGCTGTGCATTTCCTATAAACACCATCCCCATATTTCAGGAATTGACAAAAAGTTTATTCCATTCTATTCATTGTCTTCACCGTGCAGGTTGATCGCTTCCATGCTGGAAGCTGCTGTTTTATTGCCAATTAGTGATTCAAGCTATAGTCATCAAACAACAGCTTTCATTTGTCTCTAAAGTTTGACAAACCCAAGTTAATTACCTGTCCACAACAGACAGCTTCAGCACTGCTTTGAAAACATCTGTTCCACATTATAGCCTTCTATCTGGGAAAATCCTCAACATCGGTGATTTCTGCTGTTAGCTGTTTGTATCTGTCCAGACTCCATCTGGCTTCATGGTATAAAGATCCACAGGCTGTCGGCTCTCGTGCTAAATAACACGTGTGTGCTCGTTCATTTGTCCAAATGTCACTTCAGTTCTTACTTCTAATAAACTAGAAGACTTCTCAGAGACTGCTGATTCTTGTTAATATTATTCCCTCTTCTTCTACAGATGCATTTAATGTAGTGATGGACGTCTACACTGCACTGAATAATACAAGCAGAAGAAGAACGCCGTGATGACGAAACGCGCTCTGTAGAGCTGTCCGTTGTCGGCTATGGTAGAAACATATATAACATATAACAGATATAAATGGCTCATTCTAAGGTAATAAAAACATAATGGCTCATTATGAAAGGTCTTTATACACCACTGAAAACATAGTTATGGATATTATATTGCATTTCTGTCAATAGATCCTCAGAAATATTACACACTGAAGCTTTAAGTGTCTTGCTCAGGGACACATTGGTGTCTCACAGTGGATTTGAATCCGGGTCTCTCAAACCAAATGCATGTGACTTATCCACTACGCCATCACCACCCCCCCTCAACAAGTGTTCAGGCACTGAGGGGTTTTGTTCAGGTCTCCTGATGGTTTGTGTCATTGTGGCTCTCTGGCACAGTAATACACAGCAGTGTCTTCAGGCTGCACATTCTGTCCGTTTAGAGTCACTCTGTTGCTGGAAAAGTCTAAGGAGATACTGAACTTGTTCTTTAGGGAATCTATGTAGCCTGAAGTGCATCCAACACGTGAGCTTCCAATCCACTCCAGTTGTTTCCCTGCAGGCTGTCTGATCCAAGCTGTGTGATGGTTGCTAAGAGAATAAGAGAC